>NC_142194.1:13538000-14156833 GCF_026936395.1 Plectropomus leopardus
AAAACAAACATCCTGTGTGTCCATAAAATAAGGCTCCACAGTAATGACTTACTTCTCTGGTTTGTGGCTTTGAGAGAGAGTCGCTCATGTTCATAAATGTTGATTGAACTTTCCAAGGCCACTGAAATAACTTATATACATTTCTTATTCATGTGCTGTTCTCCGTTTAAGAGTATATGTGCTTATTATCTACCATGACAACGGCATGTTTCATACATAACAAACTGCAGTCATGCTTTCTCATTTTTCTTAGCCTTTTTAGACTAACCAATGAGTGTGTTATTCTAAAATAGAGTGCATCTTAATCAATGATTTTGCTTGTATTTTCTTTTACAAAGCATTACTTATTTGAGCAATTATTTGTCCTAACTGCTGGAACACAGCACAAAACTGCTGCCACACTCCTTCCTAAGGGTAAAATTTGATTCTTTATCCAATCTTAATCAAAGGTGTTTGTTGGCTAAAAGACTCACCATGATGTCACTAACTGCGGTGCTGAGGTCAGAGGTTTACTCATTGTTAGGCGTCAGATAAGTTTGTTTCTCTGGAAGGAGGGAACAGGCATTTCTTGTCGTGGCAGTAATTACTGCATTGAACTGTCTCTACAGCAAATGCCTGTTCTCTGTGTCACACTGATGAAAATTATCTTCTGGTGGAAATGTTGCCTTGGAAAGAGAAAAAGCAATAATTACACTATTTACTTGGATGCAGAACAGTGCGCAGACATCCTTTATGCCCTGCAGTATATCATTTTTTGTCCAGCACCTGAATATTTTTCCGTGCATGCACATGAACTCAGTCCCTCTACTAGCTGGGGTGTGGCCTGAACGACGCTTCAACCCCACAGTGACCAACAGAGCAGTAGCCTCTTCCTTATGTGAATCCTCATTTACCCTCGAACTCTTGGCACTTTGAAAGGCCTGCAGCAGGTGAATTTCACTGCTATGTTTAGTCCAGAAGTTGTGTATCAGGACTGTGCGTGCCCTTCTCTGCTGTCCCAGTTCCAGGTGTAACACACCACAGTCCGGTCCCTTCAGGCTCTGCCTCATGTGCAAGAAATTCTCTGATAGATACAAGCTGGTCTGGGTGGCTACTTGTTATAAACATTATGTAACCACTCTGTTTGTGTGATGTTAGAAAAAGTTGAATTATGGCGTTACTCTTACTAAAACTGGACTTTTCAAACGCATATAAAGATGTTAGTGTGACTGAAATCGAACTTAATACATTTCTCAAAGTCACACCTAGATAAAGCAGTTGGAAACTGAGCTGCGCTCTGATATACACACATCAACCGGACTTGAACCGACCAAGGCGCTCTACGTGTGCTTCATAGTCCCCGTGTCGGGCTTTGACCCGCAAGTCGAACTGCATACATTTGTAGAAGACAGCCTGAAAAACAAAAAAAAAAAAAGAAGAAACCAAAACAAGATGAAGGTAAAAAGTACAGTATAGAGTACATACGAAATGTATAGCGCCAAAAAGTTATGTTTTCACCGTTTGACATGCAACCTGTTAGCTGCTTGCTAACTTGTTTGGTATGTGACGTAATAGGCAACTAGTTGAGCAACTAGTTGAAAGGGGGCACATTGGTCCTACATATTTCCGTCAATAAATCGATTCTCCCTCTGTACTTGAATACTGGGACAAGGACAGTAGTCCAATTAAATTGCCTAATTAAGCTATAAGCATAGCTCGACCTAACCGTGCATGTAAACGTACTGAGTGCCGCTGTGTTTGTATTTGTGAACATCCTGAACACGCAGACGGCAGAGTCTCTGCAGATAATTACAATGTAACACACTGTAATTTAATTGTTATCTACAACATCTATTGCACTTCTGTCCTTCCTGGACGGGGGATCCCTCCTCAGTCGCTCTTCCTGAGGTTTCCACCATTTTTCCCTTCATTACAGGTTTTTTTTGGGAGCTTTTGCTTAGCCGATGTGCAGGTCTAAGGACAAAGGGATGTCGTATGCTGTAAAGCCCTCTGAGGCAAACTGTGATTTGTGATAATGGGCTTTATAAATAAAATTGACTTGACTTGACTTGTAGTGGGTTATACGTGATAATTTGAAAGGATTACTTTTGAATCTATACAGGAACATCCTGGGTAGTATACCTTTTGCAGTCATTTTCTGTACATCTTCATTTTTGGGGGGCTTTGATTAAACAGTTTGCTTTATATTGTATTGTCTAATTATGGTTATCATCTTAAAGCACCTGTACAAGCTTGACTTTGGTTTCTGTTTTTTCCTCTCTGCAGTCAGGCTGAAGGCTTCAAAGAACAAGGAAATGCTTACTACAGCAAGAAGGATTACTCTGAGGCTTTCAACTACTATACTAAGGCCATAGGTTAGATTACCATTGACTTCATTCTACCTGTTGACACACCTTTGTTCATATTCTCCAGTTGACAAATTGTGACTATTCTCTGTCGCAGCAAATCAGCAAAACAAAAATAACAGTGAAATGTCTTTTGGCAATAGAGTCAACCCTGTGTAAAACTGTGCCTTATGCTACACTGCAGTGTATAAAAATACTATGCAAGTTAAAATATAAAAATATAAATATGTGTGCAAAGTTTCAACAATAAACAACAAAGATAAACATACGCAAAAATAGCAATAAAATCACATACAATATGTGTAACATGTTAAATACAGCCTACACTCAAGAGTTGCATATTGCACATTTGAATAATTGCACATAGGATTGCTGCAGTTGACCTCAGCGGGACCCCGGACCCCTGGTTGAGAACCCCTGCTCTAGTCAGATCTGTAATCTGTACCCTCATCTCAGTTTTCCTGTGTAACACAGATTTTTTTCCCCCTGTGTATCTCAAGATGCAAGTCCCAAAACTGCCAGTTATTATGGCAACAGGGCGGCCACCCTCATGATGCTCTGTCGCTTTCGTGAGGCCCTGGAAGATTCCCAGCAGGCTGTGCGGCTGGATGACTGTTTCATGAAGGTCAGTTTGCACATCATCACTGTAAGTTTTTGACACCATGTATTCTTAAAAAAAACATCAGCTGCATTTCAGAAAAACAAGTTTTTTACAAAATCCTAAGAAGGAGGATTGATACTTCTGTCCTTTAGGGTCATTTACGTGAGGGCAAGTGCCACCTGTCGTTGGGAAATGCCATGGCTGCCAGTCGCTGCTTTCAGAAGGTTTTGGAGCTGGAGCCCAGCAACAGAGAGGCTCAGCAGGAGGTAGGAATCACCTCAACTTTTCACATTTTCTTCACTGTGCAGGAATCCATCAAATTATGTACAAAGCCGTCTTGGAGACAAAGATGAACCATGCAGCTCAAATGTATCTGTTGACATTGTAACTAAGTGTTGACAGATAATCGTTGTTATTTTTTAGAATAAGACTGCAGCGATGCTACTGGAATACGAACGAATGGCAGATTTTGGCTTTGAAAAGCGGGACTTCAGAAAGGTACATTATTCTCTTTCTTTCACCAAACTCACAAAACAGTACAACCCAATATCAGTAGTCATGTTTTTTTAATTTTATTTCTATGGCTAATGGTCATAGTGATAACTGAAAGTTCTAAGCAACATCTATTGTGATTTATGAACATTATTTATTTTGTAAAAGGCCCAAGATTTCAGCATAACTAGGTTTAGTAGTTGACAACTTACATACTTTTGTTTACTCTTTCAGCAGCTTCTTTGACTGGGAATTTAACTCTTTTTTTTTTTTTTACATTGAATGATAAAAAATATTGGCTTTTAAAAAGATCCAAATGTCCTTTCCTTTATGGGTGAATGAAATGATAGAGTGTAACAGCTGAGGTCAATTGGCTCTTGTCCTGATCCAGGTGGTGTACTGCATGGACCGAGCCTTAGCTGTGGCTTCTGCCTGCCACCGCTTTAAAATCCTCAAGGCCGAGTGTCTGGCTCTGCTGGGACGCTATCCTGAAGCCCAGTCTGTAGCAAGGTATGTTCATGGTGTATGATTGTCTAGATTTGAGTACAGGGCCTGCTTTAGTAACTTTTCATTAAGAAGAATGGATTTACCGATTCTTCATGGCGGATCTTTTGACAAACTTTTTTCCGTACAGTGATATCCTGCGAATGGATTCCACAAATGCAGATGCACTCTACGTCCGAGGCCTGTGTCTCTACTACGAGGACTGCATCGATAAAGCTGTACAGTTCTTTGTCCAGGCTCTGCGCATGGCACCTGACCACGAAAAGGCCCGGCTCGCTTGCAGGGTAAGATGGTCGTTTTGTCTGCTTTCTCCTTATTAGTGCAAAAATTTTATTGTATGCCACCAAGTGTTTTGTTTGTGTAAGAAAGAGCAAAATAACCCAAATTGTGTGACTAATCCTGCCGGGGGTGATAAGGTTAGAAATGAATGTTTGGTAACGTTGCAACATGTTTACCTGTTATAAATGAGTGTAATATGGGACCTTTAAAATACAAAAAAAAGTCAGCTTTTGAAATGTTTCATAGGAAGAAAAGGCGTTTGACATGTTTGTCAGCCCCCAAGTATGCACACGGTACAGTTTGGTAAGAAAAAACACTATGTAAACATAACTTTTGTTTACAAGAAAACTCCACAGACAGCTTTTAAGAAGGCTTTAACTAAAAAAAATGCCTCTCCAGGTAACGTGGTTGATCCATAGGTGGAGACATGCTGAAATACAGAGAACACATTTTACATGGCGTAAATTTCACTGGAAGTTTGAGTAGACTGAACATGATGACTTCTCTTCCAAAATCAGAATGCCAAAGCCTTGAAAGCCAAGAAGGAGGAGGGCAACCTGGCATTTAAGAGCTGCAACTATGAAGCCGCCTACCAGCTGTATACCGAGGCCCTGACGATAGACCCCAACAACATCAAGACCAACGCTAAACTCTACTGCAACAGAGCCACGGCAGGAGCAAAGGTGAGAGGCGATACATCGACATGTTACCAGCTGCAGGCATTTGATCAACAATGATCTCTGATTATTTGCTTTGAAAAATCAGCTTGTCACAGTGCTCAGACTCTTCTAGCGTTTTAATCAGTTCACTGTCATTAACTTCTTCAACAGCTGCAGAAACTTGAACAAGCCATTGGAGACTGCACCAGCGCAATCAAACTAGATGACACTTACATCAAGGCCTACTTAAGAAGAGCTCAGTGGTATGCTACGCAGTCAATATGAGAACATTCGTCCTAATTTGTGTGTTTTGGTGTGAATAGTTCAGTTTTGAGTGACTTTTTGTGACCGTGCAGTTACATGACCACAGAGCAGTATGAGGAGGCTGTACGGGACTATGAAAAAGTTTATCAGACAGAAAAAACATCAGGTGAGATGCTGTCTTTTTCTCTCTTTTTTTTTTGCATCTTTACTTGTTTTAATTGATTTACCAGCTGGCCACGTTTTCACACACTCATGTTTTTTTCACTTTAGATCACAAGCATCTGCTGAAGACGGCGCAGCTGGAGCTGAAGAAGAGCAAGAGGAAAGATTACTACAAGGTGCTGGGGGTCGGCAAGAACGCCACCGAGGACGAGATCAAAAAAGCCTATCGCAAACGGGCCCTTATGCACCACCCAGGTAGAACACTCACTCTTCATACAGACATACAGAAACTTTGTTAACATTTGGGCGTTATTTATTTAAGGTCTCTGTTGTAATTGTGTCATCGTTTTGCAGACCGCCACAGCGCAGCGACTCCAGAGGTGCAGAAGGAGGAGGAAAAGAAATTCAAAGAGGTGGGTGAGGCCTTCACTGTGCTCTCTGACCCAAAGAAGAAGATCCGCTATGACAATGGACACGACCTGGAAGATGACTGCTCCTTCGACGGCGGAGGTAAATGCTTTAAGTCGTCTCTTTGGCCAGATTTACATACAGCTTGAAGGTCATTAGTGGGATGAAAGAGAACATATCAGCTTTTAGCATACCACAGAGACCATCCGTCACTTCCAACAACAATGGAGGAAAAATTAATACTGCACCCACACAGACCAGAGGGTTCGTCCTCTCGCCCTACATGCTGAAGCCTTCCCCCCATCCAGAGCAAGTATTTTAACTTGTGTCGGCATTTTTATTTCTGCTGTGTCGTAGAAACAAGATGCAACCAAAGTGTCTCAGCTGAAGAAACGCTGCACTCTTTATTGCACTTCATTGCCGTTCATTGCCCCTCTTTGTTCTACATAATTTGTTTTACAGCTGTCATCTTCATCATTTACAAAGCATCATCATTAAAGCTCATCATCACAAGCTAATCCTGCTTTTCTGTCTGCTTTCTGTCTAGATTTTGATGCAAACAACATCTTCAGGGCTTTCTTTGGCGGCCACGGAGGAGGAGGAGGATTTAGTTTTGATTCGAGTCCAGGTATGTTTTATTTTCCCCACTTTAGATATCATTAAGTTTGTTATAGCATGGAAGAAACTATCAGAAAAAAAAGTGCATCCTTAAAACTCACTTTTTTTCTTTTTTTTTCCAAGACTCTGGACCTGGAAATTTCTTTTTCCAGTTTGGCTAAAGTGAAGGAGCATGAATGCAGCCCTGCAGTGGACAAATTTAAGTTGGACCCACAGTCAGCTCCTGATGCTCATACTTCTGAGTATCTGGCAAAATCTCCCCACTATTCTTGAGTTTCCTGATTATTGCATTCACTCCTAAATTGACTTCTCATATTGATGCTAAAAACAGTAGTAAAGAGAATCCAGAGACCTTAAGTTGTGAATTAACGTTGTAAATATGGAAGTGCTTAAAAGGTCTTTTTTTAAAGAGGGTTGGATCAACTGTTCAGAGCATGCCCCTTTTGCCAAAATCAAAACGATTAAGCTAAAATCTTGTAAAACTGCCTCAACCCTCATAACGGTGACCAGTGGAAGAGTAAGCATCATGGTTGATTAGTTTTAGAAGACGCAACATGGCATAGGTTTTAAGGTTTCCCTGGGACAGCATGTCTCCGTAGAGCAAGAGCCAATTTACTGTGGAAGTTCAATGTTAAACTGACCTCAGGACAGTCTGTTTAGGACAACGCTGGCCTCTTGCAGGCGTGTGTCCGGGTTTTATTGGCTCACTTGCCAAATGCAGAATCGTCGTGCAGGGTTTTTCTTTCTTCTCCATGCTGCATTGTATATTTGACTCGAATGTAAAGCGTTTTGTGTCCATAAATATTTTTCTTCTGTGAACTTCTCTTCTAGCAGCAAACCTCCACAGCACATTCCTACATCTCTGGTTGTTGGTGACTCCATTGTAAGATATATTAAATCAAAAACTACAGTAACTCATTGCATACCAGGTGCTAAAGTTGCTGACGTCATCCTAGAGCTCTCGTCACTATTCGGCAAAAACCCATAAATCCATAATGTTAATATTCATGTTTCTTATAAATGACACCGCCAAGCAGCAGTCTGAAATTTCTAAGAAAGACTTTAACCATCTGTGGAAAGTCTGTCTTGATCTCAGGCCCTCTCCTCTCGCTGGGCCGAGGCATCAGACGTTTCATTCAGCGACTGGCTCTGCATACGCGGTTGCAGTGAGTCTGTCTGTCACACAGTTTGTCTTTTATCGGCAGTTTTGATCTCTTTTGGGAAAGAGACAGTAATTACCCCAGCTTCCATGGCACTGAAGCACTTTTGGCTAATAATTTTCATGCAGTTACAACATCACCACGTCACTGACTGACTGACTGACACCAACTCCACAACACCGTCATCTGACACACTGGTCACTGATTGCTCTTCTTCGTCCCCTTTACCTCCTCTATGTACCACTAGCTCCCCCTACAGCTGAAATAATTCATGTGACATTTCAGAGAGCCACTCAACCATCCCATTTATAATAAATAATAGACCACGCAAAGACTTTTATATCCGAGTTAATTTGTCCAATCTACACCCACTGCCATACGAACTTCAGGCTGTTTTAGGCCACTCTGGTACCTTGTGAAAGCTGGCTGTTTTTAATGTGCGTTCTTTGACAAACAAGTAATTTTTAATAAATGACTTTATCACCTTATACCAACTAGATGTTATGCTTTTAACAGAGATATGGTTACATAATATCTGCAATGCAACAGTTCTCATTGAAGCAGCACCTCTGAATTTTGAAATTGTATCATTCAGCAAAGAGAGTAACATCAGTTGCACAAAAAGTTACAAATACATATTAACAAATTCAGTGTGACACAAGATAGTAGGTATGACAAAATAAAACAATTGAGATTTACAAAATTTGACAGACAAAAAGAAAAAGAAATAATACTATATGTATTAAGGGGTCAGTATTCTAAAACTGCAGTATCAGTGGTTTCCATTTTTTTATGTAGGTTAAAAAAGGTTGCCATACTGCATAAAATTTGTGAGCACGCCCTCTTGTAGAATAGCAAATTTTCTCCCAAGGCCAGGTGGTTTATAAGGTCTTTAATCCATAGCTCAAAGGTAGGAGGACATTTTTCTTTCTCTTTCAGTATAAGACATCTAGCTAAAACAGATAAAAAAGCTAAAATATTTTTTGCCTGATGACTAAGATGTACATTTTGTGGAGTGACTCCAAATACAGCAGTAGTAGCAGTAAGGTCTACGGGTACTTCTAAAACATCTGCAAAGGTTAATTATGTGTTTAGTAAAGAATAAACTGTCCCAGTAGAGCCTTTAGAATAGGGATTAAGTTTCAAAATAGAGTCTAAAAAAGAGCTAGGTGGTTGTGATGGGAAGAAGGTGAAGAATGTTTCAAATGTTGAATGTTGAAACTGGAGGTTTTGACCATAACCAGTGTTCCCTGAGGGAGGGAAGTGGTACAAGACAACCCTTTACATAACATGTAATGTTTTCATTGATAAGGAATGCTGCCCCTCTGGACTTTGAATGAAAAAAAATGGTATGGCTGCCTAGTCCATCCTCCCCTATAATTTTAAAATGATCAAAAGTTCTCAGATGTGTTCCTTGAAGTTTGGCTATCCCTATGTTTGGGTTTTTCAGATGGGATAGTACCATTTTACGTTTAACAGGGTGATTTAGAGATTTAACGTTCCAGTTTTTTACTGGCCTTTAGTTTTCCAAAACACTGAAAGGATCCTTCAAAAAAAAAGATAGGTTTGACTAAGACTGGTACAGTAAATTCCCAAGCCCTTCACCTGTTATAGCGACGTGACTCTCAGACCCCTCGCAAAAATATCCACACATTAAATTGCTTGTAAGAGGAAACACCTTTAGACAGGATCTTGCTGTATATAGAACAGAACTTTAAGGCACGCTGAACAGTAAGTTTAAATTTCTGAGTATTTTTAAACGGAGGCATATTGCATTCCGAAGACACAAGAAAACTGCAAGATATGAAGAAAAGAAAAAAAAACATACTCACCGATATACTGAATTGCATGTCTAGATAGATAGAATGTCATTAGAGCACAAAAAAGAGAAACAGAGGGTCGTCAGCAATCATATTGCTGACATTTGTTGCCCCCTCTTTGACGTGACTTCTGAATAAATAGTGTAACATTAATATTTTAACATGAAGAGCAAATAAGAAAAGCTAATTGGGGAGTTAAAATATCCAATCACTCCATTTGTTATTCAAGAAAGAAAAAAATCTGAATTTTGTCACACTGACTTCCCCTAAAGATACATCTGGATTGGCATAAACACTGTTCATAGTTCTGTGGCCATGATATATGTCAGCCAAAGTAATGTGTTTAAGCAATTGTAAACACAAAGAGAAGGGGAGAAAAACCTCAGTAATAATGAATAAGAAGGCAGCCAGGGGTCGTGTGCATGTTATCCACACTTAATTTACTGCTACAATCAGAAACTTAGAGTCTAAGGAAGATTTTGAAGTTAGAAGACTACTGGAAGGCACTATTCACTGGTCTCCCCACTAAGTCCATTTGGCAACTTCAACTTTCAAAATCACAATGCTGCCGCCAGAATACTAACAAACACCAAGAAGAGAGAACGCATTTCAGCAGTTCTCAAAGCCTTGCACTGGCTCCCAGTTAAAAATAGAATTGACTTCAAAGCTGTACTTATTGTCTACAAGTCACTCAGTTGTCTGAGCCTAAAATACATTTCACATATGTTGGCTGAATACAAGCCAGGTCGGGCACTCAGATCTGCACGGACCGCTCAGTTTGTGGAGCCCCGAGTTAAAACCGAATGTAGTGGAAAGTTAACTTTTAGTCACGATGCTGCCCGCTGCTGGAATCAGTTCCTCTTGGACTTAAAATGCGCTTCAAATGTAGCCATTTTTTAAACTAAGCTTAAGACTTTCCTCTTTCATGCAACTTTTTAGTATTTTTTTCCAAATTAAACTTGTCTGTGCTGTGTCGTTAACCCTGCCTTTCCTGTTATTTTCTTATTTTATTCTTCAGTTTTCATTTTTTATTATTATTATTATTATTATTATTATTATTATTATTATTATTATTATTATTTTTCCTTTATTTCTAATCTTTTGACTGTAAAGCACTTTGAATAACAGCTGTGTATGATAAGGTGCTGTACAGATAAATTTGCCTTCTTCAGTCTTCCCATGGTCTATTTATATTTATTGTACTGTATATTCAAACCTGTATACAGCAAAATGCCAGTGTTCATTGTCTTCCTCTGTCAAGAGACACATTTGTAAATATTTCCATATCATCCTCTTTGATCTCAAAATTGTGCAAAGTTTTTTTTTTCTGAAACAGGCAAACATCAGCTCACATACACCGTCAAATTTTCTTCTCTTAAAAGCACCAACCCCTCATCTGTCCAATTCAAATTCAAGTGGTGCCTTACCAGAATGATCAGCTCAGCTAACCTTCTTAGATTAAAGCCTACATCAAAAGCTGCAGAGCCAGCCGCATCCCATTTACAAAAGGCAACACTTGTATAGCATTTTGTTTTGAGCTCTTTTTCATGTCTGGCCAGTGCACGAAATAGAATTAGAAAGTGAATTCTTCAACACATCAGATACAAAAGACTTTTTTTCACGTCATCGTCAGTTACACCCCGCTGTCATCCACCCATACTCGCCGTGCACGTTCTGTCAGTGCAGCCCTTCCCCTACTTGTTCCACCTGTTTTTGACGGGGCACTGGTAGCAGGATGGAAGCTTCTCCTGTTGTTAATTGTTCTGTCACTGATCTGTGTATCATTTTTAAAACTTGTTACAGTATTAATGACATCCTTTTCTTATTACCAAAAAATAAAGGCTCGTCTTTTACTGTAATATTGGACTTGTATGTATTTTATTGTTTATTTAAATGATCAAATCTCTTTTCTAATTAGCAAGTAACTATGTATGTGTATGTTGTAATTAAGTACACTGTATTTTAGTATTTCCATTTTACTTTCAGTACATTTCAAGATCTTGTACAACGTTTGTTTGACTGGCATGCAGAGTTGGGGGAGCTACCAATGACTCCACACTGGAAGAAATTGGACTAGAGCTACCTTACTCAAGTTATTTGCAAAAAGTTCCTCACTTTTTCACAGAGGTTGTAAACCAAACTAATAAAATAGCCCATTATTCATAGGAAAGTGAAAGGAATGTCAGCTTTGCCTGCCTTCCAGAGTCCAGGTGGGTATTACACGAAGCAGGATTACTCAGTTATCCAGGTAACTTCAATAATAGTATACAACAATATTGTCAGTACAACAATAGTCATGACTAATGATGGCCTAAGGGGTTTAATTGGAGTAGAGAAGCAATTAAAAAGACAAAACCAGAACCCCACTCATTTCCTTTTATGGCCCAAATTTGTTTATAGTTTTTGTGGTTAATTACAAAAAATTGCAACAAAAAAAAAAGTAACTAACTCCTTGAATCACTGCAAATTAAATGAAGTTGAACTACAAAAAAGCTGCAAAATGTAGCAAAACTTATAGTTTCATTCATATCATGACTCCCTAGCACTGGCCATAGCTGCTAGTTACTTTAATTAAGATTATACAATTGCTAAAGAAATTTTTCATCATTATTATTGTGTATTTTAATCAAGGGTCTAGGTACAGGGGTTATGGGGATCCTCTGCCAGAAAATAATAAGAATTTGCAGCTTTCTTTTCTTTATCTTAATTATTTTAAGTCATTAAATTGATTTTCTTTTTTTCTTTTCTTTTCTTTCTTTCTTTTGTATTTAGTATTTTATACAGACTATATTTTTAATGCTTAAATACATTTTTACAATTTATGATTGTACTTACTTTTATGTAACACTTTAAAATTCCTTTAAAATAATGTGAAAAAAAATGTGTTGCTATCAACTGTGTTCATAATTATAGTAACAAAGTATCTGACACTTCAAAATTCCTTTTAAATGTGGAAAAATATATTTTTACACAAATTTCATCTTTATTTGTAATCAACTTAAAAATGTGTGTTCATAATTATGGTAACAATCATAACACTGTACAATTTGGTTTTCAATAATGTGAAAAACTGATTTTTTACTTACAAATGACTTTACTTACAAATGTGTGGCCATAAATATAGCAATTAAATACTTAGCATTATAATGAAAACAAGTTTTTAAAATTGATAATTTATACAAGTTAATTTGTTTCAACTAAGTGTTCCACACTATTTAAAAAGTAATTCTAAGGTGTTATGTACTTTTAATTACCACATTTATGAACACAAGTTATTAAATTACTCATAAAAATAAGTTGTTACAACATTTTTTTTCATATTATTTACGAGGAATTTTAACATTTTAAGTGCAGATTTTTTTCTATTCACAGACTAGGCTATTTTTACAGTGTGGTATTAATACTTTTACTTAGGTAAAAGATATAAATACTTCCTCCGCCACTGATTATTATATCCCACAGTTGAGGGTTACTTTTAATGAAGTAAAATGCCACCATAAAAAACAGTTTTGGCATTCATGTGTTATTTTTCTCTTATGTTTTTTAAAATTTCAGTTTTATAGTGATTATCTGGAGGTGCCTTCTTATTATAAAGCTGTGGGCGTGACTGACATCACCACGTGACCGAGTTTGAACCAATCAGACGGCGGCACCGACGTGTAATCGGTCGGCAGATTATGGTACGACAGAGTGAGGTGGCAACTGGCAGCAGCAGAGTCCGGTACGGGAATAAGTAGTGACTCCTTTAGTTGTAACGTTTTTAACCGGGACACGATTCCTGTACTTCGAGGAGGTGCTACTTTCATTGACAAGGTAACTATTTCCGTTGACTTGTTTCTGAACACCAACGGTAGTTAGCTTCAGCCGTTAGCTAGCCGCTGTATGAAGCAGAGTGAAGCTAACGTGACGGCAGTTAGCCAGTCAGACGGGACTTCCAGGTTAGCGGATGTGAGATGCTGTCAGCTAAAAACTGCAGCTGAAAACTGACAAATACAGCTATTTTTGCATTGTTTTACTTTGCTATTAATGTTTAAATTAGAGTTTGGGGGAAAACGGAGCTCATATTAATCACAAACGAAAGCTAAATTGACCATCAACTCCCTGTCTTTGTAAGCTTATTTCCTCTTATTTCTCACTCCGGGGGTTTGCTTCATCTGTCCATCCTGTCTCCTCTCCGGGAAGTTGTTCCGTATTTACGCACAGCGAGTCAAGCTGAAGTTATTGAACTTGTTCTGCTAGCTAGTTGAGGCTGTGGAGTGGGTGTGGTATCTGGTACAGCAGCTTCATTCACTTGGCCTGACGCACATGATGTAGCACGGCTGTTTGCACGGAAAAGTGATGCTAGAGCACAGCACACAGCAGCAGTGTCTGAAGCAGCAGCAGCAGGGGACACCGGGGATGGTTGTAACAGTGCCGTTTCACCAATGCATTAATTGTATGACCCATTCCTTCTTGACCTTGCATGTGAAGTTTCATAGTTGTGTGAAAAAGCATGCACACTTAACAGCAAAAAGATGAGTAATTTAGGAGTCTATATTTTGATAAATACTAATGCTGTTTAAATTAGAATTAGGTAACTTGTATTAGATTAAAGAGAGGTCTCTTCAGGTAAAATGTAAGGCATGTCATCTTTGATTATTTCAAACCGTAATGCTGCTACAGCAAGCAAAACTCTGGCTGACAGGGACAGGGATGGTTGTAACTAAGGGTCCAGTGATATTGGTTTCTCAGGGCTGATACTGGTTATTGGTAGTTAATGAGACCGATAATGGATGTTTGGAGCTGATATGCATTTACAATAAAACTGAAAATCTGTCTGTCAATATTTAGAGTTGGAATGTAACAAACTCCATTACAAAAATGTGCTTAAATGCTTTTAGCAAATGTTTTATCAAAACTTAAACTTTCATCATATACAGCAAGTTCTCAGCAACTTTTTTTTTGTAAAGTCAAGTGAAAATTTAAAAAATGAATAAACAAAAATAGCTTCCTGAGGTTTTACAAAGTAAAAGTTTCTCCCATGTGGTTACTTTCCTTGCACTTTTTACTTAGTTTACTTATTAATTTTATTAGCGATCATTAAAATAAAATGCAAGTAATTGGTTATTAGTGTATGTATTAGTTTTTTATGTGTATTTTTCATTATTGTACGGTTTTTAATACTTTACTCTTATTGTTACAAGTTACCCTTGATAGTGTTACAAGTTACCTCAGTAGTGGGGCAGATTGTTACAGTGGAACTTCTTGTATTTGACATCAAATAATGAATTCGGTAATATGGTTGGAGAAGTTGGGGGAAAAAAAAGCTATTGTAGTTGGGAAATAAGGGTACTTTTGGCTGAAATTTGAGAGCTCTAACACAAAAATTCAGTGAGTTATGGATGCTGACAAAAATATTTACTATCATCCCCAGTCATCATTACCCACTTTGTGCCCCCTGTGATGCTGCTGCCTCCTCATCTCAGGAGCTTGAACAGTGACACATATTTCATGGTTAGATGGCTTCAAACAATGGGCTGGATCCATGGATTATGGCAGGCTAATTACTGGGACATCTGGCTCTACAAGCATGACAGGATAGTACGCTAAGGGACTGTTCCTTATTTTTCAGAGGAGGGTAATGGCTGAGGTGTTTTGTTTTGCTTTTACCCTCCCCAAGGCTACAAATATTTTTGAAAGTAAAAACATCCTGGGAATAAGAAAAAAAGCCCTGTTTTTTTACTCTTGAGATGCATGCTGGTCAATTCATGCAAAGGGCTCACTTTTGGCCAGATTTTAAATAAGGGCAATACATTGTGTCCTTTTATTCTGTTTTTATATGTTTATATGAACATACAAAAACAAAATCCGTAACCAAATGAACGTGAAGTCCTTCCATGCATTGAAAAAAAGAGATAAATAAAAAAATAGAATGTAGAACCAAATAAAAATAAGGGTGAAAAAATAAGTAGAAAGGCAAACAAAGAAAATTGTTCTGTAAACACAGATATTGGATCAAAACATACACACAGAGACTATGGGTTACATTACAATGTGTTTGCGATATATACACTATCCATATTGTCCAGTTCTCAATAAAAGTTTCTTTCTGCATTCTCAAATTAAGAGTCATCTTATCCATTCGTTGACACTAGGTATTTATTTTTTTCAGCCAGTTCTTTATTTGGGATTTCTTACAGGCCACCAATAGTATTCTTAACAGGTATTTATCCTTTTCTCTCCATTTGAGTTCCTTCAGTTTAACAGAATAAAGTGATTTTGATGAACTGTCACTATTTTCAGCTTAAAAGTGGTTGTTTTTTTCTGATGGAAGCGTTTCCTCCCTCACTTTGTGTTAACAAGGACCGTCGAAAATTTGAAGGATAATTTCTGTTTTTCTTGCTCTGATTAATGAATAAATGTATGCAAAAATATATTAAAAAAAGGAAACATTCAACTCCCTCTTCCCCTCTCACAAATAATGAACAGTCCCTAAGACAAAGCCTAGCCAGACTCCTCGAGGTTAGGTATCAGAGACATCTTTCAGACTGTGTTCAAGTGCAGCAGGTGATGCAAAAGCTGCTACCTTAAAGCCACTGCTTGTATTTCAGAAGTTGAAATAAAACCACCAGAAAATGTTATCAGCTACACAAAGGCAGAGCTGATAGGATGCATGTTATCAGGGCTCACTGCTTATCTCTGTTTGGGTAGTAGTGTCGGTGGTACTTCATGGACCTGTTTGGGCTGTTTCACACACTGCTTTCCAGAGCTATAAACTGAGGGTGCTTTGCCAAAGGAAACCTATAAATAATAGGTGTGTTTGTTAATTGTGGCAGTGATGTATCGGCTCAGCAGGTCTGACAACATGAGATGATGGTTGAAACAGGAATGTCAGGAGCATCAGTGCAACATTTTGTCTTTGTGTGGGCTAATCTCATCCTTCACAACTTTTGTCAGATACACATACTGTTAATATGAAAGTCCCAAGAAAGCAGGAGTAACTGCTGTTGATCTTGAAGAAGGCCTTGAGGGCTGAAACATATTTTAGATAAAAGAAAATGCATATGGAGTCAGGGTGTGTTTCCTCAGAGAGGTCAAACACCAGTTATCATCAACACCTCCCTGCAACCCTCAGTGTGTATTATGTTGTTGTATGTTTTATGATGTAAATTCCCAAAAATGTTAAATTCCAAGTTGTTAATAATCTAATTATATGAGACTATGCAATAGTAGGAGATATTTGTGTCTATCTTTGTGGAGCGTATTTTGTTTTTGTCACTGTTTGAACTTGATTGCTAAAGTGTGAACATGCCTTTGAATTTGTTCTGGGTGTGATTCAGTCATCTCTTTGGCTGGGTGTCTCATAAAATTAAACCTGCTGATATTTCACAGGCTGCCTCCATGTTGCTTCTTTTTGTCTGATCAGCTGTTCAAAACTCAAAGATACTCAATTTACAGAGACTCAAAAAAGCAAATCAAACCGGAAGATTGATTGTTTATGCTTTAATTATTAAGTTAGTCGCCAACTAATTTGATAACCGATTAATCACTTTGAGTAATTTTCTAAGAAAAACAGTAAAAAATCTCATATTCCAGCCCCTTAAATGTGAATATATACTGGTTTCTTTCCTCCTCTATGACAGTGAACTGATTATGTTTGAGGTTTATGACAAAACAATAGTTGATTAATTGTAAAATCTCAATTTAAATAATCCTTTGTTGCACCCCTTATTTTAACATGTCAGATTAAAAGCAGTTCATGGATTGAAGGAAAGGAAATAATCCTATTCAACACTCCCCACCTTCTCTTCAATGGAAGTATGTGATGACAGTTTGACAATCTATAGCTCACTTAATACATATTTAACAATACTAAGGAGGTGCAGAAAGATTTATTTTCAGTGTGCATATCAGGTTTCTTGGGAGTAATTGAGCTGTCATTGGTTATAAGAACCTTAAAACTCAGCAGTATTAATGTTTAATCTGTACATTTTCCAGTGGCTAGCTTTGTTTGTAGCCCAGACAGAGAAATGATTCTTTCAGATGAATGACGGCATTTATGCACACACTATTAACAAGATAAGCAGAGACAAGCTATGATTAGCTGGTAAATGTTTGATTTTTTATGCCTGAATGATGCTAGTTTATGTAGTTTTATGTTATGTAGCTTATTCTCAGCTGTAGATCTTGGACCGTACATGTCTAGGTCTGTGTGCATTTAAGTTGTTCCATCGGCAGTCGAGTGTGTGGGGTAAACGTACGATCATGCAGCGGACAGGGCATACTTTTACAGTTTATCTCCGTTTATAGCAACGAATTTGTCACCATGGAAATCTCAAACATAGATATGTGTTGCTGGCAAGGCATCAAAAAGCTTTTAAGGGCCACTTGGCTTGAATTTAATTAAATATGTAACCCATTAGATTAAGGCTAGTCAGACTGGCTTTGTAAAATATTAGCAACTTGTTTGAAGTTCCCCTTCTTTCAAAAATGTGTTTTTCTCATGTTTATGTTTCCCTAAAATGTCTGACTTTGCTCTAGCACAGAGCTTTTATTTTGAAGTGCCATTTCCATTTAGTCTTACAATACATTTTATTTCTTTGTGTTAACCCCATGGCTGGACCTGTTGGGAACCGCTGCTTTAAAAGGCATCTGGTGGGGGACTTAAATTATTTAATTACAGTGTTTATAGCATTTAATCAATCACCCAGTCACCCAGTTTCCCATATAGCATGTGCACAAAATCTGGATTTCAGATTTTCCGACTGGCATTGAATTACCTCCATCTTTGTTGAAACTCACAATTGACTCGGCCTGTAGTTTTTCTGTGCTCAAACTGTGCCTATGCTTGTTTTTTGTTTGTTTGTTTCATCCATCAGTATATCCATATGGTGATGATATGTGACATTAATGGTATTCCTCCCTCTCCCAAAGGTCCTGTGCTACCCAGCGCTGCCATGTCGGCGAAAGCCATCTCAGAGCAGACAGGAAAAGAGTTCTTGTATAAGTACATCTGCACCTCAGCGGCTGTGCAGAACCGCTTCCGCTATGCTAGTGTCACCGCTGAGACTGACTGGGACCGCCTCACACAGGAGCACCCATGGCTGCTGACAGAGGTGAGCATGCTGCGACACACTCGACAGAGGAGCTTTGTATTCACAGGTCTTTGTTTTGGGCTGTGTCCTGACCTGGTGAAGGAATATTGAAATCATGAGGTTAATGAAATGCTGTATGTCCCTGAAACTCTACGTACATGATTTGCAGGACATAATGTCATTATCATCACAGTGACATGTGACTGCATTTAAATGCAGTGAGGGACTGTATTGATTTTGTGTGTGCTTTTAAAAAAACAGTATAGTGAAGGAGAAATGTTATTGTGAAGGAGAAAATTTTTGGTCGCACCAGTATTGGTGCAAATCTGTGTCTTTGGTTTACTCTGTGGCTGATCTGTCCTTTTCTCTCATCCCCTGTAGCGACTCGTGGTGAAGCCAGATCAGTTAATCAAGCGGCGCGGAAAGCTCGGGCTGGTGGGCATCAACCTGGACTTGGAGGGTGTCCGCGAGTGGCTCAAAACCCGCCTCATGAAAGAAACTACTGTGAGTTGACACTAATCTGTCTGTCTTAGTGAGCATTTAGACCAAAAGCAGCTCAGCATTAGCTCATGAGACAATGAAATATGATCCAACAAGTCTAGGTGGTTTATCAGACAACAAAACATAGCGCAGTTTTTAATACTTTGAATAAAGATGTGAAGTCATTGTTTGTTATGACCATCTCCAAGTAAAACAACACACAAAAATATGTACTAAGGCGTATTTGATTGGCCAACGCTGACATGAGCTTCTTTTTTGTCAAGCAGGTCTAATGTCAGCCTAACTGGTCACTTAGCTGTCTTGTCATTCAGGTTGAAGAACAGTCAGTGTTTTGTGAAGGACCAGAAATTCTGTATCTTTATCCCTTTTTGAAATACAATAATTCAGTTTGCTCAGAATCTGCTCAGTTGAGGTAATTACTCTGTCTGTGTACCAGCAAACCAATATCTTTATTTCCTCCGGTGTCTGTTCTCCAACGCTTTAATAATATGGACTTTTTGTGAACACATTCCTTAATTGTGTCTGTTTTTAGACTAATGTCGTACATTAAGATAACAATGCAGTCTTAACAGTTACACCCATGCAGCAAATCACATAACTATCCACATTGTCTTTTGTAACTCAGCTAATGTGTAAATGGCAGTGGTTAACTGGTAATCACTTAACCACAGAACAGGTTAATTTTGTTACTCATCAGTTTACTGCACTGCTCACCAATTAGGTGTGGTGGCACTGCTTATTCAGAGATTTCCGCTAGTAAACGCCATTCCGTACCAACAGTGTAACTGTGGAAACATTGTACCCTCACCCGGGACCCCCCCCCCCAGCTCGCCCTCTAAATGAATATTGCTTCGTCTTTTCTTAAAATTTAGTTGAAAGAGGGTTACACGCACATCTTGTAGGTGCAAGGCTATCAACAAAACAGCATATATGAGGAAAAAGGTAACACCTGCACACTTACTTTATGCCACACAAGTTAATTTCAGACAACGTTACGATCCTGCTTGTATCTTCACAGGTCAAATGTTTGAAAAGATGAAACCACACCTATATTTATATTTTTACATACTGTGTCAGCCTATTGGTGTGTAATATGTAGAAATATAAATATAGGTGTGGTTTTATCTTTCAAAACATTTGACCTGACAAAGATCCAAACAGGATCTAACCAGTGTCTGAAATAAACTTGTGTGGCATGGAGTAAGTGTGTAGGCACTACCTTTTTCCTCATTTTCTTAAAAATGCACCATTTAGTTACTGATTTATGGGAGTTGAAAGTAAAATTAACTAAAACTGACATCCCTGAGGGAGAATGTAAGCTACACCTCCTTGTCCAATAGTCCCAGCATATGGGCCTGTTATGTGTAGATGGTTGCTATGTCCAGTGCCTGAGGCCAAGGGCTTATGTTTAGATCTGCCAGGTCAAAGGTTATATAATGCCATTGGAGGAGGGGGGTCTATTCTGGTCCACCATTAATACAAACATGCTGTGCCACACCTAAAAGCAGGCTGTTGCCATGCTTCAAGTACATAAGAAAGAAAACTTACCTGCTAGGTATGGATTTAGTTTTAGCAATTTTAATATTATGCGCTTAATTTGAGTTTAATAAACTAATGCGATGTGCACATGTAAACAATTTATTTAAAAGTGTAAATTAAACCTATACTTTCGTATGCTTTTTTATACTAAACTTTACCTATACTGTTCTTCACATAACCAAATTTACCTGTTGGCAAAAGGTCTTCTTTTCTGTAAAAAATAACAAATTATATTAAATTATATTATTATTATTAATAAAAAAAAAGATTTTATGGTGCTTTTCATTTTAAAGATTATAACAAAGACAGACTGCTGTGCTTCTGGTTTGTGACATCAAGTGTTTGTCTTGAATAGGTTGGAAAAGCAAAAGGCGTGCTGAAGAACTTCCTCATCGAGCCATTTGTCCCACACCCGCAGGTAACGTATGCAAGTTTCTTGTGTTACAACATTCCACATCCTGTTATGTTTTGAAAGCCAAGTTAAGTTTATTTTTAAAACCTTTAATCATGCATACACCCAAGTAGTCACACTTAGATAAAACCTTCAGGGCCAGGATACAGAAATTATTTTGTGTGTTTTATATTTAGGTCAGTGCATGTGATCATTTGGTTGGTTTTCTCACAGTTTTGTGAACTGAAGAAACTGAGGGTGAATATTGTTGCATTGAGTGTGTGAAGGTCAGTTTTGTCAAAAAGGGGAACTGGATGTTCTGGATATTATTCAAACAAGCTTGTCAGCCTTTTTGTAAATGTATGAAAATGCATGCTTTGCTGTTTGCAGTCAAAATTTGTAAATATGTGTTTGTGTATCCTTGCATTTGCCCTAACACTCTACTGGTCTATCCAGGAGGAGGAGTTTTATGTGTGTATTTACGCAACACGTGAGGGCGATTACGTGCTCTTCCACCACGAGGGTGGAGTGGAGGTGGGTGATGTGGACGCCAAGGCCCAGAAACTGATGGTTGCTGTGGATGAAAAGCTAAGTGAAGACCAAGTCACGGAGCAGCTCCTCACACACATCCCCGATGATAAGAAAGAGTACGGACACATCCTTTATTTATTTATTTATTTTTTTTAATCGACACAGAAAGCTCTACAGCAGTAAAACAAACTTAGTTGGTTGAAAATGAGACATAGGGATGTTTTTTTTTTAAATCTAAATGTGAAAATGTAATATAATATCAATAGTAGGACTGTCCCTTGAAAGTAGGAGATTCGAATACTCAGTGAGAGACCCTCAGTTGATCTAGTTTGCTTCAAGTCAAGCAGTTGTTTGTTTTTTTCCTGTGCATTGTACTTCTGGGGATGTATTGGTCCCCAGATTTTGCTGCGGAGTGAGCGCTCTTGACTTTCACACTATTTGGTACAGAGAGCTACAGACATGCCGGCAGCGGCACAAAAAGAGGAGAGATCTTCTACATAGAAGTGGGGAATTTGCATCTCGCAGCAACTAAAGATACAATATATATACAATATGATACAATTTCTGGCTTTTGCTGATGTCTGGTGCCTGCATAAAATGTTATGCACATTTATAACTCTTTGTTAGTGCCATTAGCTTATTTTACTACATCACAGGAACGCTGCTGTCACACTGAACGTGTATGGAAAACAAAACAAATCAGTTATAAGTACTGAGCAGCCAAATCTGATTCGACTGACTTAATTCTGACTTGAGTACAGCCCTAATCAGTAGATAGAACAGCATATAACAGAGTGATTCAGAGGCTCTCTGATGGAAACAAAAGTATACTTTAAGTGAATAATTTTGTCCATAACCTTCACTTAAGAGAGACTTTGATAAGAGTTCCTCCCCCTCATGTGCTACAAAGAACATACATGATACACTGATAACCAGTCGTGATCTATGTGTATAATTCTTGCTCCACCTGTCACTGTCAGTAAAACCTGGTTGTGGTGGATTGTTTTTGTTACAAGTTGTTCCTTTATTTTTTTGCAAGCCTTCAGTGAAATCCCAAACAGAAACACTCTGCTGCATTAAAGAGAGATCAGCATGTTCTCTGCACGCTGGGGGTGGTATTTAGAAAATGGGGAAATAAACAAACTGACACACACTGCACAAGGTCGCACAACAGCAACGGAAACAGTTTCTCACAAGCTTTACCCTTGAAAACAAAGTGTGATCCACTTTGAATCCTATCACCGTTGCACTGTATGTGATAAGATAAATGTGTAATTAGCATTATTTTTTGGGAAAAAAATATTGATGTTTATGGAAAGCACCAGTCTATATTCATTTTGTATGGTTTTCTAGTAAGAGTTTTGCTCTCATGTGTTTTGATCTTAATTGACGCTTTTATTTCCTTCCTTAAGAGTCTTGGCCAGTTTTATAGTCGGCCTCTTCAACTTATATGAGGACCTCTACTTCACCTACCTGGAGATCAATCCCATTGGTACGTACATGCATTTCATCTGTTTACATTTATTTCCATTTTTACTAAAGGACTCTCAAGTTATTCCTCACTATAATGGCTCCAATTATGCATTTCTAATTTCACAGAATTATTTAAGTACTTTGAGGGGATTCATTATTATTATGAGAGCAAGTTACTAATATGTGGACATGTTAAAATTATCCAGTTTACCATAGTTGCATGTGAGGAGTGTTGTGATAAATCAGTATTGATGATAGCCATAGTATTTAAATATATGGGTAAATTTATTTTATCATGTAAAAATTTCCAGTGCTTCTGAAAGTTTCTCTCTGCTCTTGCTTTGTCTCCCTCTCTCCACCCTCCTGTGCTTGTTTTTTTAGTGTAATTCATTCCCAAAAAATGGGGCAAAATGCACAGTAAACAAAGATGAAAATGAATTTGACTCATAGCATTATTATTACAGTTGTTATCATTATTTAATAATGATAATAATTGTGTAGTGTCTGATATCGTGCCAGCCATGTTTCTGTAACGTCTTGAGAAAAGCATCGGAAAAGTGATATTATTGGATAACACAACTTTCGTTCTCTTAAACAGTCGTCACCAAAGATGGAGTGTACATCCTCGACATGGCAGCCAAGATCGACGCCACTGCAGATTACATCTGCAAGGCTAAATGGGGTGATGTGGAGTTTCCACCACCCTTTGGCAGAGAAGCATATCCAGAGGTGAGATCTCAGTGAAGCAGGTTTTTTATGTATGTGTGTATTAAGGTCTATAGGATTATAATACATCAGCCTGTGTAAGTATTTTTTTTCTCAGTTTAATCATCAGAGATGTACAAGTTGATTGATTGGTTGATTGATTGTATTCCCCTTTACAGACTTGTGTTTAGTAGCAGTTTGTAACAAACAGTGCTTTGTTTTTCACTGCCTCTGAGAGCAAATATGATGCCTTAAACTCCCAGTCCAAGCTTTTAAATGGCACCTTAAATTTTCATGCCCCTAAATTGACATTAGTCAGCAGCTGAAGTGCACAACTAGCTTGAATATTAGTTTATGCCTCCATCCTTTGCCTCTTTTAATGCCACCATTTGTCCATTCCAGGAGGC
This sequence comes from Plectropomus leopardus, assembly GCF_026936395.1. Classification (NCBI taxonomy): domain Eukaryota; kingdom Metazoa; phylum Chordata; class Actinopteri; order Perciformes; family Serranidae; genus Plectropomus; species Plectropomus leopardus. The sequence goes on from NC_142194.1 coordinate 13,561,934, forward strand.
GTACATTGCTGATCTGGATGCAAAGAGTGGTGCCAGTCTGAAGCTGACCCTGCTGAACCCTCGTGGAAGGATCTGGACCATGGTGGCCGGAGGAGGGGCCTCAGTCGTTTACAGGTACTTCATTTATCTATAAGGGTTTATATTGAGCCTTTGTAACAAATGGAAGGTATTCAAAGTGCTTTGCTGGATGAAATATATATTTATACTTATTTTGTGCCACTTGCATTGCTTTATGGCTTAAAATGTAAAACTTTTTAGATATAAGGCACCCAGTCGAGATTTCAACCTCCTAATAGTGCTACGGAGCAGCTTTTTTTAGGTGGGGTCCCCGTTTAGTTTGTCGTGTTCACATGTATGTATGATCCTGTCAATGGTTTTCCTCTGTTCTGCAGATGTGCAGGTGGCAGTAATGTTCCAAAACATGCAGCAATTTTTGCAGCAAAAAAAAGAAAAGCTTTGAAACCTTTGTATCCTCAAGGATGCACACAATGTGTTTTGTTCGTTTTCATAAAAACTTTACAGGGCACAGCTGAATAAAACTCGGAGCACCAACTAGAATAAGGACAAAGAATCTAACTGTCCATTTTCTGTCTTCTTCAGCGACACCATCTGTGACCTGGGCGGGGTGGATGAGCTAGCAAACTACGGGGAGTACTCTGGAGCACCCAGCGAACAGCAGACCTACGACTACGCTAAAACCATCCTCTCTCTCATGACACGGGAGAAACATTCTCAAGGTGTGTGCAACCAACTCTTCATCAGGTCTTGTTTGCTAAAAAAATTAGGCCAGAGGTGAAAGTCGGGGGAGGCACACTGGTGGAAAACAATCTTGACTGTTTTAGATAAATTTCTCTTGATATCAGCCAAGTTTGCTTTAAACACCAAAGTCAGTGTGTGATCATTTGCTGCAATGTGACCTGCCTGTTCTCCTTCAGTGTTGTCACATGGCCGCTGTTTACTCTGTGTATGCTGCCAGCAATAGACTTCATGGCTGTCACCAAACTATGTTAGCAGAGTGTCAAATTTCAGTCATGATTTTATCCTTAACTTAACACTTCTCTCTCTGTATCCTGCAGGGAAAGTGCTGATCATCGGAGGAAGTATTGCCAACTTCACCAATGTAGCAGCCACATTCAAGGTGAAACACATTGATGTTTTTTTAAATCAGAAAGACTATAAAATCTAAATGTTATCACAGTGTAGTTAAGTCAATACAATATGAATTAATAGAGAAATAACCCCAACTCAAACACAATATGTTATTCTTTCTGGTGATACTAAACTACATAGTCAATGTTGTTTTGGGTAATTCAGCACCACAACTAATGAATAATGCATAACATTAGCAAACTTGTAGAGGACAACATTAAGTAATCTCTGGAAGAAAATACTGATGATACTAACTGACAGGCTGAGAGACTCAGTGGAAGCTGGTCTGAACACACAGAGACAAAATGATGTCAAAATGTCCCGTTGTTCTTTTAAAGCACATGAGGCTGAGATTCTGCATGTTGCATTCTGATATTAATTTATTAAACTGTATTTATTAAAACAACACTGGCATTCCTCATGTCTCTGAACCACTCTTTTTGGCTGACACACTGGTGCAGATTTTTCTGAAGATTTCCCTGTCATCTACATACCTGACCTGGCTCTCTTTCTCTTCAGGGCATTGTCAGGGCCATCAAAGACTACCAAGGTCCTCTGAAGGAGCATGAGGTCACAATCTTTGTTCGACGTGGCGGGCCCAACTATCAGGAGGGGCTGAGGGTGATGGGGGAAGTAGGTGAGTGAGATGGAGCTCAAAGTCACAAGAACCTAGTCTGAGAAGGAAGAATTTGGAGAATGACCCAAAAATGTAATTTGTTATTTTGAAAATACTACTTTGGAAATGTGTTAAACATATGGAATGATTTTAGTGGACTACATGACTAGAAAGAGGAATTAAGATATTTTTTAAATGCATGCAGATATAATATGAGAACATAAATAATTAAGTGGTAGAGAGTTTTTTTTAAATGTGGTTGTTTAACGCTTTCTCTTTTTTCAGGGAAGACTACAGGTATTCCTATTCATGTGTTTGGTACTGAGACCCATATGACAGCGATTGTTGGCATGGCTCTGGGCCACCGTCCAATCCCTAACCAGCCTCCAATGGATGCACATACGGCTAACTTTCTCCTCAATGCCAGCAACAGTGCAAAGGTATTTTCACCAGGGGTGTAATTTGCAAGTCTCATCATGCTACAATACTGTATTGATTCTGTAGAAGATGATGTGATATTTGCTGGTATGACAAAGTCTGCCATAATACAAATAGATTTCAATTGAGTTTGATTCCGGGGCCTGTGATATATATGAAATGATACAAGTAAATATTTTTTTGTGTTTTATCACTGCTTACCGTTTTCTGCCTGGTACCAGGCCACTAGCACTGTTTGAATGTTTTGGAATGAGGTGCACTTCAATGAAAATGGTGACACAGATGTACCAAGGGAAATTAAAGATGAAAGTGTTTATTAATAGTTTCACTTTTCATCAATGATTTGGGATTGTTTATCATTAAATCAATTTAAATACATATATATACAGATCGAGATAATGTTACACACCTGATATTTATCAGTCACTAACACCCTGCATGGAAATTTGGATGGTCTGAAGGTTTTCTGCCTCTCTTTTACACACATACAGATGTTATATTGCTTGAGACAGGCATGACATTTTCATGTGCTAAATCTAATGTAACCATTTGTGAGTTGAAGGAAATTAATGTTGCTAAATAATTATCTGTCTAAGATGCATTAACATTATAGATTGTGCAAAAATTCTGTATATGTAGCTTTTGTCCATATGTAGCAATAGGTGTTTCGTGTTTAAGGGCATGCATTTACTTTAGATACAATTCAGTCATGCATGTTCAAACACTATGAAAGGTTTGAACTTTGGAACTTATTCAAGTAACTCTATTGTAAAGCACAACATGATTTACCTTTTATATAGTCTGTGCTCTTTAGCCTCCCGCCCTTTTATTTGTTAACTGTGGCCCTCCAAGTTCCAAGTCAGGGCTATATTGATGGGTGATAAATTCATACATGGTGCATGTATAGTAAAAATAGAGTAATATTCTGTAAGTAGAAAATTGTTAGTTTCCTGCTTTCATTTTTTCCTTAAAGTTTCTGTAAAAGTTTTGAATTATATAAATGTTTGTCTCTATTTTCTGTACCAGACTCCAGCTGCAACAAGGACAGCTTCATTCTCTGAACCGAGGACGTCTAACGATGCCACCCCAGCCAAAAAGTGTAAAGCAGGTCTTCCTGCAGGTAACTAACAGAGCAGCACTTCCCTCTCCACTGCGTCTTATCTGCAAGACTCCATATGTACCCATACACGTGTGCTTTTTCATTTCACTTATCCTTGCGTCCTGTATCTCTCCCTCTCTGAATTTCACTGCTGTTCTGCATTTTAATTTTCTTTCTATTTCTCCCTCCTGCTCCTCTTGTTTTGCTGCACAAACTGTGCTTGTCTTTTTCATGCTCATTTCTCTAAGACTCTCTTCATTCTATACTGTGGCCTCTGAAGAATGTGGTCACAGGCGATTGGAAAGGTAAGTGATGGGTGTGCCATGCCCACACTGCGCTTGGCTGCCCACACACTCTACACCGGTCTGCCTCTTTGTCTTTTTCCCCCTCGCCCTCCGCATCTAGAAAGGAGTGTGTCTGTGTGTGACGCCTACATGTTTGCTTCGCCTCAGTGCCTCAGACGTTCACTGGGGACATTATATTCTTCAGCAAAAAGATTTTTGTATTTTTTCAACAAGAATAAGTTGTTTTGGGGGTAATTAAAAACTGTGTAAAGAATAGCAGATAATTCAAGTTTTAAGCATATCAGTTTTCTAATGCTAAGATTCATAAAAATGGAGGATCTTAAAAGATATTCCACCTTTAGACTGAGCTGTGTGTTGTTTAGAGATATTGTAGTGTTAAACATTCAGCACAGGCTATGTGGAAATGAGATTTCGATTGTGGCTAGACTTTTTAGATTGCTTTTCACAGTAAAGGCATGCTCTGTAGTATCTGAGCTTTGCATGGTCTTTCCTCCGGTGTGCTTCTTATGAAGTGTTTTTAGAGATGAAACACAATTTACAGAATGCACAAAAGTCTGTTCAATTACTAAGATAAAGATGCACTCATCCTTTTCTCTTTTTTGTGCTCATTTTGTCGTATTTTGTGTTCCTGTGCCGTGGGGGTCACAGAAGCGAAAGCCCCTTCAGGCTGCAGCGGAGGTATGGAAGGGTGTGAAAAACCTGTCCTCCTGCCCTCTCCGTCCTCTGTCCACTTCTCCCTGCCTTCCCAGTTTTGTCTGTTGCTGATGTTCCTCCGCAGTCTGTCCTTCCTTTTTGCATTCCTATGGCGGATTATTCACCTATAAGGGATGCCGTTTTATGTCTCTGAACTGAAATTTGTCCAAAGAGCATTTCTGTCCAAATTCCCATTAGTGAATCATCTTGAAATTGTCTGGTATGATGTAAAAGTGTTTTGAAAATAAGTCATTGCAGACAGAAGGGTTGGGCAATATATTAAACTTTACCAACCGGCCAACATTAGCCCTACAACCAATAATTGCAGTTTTCGCACTGCTGGCTCACTAAATTCCACAAGCTCTTCTTCGCGTATTTAGTCTAATAAATAAACAAAATGAACTCACAAAATGTCAATAAAGAAAATATTCATACATCTGTTTTCCTTGTCAAAGAGAATACACCTTCTGAATTCAAGTTTATATCTTTCTTTGGGGCGGACCCTCGACTCGCTGAGCTAGAGGCTGCCCCGGCTCCCACTCGTTCTTTGGATGTAGACCATTAAATAAAATAAATTTACAAAAATCTCCCATAAAAAGCAACCAGTGATGTATTCAGCCAGTCGCAGCCCAACTCTAGAAGACATTTAAAATAATTTGAATTGCATTGAAGGAGAGACAAAACCACGACCCCGCACACCCAGAAAAAATTGATCATTTCATCATTTGCTTTCTATTTAAGACTAGCTCCATCCGAGGTTTAAAGAACCCAACTTGTTTTCCATCACAGTTCATAATTTGGCCCATATGGTCGGCACACAGATGACAAATTAAAATCTCTGTTTAAATTCTCACACTTAACATGGTAAACCCTGCAGAAGACCTGGAAAAATAACTTGTCGCTCTACATTCTTTAGTTAAAGAGGCGGTGATAGTGCTGGACAGTTTATAGCTATGTACATATCTTCCTTTGGATCAAATCAGAGATCCACAGCAGGCAGGGAGTCTGGACAGAGAGGAGAGACTTGGGAGGACTGGAAGAAATGTGTGGCAAGATAGTGATTAATTTAACAAACGCTTCAAACCACATTGTACACTAACATGACATTCTGCATCTGAACAGAATCCGTGACTCTCAGATCTGTTGCAGTGTCGTGTTTTTTTTTAAAAAATGTACTTCTGCTGGGTTGCTTTGGTATCTGGACCTTGCCTTGCAGTATTCATTGAATTACTAACAAACAGCTTTGTCATCAACAATCAAGGCATACATGGTATTTTTGCTTGGCCATGGGCAAGTGGGGTGATGTTTCTAAGAGCACACAGTAACTTTTACCAACACAGAACATACAATACAAAAGGCTTTTTGCATTTAGAAAAAAATGGTAAGTAAAGTCACTATATGAATGCAATATTAAATGCATTGGGGGGGAAAATTATATTGTCTTTTACTGATGTCAAGGATCAGAAAAACACTAGTATTACACTGGCTTCCTCTGCCGCAGCCACTGGTGCCATTTTAATTTTAACATTATGAGACGCCAAATTAACCCTTTTAACTGTGTGACCTGGAGGTGGACAAAATAAATGACTCAGTGTAACTTGGTTACATTTAAAAATGTGAGTTATAATAGGTTGAATGCAATTTGTCAGCTAAAAATAGATGTGTGGTGCCCAAATTACAATGTGTTGGTTAAAAAAAAACTTGGCAATCTGCATCAACAAAGAGAAACGTGGTGGTGCTTTTGTTGCAGTGAAGAGTTATTTTCTCTACCTCCTGTATCTCTGTCCACAGAGAACTCTTTGTACCATTCCCATTCCTGCTATTTTCCTGGGCCTGACCCCCCTCGCTCTTTCGCCTGTGGTGATTTATTTATTTTTTTTCTGTTTCCAGTTCTGACAGACCCTCTCTCTCTCTATCTCTTTCTCTGTATCTCTCCCTTTCTATCTGTCTCTCCCTCTTACAGCCAAAGCCACCACACTTTTCAGAAAACAAACCAAGACCATAGTCTGGGGCATGCAGACACGTGCAGTTCAAGGCATGCTGGACTTCGACTACGTCTGTTCTCGGGATGAACCTTCCGTCGCAGCCATGGTGTACCCCTTCACGTAAGTTGCCCAAGACCACAAGTTTGCCTGAAATTTGTTTAATTTAAAGATTTGATAATCAGTTTATTAAGGACATCTCGACAGTGTTACAACAGATTGCCCTAAATTCATTTTGACTGCTGATATGTGTGTGGTTATTGCAAATTATGCAAATATTATTGGGATGTAATAAACATTCACTCATCCACCATGGCCCACTGTTTTGAGTAGGGGTTGACCGATAATGGGTTTTTCAGGGCCAATACCGATTAATAGTGGTTAATGAGACCGATAACCGATATTTGGAACCGATATGCATTAACAATAAAAATGAAAATCTTTGTGTCACTATTTAGAATTTTGAATATAACAAACTCCAACACAAAACTTATTTAAATGCCTTTAGCAAATGGTGAACAAACTATTAACATCAAAAACCACAAGTTCTCAGCAACTTTTTGTATAAAGTCATGTGAAATTTTAAATTAAAAAATGAATAAATAAAAATAGCTCCCTGAAGTCTGACAAAGTAAAAGTTCCTCTAATGCTTACACTTTCTTCTTCTTTCACTTTTTAATAAATTTTATCAGCGATCATTAAAACGGTATGCCGATAATAGTCAAACTGCCAAATATTGGCTCCAATAATCGGCCAGGCAGATAATCCATCGAATCCTAGTTTTGACCAAGTATCAGCTTCTTGTTGTGATATTTTTAGTCCTCATTCCCTGCTCGACTTGTCTTCATATGTTCAATCAGGTCATATTTTATCTTAATTCAAATTTGCATATCTTGAAGTTTACAATTTCTGACATTTAACAAACTTGGCATCCTATGCTCAGCTCAACTTTGTTACTTAAATTGAAAACCAAACCGTAAAGATCTGAAGAAATGATTTTAACTTGACATTTTTTTTTTTAATATTTAACATCAGTTGTGACAGTTGATCTTCCAATTTATATACTTATTTATATTATTCTACCTTACATTTTTATGTTGCCCAGTGGGGATCATAAGCAGAAGTTCTACTGGGGCCACAAGGAGATCCTGGTACCGGTCTATAAGAATATGGCTGATGCTATGAAGAAGCACCCCGAGGTGGACGTCCTGATCAGCTTTGCCTCACTGCGCTCAGCCTTTGACAGCACTGTGGAGGCCATGCAGTACCCACAGGTAGAAAGACATACTATGTTTACATATAAGCTCATACATCACTGCATAAACATTCAACCAGGCAAGAAATTCAGGTGTCTTATCTGTTTGTGTTTTCAGATTCACACTATCTCTATCATAGCTGAGGGCATCCCTGAAGCTCAGACACGGAAGATCATCAAGATGGCTGATGAGAAAGGTGTCACCATCATCGGCCCTGCTACGGTATGCAGCCATATCGCACCGACAGACTGTTGCAAAGTGCAGTAGACTGTGAATGCAGCGTCAGATTTGTTTAATCATCCGTGTATGCAAGCAAAGAAATGATAAGTTAATTTGATCCCTGTTATTTTCTGTCGTAAAGGTTGGCGGTATTAAGCCAGGCTGTTTTAAGATTGGCAACACAGGTGGCATGCTGGACAACATCCTTGCCTCCAAACTTTATCGCCCTGGCAGCGTGGCATACGTGTCGCGCTCCGGGGGCATGTCCAATGAACTGAACAACATCATCTCCCGCACCACCGACGGCGTCTATGAAGGTGTGGCCATCGGAGGAGACAGGTACAAGAACTTTTCTGCAAAGTATTTGTTTTGATGAGAGACACTTAACAGTAAATTTACAGCACAGAGCTTTTTTTTTTTTATAGTGCTATATCTTTTTATTATTTCAGTATGTTAAGTCTCTTTTTACTCTGAGTCAATGTCTTGTTTACCTGTAGTGAAATAAATATGTGGTCATTTATCTAATTCACGTGTGGACCTCGTTCTAATGACTCAGGAGAAATCTGGACCCCATAGCTTGATCAGTTGGGAACCACTGAATTAGAAAATGGCCCTATTGTTAGCCAGATTTGGCCCGCCAGCCGTAAATTGAGTATAACTGCTGTCCATCACTTATTTAGTTGCTCTGATTGGTAATTGTGTCCTGAGGCATTTTAATCTTCTAAAAATTGAACGGAGAGGTTTGAGACTAAATTGCATTTGCATATTTGGTCTGGTGATGTCAGGCTGATACTTAAACCCGGCTCCACAGAAATATTTTTTTATCTGAGGCTTTTAAGTGCTTGTGTTTTGGTCTGCTTTGTCCAGATATCCCGGTTCCACCTTCATGGACCACGTCCTTCGTTACCAGGACACTCCAGGGGTTAAGATGATAATCGTGCTCGGAGAGGTGGGAGTTTTTTCATGAATGTTCATATTTTCATATCAACATTGATCAATGTAATGTTGTTGTTTTTTTGTTGTTAACATTTCTTTCACTCTGGCGAACCAGATTGGAGGCACAGAAGAGTACAAGATCTGCCAGGGCATCAGAGAGGGAAGGATAACCAAGCCTGTGGTGTGCTGGTGTATTGGAACCTGCGCCACCATGTTCGCTTCAGAGGTTCGCTGGCTGTGCTGAAATAACTGGCTTTGGGATTTGTTGTAGTTAAGAGGTAATTCAGATATTTTAGCTCAACATGTAACACTGCCATTCTCAGGTTCAGTTTGGCCATGCGGGAGCCTGCGCCAACCAGGCTTCAGAAACAGCTGTAGCCAAGAACCAGGCTCTGAGAGACGCTGGAGCTTATGTACCAAAGAGCTTCGATGAGCTGGGGGACGTCATCAAGTGAGAAATTCATCACACTGTCATAACAAAATGTATCACTGAATTGTTTTAAGGGGTTTTCACTGATGTTTTGAATTTATGGTGAAACAGGACTGTGTATGATGAGCTGGTGGCCAATGGTACCATCATTCCTGCCCAGGAGGTGCCTCCCCCAACTGTGCCTATGGATTACTCGTGGGCCAGGGTAAGAAACTTCATCAACACTCCCTATTTAGTAAAACCCCCCAAAAAAGCACCTTTTTTTCCCAGTGGCATCTGTCTTAGCCACTGAAGAATTTATGAATGCTGTATAGTAACAATTTAAAGTTCATGGTGCTCAGTTTTATTTGAAACATTAAGGAAACCTATGAGGTTTTTTTTAAATAAGTAAAACCAGTGGCCCAGAATTAAGTAGGTTCATTGCAAACGAGGCACACAGGTACAGCATTTCTAAAAGTTGGCACTGTAAATACATACTTATCGGTCCATTCTTCATTAAAGCTGCGGTTTTCTGCATCAACTTTCCCCTTAAGACTCTTTGAGAGTGCCAATTTTCATGCTTGAAATATATTCAGAAGGCCTTTCTCCTGCCAGTGTTCTCCACAAACTACGACACTGCATGTGACAGTGATGGACAGCTTGACAGCCTCACAAATATGAAGCCTAAAATATCGCTATCGCCCCCTAGTGGCTTGCTGGCAGTACAGGTAATATGAGTCTGTTAACACTGACAAAGGCTAAAAAATAACATAAATTTGGAAGGAAAATTAATATATAGGATACAGTATTAATTTTATTTTATTTTACAAGAGCATCTGGCCTTCACAGTGTCTGCCAAGAAAAATTCTGGCCCCTGGACAAATGTTATCGATGACCCCTGCAATAGGCCTATACTACTGTATTTACATGACAATCATAGTGGTGGTACTTGGAGAGCTTAATATTTTCTGAGGTGGTACTTGCTATGTGAAAAGTTTGAGAAGCATTGGTATTGACGCAAAACATCAGATATTTAGAATAAGGTCGTTTTTGTTTTTTAAAGAATTGTGACCAATGTACTGAAAGGGGACATTTAACATTAAAAAAAAACCTGACATACATGCTGATACTACTCTATGTCTCGCACTGTAGAAACATTTTCTTTCTGTGTTTTTTTTTTTACCTGTAAGTTAGAGCTCATCTTACATCTGTTTTATTCCTGCAGGAGTTGGGCCTGATCCGTAAGCCAGCCTCATTTATGACGAGCATCTGTGACGAGCGCGGCCAGGAGCTCATCTACGCGGGCATGCCCATCACCGAGGTCTTTAAAGAGGAGATGGGTCTAGGAGGAGTGCTGGGCTTGCTTTGGTTCCAACGCAGGTTTGTGATAATCACTTCCTGAGAGAAGAAGTGTTGTGTGTGTGGTGTACTAACACGTTTTCAGTGGAATAAGCTGTGTTGCGTGTTCTTCTAGGTTGCCGCGCTACGCCTGCCAGTTCATTGAGATGTGCCTGATGGTGACTGCTGATCACGGGCCTGCCGTCTCTGGTGCGCACAACACAATTGTCTGTGCCCGTGCCGGCAAGGATCTTATCTCAAGCCTCACCTCTGGCCTGCTCACCATTGTCAGTACCACTCGCACACACTTACACTGTGCCACCGTCTTAAACCAAAAAAATTACAGAAATACGAAAACTCGCCTCATGTCTCTTTCTACTCCAGTCTTCTGTACTGAATCGTGATTTATTCATGAATTCCAGGGGGACCGTTTTGGAGGTGCATTGGATGCGGCAGCGAAACAGTTCAGCAAGGCGTTTGACAGCGGCATGCTGCCCATGGAGTTTGTCAACAAGATGAAGAAGGACGGCAAGCTGATCATGGGCATCGGCCACAGAGTCAAATCAGTAGGCAGTGTTCAGCTTTTCACACTTTGCAACTTTGCATTATCAAAAGCCATAAATGATGTGGCAGGTTTAGATCACAGTACAATGTTGCTGAGATTACACCTCTGACTAATTCTTCTTTAGATTAGAACTAAAATGAAAGTAAACCTTTCAGTTACAGTGAAGAGCTTTTAATACAAGAAACAAGACACAAAGCCATTAACAGTTTGTCTCTTTTTACAGATCAACAACCCTGACATGCGGGTGCAGATTCTTAAGGACTTCGTTAAGCAGCATTTCACCTCCACCCAGTTACTTGACTACGCCCTCGACGTAGAGAAGATCACCACCTCCAAGGTACTTAAAGCTGAATGAACAAGACTGAAGCAAAATGTGAAGTCTTTATCCTTTGAGAAAGCTAAAATCTAACAGTGGTCTTGAGGAGCACGTGTGACGGAAAAAACACCATCAGGACAATGAAATAATTCAATCTTCCAATTTAAACTGTTAAATTTCAAACGCAAATTTCAGTTTGACATCTTTGGATCTTTGACATCCTTTCCGTGTTAAATTGGGGAGGTGAAATTGAAATGAGCATTGATATGATAATACGACATAAGTCATTTTCAGCTCAAAATTATCCCTTTAACATTACGATGAATTGATTTCCTTTCTCTTTTTCAGAAACCCAACCTGATCCTCAATGTAGATGGTTTCATTGGTGTAGCTTTTGTGGACCTGCTCAGGACGTGCGGTGGCTTCACACGGTAAGAACTTAAATTACATCAACTGTGTTTTTATTACATAGTCATTTATTTTTTGTAAATACACCACTTATTATAGTTTCCTGTTTTTCAATTCAGTTCAGATTCTGCTAGTTTCAAGAGTGGGTTTCTTCCCTTTAGTTTAAAAATGTTAAGTTTTAGTTTAACCCAACACTTTGTAAAGGCATTTACTTGCAGACATCCCTGTCTCAACAAACATATGCACCGCCTCCTCATGCTTGTTGTAATGACATATTTGACCGAATTGTCAGACTAAAGGCATTTTCTGTATATTATCAATATTATTATTATTATTTTATTTTGTTTAAGGTATTTTTTTAGCACAATAATGTTTCAGATAGTTTTCATTTTTGGTTTTTTTTTTTTTTTTTTATTTCAGCTAACTAAAATGTCTTTTCACACGTAGTTTTAGTTTCGTTTTATTTAGCTGTAATAACCTTGAAATACTACAGCTTTTACCTATAAGTGCCCATAGGAGGATTATACTTGTTGACAGATAAATTATCAGACACTTTATCTGTGTAGGACTACATTGCAGTGTGTTGTTATGGAAGTGTAATACATTCACCTCAGAAAAAAAGAAATTTGCCTTCTTTGTGAATTCAGAAAAAACGAGCTAGATTGTTTTTTCTCTAGTGAACATATTACGCTTCTAATCTCACAGCTTTATGAAATTGATCCGTTTAATTGCCAAAAGTGTGATTTCTGTGTCGATGGCGAGCACAGCGTCCAGTATTGTTTCTCACATAAATGCTGAACTGGTTCCAGAGATGAGGCTGACGAGTTTGTGGAGATTGGTGCACTAAATGGGATCTTTGTCCTCGGCCGTAGTATGGGCTTCATCGGTGAGTCCCATTCAAACAGAGCCATGACACGAAGTCTCAAAGTATTATTAAAACAAGACAACTAACTAGTGTCTGTCCCACATCAGGACATTATCTGGACCAGAAGAGGCTGAAACAGGGTTTGTACCGCCACCCGTGGGACGACATCTCCTATGTGCTTCCTGAACATATGTCGATGTAATCCGCACAGAGTGAGATGCACATCCAGATGTGTCAGGCAGCATTACACATCTGACTTAACATATATCTACACTCCGGTTATGACAACTGCGGCCTTGGGAAAACTGGGCAGGGTGATTCTGGAAAATGGAAGTATTGTCTGGCTGAGGGGACTGGTTAGAAGTTTTCGATCTAGTTTTTACGGAGACAAAGGGGAAGTATATTTTTAGATTTAGTTTCTGTCAAATAATTTAAATTCTGAGATGTAACTTATTCAGTTTTGACCACAGACCCAAACCAGTACAAAGAAGAGCGGCTGCTGAAGCACAAACTCAACTCAACTGGTACTTAAAAAAAAAACACAAGGACGATTCAAAGCACATTTCAGTCCTGCAGATTAGGTCATCTGCAGTAACAGCTGCTGATGTGACGATTGTTTTAAAACTAAATAATACAACATTATGCCTTTTTCTATACAACTCACAAAAATCAATTATAATGTATTATTTTAATCAGCATTTGCCTGTTTTAGGCCACAGGAAAGTGTACTTAATTATGCTTTGCTGGCTTTGTGAGTTTTGCACCTTAGTTTAAACACTAGAAACAGTGTCAGTTTTAACTTCCTTCTCTAAGTTTCGCTCCCACTGAAAACTTCTTTGTCATCACAGATTAACCAAAGTTATTTTTAGGAACGTGTTGTCTTTGTTGTTTTTTTTTAAAGGGTACGGTGGTTGATATTACAGAGCTTATCTAGTTTTCATGTTTGAAAAGGAGGCATTGTTATCTGATGAAGGAATTTAACAAAAATAAGTGTCACTCCGTTATTGCCTTTCCTAGAGCAACCCTGGTTGTAAACTAGTGGTTGAAATTCATCAGCTGCTGTAAATCAGATGCAGTTTTAAGGTGTTCAGGTCTTACACTGAATTGAATTACTTGTGTTGCTGTTCTGAATAACTGTATCAGAAAACAGGAAAATGTAGAAGCATCAAACGGGTACGAGCAAAATGCTTCATGAATGAGCCCAGTGAGTCTTTGAAAGCATCTTTTGGCGAGGGACCATGAAAGCAATTTGCTTCATTTGAGGGAAGTTATTGCACATAAAACGGATAATACGGCAATCGTCCAAACATCACTGACGACTTGACACCAACTCAAAACGCTTTGTAACCGCCCACTGAACAGCCTGCTGTGTTTGATCTTTGTTTTGCTGTTTTTATTTAACTGTGAAAAAAATGCTTTGTTTTTTTGTAATATGCTGTCATATTGTAGTATAATAATAAAGAACTGTTTTACTTTTAGTTTTGGCTGAATTGTGAATGTCTGAATCTATTGTAGGTGAAGAGGCGTGATCTGTGAGCAGAGGTGGTCAGCCTACAAACAAATATGTGACATTCGTTATGACAAACCCTTTTCCATTAACAAGGATTTTGAGTAATTGGCTTAAAAAAATGTAATGAGAGATTCTTTCAATCTTGATATTCAGTGGGAAAAGAATCTCTAATAAATAACTGGGTCTATTAATCCAGAGTCATCGCCCATGTCAAATACACACAGAGGAACTTTTTTTCAAAAGTGGAATATTAAGAGCTGAAAAAACTACCTCTGACCATTTGTATATCGATTACCCACCATATGAGTTATTGTATGTTCAGCATGCCTTTTTTGCTAAAGCATTACAATTAAGTTGCAAATGTTACGCAAAATGTTGGATTATTGTGGAATATGAGCTCTTGAATTTGCTAGACTTGATAATGGATGTATTATAAGTGTATTATACCACTGGATGCAACAGCTCAAGTGCACATCACCAGCAGTCAGATAATTCGCAACACGCATGCGCATATACGTGCGCATCCCTTTAACAAAGTTTATTTGTCCTCAAAATGAAGACGTACTAGTGCGTCATAACAACGTAAAAAAATCGCTAACATGTTAGACTTTCTTTCGTATTTGCATCCGGGATATTAATCTCTTGTGAGGATGTGGATACTAGCTTGAATGTGAGAGGCTCCCGTTGACTCTCCAGTAAAACACATTTGGATCATCCTTAAAGACGGAAGTGAGCACTCCTGTTCCCGAGCAGGGCCGCGGACGCTGCGCATGCATGTCACTGTTTGAATGTTTATTCACGTGTGTCATATATGCCTACGAGTTCTTCCCAAAGATAGTCCAGAGCTTTCGTTTGCCTCTGACTCTCTGTGGTATGGCAGCAGCAGCAGCAGAGGCGGAGGACCGGAGCAGCGCGACGCTAACAGGTGACGGAGAACCGGAGGAGGCCGAGGAGTTCACCTGCTCGGCCCACTGCTCGGAGCTCTCCCGGCGGCAGAACGAGCAGAGGAAGTCGGGGCTATTCTGCGACGTGACGCTGGTCTTCAGCTCCGGCGGGGTATCTGAGAAGAGGGTCCAAACGTTATCCGCCCACCGCTCGGTGTTGTCCGCAGCGTCGCAGTACTTCACGCTGCTGCTGGGTGGACAGTTTTCAGAGTCCCTGTCCGGACGAGTGGAGCTGAGGGAGTGGAGCTCTGCGCAGGGACCAGACCCGGACACCGTGGAGAGGGTCATACAATTCATGTACACAGGACAGATCAGGGTCACCACTGCCAATGTGCATGAAGTGCTGGAACTCGCTGACAGGTATTTTTTTTAAAACTATATATCAGAACAAGATCATAAACTTTCCATTTCCATATACACGGAAGTGTTGGCAGTTGTCCTACAGGTTTTTTGTTTCTACAGGTAAAAGAGACACACCTTGTCAGTGTCCTCATTACACAAGCAGGTGTGAATTGCTTGGAATACACACACCTGAAGAATTTGGCAGGCCATGGTTTGACAGTTTATTAAAGATTTAAATTAATCAGCAAAGTGCTCATCTTTTAAGCTAGTGCAAATGTGGCGGTATGTTGTGAAAACACCTTATGCTGTATCAATACTCTATAACAGGAGATACCTCATTGGCGAGGCCAAAATTTTCTTTTTCATGTTTAAAAAGGGGATATTTTAAAGAAAACTTCAGAAGATCTGGCTATTTGTTTTTGCAATTTTTATAGAAAGCATACAATTTTGTGAGTGAGGCAAAAAATGTATATATTTTGAGTCCCTGAAATTTTGTGTCTGCTCAGATTCTGATTTGTTAAACTACTAAAATAAAGTGATGAATATGGGATGAAACATTATGGAACGTTTTGAAATTGATTTGGTATATTGGTAAGTGTGGGAACCTTGTATACATTAGTGCTCTGATAATTACGACATGTTCACACAGGTTCCTGTTGGCGCAGCTGAAGAACTTCTGCGGAGAGTTCCTGATGAAGAAGCTGAACCTATCCAACTGTGTAGCAGTGCACAGCCTCGCCCACATGTACACTCTAGACCAGCTGGCCCAGGGAGCTGCCAAAACGATTAGAAGAAACTTCCACAAAATTATCTGCAACGAGGAGTTCTTCACGCTGCCATTTCACCTGGTGCGGGACTGGCTGTCAGACTCAGGAATCACCGTTGAATCTGAACAGGAGTTGTTTGAGGCCATTGTGAAATGGGTGCAACAAAACACAGAGGAGAGAGAGACGCATTTTGAGGAGCTGTTCAGACTTTTGAGGCTGACTCAGATAGCTCCAACCTACCTGACACGGGTGGTGAGAAAGGAGCCCTTAGTAGCAAACAATGCGGCTTGTCAGCAGCTTGTGTCTGACGCCCTTGAGGTCCACGCTGTGCACTTTGAGAACCTCAAGTCAGTTGATTTAGAGCTCTCTGCCTCCAACATATCAGCCCAGCCTCGTCTGGGCCAGAACATGGATGTAATCATGGTAGTGGGTGGTGTTTCAGAAGGTGGAGACTATCTGAGTGAGTGTGTGGGCTACTTTGTCGCTGAGGACCGTTGGGTGAACCTGCCTCACATTCACAACCACCTCGACGGACACGCCATCGCAGTGACTGACAGCTATGTTTACGTGGCAGGCTCCATGGAGCCAGGCTTCGCCAAGACGGTGGAGCGTTTCAACCCCAACCTCAACACCTGGGAGCAGGTTAGCAGCCTGACCACACGTAAGCACTCCTTCGGCCTCACGTGTGTCAAGGATTTACTCTACAGTATTGGTGGTCATGGCAACTTCAGCCCAGGCTTTAAGGATGTTACCGTCTACGAACCTGAGCAGGATGAGTGGCACAATCTCGAGCCAGCCCCGAAGATACTACGAGATGTAAAAACAGTGAGCGTGGAGGACCGCTACATATATGTGATGGCCAGGACTCCTGTAGACGTGGACAATGATGATGGACTGAGCACTGTAACCTCCTGCTATGATACAGAGAGTCACAAGTGGCAGGAAGTGGACTCCTTACCACTTCTCGATAATTACTGCAGTTTTCAAATGGCTGTTGCATCCACCAACTTCTACCACACAGCTTCTTGTTGCGCGAAGAGCTACAAGGTAACAGCTGAAGCAGCTCGGCATAAAATAAGCAGAAATATCTCAGACGAAATCCTTGACAGCCTCCCTCCAGAGGTCCTCAGCATGGAAGGTGCCGCCGTTTGCTACCTGGGTGAAGACATATTCATCATCGGTGGATGGAGGAACTGCAACAACATGGACAAGCAGTACCGCAAGGAGGCCTACCGTTACTGTGCAGAGAGGAAGCGCTGGATGCTGCTGCCGCCCATACCACAACCACGCTGCAGAGCCGCAGCTTGCCACGTTCGCATCCCGTATCACTATCTTCATGGCTGCCAGCACTACCCCATGCCCCAGAACCTGGCTCGCCAGAGAGACCGTATGCAACAGATGCAGCAGCTCCATCGCCGCACACTTACTTTGCGCAGGCAGCTGCAGTCTCAAATCGAATGCTGAGGGTCTAGTAAGGGCTAAAAGTTGGAGTGTGGTCCTTTGGTCTTTCCTTTCTGGCATTGACAGTAATTACTAGGGCTGCCTCTTGAAAGTCGAAATTTCTTTCATCAGTCGGAGACCCGTCAGTCAACTGAGATTGCTTCAAGTCGAGCAGTCTTCTTTTGCTAGTCAGTGTGCTGTGCAGTGTATTTCTGAGGACCATTTGGTCCCCAGATTTTACTGCAGAGTAAGTGCTCTTGACTTTAACGCTACTCTTTGGTACAGGGAGCTGTGTACATACAGGGAGTTGCGGACATGCAGGCAGCAGCACGGAGGGAGGGGGATTGTAGCTCATAGTAAGTTGATAGGATTCAGTCTCTGGCTTTTGTTTAATATCTAGTGTTGGCAAAAATATTCTTGCAGGAATGCAATCTGTCGTTAGCGCTGTTAGCGTTGTTTACTTTATTACATGAATGCTGCTGTCACCTTGAACGTCTCACTGAGCCATGTTCATATGAAAAAAACCGAATCATTGAATATTTTTTTTTTTGAACTGCTGAATCTGATTCAACTGAATCGGGTAGAGCCCTAGTAATTACATGAAGAATACCTTTGGTTGAGCTTGCCAAATCTTCCCAGCACTCTCTTTCGGTCTTTTTTTGCCTTTGACCCTTCCTCTTATTATTTTTCTGGAGTATCAACTCCAAAACCTTTTTTGGACACTTCTTAAGATACTGGCCATAGCTTTCGCCATACTCCTAGCTGCTGCCTTGTTGCTATGGTCTCTACACTTTCCTGTCCCCTGTAACTATGGCTGGTTGGTGTAAAACAAATCACTTCCGCTGCACCAGGATTCATACGGTCCTGGAAAAGTCATAGAATTGAAAATGGCAATTTCCAGGCCTGGAAAAGTTTTAAAAAACTAAATATACCCCAATTTTATTTTATTTTTTTTAAAGTCCTTGAATGTTGTTTCACATCTCGTATAGTAACACATGATGTTCTGATGATATTCTGACATGCCTCCCCCTTTTTGCAGCACCCCCTTCCTTCTCATAAATAATGAAGAGTAAGTTATATTTAAATGTATAGTTTTAATCTTGTTCTGAATTATGTTTTTTAATAATATATACTCAAAAAAGCTATTATATAGGAAAGAAAATCTGATGAAGAATATCAGTGGTTGTTTAAAAAATATCTATGGTCTTTACATTTTTGCCTCAAAGTCATGGAAAAATGTGCATGAACCTGGGGGAAAGCTGACATAAGACACCAGACCACACAGCTCCGGTAACTACGTAATACAACGAGCTTTCCCCGACAGTGAAAGGCTTAATGAGCATTGTGTGAACGTATTTGGCAAGGGCTCTAATGTTGCAGTCGTCCATTTATATGTAAAAATCCTGCACTCCGGCTTTAATCTACTGATAAATGGCTTGTTTATACCACAAAACTTTTATCTGATCTTTTTGCCTTCATTGAGGTGTAACGCCCGCATGAGTTTACCTGAAGCTGGTTTGCAGGGAAAAAAACAGTTCTAATTGTAAAACAAAACAAAATAAATTAGCCAGACATGCTGTAAGTCATCAGTCCTGCATTATAATTTTGGCCTTACATTATGAGCTTTTGCCTTACTTTTATTCTGCTAAATGAAACTGTGATTGCTGTGGCATTTTCTAAAAAGATAGTTGATTTAATTGTTAAACAACTTAGCTTAGCTTTTTATATGTTGTCTGTGTTCACACCTAATGATGTCAACATGTGTTGTAGTACAAGTTAGAGTAAAACTAAGACAGTTATCAGTGACACTTTTCTGTGAAATTGGGTTGAGTTCGATGTTACTTAGCAAAGTAAATTATGCCTATGTTTGTTGTGATGTAAATCAGGATTAAATTATACATTTGGGGATAATGAATTTACTACAACAATCAGCCGAGCTTTAACTTTTTACTCTCAGTACCTACATCTAATTTCTCTTCTACCTCCCTGTTTCCCATCATGTTTTTTTGCACTGTGGGGATTGAAATATCTTAATGTTGATCGTAAATGGTGTATATGTCGTGTTTATCCCACTTGAAACAGACAATCATATCTATCAGAATATTTGTAGCAAGAGTAAAGTATTAAGTAAAGCACATATTGGGGAACAGGGTGTTGATTATATATTTCCCCTCGTTACAACATAAGCCTGCTTAATACAATGTTGCACTACAACATGTGCTTTAAAACAGTGTCTTAAAAAGTGTGCAACACTTTTCCATTCCTACAGATGTCTATAAGTGTGATTTATTGATTTCTTTATTTCAGATGGTCAAAAATGGCTTTATTTGATTTCCCATGTCGTTGCACAGCTTGATAGATAGGCTACCAAAATAATGATAAGAAGTCCCTCGAGGCAAAAAAAATAAATAAAAATTAAAACATAAATTTAAAGATCCAGTGTGAAGGATTTAAGATGATATATTGACAGAAATGGAATATAGTATAATACAATACAATATAATATAATTAGTATTAGGGCCAACTTTGGTAAGACTTGGCACCACTGTGCTTTAGAGGGAGAATGATGCAAAGGGGGAAGACAAGGTGGAAGGTGGACTATTGCATGCCATGTGTCTGTGAGTTATTAATGACTCAAATACTGCAAATTGGGCTGCATCACTAGATGCAAAGCAAGTGCCGTATTGCAGTTGCCAGACAAAAATAAATGTCCACAATTTGTGTAACATCTTCCATTTCCTTTTCGGACATTTCAGTACAATTGCTTGAGGTGGGTGTTTGACACTGGCCACCTCCTTTCAATTTCTTTCACCAGTTTTCTGGTGAAAAACAAAACAAAAATCAAAGCATTCGAATACTGATTTACATGTTAGTTTCCATGTTGACGATTGAAGCTATAAAGCTTCTAAGCATTTGGGTTAGCCATAACAACTATGTTTTCTTAAGTGTATAACGGTGGTGGACCGATACTGACACCAATTACTCGTAGTTAATGAGACTGATAACTGATATTGGGAACCGATATGAAGGAATTTTATGTGGGACTTCATGCTTGGTACATGGGAGAAGTTTCTTCTTGTGGCAATCTACTGTCCTCACCACTAGAGTGACTCAGTCCTTTACACTGCTCCTTTAAATTCTGCTGCTCCTTCTCATGTTGTCAGGAAACTGACTAATGGCTTCAATAATTAAAGACTTGTGGCTTTGTGCTGTTATTTGTTTGTTAGTTTTAGTGGACTCATTTGTTCCGCCTTTGTGCTTCAGGCAGAATTTGTTCTGCCTCTTACTTTGTCTCACTGCACTTTGAAATGTGTGAAACACATAAAATCGGGAGGCTGATGTTTTCTTTATGCATGGTTTTCTCCATGTTCCCAACTGTGCCATAAAGTCCCAGCTTTCCCTTATGAATACAGTTAAAATAACTGTATTTTTGTACAAAATGATCTTGAATGTTAACTTAAACATTGTACAGCTCTGCTTTTTTTGACTTCTCCAATTCAAAACAGTGTTGTGTGGACCAGTTGCTGAACTCTGTGAACTGTGTATCTCTCCATTACTGTAGAAATCGCTAGTGCCTGTGTTATCCCCAGCCAAGCTCTCTATAAATATTATCTGTTTAGGCTTTGATGAAAGGGGAACATTTGATCAGATGTATGAGGAGGTTTTGGATTTTGAAGACAGTTTTAAGCCACTTTTTCCATGCAAAGTGCACAAAATCATAGAAGCAGAGCAGACATAGACACAGGCAGATTTAAGTCATTGGCAGAAGTATCAGGGTTTCAAGTTTAGATTTCTGTGCCAATTTTGATTTGCCTGTGCCAAATATTAAAATTTCCTGCAGCCTTGTACTGTGTTACATATGATGGTGTCATTCCATTTTTATGTGCAACAGCAAGAAAGTAAGGACATTTGAAATAAATAGTACATCATAAAATTAGTTTGTTGTCATCTCTTAAGATATCTTTTAATCTTTTATGTTGTTGTGACACGTTATGGTGATTTCAGTGGTCCATATAAATAACTTTAAAGAGTAACAATAGCTAAAAAAATCACATACCTTAGGACATCATAGATGTGTGAATGCTGAATCAGCTCTAACATGTCACAAAGTAATTTTACTTATGTACATGTTTCTATTGACTACTTCTTATGCTTACTTTCAGCTACACAAACCATTTAAATTAAGCAGATTCATGCTTTTATTCAACTTTTTGTCTACCTTATAACACTTTTTAAATTACAAATAATTTATTCTTTTGGCCTTCATGTTAATTGTTTTCCACTTCCACATTTGACAATAGTACAATTTAGCTTCCAGCTTTTTTTTAGCAATGTATTTTAGCTCTCAGTTTCTTTAGACAATGTAGGTCAGCTTCTGACTGAGTTTTGAAATTCAAGACTTGCAATTTCAGCTGTCAGCATTCATACAGATTTTCTGCAGGAAATGCAAAGACATAATTGAATTTTATTAATTTTATTATTATGGCTATAAATGTATAGGCAGCACAACAAAGACAATGTTCATCCAGGTTCTAAAGGGTTTAAGGTTAATTTGAAGATTTTTTTCAGTAACAGTTAATTTCTGCATTTGCTTGGAAATAATGTGGTGTGCTGCGGTAGCTTACCGTGGCGGAAAGACTGCCCTCTTCCAAGTAGGAACCAAAGTACGCCGGAACCTTGTGTTTGTTCAGTGACGCGGGGGAATGCTTCCGGTGTGACAAACAAATATTGTCAACAAACAATTCAAACCGTTCGTCGAGTGTAACAGTGTTACATTATTGTATTAATAACGCCATGTCACGTCTTTTTAGATACTTGAATTGACTTTCTAACTACTTCTGACTTACTTTTACGTTGTTCAGAGTAGAAGACGCGTCAGGTCTGCGTTTGAAAATGGTAAGTTGTAACGGCCAGTTTGTACCGGTTAGCTAGTTATCGTAGCCGCTTCAGTCAAACAAGCTGTTCAAACTTTACAAGACTGTAAATGACTCAGCCATGAATTATCACGTGTTTTCGGTCAAATAGAGATGAAAACACGATGTGTTACCCACTGGATTCACACATTTAATCAGAAACTGTACTGCACCGCCAGGCAGTTTGTTAGCTAAGCTAGCAGATTGCAACTTTGGCTGTAAGGCATCGATTCTTAATTCACGGCCCGCGGGCCAAATCTGGCCCTCCAACCATTTTTTTGAAATTCACAATAAATATAAAGTTATTCAAACTGGAAAATGTATTTGTACTTTTGGTATACATAACGCACCAGAGAGTATGCGTATGTATGTGTGTATATGTATGTTGAAGAGGGATCGAGCTGCCGGGATGGGTTCTGTGTTGTACTGTGTTGTTGTTGTTGTAGTTATTTGGCTCAGTTTGTCTAAATTGGTTTCATTCATGTATTTATTTATTGTTTTTTTCTTTTGTCTGAATGTGTATTTGTGTATAAAGTCGAAGTCAGTACATGTGAGTGCTGTTAAAATGAAAAAAAAAAGGTTGACATAAGGTGCCATAGTGAATAAAACATCATCAAAACAGCTTGTTAATAAAAAAAAAATACCAATGGAGGATCCCCTCTACACCCCTGACAGAGGTCCTAGCTAAGCCCCTAATGTCCTAAAATCCTAGAAATGTGCCATCAACTGATAGAAATGCCATAAAATCCCAGAAATGTCCTGAAATACGAGAAATGTCGGAAAATTCAAGAAACATCCCAAAATACTAGAAATGTCAGAAAGTCTTAGAAACATCCTAAATTACTAGAAATGTCCTGAAATCCAAAAAAAAACATGTATCGTGTTACAAATGTGGTCCCAAGTAAAGCAAGTTGAGTACACCTGCTGTAAGGTATGAGCACAGTTTAATTTAAACCCAAATGAATTTAATTTTTCAATTAAAAATTGTTTCACTTTATTGTTTAAACTTGAAACATCTTTAAACGTTATTTTTCATGTTCAATTATATTCTTGCCTCTCACTTTTTTTTTCTCCATACAATTAACCTGTTTGAGAGATTCCTGGGTTCTCATAGGAATTCATTTTAGTGGATTGTACCAACTGAACACTATTTTTCCCAAAAATGAGTATTGTGTTTACAGTTATTCCCAGGAAATATCTTATGAAATAAATCCTAAATTTAAAATTATATTTTGATTTTTTTTAAATTGTAAATTCAAAAACTGTCAAAGTGTTACCTAAATGAGTGTCTCCTTGGCTTTACATGCAGATATACCATATTCCTTGGATATACACACCGCTGCGGACTGTCCTGGCAGTTTGGCACCAGCTGACCAAGACTGAGGTGAGGAAGCTCTCCTGAACAAAGACAAAAGAGGTTTAATTTTACAAATCTAACATTGCCAAAATTAAGGCTTGAAAGTATCTGTGCTGGGTTTTCAATGTTTTTATGTGCACACAGTAAAAGAAATAATATGTCCGACTTACGACTTTTGAGACCTTTGCACATGTCTGAAAAACGTAAAATCTTTTCTGCTTTTTATGTCTGGATAAACATGCCTCGAAAGATTAAAAACTTCTCTGTTCAGATCCCAGAGCTGGCTAAGTGCTCGGTGCTGATGAGGGAGCGCAGCAAAGTGGAAGAGACAATTTACGCCATGCAGCGAGCAGGTGCAGGCACCCTGCAGGTGAGTGAACTGTGCAGCATTTCATCAAAAATAAGAATATATTCAGGCAAGTACAGGAAACAGTTGTATATGCTTGAAGAGTTCACTTTAAATAGTATTAACAGTACCGGTGCTCATGTTCATCAAATTACAAAATATGATTGACAGAGAAGATACCATCTGTGGTACTGAGTCCAGAAAAGCACCTTCATTTAACCCTTTGATACCTGACTAGACTTAAGTTTTCTTGTGCTCTGTTCAGATGCCTTTCACAAGCTATTTAACAATTTGAGCCCTGAACAAATTGGTTTGATTTTTTTCGATAACATGGGGAAAAATGACCAGCTGGGCTAGAAAGACCACACAGAACGACAGATTACTGATAACTGTTTATGTGATTTTTGTTCATGATTGTTGGTTTAGTAATAACTGAGAGTTGTTGGCACTTATTAATGAATACAAAACATGCTAAAGTAAACCTTGCACCCACAGTTTCAAGTTACTACTTTATGTGTGTTTACTGGGTAAAAGAATACATTAATACCATTCTGTTCTAATTATTTCCTCAGGTAATCTCAGACTTTGATATGACACTGACCAGATTTGCCCACAACGGAAAAAGAGTTCCCACCACACACAGTAAGCACAGACTTTTTGAAAAGATTATTTGCATCTTGGCCAGATAGTGTTGTTTCATTTTGGTGGTGGATTCTGCACAGTCGGCACTGCAAATTATTTGTTACTTTTTTGCTTGAGTGTCTTATGGCTTTCTGAAACTGTTGTAAACCTGTTTTCCTTCCTTTTTTCAGACATCCTGGATAACCGGTTATTGATCGATGAAGATTGCACTAAAAAGGTAAATGTGCCACGGTGATTTAGTCATTAATAAGTTTACAGATCCAAAGACAATGTGTCCATTGTACACTTGAATGAAATGCTAGATAGATGAATGTTCAGTTGTTCAGAAAATCAGTAAATATATGTTCAGTGTTTTATTTTTTTGGGCGGTTGCAGATGAGGGAGCTTTTGAACACCTACTATCCTATAGAGATCGATGCAAGCAAGACTGCCGAAGAAAAGCTGCCTCTCATGGTGGAGTGGTAAGATACAAACAGACTGATCTAAATAACAACACCTGATTATTTTAATATATCTACTTATGATTCCTGTCTTTCTGAACATGTTCTAAAATTTAGCTGTAATTTGACAATGACAAATCACACACAATTTTTGTCAGTGTTGTGTGGACCAGTTGAACTAAGACATAACATTTTCACTGTCAAACTGTCAGTATTTAAAGCTCCAATTCTTGAAAAGACAATTACAGAAACGTGATTTAAACCCAAGCCTGATTGCGATGTTACATTTGTGTTTTGCTGCACTCTGCAGGTGGACTAAAGTCCACGAGCTGCTGATTCAGCAGAGGATCAGGAAGGACATGCTGGCCCAGGCTGTTAAGGAATCCAGCGCTATGCTCAGGTATGCACTTTATTCTAATGTCATGTTAACCAAGACTCTGGTTCCAGGAGTGGAAAGTAATTAAGTGAACTGTACTTACAAGAATACTTCACCTGCAAAATGACCACTTGTATATTAATTACTCACCATGTGCTACATTAAATTTGTGAGAAAAAAAAAGGTTTTTCTTGCATGCCTCCATGATGAACAGAAAATCCAACAAAGGCAAACACTCTTAATGAACTGAAGTAAATGGAGACTTAATTTAACAAAAGCAAAACTATATCAACACATCTGTTCACAAATTCCTCACAACGCATGCAGTAAAATCCAAGTGTCATTTATTCAGTCATATTCTCAGTATCAGCAACCTCATCAAAACCATTTACACGTAAAGTGAATTACATTGATAATTTCCTTACAATGCAATGTTCTTCTGAGAAACATAGGGTCCTGGCATTCATGTTTATGCCACTACACACACCACCCATCCAAAAAACTGTTGCATACCAAGAACACCCCCTTACTGTATCGGCTCTCCCGAATGACATCGCCAAAGAAAATAACAGGAAAATGCATCATACACCTTAATGCAACAGTATTGTTAATCCAGAAACATTATTAATACTAGTAAAATGCAGAGAGACCATTTAACTGCAGAATAAACACTTTTACTAAATACGTTAAGTACATTTTGCTGATAATACTCACATACTTTCACTTAAGTACGAATTGAATGCAGGACCTTTCAAAGTGTGGTCTTAATACTTTTTCTGCCTGGTTCTACAGAGAAAATTCTGTTTGGTCCATTATCATGCCTGAAGACAATTTAAAATAAAAAAAAAAACATTACAATAACTGTATTGGTTAGAATTGATAAAAAGCAAGCAGTGCATAAGTTATATCAAATATATTTTGAACATTATGTAGATCACACCAATCCAACCTCTTGTTTTAGGGATGGCTATAAGGTGTTTTTTGACCGTCTGACGGAGCAGCAGGTCCCTCTGTTGATCTTCTCAGCTGGTGTTGGAGACGTCCTAGAGGAGGTGATTCGACAGAACCATGTCTTTCATCC
Source organism: Plectropomus leopardus (assembly GCF_026936395.1). Lineage (NCBI taxonomy): Eukaryota > Metazoa > Chordata > Actinopteri > Perciformes > Serranidae > Plectropomus > Plectropomus leopardus. The sequence goes on from NC_142194.1 coordinate 13,588,686, forward strand.
CAATGTCCACATCATCTCCAATTACATGGACTTTGACCAAACTGTGAGTTTCCCCACACTTGGCTTTACTGACATTTTATTTCATCATGTGAACTGTTGTATGAAATGCCTTGCATGATATTAAAGAATTGGAGAAGATCTCTCACTGTATCTTTTTTGAGTAAACCAGTGATACCAAAAATATTTTTTTCATTAGTTTATTGATTTCAAGGCATGGAAAACATAAACCTGAAAAAGGACTTACCCCGAGCTAATTTAAAGCTAATAAAAGCAGACAGTATTACTGATGGAGTATTTTCCATCGCATTATTACCTTAGAATCCTGTGGCTACAAATATAACATTACAATTCGTCTTGGTTGCTAATAAAGATCAGTGTAGGTATTAAAAGGGATAGTTTAGAATTTTTTGAAACTGGGGTTGTTGGGTGTTTCAGGTTTTTTTTTCCAATTATTTTTTGAGAATTTTTCACCTGATATTGACAGGACAGCTATCGATGGATAGGAAACACACTCAAACACAGAATGAGGCCCCTGTATGAAATACTTAAAGGAAGTATATTACCTACATTAGATGGTGGTCTGCACACTCAAATTTGGGTAAGCAGGCAGGGGTACCGCCATGGAAGAAATGTACTGCAGCACTGAATCAGGTGAAGTGTTTGGGTTGTCTTGATGACAAAGTTATATATATTTTAAGATGATTTTTTACAGACTTAATTTAGTGAATTTTCCCTGCCAAGAATTTCATTTTCAGCTTGATTCACATATCAGTCAAATTTTCTGTTCCCAGCAAGATTTGATCTCACAACCTTTCGGTCATGAAGCAAGCACCTTAACTCTCAGAGCTAATCCTCCTGATAGTTGACCGAGTTCTTGGCACTGAAAATTCAGTAAGAATTTAACGTCTGTCAATTTCAAACAGACGTCACTGCTGATACAGAATTTTCTGTTTCCTGACCATATGACCCTTATAATAGCACAGCAAACAGATATTAGCTGAGATTTTATTTACAGAGTTACAAAGTGCTTCACAATACCAAACTATACAATGTCATCTTATATCTCACATCTTAAATATCATCTTTAATCTTAAAATATACCTAACTTTGTCAAGAAGACAACCCAAACACTTCACCTGATATATCTGCCATAAGAATATATGATATATAGCTGAGTGATTTATTGTTTTAGCCAATAAAATCAGGTGAAGTGTTTGGGTTGACTTAATGACAAAGTTATTTATATTTTAAGTTTTTTACTGACTTTATTTAGTGAATTTTCCCAGCCAAGAATTTCATTTTCAGCCTGACCCATATATCAATCCAATACTCAACACACTGCAAAAACCAAATTTTCTGTTCCCTGTAAGATTTGATCCCACAACCTTCAGGTCATGAAGCAAACACCCTAACCCTCAGAGCTAATTCTCCTGACAGTGCATCTGTTTTGGAAGTTTCCTTTGACTCTGTACTGAGAACAATAGCGCTCAAAACACACCTGTGCTGAGTAAGAATCGATCTTACTTCCTCTGAGTTCTTGGCAGGCAAAATTCGGTATCAACAGAGACGTCAGTCAAAAAGCACAACTTATATTTTGGGTCAAGCCAGTGAATGAGCCCATATTTTCTTGGAACAGATAAATCAATATCAGTAGAGACGTCTGGCTTTTTTCTATTGAAGTTTTTTTTTACTTCTTATTGACAAAGCTATAAATATTTATTTTAAGATGATTTTGTTCTGACTTTATTTACTGAATTTTCCCTGCCAAGTATCTGTCTGCTCTTCTAATATAAGAGTCATATGGTCAGGAAACAGAAAATTCAGTATACAGTGAAGTCTGTGTAAAATTGACAGACGTCACTGCCGATACAGAATTTTCTGTTTCCTGACCATATGACCCTTATATGAGCAGAGCAGACAGATATTAGCCGATATTTTATTTACAGAGTAACAAAGTGCTTCACAATACCAAACTATACAATGTCATCTTATATCTTACATCTTAAATATCATCTTTTATCTCACAATATATATAACTTTGTCAATAAGACATCCCAAACACTTCACCTGATTTATCTGCCAAAAGGATATATGATATATAGCTGAGTGATATGTCGTTTTAGTCGATAAATTAGGTGAAGTGTTTGGTGATTTTTTTTTACTGACTTAATATAGTGAATTTTTCCAGCCAAGAATTTGTGTTTCAGCCTGACCTATATATCAGTCTAATTTTTGACACACTGAAGAAGCTGAATTTTCTGTTTCCAGTAAGATTTGATCCCACAACCTTCTGGTCATGAAGCAAGCACCTTAACTCTCTGAGTAATCTTCCTCACAGTTTGTGTGTTTTTGGAGTTTTCTTTGTCGCTGTACTGAGGACAATAGCATTCAAAACACAACTGTGCTGAGTAAGAATCAATCTCACTTTCTTTGAGTAATGAAGCAATTTTCCATTGAAGTTTTTTGCTTCTTATTGACAAAGTTATATATATTTATTTTAAGCTGATTTTGTTCTGACTTTATTTACTGAATTTTCCCTGCCAAGTATCTGTCTGCTCTTCTAATATAAGGGTCATATGGTCAGGAAACAGAAAATTCAGTATACAGTGAAGTCTATGTAAAATTGACAGACGTCACTGCCGATACAGAATTTACATACAGAATACAGAAACACTCTCATTTGGACAGCAGTTTTGTAAAATTCACCTGTCCTGGATGAGATTTGAACTAATGAAGTCATAGTTTGCAGGCAAACCTGCAAACCAACTGAGCTAAACCTTCAGACATTTCAACTGTATTTTAAGTTGCACTTCAGCCTCTTCTCTTCACTGGCACCCCAACATACGTGGGGGTGCGAGGGCCCTTTCATCGCTGCTTGCAGCTTTAATTTTTTAATTGCTTATGATTGGCTAATAAAATTGTGAAACAGAATGCAGCACAATAGTTTTGTTATCTTGATTATGTTGTTAAATGTTTGTTGTGAGACAAAAATTCGAACTAGTCCTTCAATGTAGCTTCAGTTTCAAATTTGCATAGCTCTGTATCCCGGTCAATACAAGGATCAGCAAGATTTTACTTCACTGATTCAATGTCTTTATGAGAGGTTCTTAACAACCTAAATCTTACCTTATCAGGGGGTCCTGCAAGCCTTTAAAGGCCAACTGATCCATACCTTCAACAAGAGGGAAGGTGCTCTGTCACATGCAGCTGGCCTCAGGGAGCTGCAGGGTCGACCCAACGTCCTGCTGCTGGGAGACTCCTTAGGAGACCTAACCATGGCCGATGGCGTGTCTGAGCACCAGAACCTCCTCACCATCGGCTTCCTCAACGACCAGGTGAGACTAATGTTTAGAGTTGTTATTCTAGTGTTTTTTACATAAACATTTTGAAGTTAAGAGATTGGGGTCTCAATGACTCTTTCCTTTTTCATCTCAGGTGGAAGAGAGAAAAGAGTCTTATGTCAACTCATTCGACATTGTGCTGGTTAAGGACGAGACGATGGATGTTCCCAACGCCATCCTCAGATACATTACCTCATCAAAAGACAGCAAGTAAGACACACAAGGAGGAACTTTCTGACAACAAGCAGACTTTTTCACTCCACTTCACCATGTTGCATGCTGGACAATCACACATCACCTATTACCTCAAACCAGAAGTTAAATCTGGAGATTTTATCTCTTAATTATTGCACTCAAAGCCATCCAAAAAGATCTACACTGGGTCATGCATTTGCAACTTGGTTTCAAAGAATCTGTGATGTCAGTATTGCAATGTCAGCACAGGGCAATTTAGGGCTGGGCTTTGAGTAAAGCCCTTTATTTCTACTGTTTTAATTTGTTCCAGGGAATTCTTACAATGTCTTGATAGAAAATTTCACACCAGAATAGCAATGCGCCACCTCAACAGAACTCAGTGCAAGTAGAAGTTATATTTATAGAACATATACAGGACCAGCAGGCCTCCCTCTAAAAACAAATCAACAACCTCTTGAAAATGTTTGTATAAAAAATTAAAGAGTTCATTTTTACATTTCAATCCTTTTAACTCCTTCTCAGCACAAGAAGTTATATTTTTTTTACCTGTTTCAGGGATAAATATCTTTTACAAGCAAAAACGTGATTTGTAAAGGTCTCTTTATCTTCCACTATTCAAATTCATAGTGTTGCTGTTCTGGTGTGTCATGTGTACTGTATATAACCTTTGTTAACACTGCAAGTACCTCAAGCTCAAGTCTACATGAAACGTCATCCAACTTAACAGTGATGTTACCAGTTTTTAAGCTATTGTTGTAGTAATTAAATGACTTGCTCTCACCTTTTTATTTTTGAAGAGAAACATGTTAATGCCAGCATGAAACACAATGCTACAGTATAGCAATAATCCCAATCTGGGAGTGTGGGTCTGGATTTTCTCTGATTTTAGCTGTAAAGTCCTGGGGAAAAAAAACAGTTATCTTTATTTTGTGAACATTTTAATTAGTGTGACTTCCATGGACAAACAAAGGTGCTTGTTCAGTTTTCTGAAATACAATCATCAAACACATACATCATGAAACTTCAAAAAAAGAACCTTTGCACAATTTCCTTGTCATTTAAAAGGACTATCCAATGTTGTACACAAAGTATTAAACGATGATGTGTTAAAATTTTTTGCATTTTTTTAAGGTGTTGGTGTTTATCCCTGAGAGAGAATGAAAACATCTGTCCTCATCATAACTCCTCATGCCTTGCCCGTTCCCGTTCCTTGTCCCCATCCACCTTCAGTTTGAGTTCCTCAGCTGTTATCACTTCATCTTTATTTTGGTCCTGGTTTTGGAACATGTCAGCAATTACCTGCTCCACGATCAGTCCTGGCTTTATACGACCTTTGCTGTCTACTACCTGCAACTTGATGAATCCCCCAAATTATAAAATGTCAAGAAATAAGAGAGGATCAATCAACAATCAATTGTCATGTGGTCATACTTCTGTGAAAATGGTAAATATGCATATGTTTGGTGCTATTTTGGTTGTCATGCTATAGTGTTACTTTCTGGTGCTATTTTGAACAGTGTGTCTGAACATGCTATTTTATATGGTCACATAAAAAAAAGCATGTTGAGACAAGTCATAGTATAGAATGTCGAAAACACGTCCAAAAGCACCATCATATAGCATGTCTAAAAAACGACCAAAACGCCATGGCGAAAAATGTCAAAATATGACATGTCAAAAAAGCAGCTGAAAACCACATGAAACAGTTCACCTAGACGCGCCATGGCATAGAATTCTGAACGAACGGAAAAAAAATAGGACATTATTTTTTTCAACATTATATTATGATGTTATTGTGTAAGTGAATGAGCCTGTGTTTTTCTTTTCTTCTTCTCTGGTACTGAAACTCTTATATTGGACCTATGCAGAAGTAGCGTGTATTGGAACACTATTTTATGCGGTTTTCAGCTGTTTTTGGAACATGTCATATTTTGACATTTTCGCCTTACTATAGCCTTGCTTTGTTGATCATTTTTTCAACATGCTATTTTATGGGTTTCTGGTCCGTTTTTGGATCTTTTTTCAACACTGTATACTATAACACGCTCTAAAATGCAATACTGAGTAGTTTCCAGCTGTTTTTAGGACATGTCATATTTTGACATTTTCGCCTTACTATAGCCTTGCTTTTTTGGTCATTTCTTCAACATGCTATTTTATGGGGTTTTGGGCCAGTTTTGGATGTTTTTACAACACTGTATAGTATAACACGCCGTGAAATACAACACTGAGTAGTTTTTACCTTCTTTCCAGATATGTCATATTTTGGCATTTTCGCCTTACTATAGCCTTGCTTTTTTGGTCATTTCTTCAACATGCTATTTTATGGGGTTTCGGACCGTTTTTGGATATTTTTTCAACACTGTATACTATAGCACGCCCTAAAATGCAATACTGAGTAGTTTCCAGAATGTTTATAGGACATGTCATATTTTGACATTTTTGCCTTACTATAGCCTTGCTTTTTTGGTCATTTTTTGAACATGCTATTTTATGGGTTTCTGGTCCGTTTTTGGATGTTTTTTCAACACTGTATACTATAACACGCCCTAAAATGCAATACTGAGTAGTTTCCAGCTGTTTTTAGGACATGTCATATTTTGGCATTTTCGCCTTACTATAGCCTTGCTTTTTTGGTCATTTTTTCAACATGTTATTTTATGGGTTTCTGGTCCGTTTTTGGATGTTTTTTCAACACTGTATAGTATAACACGCCCTAAAATGCAATACTGAGTAGTTTCCAACTGTTTTTAGGACATGTCATATTTTGGCATTTTCGCCTTACTATAGCCTTGCTTTTTTGATCATTTTTTCAACATGCTATTTTATGGGTTTCTGGTCCGTTTTTGGATGTTTTTTCAACACTGTATAGTATAACACACCCTAAAATGCAATACTGAGTAGTTTCCAGCTGTTTTTAGGACATGTCATATTTTGGCATTTTCGCCTTACTATAGCCTTGCTTTTTTTGGTCATTTTTTGAACATGCTATTTTATGGGTTTCTGGTCTGTTTTTGGATCTTTTTTCAACACTGTATACTATAACACGCCCGAAAATGCAATACTGAGTAGTTTCCAGCTGTTTTTAGGACATGTCATATTTTGGCATTTTCGCCTTACTATAGCCTTGCTTTTTTGGTCATTTTTTCAACATGCTATTTTATGGGTTTCTGGTCTGTTTTTGGATCTTTTTTCAACACAGTATTGCATTTTAGGGTGTGTTATAGTATACAGAGTACTTTCCAGCTGTTTTTAGGACATGTAATATTTTGACATTTTTGCCTACTATAGCCTTGCTTTTTTGGTCATTTTTTCAACATGCTATTTTATGGTTTTCTGGGTCGTTTTCAAATCTTTTTTCAACACTGTATACTATAACACGCCCTAAAATGCAATACTGAGTAGTTTCCAGCTGTTTTTAGGACATGTCATATTTTGACATTTTCGCCTTACTATAGCCTTGCTTTTTTGGTCATTTTTTCAACATGCTATTTTATGGTTTTCTGGTCCGTTTTTGGATCTTTTTTCAACACTGTATACTATAACACGCTCTAAAATGCAATACTGAGTAGTTTCCAGCTGTTTTTAGGACATGTCATATTTTGACATTTTCGCCTTACTATAGCCTTGCTTTTTTGCTCATTTTTTCAACATGCTATTTTTTTGGGTTTTTGGGCCATTTTTGGATATTTTTTCAACACTGTATACTATAACACGCCGTGAAATACAACACTGAGTAGTTTTTACCTTCTTTCCAGATATGTCATATTTTGGCATTTTCACTTACTATAGCCTTGCTTTTTTGGTCATTTTTCAACATGCTATTTTTTTGGGTTTTTGGGCCATTTTTGGATATTTTTTCAACACTGTATACTATAGCGCGCCCTAAAATGCAATACTGAGTAGTTTCCAGCTGCTTTTCAGACGTGTCATATTTTGACATTTTCGCCTTACTATAGCCTTGCTTTTTTGGTCATTTCTTCAACATGCTATTTTATGGGGTTTCGGACCGTTTTTGGATGTTTTTTCAACACTGTATACTATAACATGTCCTAAAATGCAATACTGAGTAGTTTCCAGAATGTTTTTAGGACATGTCATATTTTGACATTTTTGCCTTACTATAGCCTTGCTTTTTTGGTCATTTTTTGAACATGCTATTTTATGGGTTTCTGGTCCGTTTTTGGATGTTTTTTCAACACTGTATACTATAACACGCCCTAAAATGCAATACTGAGCCGTTTCCAGCTGTTTTTAGGACATGTCATATTTTGGCATTTTCGCCTTACTATAGCCTTGCTTTTTTGGTCATTTTTTCAACATGCTATTTTATGGGTTTCTGGTCCGTTTTTGATGTTTTTTCAACACTGTATAGTATAACACACCCTAAAATGCAATACTGAGTAGTTTCCAGCTGTTTTTAGGACATGTCATATTTTGGCATTTTCGCCTTACTATAGCCTTGCTTTTTTGGTCATTTTTTCAACATGCTATTTTATGGGTTTCTGGTCCGTTTTTGGATGTTTTTTCAACACTGTATAGTATAACACACCCTAAAATGCAATACTGAGTAGTTTCCAGCTGTTTTTAGGACATGTCATATTTTGGCATTTTCGCCTTACTATAGCCTTGCTTTTTTTGGTCATTTTTTCAACATGCTTTTTTATGGGTTTCTGGTCTGTTTTTGGATCTTTTTTCAACACTGTATACTATAACACGCCCGAAAATGCAATACTGAGTAGTTTCCAGCTGCTTTTCAGACGTGTCATATTTTGACATTTTCGCCTTACTATAGCCTTGCTTTTTTGGTCATTTCTTCAACATGCTATTTTATGGGGTTTCGGACCGTTTTTGGATGTTTTTTCAACACTGTATACTATAGCACGCCCTAAAATGCAATACTGAGTAGTTTCCAGCTGCTTTTCAGACGTGTCATATTTTGACATTTTCGCCTTACTATAGCCTTGCTTTTTTGGTCATTTTTTCAACATGCTATTTTATGGGGTTTCGGACCGTTTTTGGATGTTTTTTCAACACTGTATACTATAACATGTCCTAAAATGCAATACTGAGTAGTTTCCAGAATGTTTTTAGGACATGTCATATTTTGACATTTTTGCCTTACTATAGCCTTGCTTTTTTGGTCATTTTTTGAACATGCTATTTTATGGGTTTCTGGTCCGTTTTTGGATGTTTTTTCAACACTGTATACTATAACACGCCCTAAAATGCAATACTGAGTAGTTTCCAGCTGTTTTTAGGACATGTCATATTTTGGCATTTTCGCCTTACTATAGCCTTGCTTTTTTGGTCATTTTTTCAACATGTTATTTTATGGGTTTCTGGTCCGTTTTTGGATGTTTTTTCAACACTGTATAGTATAACACGCCCTAAAATGCAATACTGAGTAGTTTCCAGCTGTTTTTAGGACATGTCATATTTTGGCATTTTCGCCTTACTATAGCCTTGCTTTTTTGGTCATTTTTTCAACATGCTATTTTATGGGTTTCTGGTCCGTTTTTGGATGTTTTTTCAACACTGTATAGTATAACACACCCTAAAATGCAATACTGAGTAGTTTCCAGCTGTTTTTAGGACATGTCATATTTTGGCATTTTCGCCTTACTATAGCCTTGCTTTTTTTGGTCATTTTTTCAACATGCTTTTTTATGGGTTTCTGGTCTGTTTTTGGATCTTTTTTCAACACTGTATACTATAACACGCCCTAAAATGCAATACTGAGTAGTTTCCAGCTGTTTTTAGGACATGTCATATTTTGGCATTTTCGCCTTACTATAGCCTTGCTTTTTTTGGTCATTTTTTGAACATGCTATTTTATGGGTTTCTGGTCTGTTTTTGGATCTTTTTTCAACACTGTATACTATAACACGCCCGAAAATGCAATACTGAGTAGTTTCCAGCTGTTTTTAGGACATGTCATATTTTGGCATTTTCGCCTTACTATAGCCTTGCTTTTTTGGTCATTTTTTCAACATGCTATTTTATGGGTTTCTGGTCTGTTTTTGGATCTTTTTTCAACACAGTATTGCATTTTAGGGTGTGTTATAGTATACAGAGTACTTTCCAGCTGTTTTTAGGACATGTAATATTTTGACATTTTTGCATACTATAGCCTTGCTTTTTTGGTCATTTTTTCAACATGCTATTTTATGGTTTTCTGGGTCGTTTTCAAATCTTTTTTCAACACTGTATACTATAACACGCCCTAAAATGCAATACTGAGTAGTTTCCAGCTGTTTTTAGGACATGTCATATTTTGACATTTTCGCCTTACTATAGCCTTGCTTTTTTGGTCATTTTTTCAACATGCTATTTTATGGTTTTCTGGGTCGTCTTCAAATCTTTTTTTCAACACTGAAAAGTATAACACACCCTAAAATGCAATACTGAGTAGTTTCCAGCTGTTTTTAGGACATGTCATATTTTGGCATTTTCGCCTTACTATAGCCTTGCTTTTTTTGGTCATTTTTTGAACATGCTATTTTATGGTTTTCTGGGTCGTTTTCAAATCTTTTTTCAACACTGTATACTATAACACGCCCTAAAATGCAATACTGAGTAGTTTCCAGCTGCTTTTCAGACGTGTCATATTTTGACATTTTCGCCTTACTATAGCCTTGCTTTTTTGGTCATTTCTTCAACATGCTATTTTATGGGGTTTCGGACCGTTTTTGGATGTTTTTTCAACACTGTATACTATAACAATTCCTAAAATGCAATACTGAGTAGTTTCCAGAATGTTTATAGGACATGTCATATTTTGACATTTTTGCCTTACTATAGCCTTGCTTTTTTGGTCATTTTTTGAACATGCTATTTTTTGGGTTTCTGGTCCGTTTTGGATGTTTTTTCAACACTGTATACTATAACACGCTCTAAAATGCAATACTGAGTAGTTTCCAGCTGTTTTTAGGACATGTCATATTTTGACATTTTCGCCTTACTATAGCCTTGCTTTTTTGGTCATTTCTTCAACATGCTATTTTATGGGGTTTTGGGCCAGTTTTGGATGTTTTTACAACACTGTATAGTATAACACGCCGTGAAATACAACACTGAGTAGTTTTTACCTTCTTTCCAGATATGTCATATTTTGGCATTTTCGCCTTACTATAGCCTTGCTTTTTTGGTCATTTTTTCAACATGCTATTTTTTTGGGTTTTTGGGCCATTTTTGGATATTTTTTCAACACTGTATACTATAGCACGCCCTAAAATGCAATACTGAGTAGTTTCCAGCTGCTTTTCAGACGTGTCATATTTTGACATTTTCGCCTTACTATAGCCTTGCTTTTTTGGTCATTTTTTCAACATGCTATTTTATGGTTTTCTGGGTCGTTTTCAAATCTTTTTTTCAACACTGTATAGTATAACACACCCTAAAATGCAATACTGAGTAGTTTCCAGCTGTTTTTAGGACATGTCATATTTTGACATTTTCGCCTTACTATAGCCTTGCTTTTTTGGTCATTTTTTCAACATGCTATTTTATGGTTTTCTGGGTTGTTTTCAAATCTTTTTTTCAACACTGTATAGTATAACACGCCCTAAAATGCAATACTGAGTAGTTTCCAGCTGTTTTTAGGATATGTCATATTTTGCCTTTTTTCGCCTTTACTATAGCCTTGCTTTTTGGTCATTTTTCAACATGCTATTTTATGGGTTTCTGGTCCGTTTTTGGATGTTTTTTCAACACTGTATACTATAACACGCCCTAAAATGCAATACTGAGTAGTTTCCAGCTGTTTTTAGGACATGTCATATTTTGGCATTTTCGCCTTACTATAGCCTTGCTTTTTTTGGTCATTTTTTGAACATGCTTTTTTATGGGTTTCTGGTCTGTTTTTGGATCTTTTTTCAACACTGTATACTATAACACGCCCGAAAATGCAATACTGAGTAGTTTCCAGCTGTTTTTAGGACATGTCATATTTTGGCATTTTCGCCTTACTATAGCCTTGCTTTTTTGGTCATTTTTTCAACATGCTATTTTATGGGTTTCTGGTCTGTTTTGGATCTTTTTCAACACAGTATTGCATTTTAGGGCGTGTTATAGTATACAGAGTACTTTCCAGCTGTTTTTAGGACATGTAATATTTTGACATTTTTGCCTTACTATAGCCTTGCTTTTTTGGTCATTTTTTCAACATGCTATTTTATGGTTTTCTGGGTCGTTTTCAAATCTTTTTTCAACACTGTATACTATAACACGCCCTAAAATGCAATACTGAGTAGTTTCCAGCTGTTTTTAGGACATGTCATATTTTGACATTTTAATTACTATAGCCTTGCTTTTTTGGTCATTTTTTCAACATGCTATTTTATGGTTTTCTGGGTCGTTTTCAAATCTTTTTTCAACACTGTATAGTATAACACACCCTAAAATGCAATACTGAGTAGTTTCCAGCTGTTTTTAGGACATGTCATATTTTGGCATTTTCGCCTTACTATAGCCTTGCTTTTTTGGTCATTTTTCAACATGCTATTTTATGGGTTTCTGGTCTGTTTTTGGATCTTTTTTCAACACAGTATTGCATTTTAGGGCGTGTTATAGTATACATAGTACTTTCCAGCTGTTTTTAGGACATGTAATATTTTGACATGTTTGCCTTACTATAGCCTTGCTTTTTGGTCATTTTTTCAACATGCTATTTTATGGTTTTCTGGTCCGTTTTTGGATCTTTTTTCAACACTGTATACTATAACACGCCCTAAAATGCAATACTGAGTAGTTTCCAGCTGTTTTTAAACATGTCATATTTTGACATTTTCGCCTTACTATAGCCTTGCTTTTTTGGTCATTTTTTCAACATGCTATTTTATGGGTTTCTGGGTCGTTTTCAAATCTTTTTTCAACACTGTATACTATAACACGCCCTAAAATGCAATACTGAGTAGTTTCCAGCTGCTTTTAGTACATGTCATATTTTGGCATTTTCGCCTTACTATAGCCTTGCTTTTTTGGTCATTTTTTCAACATGCTATTTTATGGTTTTCTGGGTCGTTTTCAAATCTTTTTTCAACACTGTATACTATAACACGCCCTAAAATGCAATACTGAGTAGTTTCCAGCTGTTTTTAGGACATGTCATATTTTGACATTTTCGCCTTACTATAGCCTTGCTTTTTTGGTTCATTTTTCAACATGCTATTTTATGGGTTTCTGGGTCGTTTTCAAATCTTTTTTCAACACTGTATACTATAACACGCCCTAAAATGCAATACTGAGTAGTTTCCAGCTGCTTTTAGTACATGTCATATTTTGGCATTTTACTTACTATAGCCTTGCTTTTTGGTCATTTTTTCAACATGCTATTTTATGGGTTTCTGGTTCTGTTTTGGATGTTTTTCAACTCAGTATTGCATTTTAGGTCTTGTTATAGTATACAGAGTACTTTCCAGCTGTTTTTAGGACATGTCATATTTTGACATTTTTGCCTACTATAGCCTTGCTTTTTTTGGTCATTTTTTCAACATGCTATTTTATGGGTTTCTGGTCCGTTTTTGGATCTTTTTTCAACACTGTATACTATAACACACCCTAAAATGCAATACTGAGTAGTTTCCAGCTGTTTTTAGGACATGTCATATTTTGACATTTTTGCCTTACTATAGCCTTGCTTTTTTGGTCATTTTTTGAACATGCTATTTTATGGGTTTCTGGTCCGTTTTTGGATCTTTTTTCAACACTGTATACTATAACACGCCCTAAAATGCAATACTGAGTACTTTCCAGCTGTTTTTAGGACATGTCATATTTTGACATTTTTGCCTTACTATAGCCTTGCTTTTTTGGTCATTTTTTCAACATGCTATTTTATGGTTTTCTGGGTCGTTTTCAAATCTTTTTTCAACACTGTATACTATAACACGCCCTAAAATGCAATACTGAGTAGTTTTCAGCTGTTTTTAGGACATGTCATATTTTGGCATTTTCGCCTTAGTATAGCCTTGCTTTTTTGGTCATTTTTTGTACATGCTATTTTATGGGTTTCTGGTCCGTTTTGGATGTTTTTCAACACTGTATACTATAACACGCCCTAAAATGCAATACTGAGTAGTTTCCAGCTGTTTTTAGGACATGTCATATTTTGGCATTTTCGCCTTACTATAGCCTTGCTTTTTTTTCGTCATTTTTTGAACATGCTATTTTATGGGTTTCTGGTTCGTTTTTGGATGTTTTTTCAACACTGTATAGTATAACACACCCTAAAATGCAATACTGAGTAGTTTCCAGCTGTTTTTAGGACATGTAATATTTTGGCATTTTCGCCTTACTATAGCCTTGCTTTTTTGGTCATTTTTTCAACATGCTATTTTATGGGTTTCTGGTTCGTTTTTGGATGTTTTTTCAACACTGTATAGTATAACACACCCTAAAATGCAATACTGAGTAGTTTCCAGCTGTTTTTAGGACATGTCATATTTTGGCATTTTCGCCTTACTATAGCCTTGCTTTTTGGTCATTTTTTCAACATGCTATTTTATGGGTTTCTGGTTCGTTTTTGGATGTTTTTTCAACACTGTATACTATAACACACCCTAAAATGCAATACTGAGTAGTTTCCAGCTATTTTTAGGACATGTCATATTTTGGCATTTTCGCCTTACTATAGCCTTGCTTTTTTTGGTCATTTTTTGAACATGCTATTTTATGGGTTTCTGGTCTGTTTTTGGATCTTTTTCAACACTGTATACTATAACACGCCCTAAAATGCAATACTGAGTACTTTCCAGCTGTTTTCAGGACATGTCATATTTTGACATTTTCGCCTTACTATAGCCTTGCTTTTTTTGGTCATTTTTTGAACATGCTATTTTATGGGTTTCTGGTCTGTTTTTGGATCTTTTTTCAACACTGTATACTATAACACGCCCTAAAATGCAATACTGAGTAGTTTCCAGCTGTTTTTAGGACATGTCATATTTTGGCATTTTCGCCTTACTGTTGCCTTGCTTTTTTTGGTCATTTTTTGAACATGCTATTTTATGGGTTTCTGGTCCGTTTTTGGATCTTTTTTCAACACTGTATACTATAACACGCCCTAAAATGCAATACTGAGTAGTTTCCAGCTGTTTTTAGGACATGTCATATTTTGGCATTTTCGCCTTACTATAGCCTTGCTTTTTTTGGTCATTTTTTGAACATGCTATTTTATGGGTTTCTGGTCTGTTTTTGGATCTTTTTTCAACACTGTATACTATAACACGCCCTAAAATGCAATACTGAGTAGTTTCCAGCTGTTTTTAGGACATGTCATATTTTGACATTTTCGCCTTACTATAGCCTTGCTTTTTTGGTCATTTTTTCAACATGCTATTTTATGGTTTTCTGGGTCGTTTTCAAATCTTTTTTCAACACTGTATAGTATAACACGCCCTAAAATGCAATACTGAGTAGTTTCCAGCTGTTTTTAGGACATGTAATATTTTGGCATTTTCGCCTTACTATAGCCTTGCTTTTTTGGTCATTTTTTCAACATGCTATTTTATGGGTTTCTGGTCTGTTTTTGGATCTTTTTTTCAACACAGTATTGCATTTTAGGGCGTGTTATAGTATACAGAGTACTTTCCAGCTGTTTTTAGGACATGTAATATTTTGACATTTTTGCCTTACTATAGCCTTGCTTTTTTGGTCATTTTTTCAACATGCTATTTTATGGGTTTCTGGTCCGTTTTTGGATCTTTTTTCAACACTGTAAGTATAACACGCCCTAAAATGCAATACTGAGTAGTTTCCAGCTGTTTTTACGACATGTCATATTTTGGCATTTTCGCCTTACTATAGCCTTGCTTTTTTTTCGTCATTTTTTGAACATGCTATTTTATGGGTTTCTGGTTCGTTTTTGGATGTTTTTTCAACACTGTATAGTATAACACACCCTAAAATGCAATACTGAGTAGTTTCCAGCTGTTTTTAGGACATGTCATATTTTGGCATTTTCGCCTTACTATAGCCTTGCTTTTTTGGTCATTTTTTCAACATGCTATTTTATGGGTTTCTGGTTCGTTTTTGGATGTTTTTTCAACACTGTATACTATAACACACCCTAAAATGCAATACTGAGTAGTTTCCAGCTGTTTTTAGGACATGTCATATTTTGGCATTTTCGCCTTACTATAGCCTTGCTTTTTTGGTCATTTTTTGAACATGCTATTTTATGGGTTTCTGGTCTGTTTTTGGATCTTTTTTCAACACTGTATACTATAACACGCCCTAAAATGCAATACTGAGTACTTTCCAGCTGTTTTTAGGACATGTCATATTTTGACATTTTCGCCTTACTATAGCCTTGCTTTTTTTGGTCATTTTTTGAACATGCTATTTTATGGGTTTCTGGTCTGTTTTTTGATCTTTTTTCAACACTGTATACTATAACACGCCCTAAAATGCAATACTGAGTAGTTTCCAGCTGTTTTTAGGACATGTCATATTTTGACATTTTCGCCTTACTATAGCCTTGCTTTTTTGGTCATTTTTTCAACATGCTATTTTATGGTTTTCTGGGTCGTTTTCAAATCTTTTTTCAACACTGTATAGTATAACACGCCCTAAAATGCAATACTGAGTAGTTTCCAGCTGTTTTTAGGACATGTCATATTTTGGCATTTTCGCCTTACTATAGCCTTGCTTTTTTTGGTCATTTTTTGAACATGCTATTTTATGGGTTTCTGGTCCGTTTTTGGATCTTTTTTCAACACTGTATACTATAACACGCCCTAAAATGCAATACTGAGTAGTTTCCAGCTGTTTTTAGGACATGTCATATTTTGACATTTTCGCCTTACTATAGCCTTGCTTTTTTGGTCATTTTTTCAACATGCTATTTTATGGTTTTCTGGGTCGTTTTCAAATCTTTTTTCAACACTGTATAGTATAACACGCCCTAAAATGCAATACTGAGTAGTTTCCAGCTGTTTTTAGGACATGTCATATTTTGACATTTTCGCCTTACTATAGCCTTGCTTTTTTGGTCATTTTTTCAGCATGCTATTTTATGGGTTTCTGGTTCGTTTTTGGATGTTTTTTCAACACTGTATAGTATAACACACCCTAAAATGCAATACTGAGTAGTTTCCAGCTGTTTTTAGGACATGTCATATTTTGGCATTTTCGCCTTACTATAGCCTTGCTTTTTGGTCATTTTTTCAACATGCTATTTTATGGGTTTCTGGTCCGTTTTTGGATGTTTTTTCAACACTGTATAGTATAACACACCCTAAAATGCAATACTGAGTAGTTTCCAGCTGTTTTTAGGACATGTCATATTTTGGCATTTTCGCCTTACTATAGCCTTGCTTTTTTCGTCATTTTTTGAACATGCTATTTTATGGGTTTCTGGTCCGTTTTTGGATGTTTTTTCAACACTGTATACTATAACACGCCCTAAAATGCAATACTGAGTAGTTTCCAGCTGCTTTTAGGACATGTCATATTTTGACATTTTCGCCTTACTATAGCCTTGCTTTTTTGGTCATTTTTTGAACATGCTATTTTATGGGTTTCTGGTCTGTTTTTGGATCTTTTTTCAACACAGTATTGCATTTTAGGGCGTGTTATAGTATACAGAGTAGTTTCCAGCTGTTTTTAGGACATGTCATATTTTGGCATTTTTGCCTTACTATAGCCTTGCTTTTTTGGTCATTTTTTCAACATGCTATTTTATGGGTTTCTGGATCGTTTTCAAATCTTTTTTCAACACTGTATAGTATAACACGCCCTAAAATGCAATACTGAGTAGTTTCCAGCTGTTTTTAGGACATGTCATATTTTGACATTTTTGCCTTACTATAGCCTTGCTTTTTTGGTCATTTTTTCAACATGCTATTTTATGGGTTTCTGGTCCGTTTTTGGATGTTTTTTCAACACTATATACTAAAACACGCCCTAAAATGCAATACTGAGTACTTTCCAGCTGCTTTTAGGACATGTCATATTTTGGCATTTTTGCCTTACTATAGCCTTGCTTTTTTGGTCATTTTTTCAACATGCTATTTTATGGTTTTCTGGGTCATTTTCAAATCTTTTTTCAACACTGTATAGTATAACACGCCCTAAAATGCAATACTGAGTAGTTTCCAGCTGTTTTTAGGACATGTCATATTTTGGCATTTTTGCCTTACTATAGCCTTGCTTTTTTGGTCATTTTTTCAACATGCTATTTTATGGGTTTCTGGTCCGTTTTTGATGTTTTTTCAACACTGTATAGTATAACACACCCTAAAATGCAATACTGAGTAGTTTCCAGCTGTTTTTAGGACATGTCATATTTTGGCATTTTCGCCTTACTATAGCCTTGCTTTTTTGGTCATTTTTTCAACATGCTATTTTATGGGTTTCTGGTCCGTTTTTGGATGTTTTTTCAACACTGTATAGTATAACACACCTAAAATGCAATACTGAGTAGTTTCCAGCTGTTTTTAGGACATGTCATATTTTGACATTTTCGCCTTACTATAGCCTTGCTTTTTTGGTCATTTTTTCAACATGCTATTTTATGGGTTTCTGGTTCGTTTTTGGATGTTTTTTCAACACTGTATAGTATAACACACCCTAAAATGCAATACTGAGTAGTTTCCAGCTGTTTTTAGGACATGTCATATTTTGGCATTTTCGCCTTACTATAGCCTTGCTTTTTTCGTCATTTTTTGAACATGCTATTTTATGGGTTTCTGGTCCGTTTTTGGATGTTTTTTCAACACTGTATACTATAACACGCCCTAAAATGCTATACTGAGTAGTTTCCAGATGGTTTTAGGACATGTCATATTTTGACATTTTCATTACTATAGCCTTGCTTTTTTGGTCATTTTTGAACATGCTATTTTATGGGTTTTCTGGTCTGTTTTGGATCTTTTTTTCAACACAGTATTGCATTTTAGAGGCGTGTTATAGTATACAGAGTAGTTTCCAGCTGTTTTTAGGACATGTCATATTTTGGCATTTTTGCCTTACTATAGCCTTGCTTTTTTGGTCATTTTTTCAACATGCTATTTTATGGTTTTCTGGGTCATTTTCAAATCTTTTTTCAACACTGTATACTATAACACGCCCTAAAATGCAATACTGAGTAGTTTCCAGCTGTTTTTAGGACATGTCATATTTTGGCATTTTTGCCTTACTATAGCCTTGCTTTTTTGGTCATTTTTTCAACATGCTATTTTATGGGTTTCTGGATCGTTTTCAAATCTTTTTTCAACACTGTATAGTATAACACGCCCTAAAATGCAATACTGAGTAGTTTCCAGCTGTTTTTAGGACATGTCATATTTTGACATTTTTGCCTTACTATAGCCTTGCTTTTTTGGTCATTTTTTCAACATGCTATTTTATGGGTTTCTGGTCCGTTTTTGGATCTTTTTTCAACACTGTATACTATAACACGTCCTAAAATGCTATACAGAGTAGTTTTCATCTCTCTTCCAGATATGTCAAATTTCCACACTTTAGCCTTACTGTAGCCTTGTTGTTTTGTTCATTTTTTCAACATGGTTTTTTGTGTCTGTGACAGACTTTTTGTGGATGTATGGTCAACAGTGTATACTATTAAACGACTCTACATGCTATACCAATTGGTTTTCAAATGTTTATTGTAAATGTTTAACTTTGATCTTGTCGCCTTACTATAATCTTGCATTTTGGTTATGTTTTCAATATGCTATTTTATGTCTGTAAAGGTCTTTTGTGGATGTATATTCAACACTGGATACTATTAAATTACTCTACATGCTATAACAATGAGTTTTCAACTGTTTATTTTACATGTCAAATTTTTGGCCGTTTTTAGATATTTTTTCAACACTGTATACTATAACACGCCTAAATGCAATACTGAGTAGTTTTGAGCGTTTTTTGGATATATCACATTTTGACATTTTGCCTTTACTATAGCCTTGCTTTTTTGGTCATTTTTCAGCATGCTATTTTATGGTTTTCTGGGTGGTTTTTCAAATCTTTTTTCAACACTGTATAGTATAGCACGCCTAAATGCAATACTGAGTAGTTTCCAGCTGTTTTAGGACATGTCATATTTTGACATTTTAAGCCTTACTATAGCCTTGCTTTTTTGGTCATTTTTCAACATGCTATTTTATGGTGTTCTGGGTCATTTCAAATCTTTTTTTCAACACTGTATGCTATAACACGCCCTAAAATGCAATACTGAGTAGTTTCCAGTTGTTTTTAGGACATGTCATATTTTGACATTTACTATAGCCTTGCTTTTTTGGTCATTTTTTCAACATGCTATTTTATGGTTTTCTGGGTCGTTTTCAAATCTTTTTTCAACACTGTATACTATAACACGCCCTAAAATGCAATACTGAGTAGTTTCCAGCTGTTTTTAGGACATGTCATATTTTGACATTTTTGCCTTACTATAGCCTTGCTTTTTTGGTCATTTTTTCAACATGCTATTTTATAGGTTTCTGGTCTGTTTTGGATCTTTTTCAACACTGTATACTATAACACGCCCTAAAATGCAATACTGAGTAGTTTTCAGCTGTTTTTAGGACATGTCATATTTTGGCATTTTCGCCTTACTATAGCCTTGCTTTTTTTGGTCATTTTTTTCAGCATGCTATTTTATGGTTTTCTGGGTCGTTTTTCAAATCTTTTTCAACACTGTATACTATATGCACGCCCTAAAATGCAATACTGAGTAGTTTCAGCTGTTTTTAGGACATGTCATATTTTGACATTTTAAGCCTTACTATAGCCTTGCTTTTTTGGTCATTTTTTCAACATGCTATTTTTTATGGGTTTCTGGTCCGTTTTGGATCTTTTTTCAACACTGTATGCATTATAACACGCCCTAAAATGCAATACTGAGTAGTTTCCAGCTGTTTTTAGGACATGTCATATTTTGACATTTATACTATAGCCTTGCTTTTTTTGGTCATTTTTTCAACATGCTATTTTATGGTTTTCTGGGTCGTTTTCAAATCTTTTTTCAACACTGTATAGTATAGCACGCCCTAAAATGCAATACTGAGTAGTTTCCAGCTGTTTTTAGGACATGTCATATTTTTGACATTTTCGCCTTTAATATAGCCTTGCTTTTTTGGTCATTTTTCAACATGCTATTTTATGGTTTTTTCTGGGTCGGTTTCAAATCTTTTTTCAACACTGTATACTATAACGCCTAAAATGCAATACTAGTAGATTTCCAGCTGTTTTTAGGACATGTCATATTTTGACATTTTCATTACTATAGCCTTGCTTTTTTGGTCATTTTTCAACATGCTATTTTATGGTTTTCTGGGTGGTTTTCAAATCTTTTCAACACTGTATAGTATAACTTGGCCCTAAAATGCAATACTGAGTAGTTTCAAGCTGTTTTTAGGACATGTCATATTTTGACATTTTTGCCTTACTATAGCCTTGCTTTTTTGGTCATTTTTCAACATGCTATTTTATGGGTTTCTGGTCTGTTTTGGATCTTTTTCAACACTGTATACTATAACACCCTAAAATGCAATACTGAGTAGTTTCCAGCTGTTTTTAGGACATGTCATATTTTGACATTTTCGCCTTACTATAGCCTTGCTTTTTTGGTCATTTTTCAACATGCTATTTTATGGTTTCTGGACCGTTTTGGATGTTTTTTCAACACTGTATACTATAACACGCCCTAAAATGCAATACTGAGTAGTTTCCAGCTGCTTTTCAGGACATGTCATATTTTGACATTTTTCGCCTTACTATAGCCTTGCTTTTTGGTCATTTTTCAACATGCTATTTTATGGGTTTCTGGACCGTTTTTGGATGTTTTTTCAACACTGTATACATAACATGTCCTAAAATGCAATACTGAGTAGTTTCCAGAATGTTTTTAGGACATGTCATATTTTGACATTTTCGCCTTACTATAGCCTTGCTTTTTTGGTCATTTTTTGAACATGCTATTTTATGGGTTTCTGGTCCGTTTTTGGATGTTTTTTCAACACTGTATACTATAACACGCCCTAAAATGCAATACTGAGTAGTTTCCAGCTGTTTTTAGGACATGTCATATTTTGGCATTTTCGCCTTACTATAGCCTTGCTTTTTTGGTCATTTTTTCAACATGTTATTTTATGGGTTTCTGGTCCGTTTTTGGATGTTTTTTCAACACTGTATAGTATAACAAGCCCTAAAATGCAATACTGAGTAGTTTCCAGCTGTTTTAGGACATGTCATATTTTGGCATTTTCACTTACTATAGCCTTGCTTTTTTGGTCATTTTTCAACATGCTATTTTATGGGTTTCTGGTCCGTTTTGGATGTTTTTCAACACTGTATAGTATAACACACCTAAAATGCAATACTGAGTAGTTTCCAGCTGTTTTTAGGACATGTCATATTTTGGCATTTTCGCCTTACTATAGCCTTGCTTTTTTTGGTCATTTTTTGAACATGCTTTTTATGGGTTTCTGGTCTGTTTTGGATCTTTTTCAACACTGTATACTATAACACGCCCTAAAATGCAATACTGAGTAGTTTCCAGCTGTTTTTAGGACATGTCATATTTTGGCATTTTCGCCTTACTATAGCCTTGCTTTTTTTGGTCATTTTTTGAACATGCTATTTTATGGGTTTCTGGTCTGTTTTTGGATCTTTTTTCAACACTGTATACTATAACACGCCTGAAAATGCAATACTGAGTAGTTTCCAGCTGTTTTTAGGACATGTCATATTTTGGCATTTTCGCCTTACTATAGCCTTGCTTTTTGGTCATTTTTCAACATGCTATTTTATGGGTTTCTGGTCTGTTTTTGGATCTTTTTTCAACACAGTATTGCATTTTAGGGTGTGTTATAGTATACAGAGTACTTTCCAGCTGTTTTTAGGACATGTAATATTTTGACATTTTTGCATACTATAGCCTTGCTTTTTTGGTCATTTTTTCAACATGCTATTTTATGGTTTTCTGGGTCGTTTTCAAATCTTTTTTCAACACTGTATACTATAACACGCCCTAAAATGCAATACTGAGTAGTTTCCAGCTGTTTTTAGGACATGTCATATTTTGACATTTTCGCCTTACTATAGCCTTGCTTTTTTGGTCATTTTTTCAACATGCTATTTTATGGTTTTCTGGGTCGTCTTCAAATCTTTTTTTCAACACTGAAAAGTATAACACACCCTAAAATGCAATACTGAGTAGTTTCCAGCTGTTTTTAGGACATGTCATATTTTGGCATTTTCGCCTTACTATAGCCTTGCTTTTTTTGGTCATTTTTTCAACATGCTATTTTATGGTTTTCTGGGTCGTTTTCAAATCTTTTTTCAACACTGTATACTATAACACGCCCTAAAATGCAATACTGAGTAGTTTCCAGCTGCTTTTCAGACGTGTCATATTTTGACATTTTCGCCTTACTATAGCCTTGCTTTTTTGGTCATTTTTTCAACATGCTATTTTATGGTTTTCGGACCGTTTTTGGATGTTTTTTCAACACTGTATACTATAACAATTCCTAAAATGCAATACTGAGTAGTTTCCAGAATGTTTTTAGGACATGTCATATTTTGACATTTTTGCCTTACTATAGCCTTGCTTTTTTTGGTCATTTTTTGAACATGCTATTTTATGGGTTTCTGGTCCGTTTTTGGATGTTTTTTCAACACTGTATACTATAACACGCTCTAAAATGCAATACTGAGTAGTTTCCAGCTGTTTTTAGGACATGTCATATTTTGACATTTTCGCCTTACTATAGCCTTGCTTTTTTGGTCATTTCTTCAACATGCTATTTTATGGGGTTTTGGGCCAGTTTTGGATGTTTTTACAACACTGTATAGTATAACACGCCGTGAAATACAACACTGAGTAGTTTTTACCTTCTTTCCAGATATGTCATATTTTGGCATTTTACTTTACTATAGCCTTGCTTTTTTGGTCATTTTTCAACATGCTATTTTTTGGGTTTCTGGGCCATTTTTGGATATTTTTTCAACACTGTATACTATAGCACGCCCTAAAATGCAATACTGAGTAGTTTCCAGCTGCTTTTCAGACGTGTCATATTTTGACATTTTCGCCTTACTATAGCCTTGCTTTTTGGTCATTTTTCAACATGCTATTTTATGGTTTTCTGGGTCGTTTTCAAATCTTTTTTCAACACTGTATACTATAACACGCCCTAAAATGCAATACTGAGTAGTTTCCAGCTGTTTTTAGGACATGTCATATTTTGACATTTTCGCCTTACTATAGCCTTGCTTTTTTGGTCATTTTTTCAACATGCTATTTTATGGTTTTCTGGGTCGTTTTCAAATCTTTTTTTCAACACTGTATAGTATAACACGCCCTAAAATGCAATACTGAGTAGTTTCCAGCTGTTTTTAGGATATGTCATATTTTGCCTTTTTCGCCTTACTATAGCCTTGCTTTTTTGGTCATTTTTTCAACATGCTATTTTATGGGTTTCTGGTCCGTTTTTGGATGTTTTTTCAACACTGTATAGTATAACACACCCTAAAATGCAATACTGAGTAGTTTCCAGCTGTTTTTAGGACATGTCATATTTTGGCATTTTCGCCTTACTATAGCCTTGCTTTTTTTGGTCATTTTTTGAACATGCTTTTTTTTGGGTTTCTGGTCTGTTTTTGGATCTTTTTTCAACACTGTATACTATAACACGCCCGAAAATGCAATACTGAGTAGTTTCCAGCTGTTTTTAGGACATGTCATATTTTGGCATTTTCGCCTTACTATAGCCTTGCTTTTTTGGTCATTTTTTCAACATGCTATTTTATGGGTTTCTGGTCTGTTTTTGGATCTTTTTTCAACACAGTATTGCATTTTAGGGCGTGTTATAGTATACAGAGTACTTTCCAGCTGTTTTTAGGACATGTAATATTTTGACATTTTTGCCTTACTATAGCCTTGCTTTTTTGGTCATTTTTTCAACATGCTATTTTATGGTTTTCTGGGTCGTTTTCAAATCTTTTTTCAACACTGTATACTATAACACGCCCTAAAATGCAATACTGAGTAGTTTCCAGCTGTTTTTAGGACATGTCATATTTTGACATTTTCGCCTTACTATAGCCTTGCTTTTTTGGTCATTTTTTCAACATGCTATTTTATGGTTTTCTGGGTCGTTTTCAAATCTTTTTTCAACACTGTATAGTATAACACACCCTAAAATGCAATACTGAGTAGTTTCCAGCTGTTTTTAGGACATGTCATATTTTGGCATTTTCGCCTTACTATAGCCTTGCTTTTTTGGTCATTTTTTCAACATGCTATTTTATGGGTTTCTGGGTCGTTTTCAAATCTTTTTTCAACACTGTATACTATAACACGCCCTAAAATGCAATACTGTGTAGTTTCCAGCTGTTTTTAGGACATGTCATATTTTGGCATTTTCACCTTACTATAGCCTTGCTTTTTTGGTCATTTTTTCAACATGCTATTTTATGGGTTTCTGGTCTGTTTTTGGATCTTTTTTCAACACAGTATTGCATTTTAGGGCGTGTTATAGTATACATAGTACTTTCCAGCTGTTTTTAGGACATGTAATATTTTGACATGTTTGCCTTACTATAGCCTTGCTTTTTTGGTCATTTTTTCAACATGCTATTTTATGGTTTTCTGGTCCGTTTTTGGATCTTTTTTCAACACTGTATACTATAACACGCCCTAAAATGCAATACTGAGTAGTTTCCAGCTGTTTTTAAACATGTCATATTTTGACATTTTCGCCTTACTATAGCCTTGCTTTTTTGGTCATTTTTCAACATGCTATTTTATGGGTTTCTGGGTCGCTTTTCAAATCTTTTTCAACACTGTCTACTATAACACGCCCTAAAATGCAATACTGAGTAGTTTCCAGCTGCTTTTAGTACATGTCATATTTTGGCATTTTCGCCTTACTATAGCCTTGCTTTTTTGGTCATTTTTTCAACATGCTATTTTATGGTTTTCTGGGTCGTTTTCAAATCTTTTTTCAACACTGTATACTATAACACGCCCTAAAATGCAATACTGAGTAGTTTCCAGCTGTTTTTAGGACATGTCATATTTTGACATTTTCGCCTTACTATAGCCTTGCTTTTTTGGTCATTTTTTCAACATGCTATTTTATGGGTTTCTGGGTCGTTTTCAAATCTTTTTTCAACACTGTATACTATAACACGCCCTAAAATGCAATACTGAGTAGTTTCCAGCTGCTTTTAGTACATGTCATATTTTGGCATTTTCGCCTTACTATAGCCTTGCTTTTTTGGTCATTTTTTCAACATGCTATTTTATGGGTTTCTGGTTCGTTTTTGGATGTTTTTTCAACACAGTATTGCATTTTAGGGCGTGTTATAGTATACAGAGTACTTTCCAGCTGTTTTTAGGACATGTCATATTTTGACATTTTTGCCTACTATAGCCTTGCTTTTTTTGGTCATTTTTTCAACATGCTATTTTATGGGTTTCTGGTCCGTTTTTGGATCTTTTTTCAACACTGTATACTATAACACACCCTAAAATGCAATACTGAGTAGTTTCCAGCTGTTTTTAGGACATGTCATATTTTGACATTTTTGCCTTACTATAGCCTTGCTTTTTTGGTCATTTTTGAACATGCTATTTTATGGGTTTCTGGTCCGTTTTGGATCTTTTTCAACACTGTATACTATAACACGCCCTAAAATGCAATACTGAGTACTTTCCAGCTGTTTTTAGGACATGTCATATTTTGACATTTTTGCCTTACTATAGCCTTGCTTTTTTGGTCATTTTTTCAACATGCTATTTTATGGTTTTCTGGGTCGTTTTCAAATCTTTTTTCAACACTGTATACTATAACACGCCCTAAAATGCAATACTGAGTAGTTTTCAGCTGTTTTTAGGACATGTCATATTTTGGCATTTTCGCCTTAGTATAGCCTTGCTTTTTTGGTCATTTTTTGAACATGCTATTTTATGGGTTTCTGGTCCGTTTTTGGATGTTTTTTCAACACTGTATACTATAACACGCCCTAAAATGCAATACTGAGTAGTTTCCAGCTGTTTTTAGGACATGTCATATTTTGGCATTTTCGCCTTACTATAGCCTTGCTTTTTTGGTCATTTTTTCAACATGCTATTTTATGGTTTTCTGGGTCGTTTTCAAGTCTTTTTTCAACACTGTATACTATAACACGCCCTAAAATGCAATACTGAGTAGTTTCCAGCTGTTTTTAGGACATGTCATATTTTGGCATTTTCGCCTTACTATAGCCTTGCTTTTTTTTCGTCATTTTTTGAACATGCTTTTTTTTGGGTTTCTGGTCTGCTTTTGGATGTTTTTCAACACTGTATAGTATAACACACCTAAAATGCAATACTGAGTAGTTTCCAGCTGTTTTTAGGACATGTAATATTTTGGCATTTTCATTTTACTATAGCCTTGCTTTTTTGGTCATTTTTTCAACATGCTATTTTATGGGTTTCTGGTCTGTTTTTGGATGTTTTTCAACACTGTATAGTATAACACACCCTAAAATGCAATACTGAGTAGTTTCCAGCTGTTTTTAGGACATGTCATATTTTGGCATTTTCGCCTTACTATAGCCTTGCTTTTTTGGTCATTTTTTCAACATGCTATTTTATGGGTTTCTGGTTCGTTTTTGGATGTTTTTTCAACACTGTATACTATAACACACCCTAAAATGCAATACTGAGTAGTTTCCAGCTATTTTTAGGACATGTCATATTTTGGCATTTTCGCCTTACTATAGCCTTGCTTTTTTTGGTCATTTTTTGAACATGCTATTTTATGGGTTTCTGGTCTGTTTTTGGATCTTTTTTCAACACTGTATACTATAACACGCCCTAAAATGCAATACTGAGTACTTTCCAGCTGTTTTCAGGACATGTCATATTTTGACATTTTCGCCTTACTATAGCCTTGCTTTTTTGGTCATTTTTGAACATGCTATTTTATGGGTTTCTGGTCTGTTTTGGATCTTTTTCAACACTGTATACTATAACACGCCTAAAATGCAATACTGAGTAGTTTCCAGCTGTTTTTAGGACATGTCATATTTTGGCATTTTCGCTTACTACTGTTGCCTTGCTTTTTTGGTCATTTTTGAACATGCTATTTTCTGGGTTTCTGGTTCTTTTTTGGATCTTTTTTCAACACTGTATACTATAACACGCCCTAAAATGCAATACTGAGTAGTTTCCAGCTGTTTTTAGGACATGTCATATTTTGGCATTTTCGCCTTACTATAGCCTTGCTTTTTTTGGTCATTTTTTGAACATGCTATTTTATGGGTTTCTGGTCTGTTTTTGGATCTTTTTTCAACACTGTATACTATAACACGCCCTAAAATGCAATACTGAGTAGTTTCCAGCTGTTTTTAGGACATGTCATATTTTGACATTTTCGCCTTACTATAGCCTTGCTTTTTTGGTCATTTTTTCAACATGCTATTTTATGGTTTTCTGGGTCGTTTTCAAATCTTTTTTCAACACTGTATAGTATAACACGCCCTAAAATGCAATACTGAGTAGTTTCCAGCTGTTTTTAGGACATGTCATATTTTGGCATTTTCGCCTTACTATAGCCTTGCTTTTTTTGGTCATTTTTTGAACATGCTATTTTATGGGTTTCTGGTCCGTTTTTGGATGTTTTTTCAACACTGTATAGTATACCACACCCTAAAATGCAATACTGAGTAGTTTCCAGCTGTTTTTAGGACATGTAATATTTTGGCATTTTCGCCTTACTATAGCCTTGCTTTTTTGGTCATTTTTTCAACATGCTATTTTATGGGTTTCTGGTCTGTTTTTGGATCTTTTTTCAACACAGTATTGCATTTTAGGGCGTGTTATAGTATACAGAGTACTTTCCAGCTGTTTTTAGGACATGTAATATTTTGACATTTTTGCCTTACTATAGCCTTGCTTTTTTTTCGTCATTTTTTGAACATGCTATTTTATGGGTTTCTGGTTCGTTTTTGGATCTTTTTCAAACACTGTAAGTATAACACGCCCTAAAATGCAATACTGAGTAGTTTCCAGCTGTTTTTACGACATGTCATATTTTGGCATTTTCGCCTTACTATAGCCTTGCTTTTTTTTCGTCATTTTTTGAACATGCTATTTTATGGGTTTCTGGTTCGTTTTTGGATGTTTTTTCAACACTGTATAGTATAACACACCCTAAAATGCAATACTGAGTAGTTTCCAGCTGTTTTTAGGACATGTCATATTTTGGCATTTTCGCCTTACTATAGCCTTGCTTTTTTGGTCATTTTTTCAACATGCTATTTTATGGGTTTCTGGTTCGTTTTTGGATGTTTTTTCAACACTGTATACTATAACACACCCTAAAATGCAATACTGAGTAGTTTCCAGCTGTTTTTAGGACATGTCATATTTTGGCATTTTCGCCTTACTATAGCCTTGCTTTTTTTGGTCATTTTTTGAACATGCTATTTTATGGGTTTCTGGTCTGTTTTTGGATCTTTTTTCAACACTGTATACTATAACACGCCCTAAAATGCAATACTGAGTACTTTCCAGCTGTTTTTAGGACATGTCATATTTTGACATTTTCGCCTTACTATAGCCTTGCTTTTTTTGGTCATTTTTTGAACATGCTATTTTATGGGTTTCTGGTCTGTTTTTTGATCTTTTTTCAACACTGTATACTATAACACGCCCTAAAATGCAATACTGAGTAGTTCCAGCTGTTTTTAGGACATGTCATATTTTGACATTTTCGCCTTACTATAGCCTTGCTTTTTTGGTCATTTTTTCAACATGCTATTTTATGGTTTTCTGGGTCGTTTTCAAATCTTTTTTCAACACTGTATAGTATAACACGCCCTAAAATGCAATACTGAGTAGTTTCCAGCTGTTTTTAGGACATGTCATATTTTGGCATTTTCGCCTTACTATAGCCTTGCTTTTTTGGTCATTTTTCAACATGCTATTTTATGGGTTTCTGGTCCGTTTTTGGATCTTTTTTCAACACTGTATACTATAACACGCCCTAAAATGCAATACTGAGTAGTTTCCAGCTGTTTTTAGGACATGTCATATTTTGACATTTTCGCCTTACTATAGCCTTGCTTTTTTGGTCATTTTTTCAACATGCTATTTTATGGTTTTCTGGGTCGTTTTCAAATCTTTTTTCAACACTGTATAGTATAACACGCCCTAAAATGCAATACTGAGTAGTTTCCAGCTGTTTTTAGGACATGTCATATTTTGACATTTTCGCCTTACTATAGCCTTGCTTTTTTGGTCATTTTTTCAGCATGCTATTTTATGGGTTTCTGGTTCGTTTTTGGATGTTTTTTCAACACTGTATAGTATAACACACCCTAAAATGCAATACTGAGTAGTTTCCAGCTGTTTTTAGGACATGTCATATTTTGGCATTTTCGCCTTACTATAGCCTTGCTTTTTTGGTCATTTTTTCAACATGCTATTTTATGGGTTTCTGGTCCGTTTTTGGATGTTTTTTCAACACTGTATAGTATAACACACCCTAAAATGCAATACTGAGTAGTTTCCAGCTGTTTTTAGGACATGTAATATTTTGGCATTTTCGCCTTACTATAGCCTTGCTTTTTTGGTCATTTTTTGAACATGCTATTTTATGGGTTTCTGGTCCGTTTTTGGATGTTTTTTCAACACTGTATACTATAACACGCCCTAAAATGCAATACTGAGTAGTTTCCAGCTGCTTTTAGGACATGTCATATTTTGACATTTTCATTTACTATAGCCTTGCTTTTTTGGTCATTTTTTGAACATGCTATTTTATGGGTTTCTGGTCTGTTTTTGGATCTTTTTTCAACACAGTATTGCATTTTAGGGCGTGTTATAGTATACAGAGTAGTTTCCAGCTGTTTTTAGGACATGTCATATTTTGGCATTTTTGCCTTACTATAGCCTTGCTTTTTGGTCATTTTTTCAACATGCTATTTTATGGTTTTCTGGATCGTTTTCAAATCTTTTTTCAACACTGTATAGTATAACACGCCCTAAAATGCAATACTGAGTAGTTTCCAGCTGTTTTTAGGACATGTCATATTTTGACATTTTTGCCTTACTATAGCCTTGCTTTTTTGGTCATTTTTTCAACATGCTATTTTATGGGTTTCTGGTCCGTTTTTGGATGTTTTTTCAACACTATATACTAAAACACGCCCTAAAATGCAATACTGAGTACTTTCCAGCTGCTTTTAGGACATGTCATATTTTGGCATTTTTGCCTTACTATAGCCTTGCTTTTTTGGTCATTTTTTCAACATGCTATTTTATGGTTTTCTGGGTCATTTTCAAATCTTTTTTCAACACTGTATAGTATAACACGCCCTAAAATGCAATACTGAGTAGTTTCCAGCTGTTTTTAGGACATGTCATATTTTGGCATTTTTGCCTTACTATAGCCTTGCTTTTTTGGTCATTTTTTCAACATGCTATTTTATGGGTTTCTGGTCCGTTTTTGGATCTTTTTTCAACACTGTATACTATAACACGCCCTAAAATGCAATACTGAGTAGTTTTCAGCTCTCTTCCAGATATGTCAAATTTCCACACTTTAGCCTTACTGTAGCCTTGTTGTTTTGTTCATTTTTTCAACATGGTATTTTATGTCTGTGACAGACTTTTGTGGATGTATGGTCAACAGTGTATACTATTAAACGACTCTACATGCTATACCAATTGGTTTTCAAATGTTTATTGTAAATGTTTAACTTTGATCTTGTCGCCTCACTATAATCTTGCATTTTGGTTATGTTTTCAATATGCTATTTTATGTCTGTAAAGGTCTTTTGTGGATGTATATTCAACACTGGATACTATTAAATTACTCTACATGCTATAACAATAAGTTTTCAACTGTTTATTTTACATGTCAAATTTTTGGCCGTTTTTAGATATTTTTTCAACACTGTATACTATAACACGCCCTAAAATGCAATACTGAGTAGTTTTGAGCGTTTTTTTGGATATATCACATTTTGACATTTTTGCCTTACTATAGCCTTGCTTTTTTGGTCATTTTTTCAGCATGCTATTTTATGGTTTTCTGGGTCGTTTTCAAATCTTTTTTCAACACTGTATAGTATAGCACGCCCTAAAATGCAATACTGAGTAGTTTCCAGCTGTTTTTAGGACATGTCATATTTTGACATTTTCGCCTTACTATAGCCTTGCTTTTTTGGTCATTTTTTCAACATGCTATTTTATGGTTTTCTGGGTCGTTTTCAAATCTTTTTTCAACACTGTATAGTATAACGCGCCCTAAAATGCAATACTGAGTAGTTTCCAGCTGTTTTTAGGACATGTCATATTTTGGCATTTTCGCCTTACTATAGTCTTGCTTTTTTTGGTCATTTTTTCAACATGCTATTTTATGGGTTTCTGGTCCGTTTTTGGATGTTTTTTCAACACTGTATACTATTACACGCCCTAAAATGCAATACTGAGTAGTTTCCAGCTGTTTTTAAGACATGTCATATTTTGACATTTTTGCCTTACTATAGCCTTGCTTTTTTGGTCATTTTTTTCAACATGCTATTTTATGGTTTTCTGGGTCGTTTTCAAATCTTTTTTCAACACTGTATAGTATAACGCGCCCTAAAATGCAATACTGAGTAGTTTCCAGCTGTTTTTAGGACATGTCATATTTTGACATTTTTGCCTTACTATAGCCTTGCTTTTTTGGTCATTTTTTTCAACATGCTATTTTATGGTTTTCTGGGTCGTTTTCAAATCTTTTTTCAACACTGTATAGTATAACGCTACTCTAAAATGCAATACTGAGTAGTTTCCAGCTGTTTTTAGGACATGTCATATTTTGACATTTTTGCCTTACTATAGCTTTGCTTTTTGGTCATTTTTTTCAACATGCTATTTTATGGTTTTCTGGGTCGTTTTCAAATCTTTTTTCAACACTGTATAGTATAACGCGCCCTAAAATGCAATACTGAGTAGTTTCCAGCTGTTTTTAGGACATGTCATATTTTGACATTTTTGCCTTACTATAGCCTTGCTTTTTTGGTCATTTTTTTCAACATGCTATTTTATGGTTTTCTGGGTCGTTTTCAAATCTTTTTTCAACACTGTATAGTATAACGCGCCCTAAAATGCAATACTGAGTAGTTTCCAGCTGTTTTTAGGACATGTCATATTTTGACATTTTTGCCTTACTATAGCCTTGCTTTTTTTGGTCATTTTTTGAACATGCTATTTTATGGGTTTCTGGTCCGTTTTTGGATCTTTTTTCAACACTGTATACTATAACACGCCCTAAAATGCAATACTGAGTAGTTTCCAGCTGTTTTTAGGACATGTCATATTTTGACATTTTCGCCTTACTATAGCCTTGCTTTTTTGGTCATTTTTTCAACATGCTATTTTATGGTTTTCTGGGTCGTTTTCAAATCTTTTTCAACACTGTATACTATAACACGCCTAAAATGCAATACTGAGTCGTTTCCAGCTGTTTTTAGGACATGTCATATTTTGACATTTTTGCCTTACTATAGCCTTGCTTTTTTGGTCATTTTTTGAACATGCTATTTTATTGTTTTCTGGGTCGTTTTCAAATCTTTTTCAACACTGTATAGTATAACGCTACCTAAAATGCAATACTGAGTAGTTTCCAGCTGTTTTAGGACATGTCATATTTTGGCATTTTCGCCTTACTATAGCCTTTGCTTTTTTGGTCATTTTTTCAACATGCTATTTTATGGGTTTCTGGTCCGTTTTGGATGTTTTTCAACACTGTATACTATTACACGCCCTAAAATGCAATACTGAGTAGTTTCCAGCTGTTTTTAGGACATGTCATATTTTGACATTTTTGCCTTACTATAGCCTTGCTTTTTTGGTCATTTTTTCAACATGCTATTTTATGGTTTTCTGGGTCGTTTTCAAATCTTTTTTCAACACTGTATAGTATAACGCGCCCTAAAATGCAATACTGAGTAGTTTCCAGCTGTTTTTAGGACATGTCATATTTTGACATTTTTGCCTTACTATAGCCTTGCTTTTTTGGTCATTTTTTGAACATGCTATTTTATGGGTTTCTGGTCCGTTTTTGGATCTTTTTTCAACACTGTATACTATAACACGCCCTAAAATGCAATACTGAGTAGTTTCCAGCTGTTTTTAGGACATGTCATATTTTGACATTTTCGCCTTACTATAGCCTTGCTTTTTTTGGTCATTTTTTCAACATGCTATTTTATGGTTTTCTGGGTCGTTTTCAAATCTTTTTTCAACACTTTATAGTATAGAACGCCCTAAAATGCAATACTGAGTCGTTTCCAGCTGTTTTTAGGACATGTCATATTTTGACATTTTTGCCTTACTATAGCCTTGCTTTTTTTGGTCATTTTTTGAACATGCTATTTTATGGGTTTCTGGTCCGTTTTTGGATCTTTTTTCAACACTGTATACTATAACACGCCCTAAAATGCAATACTGAGTAGTTTCCAGCTGTTTTTAGGACATGTCATATTTTGGCATTTTCGCCTTACTATAGCCTTGCTTTTTTGGTCATTTTTTTCAGCATGCTATTTTATGGTTTTCTGGGTCGTTTTCAAATCTTTTTTCAACACTGTATAGTATAACGCGCCCTAAAATGCAATACTGAGTAGTTTCCAGCTGTTTTTAGGACATGTCATATTTTGACATTTTTGCCTTACTATAGCCTTGCTTTTTTGGTCATTTTTTGAACATGCTATTTTATGGGTTTCTGGTCCGTTTTTGGATCTTTTTTCAACACTGTATACTATAACACGCCCTAAAATGCAATACTGAGTAGTTTCCAGCTGTTTTTAGGACATGTCATATTTTGACATTTTCGCCTTACTATAGCCTTGCTTTTTGGTCATTTTTCAACATGCTATTTTATGGGTTTCTGGTCCGTTTTGGATCTTTTTCAACACTGTATACTATAACACGCCCTAAAATGCAATACTGAGTAGTTTCCAGCTGTTTTTAGGACATGTCATATTTTGACATTTTCGCCTTACTATAGCCTTGCTTTTTTGGTCATTTTTTCAACATGCTATTTTATGGTTTTCTGGGTCGTTTTCAAATCTTTTTTCAACACTGTATACTATAACACGCCCTAAAATGCAATACTGAGTAGTTTCCAGCTGTTTTTAGGACATGTCATATTTTGACATTTTTGCCTTACTATAGCCTTGCTTTTTTGGTCATTTTTTCAACATGCTATTTTATAGGTTTCTGGTCCGTTTTTGGATCTTTTTTCAACACTGTATACTATAACACGCCCTAAAATGCAATACTGAGTAGTTTCCAGCTGTTTTTAGGACATGTCATATTTTGACATTTTCGCCTTACTATAGCCTTGCTTTTTTGGTCATTTTTTCAACATGCTATTTTATGGGTTTCTGGTCCGTTTTTGGATCTTTTTTCAACACTGTATACTATAACACGCCCTAAAATGCAATACTGAGTAGGTTCCAGCTGTTTTTAGGACATGTCATATTTTGACATTTTCGCCTTACTATAGCCTTGCTTTTTGGTCATTTTTCAACATGCTATTTTATGGTTTTCTGGGTCGCTTTTCAAATCTTTTTCAACACTGTATACTATAACACGCCCTAAAATGCAATACTGAGTAGTTTCCAGCTGTTTTTAGGACATGTCATATTTTGACATTTTTGCCTTACTATAGCCTTGCTTTTTTGGTCATTTTTTCGACATGCTATTTTATGGGTTTCTGGTCCGTTTTTGGATCTTTTTTCAACACTGTATACTATAACACGCCCTAAAATGCAATACTGAGTAGTTTCCAGCTGTTTTTAGGACATGTCATATTTTGACATTTTTGCCTTACTATAGCCTTGCTTTTTTGGTCATTTTTTCAACATGCTATTTTATGGTTTTCTGGGTCGTTTTCAAATCTTTTTTCAACACTGTATACTATAACACGCCCTAAAATGCAATACTGAGTAGTTTCCAGCTGTTTTTAGGACATGTCATATTTTGACATTTTCGCCTTACTATAGCCTTGCTTTTTTGGTCATTTTTTCAACATGCTATTTTATGGGTTTCTGGTCTGTTTTTGGATCTTTTTTCAACACTGTATACTATAACACGCCCTAAAATGCAATACTGAGTACTTTCCAGCTGTTTTTAGGACATGTCATATTTTGACATTTTCGCCTTACTATAGCCTTGCTTTTTTGGTCATTTTTTCAACATGCTATTTTATGGTTTTCTGGGTCGTTTTCAAATCTTTTTTCAACACTGTATAGTATAACGCGCCCTAAAATGCAATACTGAGTAGTTTCCAGCTGTTTTTAGGACATGTCATATTTTGACATTTTTGCCTTACTATAGCCTTGCTTTTTTGGTCATTTTTTCGACATGCTATTTTATGGGTTTCTGGTCCGTTTTTGGATCTTTTTTCAACACTGTATACTATAACACGCCCTAAAATGCAATACTGAGTAGTTTCCAGCTGTTTTTAGGACATGTCATATTTTGACATTTTCGCCTTACTATAGCCTTGCTTTTTTGGTCATTTTTTCAACATGCTATTTTATGGTTTTCTGGGTCGTTTTCAAATCTTTTTTCAACACTGTATACTATAACACGCCCTAAAATGCAATACTGAGTAGTTTCCAGCTGTTTTTAGGACATGTCATATTTTGACATTTTTGCCTTACTATAGCCTTGCTTTTTTGGTCATTTTTTCAACATGCTATTTTATGGGTTTCTGGTCCGTTTTTGGATGTTTTTTCAACACTGTATACTATAACACGCCCTAAAATGCAATACTGAGTAGTTTCCAGCTGTTTTTAGGACATGTCATATTTTGACATTTTTGCCTTACTATAGCCTTGCTTTTTTGGTCATTTTTTCAACATGCTATTTTATGGTTTTCTGGGTCGTTTTCAAATCTTTTTTCAACACTGTATAGTATAACGCGCCCTAAAATGCAATACTGAGTAGTTTCCAGCTGTTTTTAGGACATGTCATATTTTGACATTTTTGCCTTACTATAGCCTTGCTTTTTTTGGTCATTTTTTGAACATGCTATTTTATGGGTTTCTGGTCCGTTTTTGGATCTTTTTTCAACACTGTATACTATAACACGCCCTAAAATGCAATACTGAGTCGTTTCCAGCTGTTTTTAGGACATGTCATATTTTGACATTTTTGCCTTACTATAGCCTTGCTTTTTTGGTCATTTTTTCAACATGCTATTTTATGGGTTTCTGGTCCGTTTTTGGATCTTTTTTCAACACTGTATACTATAACACGCCCGAAAATGCAATACTGAGTAGTTTCCAGCTGTTTTTAAACATGTCATATTTTGACATTTTCGCCTTACTATAGCCTTGCTTTTTTGGTCATTTTTTCAACATGCTATTTTATGGTTTTCTGGGTCGTTTTCAAATCTTTTTTCAACACTGTATACTATAACACGCCCTAAAATGCAATACTGAGTAGTTTCCAGCTGTTTTTAGGACATGTCATATTTTGACATTTTCGCCTTACTATAGCCTTGCTTTTTTTGGTCATTTTTTCAACATGCTATTTTATGGGTTTCTGGTCCGTTTTTGGATGTTTTTTCAACACTGTATACTATTACACGCCCTAAAATGCAATACTGAGTAGTTTCCAGCTGTTTTTAGGACATGTCATATTTTGACATTTTTGCCTTACTATAGCCTTGCTTTTTTGGTCATTTTTTTCAACATGCTATTTTATGGTTTTCTGGGTCGTTTTCAAATCTTTTTTCAACACTGTATAGTATAACGCGCCCTAAAATGCAATACTGAGTAGTTTCCAGCTGTTTTTAGGACATGTCATATTTTGACATTTTTGCCTTACTATAGCCTTGCTTTTTTTGGTCATTTTTTGAACATGCTATTTTATGGGTTTCTGGTCCGTTTTTGGATCTTTTTTCAACACTGTATACTATAACACGCCCTAAAATGCAATACTGAGCCGTTTCCAGCTGTTTTTAGGACATGTCATATTTTGACATTTTCGCCTTACTATAGCCTTGCTTTTTTGGTCATTTTTTCGACATGCTATTTTATGGGTTTCTGGTCCGTTTTTGGATCTTTTTTCAACACTGTATAGTATAACACACCCTAAAATGCAATACTGAGTAGTTTCCAGCTGTTTTTAGGACATGTCATATTTTGACATTTTTGCCTTACTATAGCCTTGCTTTTTTGGTCATTTTTTCAACATGCTATTTTATGGGTTTCTGGTCCGTTTTTGGATCTTTTTTCAACACTGTATACTATAACACGCCCTAAAATGCAATACTGAGTAGTTTCCAGCTGTTTTTAGGACATGTCATATTTTGACATTTTTGCCTTACTATAGCCTTGCTTTTTTGGTCATTTTTTGAACATGCTATTTTATGGGTTTCTGGTCCGTTTTGGATCTTTTTCAACACTGTATACTATAACACGCCCTAAAATGCAATACTGAGTACTTTCCAGCTGTTTTTAGGACATGTCATATTTTGACATTTTTGCCTTACTATAGCCTTGCTTTTTTGGTCATTTTTTCAACATGCTATTTTATGGTTTTCTGGGTCGTTCAAATCTTTTTCAACACTGTATACTATAACACGCCCTAAAATGCAATACTGAGTAGTTTCCAGCTGTTTGTAGGACATGTCATATTTTGGCATTTTCGCCTTACTATAGCCTTGCTTTTTTGGTCATTTTTTGAACATGCTATTTTATGGGTTTCTGGTCCGTTTTTGGATGTTTTTTCAACACTGTATACTATAACACGCCCTAAAATGCAATACTGAGTAGTTTCCAGCTGTTTTTAGGACATGTCATATTTTGGCATTTTCGCCTTACTATAGCCTTGCTTTTTTGGTCATTTTTTTCAGCATGCTATTTTATGGTTTTCTGGGTCGTTTTCAAGTCTTTTTTCAACACTGTATACTATAACACGCCCTAAAATGCAATACTGAGTAGTTTCCAGCTGTTTTTAGGACATGTCATATTTTGGCATTTTCACTTTACTATAGCCTTGCTTTTTTGGTCATTTTTGAACATGCTATTTTATGGGTTTCTGGTCCGTTTTTGGATCTTTTTTCAACACTGTATACTATAACACGCCCTAAAATGCAATACTGAGTAGTTTCCAGCTGTTTTTAGGACATGTCATATTTTGGCATTTTCGCCTTACTATAGCCTTGCTTTTTTGGTTATTTTTTGAACATGCTATTTTATGGTTTTCTGGGTCGTTTTCAAATCTTTTTTCAACACTGTATACTATAACACGCCCTAAAATGCAATACTGAGTAGTTTCCAGCTGTTTTTAGGACATGTCATATTTTGACATTTTCGCCTTACTATAGCCTTGCTTTTTTGGTCATTTTTTCAGCATGCTATTTTATGGTTTTCTGGGTCGTTTTCAAATCTTTTTTCAACACTGTATAGTATAACACGCCCTAAAATGCAATACTGAGTAGTTTCCAGCTGTTTTTAGGACATGTCATATTTTGGCATTTTCGCCTTACTATAGCCTTGCTTTTTTGGTCATTTTTTCAACATGCTATTTTATGGTTTTCTGGGTCGTTTTCAAATCTTTTTTCAACACTGTATAGTATAACACGCCCTAAAATGCAATACTGAGTAGTTTCCAGCTGTTTTTAGGACATGTCATATTTTGGCATTTTCGCCTTACTATAGCCTTGCTTTTTTGGTCATTTTTTCAACATGCTATTTTATGGTTTTCTGGGTCATTTTCAAATCTTTTTTCAACACTGTATAGTATAACACGCCCTAAAATGCAATACTGAGTAGTTTCCAGCCGCTTTTTGGATATATCACATTTTGACATTTTTGCCTTACTATAGCCTTGCTTTTTTGGTTATTTTTTCAGCATGCTATTTTATGGGGTTTTGGACCATTTTTGGATGTTTTTTCAACACTATATACTAAAACACGCCCTAAAATGCAATACTGAGTAGTTTCCAGCTGTTTTTAGGACATGTCATATTTTGACATTTTTGCCTTACTATAGCCTTGCTTTTTTGCTCATTTTTTCAACATGCTATTTTATGGGTTTTTGGGCCCAGTTTTGGATTTTTTTTCAACACTGTATAGTATAACACGCCGTGAAATACAACACTGAGTAGTTTTTACCTTTTTTCCAGATATGTCATATTTTGGCATTTTCGCCTTACTATAGCCTTGCTTTTTTGGTCATTTTTTTGACATGCTATTTTATCGTTTTCTGGGTCGTTTTCAAATCTTTTTTCAACACTGTATAGTATAACGCGCCCTAAAATGCAATACTGAGTAGTTTCCAGCTGTTTTTAGGACATGTCATATTTTGACATTTTCGCCTTACTATAGCCTTGCTTTTTTTGGTCATTTTTTGAACATGCTATTTTATGGGTTTCTGGTCCGTTTTTGGATCTTTTTTCAACACTGTATACTATAACACACCCTAAAATGCAATACTGAGTAGTTTCCAGCTGTTTTTAGGACATGTCATATTTTGACATTTTTGCCTTACTATAGCCTTGCTTTTTTGGTCATTTTTTGAACATGCTATTTTATGGGTTTCTGGTCCGTTTTTGGATCTTTTTTCAACACTGTATACTATAACACGCCCTAAAATGCAATACTGAGTACTTTCCAGCTGTTTTTAGGACATGTCATATTTTGACATTTTTGCCTTACTATAGCCTTGCTTTTTTGGTCATTTTTTCAACATGCTATTTTATGGTTTTCTGGGTCGTTTTCAAATCTTTTTTCAACACTGTATACTATAACACGCCCTAAAATGCAATACTGAGTAGTTTTCAGCTGTTTTTAGGACATGTCATATTTTGGCATTTTCGCCTTAGTATAGCCTTGCTTTTTTGGTCATTTTTTGAACATGCTATTTTATGGGTTTCTGGTCCGTTTTTGGATGTTTTTTCAACACTGTATACTATAACACGCCCTAAAATGCAATACTGAGTAGTTTCCAGCTGTTTTTAGGACATGTCATATTTTGGCATTTTCGCCTTACTATAGCCTTGCTTTTTTGGTCATTTTTTCAGCATGCTATTTTATGGTTTTCTGGGTCGTTTTCAAGTCTTTTTTCAACACTGTATACTATAACACGCCCTAAAATGCAATACTGAGTAGTTTCCAGCTGTTTTTAGGACATGTCATATTTTGGCATTTTCGCCTTACTATAGCCTTGCTTTTTTTGGTCATTTTTTGAACATGCTATTTTATGGGTTTCTGGTCCGTTTTTGGATCTTTTTTCAACACTGTATACTATAACACGCCCTAAAATGCAATACTGAGTAGTTTCCAGCTGTTTTTAGGACATGTCATATTTTGACATTTTCGCCTTACTATAGCCTTGCTTTTTTGGTCATTTTTTGAACATGCTATTTTATGGGTTTCTGGTCCGTTTTTGGATCTTTTTTCAACACTGTATACTATAACACGCACTAAAATGCAATACTGAGTAGTTTCCAGCTGTTTTTAGGACATGTCATATTTTGACATTTTCGCCTTACTATAGCCTTGCTTTTTTGGTCATTTTTTTGACATGCTATTTTTTGTCTTTTAGGGCCGATTTTGGATGTTTTTTCAACGCCGTATAGTATAACACGCTGTTAAATGCAAGACTGAGTAGTTTTCAGCGGTTTTTAGGACATGATTTGTTTTGACATTTTCGCCTTACTATAGCCTTGCTTTTTTGGTCATTTTTTCAACATGCTATTTTTTGGGTTTTTGGGCCACTTTTGGATGTTTTTTAAACACTGTATACTATAACAGGCCCATCCATCCATCCATCCATTTTCTTCCGCTTATCCGGGGTCGGGTCGCGGGGGCAGCAGCCTAAGCAGGGAAACCCAGACTTCCCTCTCCCCGGCCACCTCATGCAGCTCTTCCCGGGGGACCCCGAGGCGTTCCCAGGCCAGCTGAGAGACGTAGTCTCTCCAGCGTGTCCTGGGTCTTCCCCGGGGCCTCCTACCGGTGGGACGTGCCCTGAACACCTCACCAGGGAGGCGTCCTGGAGGCATCCTAATTAGATGCCCGAGCCACCTCATCTGGCTCTTCTCAATGCGGAGGAGCAGCAGCTCTACTCCGAGCTCCTCCCGGATGACCGAGCTTCTCACCCTATATCTAAGGGAGAGCCCAGCCACCCTACGGAGGAAACTCATTTCGGCCGCTTGTACCCGCGATCTTGTTCTTTCGGTCACTACCCAAAGCTCATGACCATAGGTGAGGGTAGGAACGAAGATCGACTGGTAAATTGAGAGCTTCGCCTTTCGGCTCAGCTCCCTCTTCACCAAGACAGACCAGTGCAGAGTCCGCATTACTGCAGACGCCGCACCGATCCGCCTGTCGATCTCCCGTTCCATCCTTCCCTCACTCGTGAACAAGACCCCAAGGTACTTAAACTCCTCCACTTGGGGCAGGACTTCATCCCCGATCCGGAGGGGGCATGCCACCCTTTTCCGGCTGAGAACCATGGTCTTGGATTTGGAGGTGCTGATTTTCATTCCAGCCTCTTCACACTCGGCTGCGAACGGATCCAGTGAGAGCTGAAGGTCGCGGCCCGATGAAGCCAACAGGACCACATCATCTGCAAAGAGCAGAGACCTAATCCTGAGGTCACCAAACCGGACCCTCAACACCCTGGCTGCGCCTAGAAATTCTGTCCATAAAAGTTATGAACAGAATCGGTGACAAAGGGCAGCCCTGGCGGAGTCCAACCCTCACCGGAAACGAGTTCGACTTACTGCTGGCAATGCAGACCAAGCTCCGGCACCAGTCATACAGGGAACGGACAGCCCGTATCAGGGACTCCGAAACCCCATATTCCCGGAGAACCCCCCCACAGGACTCCCCGAGGGACACGGTTGAATGCCTTCTCCAAGTCCACAAAGCGCATGTGGACTGGTTGGGCAAACTCCCAAGCACCCTCAAGGATCCTGCCAAGGGTCCAGAGCTGGTCCACAGTTCCACGACCGGGGCGAAAGCCGCATTGCTCCTCCTGAATCCGGGGTTCGACTATCCGGCGGACCCTCCTCTCTAGTACCCCCGAATAGACCTTACCAGGGAGGCTGAGGAGTGTGATCCCCCTGTAGTTGGAACACACCCTCCGGTCCCCCTTCTTGAAAAGAGGGACCACCACCCCAGTCTGCCAGTCCAAGGGCACTGCCCCCGATGTCCACGCAATGTTGCAGAGTCGTGTCAGCCACGACAGCCCCACAACATCCAGGGCCTTGAGGAACTCCGGGCGGACCTCGTCCACCCCCGGGGCCCTGCCACCGAGGAGCTTTTTGACCACCTCGGTAACCTCAGCTCCAGAGATAGAGGAGCCCACCACCGGGTCCCCAGGCCCTGCTTCCCCAACGGAAGGCGTGTCGGTGGGATTGAGGAGGTCTTCGAAGTATTCCTTCCACCGATCCACAACGTCCCGAGTCGAGGTCAGCAGCGCCCCGTCGCCACCATACACAGTGTTGACGGAGTACTGTTTCCCCCTCCTGAGACGCCGGATGGTGGTCCAGAACCTCTTCAAAGCCGTCCGGAAGTCGTTTTCCATGGCCTCGCCGAACTCCTCCCATGCCCGGGTTTTCGCCTCAGCGACAGCCGCCGAAGTCCCCCAGCAGAACGAGGGAGTCCCCAGAAGGAGCACTCTCCAGCACCCCCTCTAAGGACTCCAAAAAGGGTGGATACTCTGAACTGCTGTTTGGACCATAGGCACAAACAACAGTCAGGATCCGTCCCCCAACCCGAAGGCGGAGGGAGGCTACCCTCTCATTCACCGGCGTAAACTCCAACGTGCAGGCACCGAGCTGGGGGGCAATAAGTATTGCCACTCCTGCCCGGCGCCTCTCACCAGTGGCAACTCCAGAGTGGAAGAGAGTCCATCCCCTCTCAAGAAGACTGGTTCCGGAGCCCAAGCCATGCGTCGAGGTGAGGCCGACTATATCTAGTCGGAACTTCTCAACCTCGCGCACCAGCTCAGGCTCCTTCCCCACCAGAGAGGTGACATTCCACGTCCCCAG
The DNA here is from genome assembly GCF_026936395.1 of Plectropomus leopardus. Classification (NCBI taxonomy): domain Eukaryota; kingdom Metazoa; phylum Chordata; class Actinopteri; order Perciformes; family Serranidae; genus Plectropomus; species Plectropomus leopardus. The sequence continues at coordinate 13,632,238 of NC_142194.1, forward strand.
AGCTAGCTTCTGCAGCCGAGGATCGGACCGCCAAGGTCCACGCCTTCGGCTGCCGCCCAGCTCACATTGCACCCGACCCCTACGGCCCCTCCTACGGGTGGTGAGCCCACGGGAAGGAGGTCCCATGTCACCTCTTCGGGCTGTGCCAGGCGCCGGGCCCGGCCACCAGGCGCTCGCCATCGAGCCCCACCCCCAGGCCTGGCTCCAGGGGGGGGCCCCGGTGACCCGCGTCCGGGCGAGGGGAACTCCGAACCATTGATTGATGTCATCATAGGGGTCTTGTGAGCTACACTTTGTCTGGTCCCTCCCCTAGGACCTGTTTGCCATGGGTGACCCTACCAGGGGCATGAAGCCCCCGACAACTGAGCTCCTAGGATCACTGGGACACGCAAACCCCTCCACCACGATAAGGTGGTAGCTCAGGCCCTAAAATGCAATTCTGAGTAGTTTTCAGCTGTTTTTAGGACATGTCATATTTTGACATTTTCGCCTTACTATAGCCTTGCTTTTTTGGTCATTTTTTCAACATGCTATTTTATGGGTTTCTGGTCCCATTTTGGATGTTTTTTCAACACCATATAGTATAACACGCTGTAAAATGCAATACTGAGTAGTTTTCAGCGGTTTTTAGGACATGATATATTTTGACATTTTTTTCTTGATAAATAAATAACACAGATGTGCTCAAGCAATGTACAATTTGTAGTACGAGATTGAGCAAACACTTAATAAATACAGGATTAAAAAATACTACAAGAACGGTTAGTCATTTAGCAGACTCGAACTGTCCGCTGCCCGAGCCCTTGCTTTTCTGGTCATTTTTTCAACATGCTATTTTATGGGTTTCTGGTCCATTTTTGGATCTTTTTTCAACACTGTATACTATAACACGCCCTGAAATGCAATACTGAGTAGTTTTCAGCTGTTTTTCAGACGTGTCATATTTTGACATTTTCGCCTTGCCTTGCTTTTTTGGTCATTTTTTCAACATGCTATTTTATAGGTTTTTGGGCCATTTTTTCAACATGTTATTTTTTGGGTTTTGGGCCAGTTTTGAACGTTTTTACAACACTGTACAGTATAACACGCCGTGAAATACAACACTGAGTAGTTTTTACCTTCTTTCCAGATATGTCATATTTTGACATTTTCGCCTTACTATAGCCTTGCTTTTTTCGTCATTTTTTCAACATGCTATTTTATGGGTTTCTGGGTCATTTTCGGATTTTTTTTCAACACTGTATACTATAACACGCCCTAAAATGCAATACTGAGTAGTTTTCAAATGTTTTTCAGATGTGTCATATTTTGACAGTGTTCAAATTTTTATTGTTGGTGTTTTGGTGTGTCATGTGTACTGTATATTACCTTTGTTATTACTGCAAGTGCCTCAAGCTCAAGTCTACACATATTGTACACATTAAAGATCATCCAACTTAACAGTGACGTTACCAGTTTTTAAGCTATTGTTGTAGTTATTGAATGACTTGTTCTTACCTTTTTGTTTTTGAAGATAAACGTTAATGCCAGTATGAAACACAATGCTACAGTATAGCAATAATCCCAATCTGGGAGTGTAGGTCTGGATTTTCTCTGATTTTAGCTGTAAAGTCCTGGGAGAAAAAACAGTTAGTTTTATCTTGTGAACATTTTAATTAGTGTGACTTTCAAGGACAATAAAGGTGCTTGTTCAGTTTTCTGAAATACAATCATCAAACACATACATCATGAAACTTCAAAAAAAGAACCTTTGCAAAATTTTCTTGTCATTTAAAAGGACTATCCAATGTTGTACACAAAGTATTGATGATGTGTTAAAAAAAAGTCTCTCATTGCATTTTTTAAGGTGTTGGTGTTTATCCCTGAGAGAGAATGAAAACATCTGTCCTCATCATAACTCCTCATGCCTTGCCCGTTCCCGTTCCTTGTCCTCATCCACCTTCAGTTTGAGTTCCTCAGCTGTTATCACTCCATCTTTATTTCGGTCCTGGTTTTGGAACATGTCAGCAATTACCTGCTCCACGATCAGTCCTGGCTTTATACGACCTTTGCCGTCTGCCACCTGCAGCTTGATAAACTCCTCAAACTATAAAATGTCAAGAAATAAGAGAGGATCAATAATAATCAATTGTCATGTGGCCATACTACTGTGAAGATTGTATATATGCATATGTTTGGTGCTATGTTGTATGACGTGCTATAGTATGACTTTTTGGTGCTATTTTGGACCACATGCTATATTATAACTGTTTGGTGCTATTTTGAACGACATGTTATACCAGTGTTTCCCATAATAGCAAAGACTATGACAGGTCACCAGAGTCTAATATGCCCTGCCATAGTCTCATTCGAGCTGGACTGTTAATTAAGAGCTGTATTAAAACAGCGTTTGGTTATTTATAGTGTAGCAGAGGCAAAGAGGAGCAGCAGAATGTCAGGAGCATCGAAAGTGAAACTAAACTGTTCATTCTGCTGGGCCTAAAACTGTCTTTCCATTACAAAAATCTGCAAATACCTCCTCTCATCTATCAATCTGATCAGCTGTGAGCGTATCAACAGATCAATTATCCAACACGAGTGCCTTTTTAGCTGCAAAGACGATAAAAAGTACTCCGCCTGCTGCTTGAGTATAACTTTTTGGTGCTATTTGGAATAAAAACAGCTGAAAACCACATAGTATAGCATGTCGAGACTGAGTGTAGAATGATGAAAACATGCTAAAAAAACATCGTAACATGTCGAAATAACAACCCAAACCACCGTACTATAGTATGGCGAAAAATGTCAAAATATGACATGTCCAAAAAACTGCTGAAAATCGCATAGTATAGAATGTTGAAAAAACATACAAAAACATCAGAATATTAGTAGGATTTGTGTTTTTAGTGCTTTTTTGGACCACATGCTATGGTATGACTTTTTGGTGCTTTTTTTGACGCCATGCTACAGTATGACTTTTTTGTTATATGTTGCACACCATGCTATATTGCTAATTTTTTGGTGGCATTTTCGACCACAAGCTATAGAAAGCCTTTTTATGCAGTTTTGAACTAAATGCTTTTTTTGTGCTATTTTGAATGACATGCTTTAATATGAGTTTTCAGTGCCATTTGGATGACATGCTATAGTTGTAACATGTAACAGTATGACTTCTTAATGCTATTTTGTACAACATGACATTCATGATAATTATTACATATTATACATAGTATGGTATGACATTTTATGTCATTTTCATGGCATTTGACATTTTTCGGACATTTTATGACACACTTTGACTTCATGACATTTATATGGTATATTTTATTTATTTATGTTTTTTTTTTTACCTAATACATTATAGTTTTTTATATAAAGTTATATATAGTGTAGTTCTCAAAAATTGAAATTTGATCATTTATAGCACATTTCCAGGTTAAGGGTTAGGGTTAAGGTCAAATTTTTGAAAGCAGATATTTTTGTTGAATAGTGAAAATCTTAAATAACAAGTACCACTGGTGTAGATTGGAGTTTTATCATTACTTTGTAAACACTGATGGTACCACTAAGTGGTTAAATAAAGTGTTTCAAGTACTTATGCATTTTATGTATGATACTTAATTATTTTTACTGTTTCTGCGCAAAATATTGCACTATTACATTACATAACTGGCTGTAGTGTAGTTAAAAGTTACTTTGCAGATTATGATTTTGCATACAGAAAACATGCGTTCATCTTGTAAAATATCTGTATATTCTACTAACATTAAATCCTCCCACATATGCACCCCACAGTAATAGCTAAAAATACAATAATATAATGTATATGATGTATACCTTTTCTGCATAGGTGCTTTATTTTTTGATACTTAAAGTACTTTTTCCTGAAGATTCATAATTGAGTATTTTTACATTGTGTTATGGTTACTTTTAATTAAGTAGAAGATTACTTCTTCCACCACAACTGTTGGCAAGTCCTAAATGTAAAATTAACTTTGTTTGCACTGTTTGGTTAAACCACACAAAACTAAGTAAATAAATACTTTTAAGGGCTGTCATCTGCCATGTGAAGTAATGTAGGTGGTGGTCATGCTGTAGGAAGTTACGTACCTCCTCCTGGGGCACCTCTCCGTTCTTGTTGACATCCAGGGCTTGAAACAGATCTGCAGGAGTGTCCTCCAGCCACACAAACAGGTAACCAGGTGGAACTCCCTTCTCAAAGCTCACCAGTTCAATGTCAAACACCAACACAGCACTGCTGGGCACACCAGTGGCTGACAGACAGAAAGCAAAAAAGCAAAAAAGAAAACTGTTAAAGTGACCTCTTGATATTTAAGTGGATTCAAACTCATAGTTCAAGACCTTAGGAGGCATGTCAAGGTTAAAAATAAAATAGTTCATTTAAATAGCATTGACATTGTGAGTATTGTCAGTCTTACATCCTTTTTCTCCGTGGCCGAGATGAGGCGGCACCGTTAGCACCCTCCTCTCTCCTACACACATGCCTCGCAAGCCTTGGTCCAGCCCATCGATCACCTTGTCCGCCCCCAGCACTGCATCCTGAATGTTCTCATAGTCGTGTCTGAGGACAAAGTTGATCAGACAAATTTAAGTGGTAACTTGATTATCTGTGTTAAGAAAAGGGATATCTGAGCATCTTACGAGGAAAACAGCGGTGTGCCGTCCACCAGGGTGCAGTTGTAGTGGTAGCGGACGAGGTCATTCAGAGCAGTGGTGTCATTACACGTCTCGGGTCTGTGGATGATTTGGATGTCCACAGAGTCGCTGGGGTTGTGGAAGTCGATGACGTGAACGTCAAACACCAGCACGGCAGAGGGGGGGATGACATCACCTGGACAGAATTATTTAGACTCAGAATTGGAAAATATTCTGGTCATACTCAGATGCATCAAAGCTGTTTAATAGATTATCTATAGAGTATATGTGACAATTCATAAAATCACCTGCATATTCTTTTGAATAAGTTTGATATACTTTATCTATTCCCTTAGGTGTGAGTATATTGTTCAGTTTTAAATTATTTATGCTCCTTTTCTCTGAGACTGCCGTTTACATTTTTGAATCATGTCATTATTATGTTTTCACTAAAAATCCAGACTTAAAACGCTATAAAAATGCCATTTCACAGATATGAATGGCTTATTTTTCCAGAACATTAGCTCTTTCTAAAATGCAGATGTGGAACAATAAGACAAAAGCTGTTGCTAAGTCAATACGGGCGGACAACTCACTGCAAAGCTGCCGAAAATACTGCAGTAACTTACCTGCTCCTTGCTCTCCATATGCCAGGTGTGGAGGGATGATGACTCGCCGTTTCTCTCCAGTGCAGACTCCCAGCAGTCCATAGTCCATGCCTGCAATCACATACCCCATCCCGATGTAGGTGTTGTATGTGCTGTTCCTCTTGTAGCTGTGGCAGAAACAATTTTTAGTTTATTTAAAATAAAAAAAATAATAATAAAACAAAGAAATTGTTCATCGTGAGGCCAAACAATGGTGGGGCGCTCCTCTATTTGAGTGACTCGCAGTTTGAGGCTTTCGTTTTGCTGTTTTGTCAGGCAGTAAAAAGAAAAGCCCTTCACCACTTGTTTCAGCTACTCCCTTCAGCCAAAAAAACTTTACAAGAACTCTTTTATCCCACATTTAAAAGGCAAAATTGTCACTACATTTTTAATATAGCTGCGCACTCGTGCTTAACTGATCTGTAGAACTGTTGTGTGATTTCATGTGAGTCTCATGGGTGTGAATGCTTTTCTCATGTTGTTTGAGCCCCTAACTGAAGGCAATTTTCTGTCACTATATGATAATAAAGTTTTTCGAATCTTTAAATACACATCACATTATGTTATATTGAAAACTCAAAATATGGCAGTTTGAGGTCAGACTATTATACTGAAGTGATGCGTTGACATTCAGAGGAGGGTTTAAAAATGTGCTCACCTGGTGTCAAAGGTGACTCCATTCAGGAAGGTACCGTTGTAGTGATACCGGATGTAATCCCCAACCACCGACTTGCGCTTGCACGACTCGGGCACCACCAGCTCCTCAATGGTGATGTTATCCTTTGGGTTATGAATGTCCACCAACAGGATGTCAAACATCAGAGTCGCCTGGGGGGGAATCTCTTTACCTGGTGAGCAGAGAGTAGAGAATTTCAAATGACGTCTTAGCAAAATTAACGTGAAAGACAAGTTCTTCTATAAAGAGGGGATGTTTGTTTCAGTTATTTTTCTATTTATATTACATTAGCAATTACTTGTTAAAACCTGGCTTATTTCTATCTGATCTATTTATTTAAAAGAGCATAATCGATTTGAATTTTACCTTTAGTTTACAGTCCTGAAATGTTTTAATGAATTATTATCTTATTGGAGCAGTGGGTTAGATTTAGTGCCATCTTGTGGTTAGGCTGCAGATCGCAACCAATCATCCCTAAAAACTTGAAATGCCCTTTCTAAAGCCAGTTTGGTTTGTCCATTCTGTGAAGAAACATGAAGGAGTACCTGCGCTCTCTGCAGATATGAAGGGCTCGATCCAAAGTAAACCGAAACATGATTCTTAGCCAGGCTCTACTTTCAGATGACTTCACAGTTAATAAAACAATTACGAATATTTTATGATATTTCTGTCAATGTACCCTCTAAATCCTACACACTTCACCTTTTTATAATATATAATATAGATATATATTTGTTTTACATCCATATGAACTTGTAGTTCATGTAGGAGTACATTGGGAGAACTGTTCCTAAAAAAAAACAACTAGTTGTTAGTGGTCAAAAAAAATCCACAAGGAAAGATTTAAGTGCTACAATAAAGAAATATGTTGTGTGTACAGTATTTTGAATTTTATTTAGCATTTTAATGATAAAATGTGAATTGCTTGATGAGGCTTTGTAACATTGTTTCAATCCTCTGACTCTAATTACGAGGTGTTTGGAGAGTCAGGGTTTGGTTTCAAAGCAGGAACACTAAATCTACTTCTTTTTTTAGCGCTTTTAGTTCACCATAATTTGTGCTTACCTGATCCTTTTTCTCCGTAGGCTTTGAAGGGTGGGATGACAATATTTCTGATCTCCCCCACACACATCCCCAGCAGGCCTTCATCCAGGCCCTTAATCAGCCAACCCTCACCCACTAAGCTGTTGTGGGTCTGCTTCCTGGTGTAACTACGTAGGGCTCATACAAGCGCAAAGTCAAACACACAACACACCTGGGTGACACAGTACAAACACACAAAAGAATTGTCATTTGATTCAGACAGGGATTTGTTTCAGAGCATGGAGATAAGATTTAGCTTCAAACAACGACCTCTTTGTTGACTGTGATTCATTTACTATTTTTAGGGTGCAATTGCTATTGTTTCAAAAAAGGTCAGTGTTTTGTTACAGCATTTTTGAGATTTTTTTAAGCGAATTCACCTGGAGTCAAAGACAGTGCCATCGAGCAGAGTGCCGTTGAAATGGTAGCGCACAAAGTCACTGCGCATCACGGAGCGTTTGCAGTCTTTGGGAGTGGTGATGGTTTTGGTGGCAACCATGTCGGCTTTGTTCCACAGATCCAGCAGATGGATGTCAAACACCAGGGTGGTGTCTGGAGGAACCACGTCACCTGTAAACATGGTCAGATCAAGGTTAGATAAGGTATATATCCATATTTTTTCACTTACTTTCATTATAAAAGAAGTCTTTATTACAACAATGAAACATTTGTTCAACCAAAACTAACTCCTCTGTTTTCATTCCTTTAAGTGTCATTCTGACTGATATTAATTCGGTAATATTGTTAAACATCAATATTTTCATTGCAACCCTATCTGGGGCATTCTGAAAAATATAAAGGCCGTAGCCAAGAAGCCAACATTGGAGGGGCCAATGAGCTATTATCTTATCTATCATAAGAAAGTACAGCTATAAAGTATACTGTGTGAATACTCCATAAATAAAAGCTATAACTGAGAAGATAACATTCACAAAATTATCATTTCCATAACAATTTACAAAAATATCCCAATCGACAGTGATATAGTCTAAGCAACAAAAATATTACATTTTAGTTTTCCATTTTTGAATCCATTTGAAAGTACTGAAACAGAGAGACCGTACAGTGTTTGAAACTGATTGTACCTACAATTTAGGCTGCAGTACAGCAGACCCACAAACCACATGCAGAACTGCAGCAGCCTACAATGTCATACTCTAACAACCACACACACACACACACACACACACACACACACACACACACACACACACACACACAGACACACAGACAGAGTTTACTATAATTACTGCCTTGGGCTAACTACTGGGCCCAGTTGTTCAAAAAAATTTAATCTGGATCAAAATGACAGGTTACAGATTTGGAAATCCAATGTTTTTCTTTCCAGTATCATCTTATCTATCTTGCTTTTATACCAGCTTTTTAAAGCAACACTGGATCAGATCACCCTGATCCAGATAAAAACTTTTCAAGATTACTAAATCCAGATTACCAGTGCTAAAAATTGGGATTCAATTCACAATGTAGACTACCAGCCATGTAATGAACATGTAGAACAGCCACTGTGGTATCACGTTAAGGTTTTTTTGTTTTTTTTTTAAAAAAAGAAAAGATTACAGCATGGGAGAGTTTCACTTAAATGCATATCTGTTTAGTCACTGTCTGTCACAGAATAACGTAACACAAAAGTAACTGAGTTTATGGCAACTGCTGAAAGGCCTTCTATTTGCAGTATTAAGAACTGGATGTATGATCTACCGGTAAATAAATTTCAAGACTTAGTCTGCAAACATACACATTGCAGTTACTGCTTATTGCCACAGATGTCAGCAAAGACAACAAAACAGAGCTCTTCATTATTGTAACTTTAAATGTTTTTTGTTTGACTTTGACATCTATTTGAGAGAGCATTTTATAGGGACAAATTTGTTTTTTTTTTGTTTAGATATACATTACTGAAAGGCTTGATAGGTAGTCTAATGTCTACTTTGTCTACTTTGTCTACTTTAGCGCTGCAACGGTTAAACAAATCAAGTACAAACTATATAAAAAATGTGAATATATATGACCAATTTGAATTTGTTTTTTGTTTTTTTTTTAACCGAAATCCACCCTGAATTCAGCCTTCTGCTGGGATCAGGATAATCCTGACTTTTTGGATTAAAGGTATCCAATTCCTACTGAAAGGTTTTGAACACAAACTGAAGGTTTGATCCAGATCGAAACTAAAATTGGATTATATGACCTCATCCGATTTCAGAACAAATGTTGTCTTTACAACGAGCTATTTTCAAGATTTTATCAGATCCAATAACTGAAATCCAATTAGATTACGTTTGAAGAACTGGGCCCTGATTATTCTGGAAATGTGCTGTGCTTTATCTAACCACTGAAGCAGCTAGAATATCCTCTCCATTGGCTTTTACAATCTGATTCACAACTCTGGCCTCCCACTTGTGCAGACCTGTCTACTGGATGACATTTTCATTTACCTGCACCGGTGCTTCCATAGGCCAGGTGAGGTGGGATGGTGATTTTTCTGCGCTCATTCACACACATGCCCTGCAGACCTTTTTCAATGCCCAGGATGAGCCGGCCCTCCCCAAGCAGGCCCACTTTAGCGTCTCCTCTCTGATGGCTGTGAAGGAAAATCAAAAAGGTTGACAAAGACAGAGAAAATGTCAGAAGTGGGCCAACTCCAAGGAGGTGTAAACTCTGGGGGGAAAATGACTAGGCCTACAGGGGCATGCACGTAGGTATTTACTGACAGATTATTGCAAATTTATTTTTATCTCAGCGTTTGCTAAATTTCTGCCACTACAGAATAAATTTTATTACCTTTGCAGCATGATTACCAATTTTAAAAGCAGAGACAAAGCTAAAAAAAAATCAATGCATTCACAATTTCATATAAAACGCGGATGAACTCACCTCGAATCAAATGTTTTCCCGTCGACAAATGTGGCGTTGTAGTGGTAGCGAACATAATCTCCCTCTTTCGCTTCTCTTGCACAGACTTTCGGGATGAAGTATCTGTCCACGACTACATCAGGACTGGGGTTGCAATCCACACGAGACCACGCAGTGAGGAGGAAAAAGACAACGCAGCAGGCAAACATCTTTACAGAACCGGGCAAACAATAAAAATAATAATAGCCACACATTGGCTAAGTTTAGCGCGCGGAGCTCTGTGTGCGCAGGAGGGCCCAGGCTGCAGATGTGGAGCGGTGCAGCCGTGTCTGACTGCTGTAAACGTGGACAATCTCCAGGCTGCAGTGGAGACTTTTCACCAGAGGTAAGGAATGTCGGAGTTGGGAGTGGAAAGCGCCTCCGTTAAGCTCTCCACAATATTCAAAGAACACCTTTTCCTTGAAAAATAAAAGAAAATCACAACATAAGGGAGGCAAAGAAGGGGCAAACAACAAAAAGTACATTAAGCATGTAATTTCCAACTTCTTCTACTCAAAACATAAAAAAACGAGTGACTCCGGCTTGCAATGTAAATTTCCTCCTTTTATGTGAAAATGAAGGTAGATTAAGGTCAAAGCATTCAAAGCGTGATTTTGGCAGGCTTAACGCATGCTTGTTTTTTTCCTCCATACATAATATTTCTACAATGGTGTGTATTTTTTTCCAGTCTGAACCTTTATTTGAGGTTGATTCACAACAGGTCATTCTTAAACAATATCCCCTTGATCTGGAAACTTTCAGGAAATCTTTAAGGAAATGTACTAATACAATATTGTATATATATATGTTATATAACACTGGTATTGTTATTTCTTTTACCATATGTTTTCACTCGCAGTAAAATAAATAAATAAAATAAAATAAATGATGGGAATGACCCGTGGTAATGGCATTTTGTCAAATGTAAGAAAAAAAAATCTTTTAGCTCGCTAATGTATTTTCTTGTAAATTTAACATAAAATCTACACAAAATACATACTTACAATATAAAATGTTGCTGCTTCTTATTTAGACATTCAAAGAAAATATGAGCTATTTGGTAATGTCAGTCAATAAACATATTTGCAAATATTATAAACATACACAAAAACTTAGGCCTACCTTGATTTTGTTTCTTCATCAGGTCATCCATTATGGAGCTAACTGTCCTCCAGCCATGTGCTCTCCTGTCACAAGATATAAAATAGTAAAATACAGCACATTATGCATTTCGTAAAAATGTGTATTTATCTGTTATTTTAATTTGAAGTAATTAGATCAATCTCAAATTCAGGATCTCAGACAAAGGAAATATAGTTTAAAAAACATATAAAATGCCACTTTATATATATTAAAATACAATAATTGATGTCTTATTTTTAAAGAGACACAAAAATCATGAAAGTTAAAGAATCTCCCAACAGAAGACACTTTGTTTTTTAAAAAAAAGTCAATTTCTCGCTTTTATTTTGAAAGTAAAATCGCCTTTAGTTCTATTTAGCTTGACTCTCCAGCACCGCTGTACACAGCTGCATATAGCAGAGACACGCCTCTCCGGATCTGCCTCTCAGAGCCGTAAAGTGGGCTGAGAGCCCCCAAAGTTTCACTTTTTACATTAATGCCGTGAAAATTTCAAAAGCACTCCCAAGTGCTGACGAAAAACATTAAAAGGTCAAGGGAAGGAAATTATCTTCTTGTCATTCACATTCACAGAACGACGGACAAACTGATCTAATAATCTCAAACGAACGAGGACAGAACAAGAACTGCTCAAAACAAATTAAGCATATTTACCTCTGCAGCGCTCTGCAAAACACAATTACATCCTAAAACCCTACAAAACCTTTTTTTCCACAATAATGACGTAAATCTATAAATCTCATCTCACGTAGTTTCATTTATGTCAACAGTAAACTTCCATGCGTGAGCAATTCACAACAAATAGGACTACAATGCACATACGCGGTTACTTTTACGCACGCATTTTCTTGAGCCAAATAAAGCAACGCAGCAGTGTGTGTGACAGCTGTGGGTCTGCACAGAGAAACCTGAGACAGCAGCCTCTGAAGGGCCCAATAACGGAATTCCCACAGACCCCTAAGCACTTCAGCAGACCACAGCCACTGGAAACCAGCAGCAGACAGAGGAAGCAGGCTAATAATGTGGGACGTTAAATTATCATGGTTGCATTTTGCGCAAAAGGAGTCGCGTTGTTCGCGTTCTTTTGTTTGATATGTGTTTGTATGACAGCCGCACAATATGAAAACTACAATTTCAGAAATTTCCCCAAAGAGGAGCTCATGCCGCTCACCACTGCATATGGTTTGGCTTTGGAGTATTACGCTGCGGAAGACTGGACTGAATCGATCAAATATTTGGAGCTAAGTTTGCGCTTGCAGCGGCTTCTTAGAGACAGCGCGAGATACTGCATGGTGCACTGTAACCGCAGCAAACAAGAAGAACCGTCCTCCTTTACGGGAAACCAGGACCTCCGCGTCTACTGGCACGTTATGATGAGCGCGAGCTGCCAGAAGAAGTGTAGAGCGCATTTCCCTGCGCTGCAGCTTCCTCCTGCCGGCAGACAGATCGTGGAAGATTTCAGCAGGAGATCTCCCTACAGATATCTTCACTTTGCGCACTCCAGGGTGAGACACACCAGGTTTCAGAACACCTTATCAATGCTGAAATAACAGCTTGAACAGTTTAAAATGGTTAACAACCAAAAGACACACAAAATTAGGGGTCGACAGATTATCGGACTGGCCGATTATTGGAGCCGCATTTCTGTTAATGATCGCCAATAAAATTAATTAATAAGTGCAAATAATGTGTCAGCATGGGAGTAACTTTTACTTTCTTAAACCTCAGGGAGCAATTTTATTTATTCATGTTTAATTCAAAATTTCACTTGACTTGATAAAAAACCAAGTTGCTGGGAACTTGCTGTTTCTGATGTTTAGCTTCTCAGTTTTTATTTAACATTTGCTAAAGGCATTTAAACCAAGTTTTGTGTTGGAGTTCATGTTCAAAATTCTAAGTATCGATGGAAAGATTTTTATTTTTTGCAGTAAATGCATATCTGTTCTAAATATTGGTATTTGGTCTCATTAATCAGTGTTGGTATTGGCCTTGAAAAGCCAAAATTGGTTGACCCCTACACAAAATGAGTTTTAGGGGATACATAGCTACAAAAATGGGAAAAAACACCAAAAAAGAAGAAAAAAAACCCCACACACATAAAGTGACTACCAAAAAGAAAAATACTATGAAGAGACACAAAATACAAAAAAAGAGGCAGAAATCACCGCTAAGACTCTGCTTGTGTTTCCAGTCCTATGGAAGAGAGGTGGTGGGAGAAACACAAGTCTTAATATACTGATGTCACCAGTCTTCCCAATAACAGCTGAGGTAATTCCCCGTTTTTCTCCCAGCTAAATGACCTGCAGAGGGCTGTCCCATGTGCCTATACGTACCTCCAGAAGAACCCCCAGGACCAGGAGATGCTCGAGCTGATGGAGGAATACAAGAGCCAGTACGACCTGAGCGGCTATCTCACCGACCACGAAGAACAACCATATGAGGTGAGGACAACCTGTCCTTCACACATTTTCTGTGGAAGCAAACATAATACAGTGTCACACAGTTAAATACCACATCAGCAGCAGCAAAAGTTTTCCTGTCAGTGTTTCTGAGGAGAAAAACATGGATTAATCATTTCATTTTTAGGCCTCCTTTCTGAGAGGAGTGAAACTCATCAATGCAGGTGACTACAGCAGCGGTGCTGAGCACATGGAGGAGGCTCTGAGGCTCTACCTCCATGAGTATGACCTCTGTCAGGCGGACTGTGAAGGGATCAGTCAGCTTTCACCACACAGTGACCTCTACGCTGTCATAGCAGGTTAGTTTGCACGAGTATCAAAACAGATGACGACACTGAACATCCATGAGATGCAAACGGAGCCAAATTGGATTGAAAAAGACAATTTTTAAGAATTGCACTTATTAGTCTGCTACATTTGTCTCCTTATTTTGATTTTACATTAAAAAATATGACAAGATAATAAAAAACACACTGTGGCCACCTACCTTTTTGGCTCAGGACCCCTTCTAATTGTGCAATGTGTAGCTGGCCTCCTTTGTCATTTTTCTGTCGTTCTTCTTTCTTCTCTTCCACAAATTATCTCACGACCCCAGAAAATTATCCTTTGTTTTTTTTGGGGGGGGGGGGCACCCTATATCATGAACCACTAAACACTACTTCAAGGTCCAATGTGTAGGATTTAGGGGGATACATAGGCAGAAATTGAATATTATATTATAAAAGTATGTTTCTTTAGTGTATAATCATCAGCAAATAAGTATTATGTTTTTGTTACCTTAAAATGAACCATTTCTATCTACAAAGAGAGTGGGTCCTTATCTAATAAGATTGCCATGTTGCACGGCATGTTTCTACAGTAGCCAACAATGAACAAACCAACCACTGGCTCTACAGAAGGCCAAATGTGTTTTTACGTCAGCCACCGTAGTTAGCAGCTCTTCCACGGTGAGAGCGTCGGAAAAACACTGATTGTGACATGAGACTGCTTTGTTCAGTCTTTTTACTGGTTTAAATAACCTGGTAGGTTTGTTTTGAAAAAAAAAAAAAGCCTCTGTGGATAATTTAGCGTTTGCTAAAAACCTCTTGTAAGTCTGATCTCAAGTTATCAGAAAAAAAAGTTGAGCACCCATTAGCAGGTGCTGGGCTAGCGGCCCGTTTCTGTCATGCCAAACAGCTTTGGAGAAATACTGATTTGTAACGTAAAACTGCTTTATTCAGTGTTTTTATCAGTTTGAATCACCGTGTGTTTTTTAAAGGAAGAGCACTTTGCTGATAATAAGGCTCCCAGTCAAAAAAACGCCTGTAAACCCAACACTTATTCCTTGCAGAGGAAGTTTCAGCTGGTTGCAGTTTGCAATCCTCAACACCAGATGCCACTAAATTCCCCTAAATTTTACACACTGTTCCTTTAACTGTATATAGGTAAACCTAGCTCCACTTGATATACTTCAGTATATTATCCATGTTGGCTATTTCTCAACAGAATGAGTAGTTTTATTTATGTTACTTTAAGTAGATTTTGCTGATAATAACTCTGTACTTTTACTTATCAGGACTTTTACTTGGAATAGAGTACTTTTACATAAATGTTTTGGTACTTAAGGTCTGAATACTAACACCACTGTCTCTGGTTTCATTCTCATTTAAAAAATCTCTGCTTTTCCACAGATGCTTATTTTGACGTATTACGCTGTAAACTCAAATGTGAAGAAACTTTAATGCCGAATGTTGGTGGTTATTTTGTGGAGAAATTTGTGGCCACTATTTACCACTACCTGCAGTACGCCTATTATAAGTGTAAGTTTACACTGGCAGCCAAGCTTTTTTAAAACACTGCTCTTGAATAACTTCAACACTAATCTGTGTATCTGCTGTTTTTTCTCTGACCAGTGAACGATGGCCGCAGTGCCTTGCCCTGTGCGTACAGCTACTTCCTGTTTGAACCTGAGGACCAGGTCATGAGGCAGAACCTGCAGTACTATAGAGCCTACAGTGAGCAGTGGGGCCTTCAGCCCGACCACTTCACACCCAGGATGGTGAGAGAAAGAGCAAATCTGTGGTCTGTCTCAACTATCTAATGGACTATACTTATTTATCAGAGTGAGGGGGAGGCTGCAGTGTGACTTTAATTTAAATGTTTTATTTTTTTAAATATAAGGAAAATGCACAACCCTACCTCCACCATAAATAACCATGTTTCACAGTTTCTGGACATGATAAATGTTGATTTGGAAAGTCTCTAAATACCACATGCGTTCTAAGGACATTAAAAATAAAAACAAACTACGTCTATTTAACGTTGTATGTCCTCCCATAAGCCAAATAAAAAACATAACTCACTCCCCAGTAGTTACTTGAAAAATACTTTTAGTGCCTCCTTCATTTTGCACCACCCCCCTTTCCTAAGTAACAAACAGTCCCCAACTCCCCAAAAAACAAACTGAGGAACCACAGACAAAAATGGCTGAGGTGCAAATTCATACTGATGAGTTTAAGGGAAAATGGGAGTTAGACCTGTCTTTATTATTTTGATGTATCAATAATCAATTAATTGCACTGTCTTCGCTGAAAACAACTAAATAAACATTTGCTCTCATTTATTTAGTTTGTTGTTCTCACATCTTTGTCCTATTTGTGTTTGAACAGGAGGCTCTCAAACACCACAACCTCACCACCACTCAAAAGCAGATGCTGACATGTGCAGAGAAGTACTTAGTGCTGAGCGATGAGGTGAGATTAAAGAACACATTTTCTTAAAGGCATGCTGTACGCAGGATTGTCGGTAATCATTGGTAAACAAACCTGCCAGTGAAATTGAGAGTGAAAGCTAACTCTAGATTCTCTGTTGGTGTTTTACCTGAATATATTTGCGTTGGTTCTGTGCTTTGTCTCTTAGATGCCTGCTGCTTACAGTCTGGCACCTTCATGCTACCTTTTTATAAAGACTTGCCAGCCTGAGTGCTGTGGGGGTACAGGTGGATAAATGTCCTGAACACACAAGAAAATAAGAAGAAAATAAGAAAATACAGGCAGAGAGCAGAGTCTGCAGAAAAAGACACTGCGACACACTTTTGATGAGTCATACGTGATGACTGAGAGGGATTACTTCTGTATGAGTCTATATATAAAAGTCTTTGAAGTTACTAAAGCAGCTGTTGGTGCTGCTAGTCTTCAGTGTCATGAAATCAAAAGGTCTGCTAAATTCTGTATTCAAGAGTACTTAAATTATAGCATGAAAGAAAGTCCTTTAAAAGCATGTATTTGTTAAGCAAACGTCATTTTAAGAGGGAGATTTTTTGCAATTGGTATAAAAGATTTATAAAAAAAAAATAGTTAAACACATCTAATAGTAATTGTCATGAATATTGTTTTTTCTTTCAGGATTTTCTTGGAGCAGAGGAAGCAGCAATTTGGGCCTCAGAGTCTCCTGATGTTGAGTTTGAAGGGATGGGAGACTATGAGGAGTCTTTCTATGCTGACTGGAGGCAGCCGAGGGGTAAAGGAGACTCTGGGGAGTCAAATATCTGAAGAGAGCTGAGAGTGAGGGTTTTAACATTAAACACGTCAGCGATCACTTTCTGTCCTCTTCCGTCCTCACAGTTTGGTTTGATTATTCTCATTGTATTCATCTGTTTACTTGAAATAAAAATTAAGTTTATAATACCTGTTTTCACCTTTTTTGTGTTAAAACTCATCTGTAAGTGTGCAAGCTCACACATGCAAACAAGATTTGATCTGCTTGAGTAAAACATTGTATATTACCATAGTGAATCATCTATAAATACCGTATGTATAAAGTAATAAAGTATTCACGAAAAGTTAACACACTCACAGGCTTGCATGAATAAATTATGTAGAAAAGTTAAAAATTCAGAATCACTCTGTATTTACTAGTCATTATCCTTATGCTGTTGTGATTTTACAGTATTGTAGTTATTACATTCAAATTCACGTTTAACTCTTGAATTAATAATTGCAAAGTAAGGATTAATCAGGTTTTTAATTGTATTAACAAAATACTTATTACTGTTTATTATTAATTATTATTATTACTTATTACTATTAATAGTTATTACTGTGAAATACACAGATATCCTTCCAGTCCCTCTGACACACAACCTGCAGAAACATCACTGAAGTCCAGTAAATATTTACAAATAGCTGCAGTCTGATTACTAAGAGGGAAGAACTACAGGCCAGTTTCAAGTTAACTCTTCATCACTACTCGATGTATAATTATTATAATACTATCACAGACTCCTAAATATACATTATAAACGTACATGCTGGTATTTGGTGTTTCAGTTTTACATTCATTGCTGTAAAATCAGAGCTGTTTCTGCTGTAAATATATAACCATTAATGTAATGTAAATAATTAGAACTGTGATATTCATGGACAGGATATCAAATTGCAGTCAGGTGGATGGAGGTGCCCGGTTTTGGAGACACTTCAAAACTGGCACTGTGAAAAGCAGATGTCGTCATGTTACACTGGAACACACAGTCACTGTTTTTCAGATAGGTTTTATTTTAATTTATTTAATTCAATTAATTCATTTTAATATACAGTATTATGAGTATTTACATTATAAGCTAATACTGGTTATCTTCCTAAGAGACTAAACAATGTGTGAATGATGCCAAAATCCTTTGATGAGTCCAACTACAATGTGTGATCACAAATGATGGCGGTAAACACAGTGTGACCTGAGCTTTCAGCCGAGTCTGTCCTTGAGTATTAGATTTCAAACATTGTGTTTACAGAATAAAGAGTTCAAGTATGATTAAAGGAATACACATTGACATTTTACATTCTGAGAAAATCTGCATTTTTAACCTTGCCTGCTCTTAAAGCCAAAATAAAATTAACATCTTGTCTTCAAAAACCAATTTTTTATGACTAACTGAGCTCATTTAGTCAATTAGGAATGTCATTTTAATTTTCTTCTTATTTCAGAGGCAGAGAAAATGTCAACATGTCCCTTTAAAGCTACTGTAGGTTGACTGGCAGTGTGACTTGGATCATCTCTTCTGGCATCTGTGCTAATGTGCAGATCTTTATTGTTATTTAGTAAAACAAAGCTTCTCAAGCGGTCTTTGAATATAATAATAACATCTCATAAACCTGATTTAACTCTCCATTGTCCAGAGAAGAGAAATGGAAAGTGATGCACAAAAAAGCTGCAGGATTGGACTCTTTTAGGACTCCTGTTTTTCACCTTCAACACGCTCTGGTAATTATTTTTTAAATGCACATATTTATTGCTTATCATATGGGCCTGTTCAGTCAGAATTTAATAATCTGACACCATTAAGAGATGAAGCATATTTGAAATTGCCATTTCTACTTGACTGAGCACATAGAAGCCAAATTATACACAATCTACAGATGTTGAACTGAGGGTCAACCGATGTTAAATCTCAGCTTTGATGTCTCTAATCATTCTAGGTCATAGTTTTGTGTTTGAAAATCTCTCAGAGGCATGAATAAAACATACAGCATTCATACGTCTTTTATGTGGCTCAAATGATCTGCAGCCTGTTGCACCGGCCGTGTGTAAGTTCAAACCTAGCCATGCTCACACCTGGCCTCACTCCCAACTCTTCAAACATCGATGCTTGATCAATGTCCCTTGATGTAAGATAACAATGCACCTAGAACCCTTTATTGGCAGTATGGGACACACTGGCAGCCACATTTACAAAAAAAATGGCTCTTCTCGCAGCTGTCAGTGTAAGTCTATAAAGAGTGAGAAAGCGAGAAACTAAGGGGAGCAGAGACTCTTTTTCTTATCACATGTAAAACTAAAAGTCAATCAAGTTATTTTAATAACTTGTGTCACACACTACAGTAGTGATGTACATCACATTACATTGCATTAGTAACAAATGTAATGTTAACGCATTGCATTAACATTACATTTGCATTGCATTTTTTAGAAGAAAACCTAAAACAGTTTGTTTGTTTTTTAAACCAAAATTCTAACTTTAAAAAAAAAATCCTCAGTCATGGGAAACTGTATATTTCCAGTGGAATTGGAAATTAATCTTGAAAATACACACTGTATGTAAGAAGCATAAACTGACACGTGGCAACTTCCAGGGCAAAAAAAAAGGCTTAAGGTTATGCATAATTAATGGTGGGGATGCTGAATGAAAAGACTGTCGCTCGACCACCCCTTCATCAAAATATGGTCACTTCTGGCTCCAAAAGACCAAGATAGTGACGGCCAAACTCAAGGCTTGAAAACGACCGTCTACCAAACAATGAGGGGAAACGTCACATTAACTACGTCCCTTATATTTACTGTCTATGAGTTTAACGTGTAGGGCCACTGACCAAGAGTTGGGAGTAAGGGTGTGTACCCAAACTATACCGTTAAGTATCACTAGTTGTGATTTATACATTACTAAACTAAAAGCGGTTGCTCCACGGAGATGAGTTACAACAGAAGTCTTAGTAACAACTAAATAGTTCCACATTCCCCAAAGGGTAGGTATAAATGAGAAATTGTCATAAAGTTATCCTCATTTATGGTAAAACAGCAGTTTTTCTGCCACACAGCATGCTTTTTTCATGCCATTATGCAGCACAGGAATCCAGTTGATTTCTAATTTATTGATATGATGTTTCAGTATTTTATCTGGCTTACGTGCTACAGTACTAAAAGACTCATGCCAGCCTGAAAGCCAATGCTCACTATAACCATCGCAATTAAACTCTATCTTTGATTGTTGATTGGCCACTTGCCTAAGTTACGTCCAAGCTATAGGTTATGTCAGAGTGGTCGTGGTGCAATTAAGTTTAGTAGCTAATTATGTTAGTTAATGACTAACTTCAGAGAGAATTCACACAGAGCCAGTGCAACCCAGCGCAGGCATCAAACAATTTTAGAGACCCAGAAGAGCTCAGACTTCTTTAAACTGCAAAGATTCAAATCCTCTTTCGCTATTTAAATCTCCAAAATGAGCAGTATTACGCTGAGAGGCAGGAAGAGTCTTCTCTCTCCACACTTGTGCTTCCATTCAGAGCGGCAGTGAGTCACTGCTGTCTCAAGGAGTCGACCCTATGATACACTATGTACATCAGCACCCATGTTCAGCATACTTGTATGCATATTGGTTGTATACGGATTACATATCATACAGCGGGATAAAACACTCGGTATGTTGTACCGAAAAGTACTTGGACGTCCTTTGTGCAGCGACACAGCAAGCTTCCTTGCAGGTCTAAACTATACATTCATACATTGATGCATATTATGTAGAAGCATTGATTTAGGATGAACTACTGTTTGATAATGAAAGGCAGCATAAGGGGGGAACGTATGGCTATTACTGTGGAATGTAAACGCCTAGCGCACAAAAACAACCCTCATCTACACAGTTAAACATCAACATTCACTATTTGGTGATATTTATACACTTCTATTGCAGTTAAAGTCACACCACTGAGAAGAGGTGGATGTGTTCTCCATGAGGTTAAATATGTATTAAAATAAAATGCTTCCCAAAAAAGTTCAGACAAGGAGAAGCACATGGCCTTCTTCCATGAAATCACTTAAAGGGGTAAAGCATGATAACCGTCAATATGGCAGAGGACCAGCTGTAACCAGCGGAAGGGAAAGGAAAACACACTTCAGCTGAGAGCTGTGTGTGGACAAAAATGAAGCAACCAAAAAAAAAAAGACTTTCCAGGAGGAGAATACAGTCGGAGCAGGGTTAATGACATCACAGAAGGAAACAAAAGTCTGAGGGTTCATAAATGGAAGACATCTTTGTTTTGTCTCCTCAGAGTGGACTAGACACAGTGTAAGGAAGACAGGACAGCAAAGAGATACGGCTCAGACTCCTGATGATCTGGAAAGAGAAGAGGAAAGAAGAGGTGGAAGTAGATGAGGTGATAAGGACGGGAAGATAAAGAGGAGGGGGAGAGTAAAAAAAATCACTGAGGAATATGATAGTAATCTGATAATAATCTGATAAGAGAGAGGGCAGCTAAAATTAATTAAAACATAGAGAAAGGCTGATTAAGGCTGCAGCGAATCATTGTTTTTATGATAGATTAATTTTCAAGTTTTTATTTTTTTATTTTAAAGGTCCAGTGTATAAGATTATGGGCCATATATTGACTTCTGTCTATTCCTAACTATGTTTTCATTTGTTTATAATCACCTGAAAAATAATAACTGTGGTCAGAATGAGCGGTTTATATCAACATATGAAGCGAGTCCTTCTCTACATAGACCATGTTGTTTCTATAGTAGCCCAGAATGGACACATTAAACACAAGCTTTAAATAGGGCCACTTGCACAAACATAAATGGCCCTATCTCGAACCAGCGTTTGGTTTGTCTTTTCTGGGCTACTGTAGAAACATGGCAACACGAAAGCAACGCTGTGATATCAGTGGACGAGGACCAGCTCCATGTGTAGACATAAACTGCTCATTCACAGATAAGGAAAACAGAACAATTCTTATTTTCATGCACATAAGAAAACATTTATCACATTATATTCCATTTCTAAGAGAAGTGATGTCGTCCCAAGTTTCAAAGGGTTAATGTATCTGCTACAAAATAACATGCAAATGTAACATATCCTTGGTTTGCAGAAATGTTTAACAGCAACATTTTTCTGGTGATTGGGTTGAACATTTCCTTGAGCACAAGGTCACATCTGACTTACTGTCCAAAACCACAAAGTTGCTTCATTTGCAATGAGTAAATTTCAGAACATTCCTGCACTTAAAATAACAATTAATCAATTATAAAAACAGTTGCACCTACTCTTTTAATGTTGATTGGCTTATCAATCAATCGATTAATCATTGCAGCTTTAATGCAGATAGATTGTAAAATAATAAAAAAAAATAACCAAAATGTAAATGAGGAATTCATCTTTTATTATTTAAAGCCTTACGAAATGAACATTACAAAGTCGAGACTGCAGTTATATTCTAGAAATGGCAGCCAAGGGGACATGCGGTCCAAATAATAATACAAACCAGGATTATAGATTATTGATATTGATGTGTCCTAATACCAGAATTATGATTGATTTATGTTTTTTTTGTATATTAAAAGACCATTTATGGAAGGGTTTTGCAAACTAGAATAGGCTTTATAAATGCTGTATATGTGGCTTTAGTTCATGCTATATACTTGTTCTTATACAAATAAACATAAAAAATGTGTGTGAAAGGTGAAAGGCTGGTGACAGATTTATTCGTGTGGGCTTAAAAATATTTTTAAGGTGCTAAGTGGATAAAGAAGCAGAGGATTCTTATAAAACATTAGGCATTATGTTGAATGGAGATTCAAGATCATGTTTTTTAGGATCAGCACTGAAAGGCGGGATCATACCTTCCTCGTCGGATGTTTCTGAATCCACAGTGAAGCAGGAAGAAGATGAAGGGAACATAAAAAAAGACAGAAAACAAGTGAAGTAGAACGACAGGTGAGACTATTGATTGCGGTTTCACTTGTGCAAGAAGCAGAGTGAAAGAAAAAAAAAACATGCAATAAACCCAAAGCAAAGCCTTAAAAAGGCATTTGAAACTTCTTTTGTCTTGTTATCTAGAGAGTCTACCAGATAGGAATTGCAGTATCTACCCGGCCAGATTTGATGCTATCGTCAAACAGCCATGAGATTAAAGGCAAAACATTTCAGTCGCAAACAAGCATTTCAGTTTCTTTGCATCCTGCAGGCATGCCACAGCAAAGCTAACATGAGGCTGCACAGCGAGTGAGTAAAACAAACAGCAGAAACAAGATCCAGCCGTGCAGAGAGGAACATGAAAAGATCTATTTATCCTTTTATTTAGGATAATCAGAAACTTCATCACTACTCCATCGATTTAGCACTGCACTGTCAAACATAAGCGGGGCAGATTAAAAATACAGATAGATTGTCTTTTTTATATCACGCATTCTTCCTCCTTGTCAAAATCTGATGCCTCTACAATCCAACTCGACCACCGACAGCTTGGTTGAAAATTTGTATGTATTAAGCTAGTAGCGGTTAAAGTAGCTTCGAGCTGCTAGCCTCAAGCAGAAATGAAGAGCGGGCTACAGAAGTTTGGTTAGACCACTTCTTTCTAACTTCAATCCAACAGATTGTTTATTTTAAAATTTATAGTTTTTGATCCACAAAAGTTGCTGACTCAAGACAGCTGTGGAAAATCAGTTCCCCTTTAAAAGATACAGTGTGGCATGAGAGTTTACAGCAGTTTCACCTGTATGTTTTTGATTTAAGGGAAGGTCTGCTATAATCATTATAATTGTTATTTGAGATTTTAACCCTTTGAAACCTGTGCAAATTGTCTGGATTTCTTTCAAAAACATGGAAAAATAAAATAAGCAACTTAAAAATAAATGAACAAAATTTGCCAAAAAAGTAAAAAGCAAAAATTCCTAAAAATTAGGGGGGAAAAAACAAAATAAAAAAAGTTAAAGAACAAACAAAACCAACAAAAATAAACAAAGAAGGAAATTACCTGGAAAAAAAGTGGTTAAAAATAATAATACTTCTTTAAAACAATTTAAAATATATAATTATGACCTTTATTTTGTGGACATTTCCCTTTGCTTTTTTATGAACAATTTTCCAAATCTACTAATTTCTTGCAATTTGCAGAACAGTTCTTGTCAAGTAGCTAATTGCAGTTTCCCCCCATATTTTCAGAAGACAGCAAACCAATTTGCTCAGATTTTAAAGCTTTAAATACTAAATGCCTGAATGCAGCATAAAAAAAGTGATGTCCATATGGGTTTCAAAGGGTTAATATCATTCTGTAAATTCCCAGTAGTGCTCCCTATGGATACTAATCTGAATTTTTAGACTTTCTTATAACTACTTAAGTTTTAATGTCAAAATGCCCTCTAAAAACTTTTCCTCCCATGACCTGATGAAGGTTTCTGCATGATGACGTTGCTACATAAAATAAAAAAAAACAAAAACCCTAGAGTCTTTAAGAATTGTGTATTATCAGTCTTCCATGGTAGCTATATTCCTCTAACCCCCTAACTGCACTACAAGCAATGTACTGGTGTGGACACCATGTTAATTCGGACGAGAAAGTCAAACAATAACACAAACAAACTAATCGAGGCAGTGGCATTTCCCATAATCTACGAAGTAAAAGTGCTGTTTTTGTCAAAGGAGTCTGGTGGCTTTCTGTTCCCTGATGAAAAGGGCTGTCTGACAGCAATATCGAGTAGTGAAAATATTACACTGACTATTAATAAGTAATTTATACAGCCTCCCTTCAAAAAAATACATTAATGTCTTTTAGTTATTACAATAATCAACGCTCCAACGCTCTGACCTACAACACTGCTTTATGCTAACAGCTGATTGGGTGTACCCATTTGAAAAACAAAAAAGAGTGCAGATGGACCCGCCCTTTAATCAGTTGGAATCATTGAGTATAAAATATGTTCAGAATTAGTGAGCAAAACTAGTCAAATATTTCCAGAGTGAAAAGGGACTTATTTCTTAAATCCAAAGATATTAAATTCACAATGATTTTGAAGTGAAAACCAGCAAATCATCACATTTGAGGAGCTGGGACTGGTTTGGTTGAAAAATTACTTGAATATGGCTGCAGCTAAAAACAATTTTCATCTCTGATTAATCTACAGATTATTTTTTTGGTTAATTAATAGGTCCATAAAATGTGGGCAAATTCCCAGACCCCACAGTGAGACCGTCTCATGTTCAGTTTTGCAGATTTCCCGAGGTAATGTGATAATTTACCATGAGAAAACTGAACCATGATTTTTTTGTTTGTCTAAGCTTTAGCTCATTCTTTTGTTGCCTACACCAAAATACAAAGTTTCATACCAGCTTTCTAAGTTTATTTTGAAAAAGACTGTACTGTATAGTGAACAGAAGCTGTACATTTCCTGTGAAAACTGAACTTTATTTTAAAAAGAGGTGACACAATGAGCGTAAATGACGCAGTTCCTGAACATCCAAAACTAATGGAGGAAGGGTATCTGGCACGTCACATTTCGATGAACTTACCAAGCAATCATGTATTATTATTACCATATAATTTTTAACTTGTTTGATCACACCTATTTTCAGCCTTTAAGATCACTGTCATGGCTCAGGGAGGATTCCTAACTATATTTTTTTACCTGTGTTGGACCTTGACTGAAGTACAGTCTGATGCATTGATCAATAATAGCTTAAATCAGCTGCTACAGTTGTCAAGACGGCATCTCTGCATGTTGGCATGGCTTCTGATTTCTGGAAGCAACCTTTTGTGTTTTCATGATAAGGTGTCGATTGTCTTGTTTTCTTGAGATAACTAAATAATTAATTCTTGATCTTGAGATAACGGAACTGAAAACTTTTTTGCAAGCACGACTGTTCTCATCTCCTGTAGATTTTGCATTACTTCGGTATTTAGCTCATTACAAATGATACAAATTTAGCTTCAACAGTCCGATAAAGAAAGTCCTACAGTTTTTAGCAAATCAAATAAATACCATGCATACTGCCAAGTGGCCAGTCATCTCATGCTATTACGAGAATTTCAAAGATCTTTCAAAGAGATGAGGGTTTGTAAGTATTCTCATTCATGCTCCTATCTTCAAAAAACCATCGCACGTCGACCAGCATTAATAATAGCATTAATAATAAACCCACATGGTCTCTGGTTGTGAGTATGGATCAGACAACAAGCAGAGGAGCATTCAGCAGCGAGCCGCAGGCATGTGTGTTAGCTGACAGAGGAACACAGCAGGCACACACAGATGGAGACATGCCAGAGCTCTTACTTAAATCCCCAGCCAGTTCCCCCCAGGACTATCGCTGCCACCAGTATGGCACCAGCGACCGAACCTATTATGATATTGGTACCACTGGGACCTGTGGGAGTGAAGGAGTCAACCAGTGAGGGGGGAAATGAGCAGTCAAAGTCAAGGTGCTGAGTTAGAAATAACTCCAAAAGTTAGAAATAAATACCCTTCAGTCCCCTGATGTCGTGCACCATTTATTTAAAATAATCAGTGCATCATGAACAGGCTTATAGGCAGTGATGACTGCAGTGGCCCACAGCTGAGAGGGCGAGAAGTTCTCACTGACTTGTTGAATGAATGTGATTCACCTGATCTGAGCTTTTATTTTGAAGTCAGCTTTCACTCTCATAGCGGCTAGTTAGACTGTCTTTTTCAGAGAGGAGGCTGGCTTGGCTGCAGTAAAAACTCTTAAATTTTAGCTCATTTTCCAGCATCACTGATGGATAGCAGACTCCAGTAACGCAAGTCACAAACCGCGACCAGAGCAAGCGCATCTCTCCAAATGCTGCACGTGTACTTAAAGTGATGGAGATGTTTTCTTAATTTGCTTGTGTTTTCTCTATCTGAATGTGTTCTCTTAAGCTGCAGCACGTTTGTCCCTGTCAGCCACCGTATACTATAGCAAGTGGAAGCTCGGAGTAAATACATGTGTATTGGTGTGCATACATTTATATCTTGTGCAAAGCTTTTCAGTACACACTTTATAGCCAAATATAAACTGTCAACTAACGAAAAGATACAGAAGATAAAAGATGTATAAGAAAAAGCGACAGTGTTACCAAACTCAGCCTACAAAATGACAAATATTGTGCTTATTTTGAAAATCTTGCAAATTCTTGTTTCTTTATATTAAAGTTTTTCAAGCTGCATTTTATATTTTGTGTACGTTTTGTGTCTCACTATATTCCAAAGCTACTTTTTGAGGTAATTAGGAGACAAATCACTTTTTTTCTCTTATTTTACAGAGTTGAGGAGCCGCTGTAACACTGCTGTAGCTGTGTGATGAAAGGACTATATGTGGAGGCAAACTGCTCAGTGTGGTTACCTCTGTATTTCTCTGGGCCCTCTGGCGGGGTGGGGATGGGGATGGGGTCAAACACGCTACAGTCTTTTCCTGTGTAGTCTGGGTCACAGATACACTTCACCTCGTTGCTGCAAGTCTGCAAAAAAAAGAAACTTTCTTTCATTATCTTATCTTGTTTACTCCCCCAAAACTTTTGATTCCACCAGTCAAACTCTGATGTGGTGGGATAAGACAGCAGCGACAGACTCACCCCGTGGTGTGAGCAGATGCGTGAGGTCGAGGAGCCCGGACAGGTGCTGAGGTTGAAGGTAGTGACGGGGAGGCAGCGACGCTCCAAACACATCATGTTTGGCCCACACGGTGTCCCGTCTTCAACGTAGCCCATATCCAAGCCATCATCCAGCACTGCATGGCCGCCTCTGCAAGTCAGATGATCACATAAATACCATCACTCATTTTGTTTTAGACTGATAATACCTTTTGATCATCAGCAAAGGTATCAGGATAAATTTTTCTTCCTACTAGATCAGTGCTTTTTCTAAGCCCTGTATGGTAACTGGAAATTTTTTGCTCCCATCATCACTTTGGTGATTCTTTTTAACCATATTTGTTCACTTCCGTCTGCGCAGTGATTGGGTTGGTGGGTGTAGTTCGTTAGAAAGACAATTGTTCCTACATCAAACTGCTCACAACAAGGTCTAAGAATTATCTTGAGTAACCCGGTCATAGTTTCTGGAATGAGATGTTCCTATTGAATTTTTTTAAATGTATTTTTTAGCACATTGAGCACCGCAAGCCATATAGTTCCATTATATTTGAAAGAGGGCAGACATCTCCATAGCCAATATCTCAAACACTCTGCAACTCACATCAAAACAATCTAGTCTGATAGATAGCACTGCAGGTAAGAGGAAAATATATATTTTTGATTTTGTGACGACATGTCCCTTGAAGTGTGTATTTTCAGTGTTTACTGTCTGTAACTCTGTGTGATTGACAAAACAAAAATGCATGATCCATAAGTTTTATTTCCATTCCACATGTAGTAAATCCAGAAACAATTAAGCAGCCTATTGTATTTCTTTAGATCATCAAATTGTTGTTCACACCAACCAAGCTACAGGAGTAATACTGCCTCACCTGCAGTCCAGGTATCTGTTCTGATGGTGGATGGTCAGACTGGTGACCCTCCCCTGCAGCTCACCAAACCTCGGCCTATCTGTCAGATTGGTGCAAAGTAGCAAACCACACAGAACGTCTCTGATTGAGAAGAGGAGAAAACAGAAAAACAATTACATAATGACCTCCCCCAAAAAACACATTTCTAAACTAACTATGCAATTTTATAAACTACAAAAAAAAGCCTTGCTGTTCACTCACTGCTTATTGCACTGCACCCATCCCTGACCACTGGAGTCTGGGCCGCAGTTTCCTTTCTCTGTGCCCTCAGAGTTCAGCTTTTCATAGCAGAACCTGTCGGCTGAGTCTAACAAGAAAGAACAGAGTCTTTAACATAACACACTACATCACAACCATCAGTGGTCCATGTGACATGGAAAAATAAAGCTTAATATCCAATCCAAACCTACTATAGCCCCACAGCGTCCTGCATTGGCCATCTCTTGTCTTACAGCGACCTCCATAACAGCGACCCTGAGGATGAAGAGGACAGACAGAAATATGTTGAATTGAATGATAAAAATTGAGTTAAATTGATCCATTAAATAGCATGACCTTACCTGTCCAGCGTCACACATGTAACCATCCAGTTTGTGGACATTATGAGGACACTGAAAGAAAGAGAGAGCATCATGTGTCTGTTTGCTATCACGGTGGGTTTCAGATGTCTTAGATTTTTAAGGACAAACAACACAATGTTCAGATGTGTTGATGCCTATTTTACCTGGCTGGAGTCTCCCATGCAGGTCTCCGGGATGTCACAGTTGTTAACAGCGTCACGGCACGTCACCCCTCTCAGCTCATACTGTCACAAACAACCATTGAAAAAAAGAAAAAGAAAGACAACCGTGGATAAAACAAGAGAGAGTAATAATAAAAAAAACTTTATACAGAGTGCTTTACAGACACAAAATATTGCATCTGGGTAAAACCTTAAAATCAGTCTTGAGATTAAGTGGCAGACAATGCAAAGAGGCTAAAATGGGGGTTATCTGATCTCTTTTGTTTGATCCATTTAACAGTCTGACAGCCGGCATTTGTATAGCTTGAAGGTGGGAGCGTGTTTTACTGTTTGGGCAGGTAAATAGTAAATTACAAAAGTTAATTCTTGAGAAAAAAACAAAGAAAGAAGCAAACAAAAACATATAAATAACTTTCTCCAAGTCAGAAAATGACAGATAATATATGTTTTTTGAAACCATGTGAAGTTGATAAAAACAGGACTGAGCCACCTTATTAACATAATGTTTGAAAGTTATATTGGAATCAAAGATAACTTCTCGATTTCTAGCATTAGGCTTTACAGAAGGCCAGAGATTGAAAATGTGTCACTTACAACTGAAGCGTCTGATTTTTGTTTTGTTTGACTGAGTGTTCAGATTTTTCATTATTGAGTTATTAAGCACTTAGACATCCAGCACTCAATATCCTTTAGAGAGGATTTTAAAGATGCCAGTCTGCTGAGGGGGACAGGGTTTTAGAGTTGGGTGTCATTGACATAACAGTAGAAAGAGTATTTATGATTAAGTATTAATCTGCCTGGACAAAGCATGTAAATACATGTTCGAAGAGGATCTAGGACAGAGCCCTGAGGTACTCCGTAGTTAAGTTACAAAGAGTGATTGTAAAGTGCCTGAGAAAGTGTTTAAAAGACTGCAGATAAATCAATAAAGTGCAGTGTCTGTAACTCCTACAATGTTTTATTGATGGCAAAGTACAGTACTATGAATCTGGGCCTTAAGAAACACAGCAGAAAACTATCCCGTTAAAGTGATGTATTTAAGCAGCTCACCTTGCAGTCCCTGCAGCACAGCCCATTGCTGCACATGGCATTGTGGGTAAGGGTGCATTTCTTACAGCAGTTGGCTCCACTCCGTGCACACTCCTATGGGTGAGAGAGGGTTGATACTTCAACTGTAGATCACAAGTGCCAGGGTGTTTTGGACTGACTACACTTATAAACTAACTACCATCTGAAATACTGTAAAGACTTGCTGGCTAAACATACGCCCCAGCAGAGTTCACAGTTCAGCTGTTTGTAAAATGAGAAGCGTTTCCTATGAAATATGTGTTTTTATATAGAAACTATGAATTCTTCTCTGTGGTACAGGGAAGGATAATGATCCTATGTGTAGGTTCTCTGACAGATGGAAAAGATGTGACCAGTCATTACTGTAATGCTGTTTTCACATGGAATCAGGCAGACGACAGACGGCAGATGAACAACACCTTCTGGACGGCACCGGAAAAACAAACAAACAGTCCGACGGAATGTAAGGACGGTAAAACCAAACATGCAGGATGACATGTCTCGATGGTGATGTCTGATTATTTACAAAGAATAGAAAAAAATATACTAAATAAAATCAATCTGTCTTGCATAATTTATTTAATTATTGTAGTAAGGTCCAGTAAATTGTTCAGATGTAAATTCTTACATCAAAAAGTTGAAATATTTGAACTACCGTTGCAGTTATTCTCTAATGGCCTCACCCAATTTTACTGTCATGCTCTCATCCACTTAAATGATATTGTTTGACATCTACTGTCCGTCTGGTTCCATGTGAATGCAACCAGGCTTAAGACTGAATAGGTGGTCAAATCCTAATCAGTCCTTAATACTCTGTGTTTATAAGACAGGCATTAATACATTAGTTAACCCTTTAAAACCTAAAAAAAATCGCTCAAATTCTTTCAAAAACATGGGAAGAAGGTGACAATAAAAATTATAAATGTATTTTTTTTATAATATGTAATAATCTCCCTAACAAATTTTCAGGTAATTTCCTTGTCATCTTTTAGATTTTTTTTCAATTTGGGGGATTTTTTTTTTTTGCCAAGTTGCTTATAATAATATTTCCCATGTTTTTGAAAGAAATCCAACCAATTTTCTCAGGTTTCAGGTATTTAAATGCACGTGAAAGACATGCAGCACAGGAAAACTGATCGATCCAGGTGTTAAAGGGATAATTCAAATGTGCTCACCACCAGCGATCCACAGTCACATTCCTCTCCCACCTCCACATATCCATTCCCACACTCTGGTGGGTCTAACAGCTGCAGGGACAAAAATAATATATGAGTTACCATAGAATCAAATAATTCATATTAATGTATGATATTGATGTAAAACAGGTCTTTACAGTCAGTAGATTTGCTTCGATTATAGTGTAAAAAAAATCAGGTCATGGGTTAAGAGAGGAAATGAAAGAAGATGAAAGTAAGCAGAAATCTCGGTGTACTCTTTTGATTTGCAGAGCCTCTCCGATGACCAACCATCGCTCACCTTGCTGGGCTTGTTAAAGAGACAGCTGCCTCCTCCCTGTTGGAGGAAGCGCAGGTACTCGTCTATACTGCAGCGAGAGAACTTCCTGGGGAGGTAGTAACTAAATGATAAAAAAACAAAATCACTCACTGTGACATTTGCTCGGCAACATTTGCGTTATCACAATATTACTTAATACCTTCAAAAGTTTGAGGAAAATGCTAAAAAAGCTACATTTACATGATACATTAAAAATATATTTTTAAATTAAAATTTAAATAAAAAGTAAATTAATAAAATAATAATAATATGTAAGAAAGTATCACATAACTTATTAATGAAACCATAGATGCTTTACTTGAACATATTTCACAAAGATAAAAGCGACTTGGTGTGGAATATGTCTGTTTTTGTTTCCATAAACAGACTGCTTTATATACTTCAGGAGCTGATTAATGTTTTGTAAATACAAAAGTACATACCCAGTGTCCTCCATGATACAGCCCAGCCATGGGTCTGGACATCTGCAGTCTCCTGGACACAAACACACACATACACACAAATTCTGTGGTCACGACAGGTCATGACTGCAAACAGCTACTCTGAGCTACTCTGCGACCACTTGAGGGAGCTGTCAGGGCAGCAGAGGTGAAGTCTTTTCTCAAAGATAAATTAAACATTATCAGGAGTTCCCTGTGGGAAATAAAACAAGTGCTGCATAACAAATGTACACTTGGGTTTGGTAAAGGCAGGTTTTATATATAAATACTTGAAGATACTTTGCTGGAATAATAAAATATTGCAGGAATCATAAGAAAACTGGAAAAAAAAACTAGTATATGTGCTTGACACGAGCATCTAAATTAAAAAGCTTGTACGCCTCTGTGTTTCTGAATCATGACAAGAGATATCTGTCCTCCTATGAACCCTTGTGCAAGATCTCAACTGATATCTGCAGCGTAGTCTCACCTGCAGCCAGTCGCTCTTTGTTTCTCAGCATGCCGATGTTCTGGCCAAGACTCTGACTCAGTGTGATGGCCATGGGGCCCACACTGCCAAACTGGAGACACACAAATAAATCAAGTTAACAACAACAGCCAGGAGGAGGAGAGAGTAAACTGTCCTGAGTTATAGGCTCATAATTCATTACTTCTATAAATACACCATTTTTATGAAGTTCACTGGACAGATATCATGATTTGTAGCCTCTGTAATCTTTACAGTCTCACCTCATTGATGCCTCCACCTCTCGTGACTGAGCAGATGCCCCCGATGTAGGCTGCCTCACTGCGGCTGCTCATGAACGTCCTCCCACTGCAAAGACAAGGAGACGGCTGTAATAATAGGCACAAGAGGAGGAGGACGAGGAGGAGGAGGGAAACCTGAAGAAGATGACGTTAGAGGTGGAAGTGGAAGAGAAAGTGAACAAGGAAGAAGAATTCAAAAGTAGACGGAGGCAAAGGACAAATAGAAAAAACAAAACAAAGGAGAAGAAGAAGAACAATGAAAAATGAAGAGGAGGAAGAAGGAGAAGAAGATGAAGAAGAGCACAGATGAGAAAAAGAGGGAGGAAGGAAGAAAAGAGGAAGAAGGAGGTGGAGGAGAAATAGAAAAAATTAGAAAAGGCAAAAGACGGAAATAAAGAAAGACGATGGAGAATAAGACTGAGGTGGTGGAGAAGAAGAAGGCAGAAAACAGAGGAAGAAAAAGAAGAAAGACAAGAAAAAGAGGAAGGACAAGAAAGAGAGGAAGAAGAGGAATGCAGAGAGGGAAGAAGGAGGGAGGAGAAGGAGAAGAAGGAAGAGAATTTTTGACCCACGAGAAGAGGTGAACGGCGTCGCAGCGTTCCTTGATGCTCTCCTTTCTGTACTTCATAAAGTCGCGCAGGGTGAGCAAGGCGTCGTCACCCACGGAGACCCTGTTTTCTGAAGACCAGGTTTCCATGGCCACCAGGACGATGCGTGTGTTCAGCTGATCCTTGTAGATCTGGAAACATTAAAAGGGGGAAAAATACTTTCAGAAAATTAATCTTTGGTCCTGTTGTCAGTCATTTGCCTTCAGCCCTTAAAAACAGTTGAAGTAAAAACTGATAACAACAGATTACAACAAAAACCACTGACAAAAAAAGCAAATATTACAGTGATGGGAAATGCTCTATAAGATAGATCAAAAAAAAAAAAAAAATTGCTAACAGAACATAACTTACTAACATATCTAACTCTTGTTTTTAATTACTATTTTTTAAGTGACCATAATATGAAATATTTTAAGTGTTGCAATGACTTAACAGTTAACATTTAGCCGCATTTATACATGGTAAAAAGATGAGAATGAACTGCAAAAAAGTTTAATGTCAGTAGGAAAAAAATTCCAATCTTAAGGTGTTAAGCTTGTGCAAGATTTGTGGATTGTTGAATATTTTTCTAAAATGCAAATGAAGAGCATGCTGAAGGAGAAGACTCTTCTGTCATCTGCTGAAGTTTTGTGGAATAATAACAAAGAAAGCTGCATCCTTTCAGAAGAACATAATAGCCAAATCCAGAGGTTTTAAATGAGAGGAGGATGGAGCTGAATCTACAGACATGTTAATAATCTCGGCACGTACATTTGGTTCTATTTAATTTCAGAGACAGTTGAACACAATGTTTGAAACAGTGTGAATACTGCAGATAACAGAGACAGGTGTATATGTCTACTTCAGACACAGAGTGAAAGAAGGGAGGCAGCAGTCGGTTGCCATGGAAACCAACATTACTGTGTTTGTCCTCACTCGTCAGTGGAGGGTTTCCCGTGCTGATGCTGCAGCAGAGGAGGTGAATTTTTCTGCACTTCATTTGGTTGTTTTGGAAATTGATCATGTCCAAACAGCTGGAGCACATGCACACAAAAATATATAGTATACGATGCAAACAGCTCAGTGTTTTTAAAGCCTTAACTTGTCACTGCACTGTATTCTGGAAAAAGGGTTTCAGGTTTTCAGAGTTCTCTATTTGCATGAAATTCTTTCTTTTCACAAAAGTAATAAACATAATGTAAATATACAATGATCTTTGAGTTTGGGCCTACTGTCAGATTTACCTGGATTATCTTCAGAAGTTATACTATGTTAATTTGCATTGTTCCTATCAAATAAACTATAAATAAATAAAATAATATGTGTTTGGTCTTTGATTATACTATGCTGAAACTGATCGATGAACTCATACATAGAAAGCAATATGAGGATTAAAATTAAACTGGTCTTAATGTGTATTGAGATTTTTATATAATTGATACATCAATACCTGTTAACCCATCAAAATAGACACAAGAAACAAGACAAAATGAGCAATATCTATTGAAACATAATAACGGATAACCTATTTACTGATGGTGAGAAATAAATAGATGAAAGCAAATGTTTGGCATGCAAATATGGTCAAAAATAAAACCCAACAGAAAAACAGTTTGTTGGATTAATGTGAATAAGGGATGGCAGCTGTCCCACTCAGGAAAGTTTCACTGGCAAGCAAAAAGCTCTGAAATAAGCCAACTGTCCTGGGTAAGCTCAAGAGACTCCCGACAACAGAGTCACTATGAAGTGCTGCCATGGTTTAAAAAAAGGGATGACAGGAAGAGGAAGCTTAACAATACTTCCACTCACCGCGTCGGCCATGTTCACCACCGCTTTGGCAAAGTTCTTCGTCTGAGTGGACGACCGACGGAGCTGCACAAACTAGCAGGGGGTGGAAAAAACAGCGTTACTTTCTTTTTATCCTTTTTTTTGTGCTGATGGCTTTCTATTTTTGCCTTCATGCGGCAGATACAGAGATAAGGTTAAAAAAAAACGTCACACCAACCAGTTCATGGTCGTTGACCACCATCAGTTCGATGTATTTGGTCTCAGTCTGGACGGTGCGCTGGCCTCGCCGCACCTGGAGGGGGCGAGAGATCAACGGAAGCAGACTTTTGAGTCTGCTGTCATAATCACCTTCACATAGGACAAACACACAGAAACCCAGCAGGTGAAGCCATTACTCACACAAAACGCACACACACACGCACACACACACACAGACAAGCACACGCACACGCACACACTGCTGGTGGTGAAACTCTAGTCTTCGTCCTTGAGAGGAGAAAAACACAACTTGGAGAACAACAATCCCTCTTTCATTAAGCAGAAAATCAGTTGCCATCTGAAAAGATAAATTGCAGATTCTGTCTGATTACTTCAGGAGTCTAACAAGAAAGAAAACTCATTTAAAGCCCCTGAAAATGTCAAATCTTTTTTTTGTGGCATGAAATATTCACAACTAAATAAGTGACAAAGTCTGACAACTAAAACCCTTAGATATAATTTAGTCAGATTTAAATGCTCAAAAACTCTTCTTTATCAGGACTGTACAGCGATGATTTCATCAGATTTGACCTGAACAAAAAAGCCACTGTCTTCACATTTTGATTTTAATGTTTCAAATTTCTGTTTGGTGCACAGAAGTACATAACAATGTTATTCTACTGAGCCAAGCCCATTTAAACCAATAGGAAAGGAGCAGACGAGCAGAAATATCGACAATCGAAAACAGTAAGAAGTAGATCATTGGACAGAAATTAGACAGATATATAGGTTAGGGTCAAAATGTCTAAATGTATGCACCATTTTTTTTTTTACAATAGTGAAGACAAGACCCGACTTTGTCTCTCTCCCTCTCTGTTTAGACACAACTGATGAACATTGTGGAATCACTGGATACATATTTTATCATTTATATGACCAGATTATGTATATGATACGAAATATATCCTTTATAAGGTTCATAATTGAGTATTTAGAGTCTTTTCCTTCCAGATTCGCTCATGGCTTGTGGAAAAAGTAGACCAGAAGCCAAAACTCTTTGCCTCACTTAGTATGAACTTATCTATGAATATAAAACTGGCCCCGCCCCTCAGCTGCTCGACTCCAGCTCAAGCGGACGAGCTCACCCTTGACTTTTTTTGCTCATTATGATCTTCATTAGAAAAGCTTGATAACACTGGAGGTCTTTCTGACTTCAAACCCTCAGTCAGAAATGTATAGTCCAAACCAGATCCAAAATTAATCGAGTGGCATCACTTGAGTGATTTTCTCAGATTTAAAAATGCTCCTCCAGACATTCGACACTTGACTTTTTTTATGAGCATGAAAGCTGAGACAAGTTCTCAGCATGCGTGTGAAAATTTGGCATCATCTCACAGACGTGTCTGTGAAATATTCATTGTGTTTGCATGTCTCAACTCTGATGTTTCCCTTGTGGTGACACTTGCTGCGGCCATGTATGTGCGTACGTGGAGGTGTGTGTTGGAAGACTCATAGAGGCCGTTTGAAAACTGACTTGTCTTTTGGAGCGTCTCCGGCCTTCTGTGAAGACGGGCTTCTCCTGTTCAGACCAGACGTCTCCATCTTTCAACTCAACTTCACTACGGACATCTGTCTGCCCCTCCGGCTCCGAGACGTTCACAGAGCACCCTGAGAAACACACAAACCCACACACACAAAGAGAGAGAGTAAGTGAGAGAGAGAGAGGAAAGTGGCCAGTCATCAGTCCGTGGATGGATGTATTTTAGTCCCCTGATCTGCAGGAGAAATCAATAACACACAGCCAGCAGAGGAGAGAGGAGGAAAGGGGAGAGTATAACTGGCCAAATGGGGAAGAGAGAGAGGGAGTGAGGAGGCAGGAGTGGCAGGGGTTGGGTAACAGGAAGGAGGGAGAGGGAGGTGAATCCAGAGAGGCAGAGGAGTGTCAGGGACAAAGAGGAGAGGCAGAGAGAAGACAGCCAAATGAGACGTTTAGCAAGGGTGAGGAGGGCAGCCGGACAACCTGAGGAAAGCAATGTATGCTGCAGTGTGTGTGTGTGTGTGTGTGTATGTGTGTGTGTGTGTGTGTGTGTGTGTGTGTGTGTGTGTGTGTGTGTGTGTGTATGTGTGTGTGTGTGTAAAAAAACCAACCAAAATCAAGATTTTCATTAAAGAACATTTGTTTTAGACTGTCCAATGTCAAGGACAAGGCTGAACATCTGGGCTTATCTGTAACAAACTGCTTTCTGCCAAGTTTCATCAACATCTAATACTTCTTCTAATACACGGATCAAAGTATGCATATGTATGTGTATGAGCGACTGGATTGCCGGGGTAGGTTCTCTTTGGTTGTTTTTTAAAATTTTATTTTGGTTTGGTTTATCTTATTTGGTTAGATTTTTTTTTGACTGTGGATCTTCCTATATCTATGTCATTTGGATAAAATCAGTATGTTTCAATGAATGTTAAAATTAATAAAAAATTTGAATGGCAAAAAATCCAAAGAAATACACGGACCAAATATGCATTATATCGCAAAGTTTCTTTAAAATCAAGCTACTTTGAGATATCACAAAAGTCGGTCATTTGTATATTATAGCTGGATCAGTGCAACGGGTATTGTGTCACTGAGGATTAGGATTTAGAAATTAAAGAGGCAGTGCAGAGACAGGGATTTTGTTTCCCTTAAACTTTTCTCATTTCATCAGAGAGGACTGAGAACTTTACAAACGTTACAAGGGGAAGTAACTGTGAGGAGTCTCGGTGTGGAGTTTCTCTGTGAGGCTGACAGTGGTCCTACCTGGACAGGGAGGTGGGAAGAGGTCAATGTCCGGCATACGATACACAATGTGGTCACTCTGGTCCTGAAGGGCGATCCCAAAAAAACAAAACAAAAAGAGTGAAAGAGAGACAGAGAAGGAGGGATAAAGAATTAATCATCTTTTTCTGCAGCTGAAAAGGTCTGAAAGAAATACTCAGTTTACAGTCGAACAAAAGGTTTGAGGTAGAACTACTTTTTGGAGCCGCTTGTTTCAGAGAAACGCTGTCCAACAACAAGGGATACTTTACACTTTTAAATCAGCTTTTTACTGTAATATTGTTGATAGTATGTGTAAATTAACTTCAGTAAACTACACTATACTACCTGCACCAAGAACAACCTGCTCATTTCCTGGTCAGATTTTCACTGGCTCTAGTGCTGTTGCTCAAACAACAGTTTACATTTCCACATTTCTATCAGCCCGCCATCACAGTTAACTGGAAAAAAACATAACATAAGCAAGGCTTGGCCTATAAACACGCACTTCACAAATACTGGCGGATAACCAAACTGCTAGCACTTGCCATCTTTATTTGTAATTTAGAAATTACTGCAGTGAACTAGTTTCATGTTCCAACAGAGCAGACCGACACACACAGGTTCATCTTAAACTGTCAAGGCTGCACCTCTTTTTGGGGGATAAAGAACCAACGAGCCAATCAACAGTCATGCAGTGCAGATTTTAAATACAACATATTTTGCTTAATGTTTGACATGTTTGGGGAATTTTAGGGACATTATTTAAACAAAAGCTAAAACAATGAATATTCAAAACTTTTCCAAAACTTGCTGTAATTCCAAAGGATTTCCAGGCCTGGAAAACAATATTTCAAATTTTATAACTTTTCCAGGACTTTCATGACTGTAGGAACCCTGTAAATAGCTATTTTTCCATTGAATTTGCAAGACACAATGTCATCCAGGGAACAAAATGTGTGTTGTGTTGTTTTCCCTATCAAGGCAATCGGTAAATTATTATTATTATTATTATTATTTTACAGATGCAATTTGACATTTCACAATGCAATGTCAGACAAAAAAACAATTCATTAAATCATACTTTCTGTGTCTTAGCATTTTCAAGGCCTTATTTTGGATGAATGAATTCAGTGTCATCTTTGTTTGTTTGCTTATTTGGTTTCACTGACTACTGACAGTCACACAGTCATCTTTAGTTAAGTACTTTTACAGAGTGAACCTCTTTTTCAGTTTGCCCAGAGAGCATGGAGTGTTCAGCATCTAAGATGGATAAATTACAAAAAAGCAGAATTGAATAAACATATTTAAACAAAAGAAGGGCATTTCAAGGAGATGTACATTTTGAATTCAGAGTCTTTTAAGGATCTGCAGAGACCCTGCAGACAGCAGCAGATGGTGAATCAGGTCAGAAGGAAATCTGACATCCGCCGTTGACGTTAAGCTGTTTCAGGCTTTGGTCATCAGAAGTGAAACTGCAGAACTGAAGCATGAGGATGTAGACCTGAACAAATCATGGTTTTAGCACCATAAGAGCCGTGAAATGAACTTGAGTCCGCAGACTCTCTGAGCGAGAAAGCACTGCTGTGTCCTCTAAAGCAGCGATGCATCAACAGGAAGGAAAGTGCTCTGATGCATAATTAATCAATCACTGGGCTGTCATAATGGCAATAACACTACTGGACACTGTGGTACACTTGAGCTGGGGATAAATACTTTATGAAAATGACCCATCTGCGATAGAGAGCCGAGCAGAGAGAGAGAGAGAGAGAGAGAGAGAGAGAGAGAGAGAGAGAGAGAGAGAGAGAGAGAGAGAGAGAGAGAGAGAGAGAGAGAGAGAGAGAGAGAGAGAGAGAGAGAGAGAGAGAGAGAGAGAGAGAGAGAGAGAGAGAGAGAGAGAGAGAGAGAGAGAGAGAGCGTGAGGGAGTTTGAAGATGAGCTGGGAGGCTATTGATCCATCGCTCCAGTCTATGTAATTGAGCTGTACTTCGATTACTGTGGGCCTTAATGGAAAAAAAAAAAGCTCAGCCTCTTCCACTCCAAACACTTTCTCCCCACTGCCTTCCATCACTCTGTTATACATTTATTTCTTTCTAATACTCAAATCAAATCTGAGCATTTTTGAAAAATATAAAAAGCCTCTTTTGTTTTTGTCGATCATTTGAAATTCCTCCTCTGCGAGATGATGTCTCGCTCAGATATGAGGCAGGATATATGTTTCAGTGCTGGTGGATTGTGTATCAACTCAATATTTCCATTCAGCAGCTCACAGATAGAGTAACACGGTCTGGACTGACGGTAAGTCACAGAGACAGAGAGCAAAAATGAGACTGTGGACGGCTTTTAACCACATTTTGTTGAGTTTGACAGTTTGGTGCCAGTTTTGCGAGGTTGGTTTTTGTAGCTGCTTTGGATTAAATGCTGTGAAATTTGATGTGTGTGTGTGTGTTTACAGCTTATTCGACTAGCTGATCATCCCCTCCTAAAGTCCTGACTCACCTCTCCACTGTCGACAGGTTCAATCCCGTATGAGAAGTTCCCGTCAGAAAACATCCCCCTGAAAAACAAAAAAAAAACAAAACATAGCAGCATGTCTGAGGATGTTCGTGTCACTCTGTTGTTGTGCTTTTAATTTAACCTGTAATAGCAAATTTTATAATAAAATAGGAATTTGTCAAAATGTTGAAACTTTGCTGTAGGGTATATTCTTTAAAATAATACTTTGAAATTTGGGGGGAATATGCTCATTCACTTTCTTGCTGTGAAAGTTGACAAGATTAATACCTCTTATGGCTGTACTGTGAATCTGAAGCACAAGGACTACAAACAGGCGGAAACAGCTAGCCTGGTGCTGTACAAGGGGAACAAAATCTGCCTAGTAGCTCACTTTTTAACACCCATTTCATTTCTTTAATTAGAACAAAAACCAAAGTGTAACTAGTATAGCCGTCTCATGGTTGTATGCCCACACAAACACGTCAAATGTGTTTTGTGAGTTATGCAGGAGGTCTTTGCATGTTTGAATCACATAAAACACCACATATGGGGACCAGACTGAGTCTAGATTGCAGTATTGGACTCACCGCAGGCCGTGGCAGGTGGACAGAGCAACCCAGGAGTCCGGCAGCCCGCGCACACGCCCATGGTAGTAGCAGTGTTCTCCTCCCTGGAAACAAACCAAAGATTACAGTGAGACACTGAACCCGCCATCATCCAGTAACACGTTCACTTCAAATGCCCTCACTTTTGCTAATCTACGGGCCCCTAAATACACACAGGGCAGGTATTCACTGTCAGCCCGGGGCCCGCAGCTGACCTGGTGGGTCGCATGCAGGATATCAGTGACTACTGTACGACTCAGCCTCCGGGAAAACCTACACCTACAGAGGCTGCAGCTGAGTTGAGTTTCATCCAAGGAAAAGCAGTATGTGTATAGTGTGTGTGTATCTATGTTAGAGTGATGGAGAAGGCTATTAAAGTGCGGAAGGACAGAGGTCAAATGGGAGTGGACTCTGGTTTCAGTTTAAAGGAAGCGTAAATAAACATGGGGTTTTCTTTCAAACAACATAGTTTTTAATAAGAAGAGGCGTATTCTGCATTCATTCACGTAAGTATAAGAAGTCATAGTTTGGAGTTTATGAGTGACTTTGGCAGCAAACCAGACAATAGCACCAATTTCAGGTTTCTTCAAAATAAAATCAAAGAATATCACAGTCACAGGAGTTAAAAGAATGACTGTATCTCTCAATTATACAGAAACCTGACTATGTTTTCTTAAAGATGCTAATGCATTTTTGAATAAGAACATAAAAAACCTTCAGAAATTACAGTAACTTGTAGATTAACTGTAACTTGGTTGAAAAACCTTTTTTAAAACACATGAACACATCACAAAAACAAAAAAACAATTGACTTTGAGATGAGGGAACCTGGAGTGCAGAAATACTAACTTATTTATGGCTTTTAGGACTCTTTCCTATGGCACTTTATAAGCCATATATTAGGAAGTATAATCTTTTTTAACCATTTTCATAATTTACTGTTTGTCCCCAAAAACAAATTATTTCCGCCCTGTTTGTAGTATCTCACCTTCCAAAAAAGAAAAACAAATAAATCAAAAAGCTACAGTTCCATTGAGACCATTTTCAGGAAGTGACGCAGGTATTTTGGCGGTAACTCAATAGAGTAAGGGGACCATAAACTTTCATTTATGACTATTTCCCCCCTGTTTTAAGATGTGAATATGTTTGTAACACTCTCTAAGTTCCACCCTGTTTGGTTAAGTTATGAAATTTAGCTGGATAAATCCAGATCAATCACAGAACAACGGCTAACCCTGTTAGGTCTGTAGACCAGTATAAACCAGTCCACCCATAAGGATTATGACATGAATGCCTGACAATGAAAAATGTCCCTATTTTTAGAAAAAAACAT
Source organism: Plectropomus leopardus (assembly GCF_026936395.1). Lineage (NCBI taxonomy): Eukaryota > Metazoa > Chordata > Actinopteri > Perciformes > Serranidae > Plectropomus > Plectropomus leopardus. The sequence goes on from NC_142194.1 coordinate 13,675,120, forward strand.
GAAAAAACTCAGCTTTTCCCCCAAAAGTTTTTAGGTCAAAATGTTACTGCATAAAAGGAATGACCCTTTTAGCAAATTTGATAGTTAAGAAATAAAATTATACATATGCTTTTAAAGGCTGACCTGAAGGGCTCACTACTAAACTGCATGTATAATCTGTGGCGTGCCATTTTCATATAGGATAACATGACAAACTTTGTCTCTTTGGCAGAACTGCTGTCAGGTGCTAACTGTACACCCCCCTTCCAGGTACCTTCACCTGATTATTCATAATCTCCTGAAAGGCTCCGACTGGATGATCATGTTTTGAATATTGTGTTTCCACACTGCCTCTCACAGTACAGGAATGATCAGATTACGACAATCGGAGAGAGGAGACTTGCCGCTGTCAGTCAAGTAACACGTGCGAGCTTAAATGTGTGAGTTACAGAAGTTGTTGAGAAGAAAATAAATCCCGCATGGCACAATTACACTGAGGAGAGGATTTTCTTATAATCAAGTAGCCTTCATTTGTATGGACAGAGATTACAGTCACGCTTTTTTTCCTAGCTACAGAGAGTGTTTGTGCGTGTGTGTGTGTGTGTGTGTGTGTGTGTGAAAGAGAGGGTCAGTTTCAGGTGTTTGTAATGAAGCCCAATAAGTCATGTCTGCCACCTGAGCCTGCTGTTGTCTGGCACGGCTGATGGACCAAAAAGAAAAAGAGGCAGCGCAGAGCCGCTGTTCTTCATGCTTGGTAAACCTTTACTCCGAGCTGCAACTCAAACCTGAAAAAATTCTCGGACGTCCTGTCAAACTGAGTACAAACCCGCAAGATAAAACTTACAAATTACTAATAAGACTTCACATTTCTGTGCGTAAAGTGGCTTCATCACTAAAATGGGCTGCTGTGCTGAGTTCACAGGGGGGGATTATTCCAACATTTCAGCTGGGATCTGTTTCAAGATAAAAAAGAGGCTTTTTTATCCCTCACCAGGTGGGAGTCCAGCGTGGGGGAGCTTTAGATGAAGCCGTGTCTTTCTGTCCATCTGTCAAACATCATGTCTCAGATCTCTGAGGACACAGTGGTGGTTTGCTTTTGATGAATTTGGTGGTGGTGGGGGGGTGATTACACTGAGGAAGCTGTTAGAAAAAGGCTTAAAAGGCTGTTGCTGCTTTTCCACCAGTTCCACGTGACGAAGCTAACTGGTGAGGCCTTAACTAACAGGCTGGTGAAAATAAGTGTGTGCTTCATTTTTGGAGGATGAAAGATTAAAGCAGATTTGAGCTCCCAAATGTTGCTGGATCAACATCATTACAAATAACTCCTCGACTCTTTTTATTGCTCTTAGTTGGAACTGATGACATTTCCTCTGATTTAAAACCTTTAAGAGGTAGAGATCACAAGCTTTGTCCAGGCAGTACTGGAAGAAATAGTCAGATCCTTTACGTAAAGGTCCAGTGTGTAAGATTTAAGAGGATTTGTTGTCAGAAATGGAATATAGTATAAAAAGTATTTTCTCTATTCGTCCATTAAGATCTACATACTGAGCAGATCCTCTTCTATGGCATCCACAATGCTGCACCGCCTTGTTTCTACAGAAGACCAGAATGGACAAACATAACACTGGCTATAGATAGGCTGATTTGCCTTTTCTTATCAATCACTGTAGTTAGCAGCCCCTCTGCGACGAGCGGAATAGCATTTTTACAGGTTTAAATCACTGGGTTTGTTTTAGAGAGGAGGAGACCTCTGCAATTAATTCTGCTCATGGTAAAAAAAAAACAACTGAACTTTAAGATCTGAAAGTGGGATCACATTAGCAGATGCTGGGCTTGCGACCGATCTATGATGAGCCGAAAAGAGTCAGGACAACAGTGATGTATAAAACTGCTTTGTTCGGTTTAAATCACCCGGTCTGTTTTGGGTTTTTTTTGTTTTTTTTGTTTTTTTTTTTTAAAGGCGACCTCTACATATATTTTGGCTCATGTTTAAATGTCCTGATGTACTAAATGTGTGCTAAATGCAGGAAAAAAACAGAACTAAACTGAAAGTTACATGCAATACATTAAGTAATTCAAAGGAAAAGCAGTATTATTTGTGAGTCATATTTGTGAAGCTGGAACTGTACATTTGTTGTGATTTTTACACAAAAATGTCTTTATGACATTATAAATGACTACCAGTTGCCAATTAATTTTCTGTCAATTAACTAAGTCATTTATCAACTTTCCTCCTTTCAGCTGTACGTGTATATACTATTGATTAGTTTAATATATGACAAGACATTCTAGACGCTGTTTGTATTTTTTTGCGTGCAAAACTCTCAAAACAATATGTCAGATGAAAGAGGAGGAGTAAAAAGTATAATATTTCCCTCTGAGATGTTGTGGAGCAGAAGTATAATTTTGGTATAAATAGAAAAACAACAGCAAAAAAGTATAAGTACCTCAAATGTGTACTCCAATACAGTACTGATTATGAGTACAAAAACACTAAAACCCAATGAGAGTAATTTACACAGAGCTTATTTAGATTCAGTACCAGTTCATCTGTTGAGGAGGAAAAGGACTTTAATCTTTCATACTGAATGGTGAGACAGCCAGCAGCACTTAGTCCGAGGTCAGATAATAAATAAATAAAAGGTAGGATTACGAGGCTAAATGGAGGAAATCAAATTGCCTGACACAGCAGACACACACGGTCTGTGAGTGCGCTTTTCAGATGAGATGTATGCGCTTCAAATAATGGCCACTCACACACGCAAAGAAAGCACGTTGGAAAAGAGATGATTGATTAAACATGAAATATAACCAGTGCTTGGAGGGGGCTGGGGGCACGTAAGGAGGACATTAGAAGTGAGTGACTATATGAATGAAATAAAAAAAGTGCTTGCATGCACAAATCCAGGCAGATACCTGGTAACATCCAGGAGAGATGGGGATTAAATGTGACATTAGAAACTAACTGAATTAGAAAAGCTCGAGTTTGTTCCACGTCTGGACTTTAACTCGGCTTTGTCGAGCTGACAGAAGAGCGAAGGAGAGGTAATCAGAAGCTAATGTAAAGTGAAAGGAAGATTAGATGGAACAAAAGCATACTTTATGGATATTAGACATCCTCTCTGAGAGAGAAGCATGTTAATTTTATTTAGTTTAAGATAATCTAGAGCCATAAACAGGCATGCAAAAAACAGAATTATCTAAAAGTAAAACTATTTGGTGAATACCAGTACCTTTGAAACCTTGGCAAAATGGCTTGATTTCTTTCAAAACCATGGAAAGAAGGCAAAGAGTGATAAAAGAAAAATTGACCAAATATGATCAAGAAATTTGTTAAAAGTACAAGAAAATTACCTGGAAAAAGAAAAAAAAACAAGGATATGACCTGGTAAAACAACTTTGCAGCATGATTTTAAATTTGCAATTATGATCATTATATAGTTTTTCACTAGCTTTAAAAAAAATCCTTAGACATTTTCCCAAGTGTTTTAAAAGTAATTCTTCATATCTGCTAATGTCTTGCAATTTGTAGAACACTTCTAATCAAGTTGCAAAACATATCCCAAAAATTAGTAAGAAATTAACAAAAAGTTACAAGAAAATTACCGGAAAATAGAAAATAAAAAGAAAGAAATCAAAGCAAAGTATTCAGCAAAAATAAAAAAAATATATAAAAAACAGCACAACATATAAAAACAGCTCCTATCAATTCCAGCCTATCCCCATCCCTAATTCAATTCCTCTTTTAGTCATGTGTCATTGAGATTCAATCCCAACAAGACAGTCACCAGCTCAATGCAATAACGTAGATCCACAGGGACCAATAAAAAAGTGACACACAAAGGCAGGGGGAATTTATAGTCACGTCAATAAAACTAAATAAATCAAGACGGAGATGGAGATGGAGGGTGAGGGGGCTGCACTCACGGGGTTCTCACTCAAGGATGTGGAAAATAAAACGGCCATATTAGCAATTTGTGCATTTCTATTGTGTTATTTCTTCATATAAATGTAAGTGTTTGCATATGTGTCAGAAAATTTGCAAGGATTTGCATAAATTTAGTTCATGTGATAGCTCAGATAGACAAATACAGTATATATTAACTGACATCTGCCTACAATTTTATGATGATAAATTTGCATCATCCAAGCCAATCTGAAACAATTACTCAAGGTCAAAATTAAACAATTCCCCTACTGATTTTACTAACTGTGGACTAAAATAAATCGGATCACATAAATCTTAATATCTATCCCTATATCCCTATTCTTTATAGAGATTGTTATGGTTTCTGTAAACGCTTTTCCAGAAAAGTGGCATCGCTTCACCTGCTGGACAAAAAGTCAATTTCCAGACAACGTGACTTGGTATGACAGTTCACTTGAAACTGTTCAATGGTCGTTTATGTATTCTGTTGTTTTACGTTGTGAAATGTTTATATGAATGGACTTTCATGTATTGTCCTGTTTTAGGTAGTGTAGGCTACTTGCTGTTCAGCGTTGTTTTTTGTGTTTTTAAACCTGCCCAGGGACTACAGATGCAAATTAGCTGCTGGCTAACTCTGGTGCAATTACTTTCAATTTTGCACTGTCACTGTAAAAACAAACAATACATTAAATTAAAATTAAATTAAACTTGCAGGCCATACCAGCCACTTAAGGGGAGAGGATTCAGCAGTCAGTGACAGTAAAAAAAAAGTGAATAAAACAGGGGTTTTAACAACTGTGAATCACCATAAACACAAGGTCCTGAGCATAGAGTCATAAATGTGCACATAAAATATTGGGCTGATTGGTCCAGTATTTAGAAAGATTAACTGCGATACACTAATGCATGCATACACACACGACCAAATGCGTGACACCCTCCAGACTTAAGCCTGGTGGAGATAATAAATCCTACTTTATCACTTTCATTGGCAAAAGGTCATTTTGTTAACATTTTAAGCCTGACAAATAGAGGAGTTTTGAGGCCAACACAATTATCAATATTTGAGAATTTAAAGATGTCATTCAATACATTGGTCTACATTTGTTTTTCGCATAAAGGAAATATCCTTTAAGTTTCGTAATTAGAGCATTTTGACAAAGTATATACTGAGAGGGCCATTTTAAAGTTGACAAAAAAGACTTGTCGGTTTTCTCTGGTACACCAACTGTCTAACAGAGACACTGTACCAAATTACTGGGCCCCAGTTGGCAGATTTAACAATCAGCCTTTAAAAACTTTATCAATGATCTCTCTTGAGAGTGATGAAATGCCTCAGGGCTTAGCTGCTTAGCTTCCCAAATGTTTCACTATTTTTGGGGCTCTTTTATTTTTTTCAAAACATGTATCAGCATAGTTTATTTTTCTATAATTTACCTCTTATGTAATCTAAATATGTAAAAGGTATTATGATAATTGCTGTATATTATATATAGGTGGAGAGATAATGAAATCCATCTTTTTTCCTCTGCCTGTACACAATATGCTCTCAAATGTTTTGATTTGAACCTATGCAAATAAACTCAGTAATTACTGAAACATGACACATCTGGCTCCAGAGGTCAGGGCAGAGAGTGGCTGTGAGATTCACTTTAGTTGGTTCTGGAAATGGACATTATTTGAATTCCCCTCACAACACGACAAAATAGAGCCACGCTGCTGCAGCTACTGACTGCTGGTACCCATGGCAACCATCCACTGATTGGTCAGGTGGTCGTTGGCAGAGACAAAGAGAGTGAACGAGAAAGACGGAGAGAGATAGTGAGAATGGGACAGAAAGAGGAAGGGACGGAGACTGAAATAAAAGCGCAGGATACAGACGGAGAGAGACTGTCTCTCCCACCAGATGGTGTTGAGAGTCAAACTGTCTGCAATGACTGTCTGTCTGTGAGACTGAGTAAACAAACAACACTCAGATTTTGTTTGCTCAAATTCATAATGCATGATAGAGAGGACAACATCAACATTTCAATTGTCAGTCTGTGTGCAGCTACTGTTTTTGGACACTAAAAATTTGGAACATTATGTTGACTGATGGAAAAAAAAGTCTGCAGCAAAACACACGAGCTAACAATCACCTGAAGCAACACATCTTCACAGCCATTTACACTCACATCTAGACATTTAAAACATTTGCCATTTCTAGGAATCGCCGCCAGAAGGCAACAATCGGTTTCACAATTGGTTATTGATTCTCTTCAATTTCACTCAGGAGGATACACCCATTGGAAACAATACACATTGGACATAAACACTACAGTGCTGTATGCATTGGCAAAAATCAATTTCTATTCAACTGGATAGAAAATCTATCAAATTCTGATTGAAATCAGAATGCAAACATTTGTAAATAGTTTATTTTTGTATAGTTTGACATTTTGGCATCTTGGCTCTTTCACACAGTACAATGTTATTAAACTAGAAAGATGAAATGTGTCTATTAGTGGAATTAAGAGGTAATTTTAGGTAAATTTTGTTACCTTTAGACAGAGCAGGGCTCGCTAGTTTCTCTTTTTTCCAGTCTTTAAGCTAAGCTTTGCTTAACTGCTAGCTTTAACATCATATTTCCCTGACACACATGAGAGTGGTGTTGATCTTCTGGTCTAACCCTCTACAAGAAAGCCCAAGCATATCCTTAAAAAAGTCAAACAACCTCTGTAGGATAAATATAAGTCTTACCATATTCTGTGACAGCTGTCCATTTTCGTCATAGTGACGCTCCACATAGTCTGTGGACAGCAGGTTACTGCAGAGAAACGGAAGAAAAAAAGTGAGAATGGCTATAATCCTTCTAACATTTAGTATGAAATCAGTAATTGTTTGAAGCAGCAACATTGTCGCAGTGTGTGACTATTAGCGGCAATTAAGGATCATTAATCTGGAGTGATATTTAACAGAATAAAATTCTGCATCAAACATTATGACTTGAATCTAGATGATGAAATTATTGATTCATAAGTAAAACCAAAATGTGTGAAGATTAATTTATTCTAAGTGCTTAGAAAGCCAGTGAATGGTATAACATAAATGCAGTCCATTAGAGCAGAATGTGCCGAGCGAGAAGGAGGGGGAGGGGAGGTATACATTTAGCCTGCAGACAGTCCATCTCATGCCAACACACAGGACATACAGTACAGTCTGCAGGTGGGCGGGAGACAAGGATGAAGAAAGATGTGCCTGCAAGTACAGTCATGTCTGCAACTGCTGTAAACAAAACATTTAACATCGTTTTGCACCTCTGTTGTGTAGCCGTGCGAATGCTTTGCAGGCATGTGGGGACTTACTGGTTGAGTTCCAGGTCAAGGATGAAAGATGTGCCGAAGGCCTCCACCAAGAAGCTGCTCTGGGCCAGATGGACGGGCTGAGTGAGGGATTAAGGAAGGAGGAGTGGGGAGAAGAGGGAAGAGAGGAAAAAAAGGGACTGAAATTTACATTTGATTACACCAGTGATAACAATAGTTGGTTTGTACACTTTAGTAAATCAAAATAATCACAGGAAATCAATGGCATTGTTCAACCAATTGGTGGGTGGAGGTCAGTGGAGGATGCCCCGCACCCTCCGACAGAGGTCCTAGCTAAGCCCGAAATCCAAGAAATGTCTGAAAATCCTTGAAACGTCCGAAAATCCTTGAAACATCCTAAAATTTTAGAAACATCCTGAAATCCTAAGAAGAGCATGGCTTAATGAGATGGACGCACAATGTGAAAACATAATGCATCGCACTATGTAACGTACAGAGTAGACAGAGACAGAAGTACTCAAATTGCAATATGGAAATTGTCTACATTTCTCAGAGTCGAGGTCATGCATACATTTTTGTGCTTTGGTTCTAAGTTTATGTCTCGTGGCTCTGTCTGCACAGAGAGCAAGTAGTCAGACAGAACATGGGTGTCTAAAGCTTACTTTAAGAATAATAATAATGCCTTCATGTCTTATTCATATCCCTGCATGCTGTTGGTCCCAGACACGGAGCTGAGAAACGACAGAGTGAAAGACGTAAGAGAATTGATAGCTGTTCTATTTAAAATAATTTACAGTAAGTGTGCATAGACACGAAAGCTACAAAGACATACAGTGTGTAATAAAGGGAAGTCCTGTTCCAGTAATCACTCCCTGAGGGCGAGGCAGCCTCATCCATCCCTGAGGCTTTTACGGATAAAACTGGGTGTTGGGGCTCATCAGCTCCATGTAACCTTGCTCCAAGGTGAGCCTCATCCACATTATAAGATAGAGGTCTGTGGTGGCTCCCATCAGTACTTACTGGCTGAACTACAGGGCAGGTCTCATTAGTATTGCCATGCCCTCTCTGGAAACCACTTAGTATCAGTCTAAACCTCCACTGGGTCCATACACCGTACAATAAAAGCCAACAATGGTGCCTGTGAGTAGAGATAAGAAGGCTGCGTCAGAGCACTGGCTGTGGAGTGGAATTTTTAAATTATTGTGTGTTTTTTTTTAGCATTATTATTATTTTAACATTAACCCTTTTAAACCTGAGCAAATTGGTTTGATTTCTTTGAAAAATAATAAAACATGGGGAAAAAAGGCAATGATCCATCTAGCCAGAAAGGTCCCACAAATTTCAAGAAATCAGTAAAAAGTGAAAAGTAAATGTCCAATTAGTTTACAATGATCAAAAAACTAGGTAAAAAATTCCAGGAGAGTATATAAACTATAAAAATGTACACATATTGTTAAAATTTTCAGAGTATGCTGTGTCATTTGGGAGTTTTGTTTGTGTTAAATAAAATAAAGAAATAATAGTTTGCAGCGCTATTAATGCTCTGAATGCTGTTTAGAGCAGGGTTCCAACAGCATAAGGCAAATTAAATTTAAGGCTTTTTAAAGCCACTCAGGATGAAATTAAGACCAATTTTAACCTTTCACCTAAACTGAAAAAAGAGAACATAAATCAACCTTTTTTTAAAGAGTTAAGAACAATTTTGCCCAAACATTTATTTTAACAGATAATATTAATATTAAAAAGTCAGATCTGGTTAGAATTGGGAAATATTGAGCATTTGTTTGTGATTGTTTTACTGATTTCATGTGCCTCATTCTGTATGTGGGATTATTCCACTACTTTAATTCCCAATTCCCATCATGAAAAGTTTAAGAAGAATTCAGATAATTATTAAAAAATAAATAAATAAATGTTATCAATTACTTTGTGATTTTATAATGAAAGACTGATTAAAGACAGTTTAATACCAATAAAGGCCTTATCTTAGGGTTACTGAGTTTAATGTCTTTTGAGACTTCATAGGGATCCGCAGGAACCCTGATAGAGATCCTTCAAAGCTCAGGTATATTTGGTGGATTAAATGACAATCCATATACAACAACTTAACATACTTTTTTATGTAAAATTCACACAAATGATTATTATTTTGTGTTAGGATTCATTTACTTATAGTTTACAGCTGGTAGAGGGTTTCTGGAGGCGGATTCTGCCTCACATCTAAATTCACATTGTGTAGCGTGGCAGCACTCAGATTTCTCCATGGAAAACAACGAGCGCACGTCTTCTAGAGGGCGCCTATAGTCTCAGAACAGAGAGGTCACGAGACGGCACGCTGCCCACAGAGGGTAGCTGAAGGTCGCACCTGTGTCATATCCACTGACAGGCCTGCAGCTGACTGACAGGCAGAGTTTATAGTGAAGGTAACGGGAGAGGACAGGTAGAGGTGTGAAATATAATCTAATGGAGTGGAGAGGGACGCAGCTAGAAAAGGGGGAGGTGGGCCGAGTTTTCTCTGCCTTGTGGTGGCTTCAACAGACTGGGCATCATGTGAGGGAGGGGTATGTGGGAGCATCACTAGGTGGAGTTGGAGTGACAGACACATGACCTCAAAAGAGAGGACAAACAGGGTGAATCAGCTCCTGACAGAGAGCAGGTGAAGGTTAGAGGTGCATCAATTTCCTAGATTTTTATAATAAATGTCTGTGTTTCTCTCTCTGTTTACCTGACTCTTTAATTATCTCTTTTTTTTCCTTTTATAATCTCCCCAGATATTCTTTGTTTCATTTTAAGGATATAGTGTGGGGGAAGGGTGTTGGAAAAAATGAGGCAGGCTGTTAAGTGTGGGGAAATACAACATACAGTATTTGTTGGTATGTTGCTACATGGGCATAGGTTTCATTTCAACACTGGGGGACACGCATATGAAAGGGGAGGTTTTGGGTCCTCTCCCAAGAAATTCACAATTCAGATGCTTTATTTACTGCATTCAGGTTCATTTTTATGCATCAATTTGTGTATTTTTGCAGCAGTTTGGGGTAGAAATGTCTTTAATTTTGACAAAATACACCCATGTGTGGCTATACTATATCCTCAGTGTGTATCTTTGAAATAAATAATAAAAGCAATAAAAACATTATCACAAAAATAAGGAAAGAAAACAGCTGATTTAAGGCCCTGAACAAATTAGGCTATCTAGCAAGCTAATAATTTTAAAAATATATATTCAAATAATTAATGATTAAAATGTGTAAAAGTTCACACTTTCTATGATCTATTTCAACTCCTTCTTTGTTTATAGATTTGAAGTTTCACTGATGAGACAATTCCTAGAGAGGGTGGTGGCTTTGTGAAAGGTTGGACAGTTCATTGCAGATGTGTACATATCAGGGGGGACATTTACCGCAATATTTAGAACATCTGCATTTGTCCCCTTAAATAAATACATGAAAGTAGTAGAGTATATTTTTTTTCTTACACCATGCAATGATGCAAAAAAAGCACAAATTGGTGAATCAAAATGCACCAGAATGCAGGAAATTAAGTGTTTGAGACTTTAAAAATTTTGTTGGACACCCGCATCCCCCCATGTCATATGGGTCCTCCCCAGTGCTGAAACATGCGTCTTGGTTGGATGTGATCTCTTCATCCTGTCATTTTGTTATTGGGAGCCGTTCTTCATGAAACATGAATGACCCCCATTTACTAGGATGGCACAATTTGATCTCATCAACTGCTGTAGGCTCTAGAATATATAGAAACAGATCAAATCACAGGCTGAGATAAAACTCACCTGCGCTCCGGCTGTGTAGTTTTTGACCCGAGTGTCCAGGCGGCTGTGGAGCAGCTCCTCCTCGGAGTGGATCTGTTGCAGGAGCCGCTTGGGCTGAACGACCTCCTCTGCAGGCGGCAGACTCCCCCGCTCCCTCAGACCTGCAGAGGAGAGGAGATTCAGTGCACATGCAGCATGACATGCCGGAGAGCAAAGATGTCTGTATGAATATGATGTTAAATGTGTTGTTGCTGCAGGATGGAGAGCTGCTGCAGACACCGACGCAACAGTTACACGCTCCTTGTTATTAGACCGATTGAGTGGATGCAACTAACAGAAAAGATGCTATTCATTTGTGTTCCTAACCTTTCCTGTGATCATCTAAACAATAACATGAAAGAAAAGCGTCAGGGCATCTCACCTGTCACGGCGCACCGTGCACACACTGCAGCGAACAGCAGGCATCTCACAGCGAGCATGATGCTCACATAGTCCCAGGGATTTCCTCGGTGCAGCGCCGTTAAATGAACTGATGAGAGTCGTGAGCGCAGCTGCAGCACGACTGTTGTTGATACTGAAGACAAACACAACAGCGGGGTTCCTCTGAACGCGGCGCCCGCATTTCTCACCTCCCACCCCGCCTGAAATGAGTTAAAAGCCCCCTGACAAGGCTCCTCTGCTCGGCTCCAGCAGCATGGTGTCAGTGTCACGGAGCTCCTCGGCGTGACACACTCCTGTTTCGGCCTATCAATAACTGGACTTGATTGAAGCAATGAGGCTGCGCGAAGAGGACCTGGGCCGGATCCCAAGTCTCTTATTTTTCATTTCCTCGTTCTTCGATCCTCGCTTGGACCGGAAGTTGGTCTTGATGCGCCATCTTAAAGGACATACTAAAGCGCTTATATGTGCCAAGGATCGGGGATCGAGGAGGGACCCCTGAGGAGCGATGAGCGAGGACACTGGAGAGCAGTCTTTACAGAAGACTTTTATCGGCCGAAACGCTCCCGTCAGTTATTGATTGAAAAGAGTGAAAACAGATCAAAGATTGCACTCAAGTTTATCACTACCGAATTTGACATTTCATTAATCTCCTGATTCACTATCCAACAACCGAACGAAAAGGTCCAAAGAACACTGTTTTCATGATCAATTTGCACCATCAATTTTAACAATGGAGACAGTTAAAGTGTGAGAGTGTGTCTGTAAGCATACAACACTTTCTACTCCAATTTTTCAGTCATACATGAGGCTGATCATCCCTGATCATCGGGTTTTGGCACTTATGCTTTATCTCCAGTGCTCAAAAGACGCCATGACCACATTCTTGGTTATTAAATAAAGAACTTACAATCAGAAAATAAATAAATAGCCTGCAGATGCAAATAATGAACAGCATTCTGCGACTTGGAACAGGGTACAGTATGAATACAGAGCGCAGGTTATAGGCAGGTGTTTGTTTAACAGAGAAATTCTGCTGCTGTGCCACTGAAAGGCCAAACTCCATCTGTATTATTAGGCTATTATTTATCTGTTAGTGTAGATGTGACATCAACTCTATCAAAGTCTCCACAGCTGTTAAAGGCGACTGACAGCTGATCCAACTGTGGTCAGCTGCAGCGCCGCCGATACTGGTGCGCGCAATAACGCGCGCGCCATTACGCACTGTGCGTATGGCACCAGTACCGGAGGGCGCACAAAACAGTCCAATATCATCATCAATCGTTGTCTGAAGGCCCTCTCAGACACAACGCCGCTGGTTCAGGGAACACAGCAGCTGCAGCACTAACTCAATTTTTAGTTATTATTATTATAGTGATTTGGGCCTATACAGTCTGTTGCCTCTGCAGAGCGACATTTTTTGACACTTAAAGCTCATTGAAACATACGTGCGTTCATCAGTGAAACAGAAACATCAGTGGTCTTGCTGTCAGTGCACAACTCTTTTAGAAGCTGTCATATAATCATATGATGACGTCATTAACGACCTGGCAGCAAGTAATGCAGACATTGGTTTCTCAGCAGAGCAGCTGCTGAAAAATGTCTGTTCTACAGTTCTGCTATAGTGGAACATATATGCAGAGTCTGTAAAGTTTTGTGACTTTTCCTCTTTTCTGTGAGCATCACATTATGCTTAGTGCACCCAAATAACCAGCAGCGGCCCAATCAGCGGCTGCTGCCCTCATCAGAAACAGAGGCTTTACATGGGGCTTCAAAGGAAACAAGGCCTCATGTCTCTTAAAACCATCTGTGCTTTCCTCTCTCCTCTCATGATTTCCTTGTCTCTCCATGCATCCCTGGTGGGCAGGGCTTAGACTCAAGGAAAAGATGCAAGTGAGGGAAGCGAGGATGCAATTTAAGGACTTGGGATCCAGCCGTGGAAACAAGGAGCAGGACGGGACCACCCACGCGCTTTGATAAAACCTGATGGGCCCAAACCTCTGGTCTGGTGAGAACAAAAAATAAACACACTATGAAACATAAAACATTGCACTTCTGTCAGAATCAGGCAAAATATTAACTTTGACAAAGCCAATAACAGTTGCTAATTCACAGCACGGATTAAATGTATTTGATATAATAATTTCTTTCCCTTTTAATTATATCATATAACAAAACATGATCAAAAACATATGAATCAATAATTTCATGACTATTTTTTAATATGGAAAAAAACAATTATTTACAAAATGTTTCCATAAATTACCTAATTATTGTAGAGGGCAGTTCTTGCCACCCAGGACTGCAGCATGAGACTTTACCTCGGCAGCAAGCTCTAGTTCCCCAGAGAGATCCCCATCACGAGCGTCCGCCCAGACATGGTGATGTGGTCCAGCAGCATCAAGACCGTGCCCCTCATCAAGCCAACTGTCCGATGGGAGGAGGCAATTGAAGTTGCCCCAGAAAGGAAGAGGCTTAAGTATTCAGACCTCGCCTCTGAAGGCAAGGAGGCAGACTGGAGAACCATCATCTATCTGATCAAAGTGGATTTGTTGGTACATTAGCCGATCGCCTAATGAGGGACATGGGTGTAACTGGAACAAAGCAGCAGAAGGCCCTAAAAAAGCTTAGCTGAAGAGGCCGAAAGGAGCAGCTTCTGGCTATGGTTGAGGAGAAAGGACAAGTGCTGGGGTAATACTTAGCATAAGGGCTCGCTGCAGGGGGGTTCTGCCACCAGGAGACATTCCAGGTTTAAAGGAGCGTTGGTGATTGGTGGTACCTGACTGACAACCCTGCAACTAGCCGACCATTGGGCACCAGAGGAGGTGCGGCAAGTGGTAAAGCCACAGCCGGATAACACCTACCTTTTTACTCAATGTCATCTCTGGTAATCCAGTGACTACAGTGAATAGGGCAGTTGGAGTCCAGGGAAGACTGGAGGACAGCCCGGAAAGACTGGATGGCTGCAGGAAAGACCGCACCAGGGGTAGCACTAGTCTCCAAAGAAGCACCCAACACTCACCACAAAGTCTATAAAGAGAAAACAACCCACAGACCCTCTGAGAAGCAGTGTGAAAGATGGGACTACTTGGATGGATCACACAGAAACGACAGGTTTGAACAGGGAGAACAAGAAGAGCTTGCGCATATGTGGGTGCAGGTGAAAAAAGGTGACCACATTCAGGGGGCTTCAAATCCACCAGGGGAGAAAGAGGTGTGAGGAGAATGTCCAGTAGCAACCTTGCACTGCAGCAGCAGATCAGACAAGAGGGACCAAAGGCCAGGTTGAAAACCACAGTGCCAACGGACCCATCCTTGCTGGGGGAAGTCAGTCAGTCGAGGAGAAAGGCTTTGTAGTGGAGAACAACCCGCCATGTGGGCAACAAGCAAACGCACCCATTTGTCACCAGCACCAGCTAGAAGGGACAACATCAAATGGCCGAAGGCCACTGAGGCAATGGCTTGGTGTAAACTGGACTAAGAACTCAGGTAAATACTGGAGAGGTCTCTGTGAGGGTGTGTGGAGTCTAGGCTCAACCTGTTGGGAGACATTGTCTACCAGGAGTGTAAAGACAGGTCTGGCACAATTGCGACCAAGAAATCCACCATGCTAAGACAGAAGGAGAGGTGAGAGAGAGAGACTGAGTAGCGGGTGCATTGGCAGCATCTACTCCAAAAATGCTGGTAGCAAGAAACACCAAGCAAGAGAAAACGCCTGCCAAGTGTGCGGAGGGCAGAGTGTATCCACAGACAGAGGAAGAGAAAGGAAAAGGAGAAGGAACGAGCCAACTTCTTCAAGAGCTTCTGGCTATAGTTGAGGAAGAAGGACAAGGGCTGGGGCAACACATCAGCTGATCGCCTAATGAGGGACATGGGTGTAACTGGAACAAAGCAGCTGAAGGCAAGAGGCCGAAAGGAGCAGCTTCTTGCTATGGTTGAGGAGAAAGGACAAGTGCTGGGGCAACATTTAGCACAAGGGCTCGCTGCAGGGGGTGGCAGGGAGACATCCCTGCCACTGCTCCACCACCAGGAGAGGCTCCAGGTTTAAAGGATCGAAACGGAGGTGCTTGGTCGTACCTGGCTGATGAGCTTGCAGCTAGCCGACCACTGGACAACGCATGAGGTGCAGCAGGCAGTAATGTCACAGCAGGATAACGCCTACCTGTTTACTCAATAAGATAGTTTTATTTATTTTAGAATGAAAGAAACTGATAATTTCTGTAAACTAGCGTTATTTGATTTTGACTGTTGCTATGGACTCTGTTCAGCGCGGATCATCTACATTCAGTTGTTTCAAGAAATAACGTAATAATAATATGTTTTCTTCTAATTAGTGAACTTTTCTATTCTCGTTCAAATTAATTTTTGACCTTCAAAACAGTGGCTGACAAAACAATAAACCAACTTCTGGGCCAAAATGATTGATAAGTATTTCTTGTAGGAGCAACCATTTTGACTTTTTAAGAGGCAAAGATTTTTCAGCGTTGTATGTCGCTTAAACGTCACCCCTAAACTTCCTGTTAGACATCACACCATCACAAGACACAATTCCTGCAGTCCTTTTACTTTTCCAACAAAGTTCACACAGTACACACACAACCCAAAAGTCCCCTGAGTTAAAGGGCAGGATTGTTCTCCTTTCTTTGGTGATGAGGTGAAGTGGTTTTTGGCCAGACCCACCCATACAAAGGCTCCTTTCATTCCAACAAATCTGAATGTTTAAGGGTTATGTAACAAGGCTTTGAGATGAGATATCAAATATTGTTTATGTCAGCTGGAAGCTGGGCGGATGAGCCAAACAGGACACATCGACCCACCGCTGCCCTTGCCTCATCTCTTGCCTCTCCATTTGGCTCTCCTTTAGCCTGAAAGCAGAGTCAGCATGTATTATGACTGAGAAATATTACCTTCAACCTACCTCAACACATCTTAACTTTACTCTACCTGAGAAAAAAAGTGTTTCTGACCTATGTAGCAGGAAATATTTGAGGATAAAAACATTTATTTAAAAACACTGTACATGAATTTACATCACATTTCTTCCACGAGAGTTGCTACCACAAACTGAATTCGTGTGTGGTTTCCCTCTGTTTTTAATTCCACGCAAGATACTCAGAAGGTGAGATTTTTGAACAACATGGGGTTTTAAGTTTTGTCAATTATGGTGAGCGATGACGTGAAGTGAAGATAAAAAACCTCCCTGTGGGTGCAGCACACCACTGTGAAGCAGGCGTCTTTCCATGACAAAGCTAGTCCTTTGGACGACCTTCAAAAGCCAGGAAAAAGGCATTTGACATTAATCAGACACATTTCCATCTCACAGGTTATGTGAATCTTCCACAAATGCCTCATCAACACCAGCAAAAGTGGGATCTGATCCAGACACAGCACTTACAGTAATTGAGTAATGCCCCCTTCAGAAAAAGCCTCATTAAATTCTCAATACCACCATGTGTTCCCGGACATAGCTGCTGAAAGACTGCAGTCAGCATGACATACAGAATATTGCTTCTGTGCACGAGGACGATTAGGGGTTCAGAGGAAAAAATATGATGGATGTTCTTCAAATTCATGGGAAGATGCACAATCTACTTACATCTACTGCAACAAAAAATAAAAGTAAAAATCTGCATCTGTAAAAACAGCTAAATGTTACATTTTAGTTTACACTAAGTTTTAAATTCATTCAGTGTACATTGACTTATTTTGATGAGCTCAAGTGCCACTTATTGTTTCTTGTTGTGGGATACACAGCTGAAGGTCAAAAGCCCCTTTAACGCTGCCTGTTCAAGATGGCAATGTCGCATCATTACTCTGCCCCAGTGTTATGTGTAAAAAAGTACTATTGTGGAACGGGTGGACAGAGTAGTCTTGCCTTTAAGTCAGCAGTGGAGACATTAACAGTGCTGAATAGAAAACCTCAGGAGTGAATCCTTAAACCCGGAAATTCATTTGTATTTTAAATGGGTTTTTTGTTAGAAGCCTGAAATAAGCTCTGTGGTTAATACAAGCCAAAAAGACTTTTACATTTTGTTCTACAACATCAAAATACGTCAGTTAATACCCCACTCTGAACTTTTAAGCCTGAATGTGACATAAAAAAAGCAGTTTCAAACAAGTGGTTAAATTAAACTACTGAACATCATAATAACGAGCTGCGCCGAACACAGCTTCACAATCTCGTAGCGGTGGCGATGCCACCGTAGTATAGCCTAAGAATGGCTTTTTACTTATGCCGATTACATTTAGGCTTCAAAAATCCTGAAAGTGGTGTTGTAAAGATGATTATCTTGCTGAGCAAAATGTGTAAGTATCATAAACATTTGTTTACCACAGAGCTTATTTTCTGAAATGATCCAAAATCCAACAGAAAAATCCCATAGGCTTTTTGATGAGGGAACCAGGGCGACATTACCTTCCGGGTTTACCTACAAGAAAACATCATTCCTGCACTCTGTTGACTTTTGTGTAAGAGGGACAGCCATGTGGCACTTTAACGTGTCATGTCTGCGACCCACTAGCTAACTTTGAAAAAAAGAACAGCAACCACAATGTCAACAAACTGAGGAGGATTGTGATTTGGGAGCACCTTAACCTCAGAGCAGAGGACAAAATCAACCGCCATATAATAGGGACGGTAAATCATTGTTATTGCCATGTTATGTCATTGTTATTGTTTAGAAAGCACTGTCCAACACGCTTGTTATATGTCACACTAGAGGCCAAAGCTGAACACCAGCATGCTGGTTTAAACCACACATTAGTGTGGCGTTGTGCAGCCATTGTTTGGATCTGTAAGAAAAGCAAAGGCGGTGTAAAGAAAGGTCTGAAAACTGAAACCTTCTTGTTGGATCTCTGTGTAAAAAAGGGCTAAAGACTGCCTTCTGCGACTTCCAGGCCGTGGTTCTTCCAGTTCTTTAAAAATGGCCAAGAAACAATCAGTGCTGAACCTCAACTATCTGTACCACAGTCCTTGAAAACGATGAAGAGTCCATCTCTTCCCCACACAGCGAGGCTGCCGGCGTTGTCGGCTGAAGAACAGTGTGTAGACGTGACTCGTAGCTAGTGTCGTGCATCCAGGTGCACGGCGTGTGAAGGAGCTCCTGGTCGAGCTCACAGCTCGGCTCAGGAGGTGACAGAGAGGCTACAGGAGTCCGTCCGAGCCGCGACAGCAGGCCGCAGTCCCAGTCAGAGTCTGATGATGATGAAGAGAGCGCGGCTAAGTCTGGGATGAGGGCTGACTCGATGCACACTGAGGTGCAGTGGGATAGTGAGCGTTGAGAGTCTTGACTGGAAAACACACTTTGAGATTTGTCCTTGGGAAAGTGGAGTGGAGAAACACAAATCTTTGCTTTTGAAGAGAGTGGCCACGATAGTTGTTCAGCAATAAAAGTACCCCCAGGATCCGAAATGTTCATTTGATTTGATGCCTGACTAAGATTCCGTACAGTAGGCACAGAAAGCGTGGTAAAAGTCTGTTTTGAACCAAGCGTGTCCACAGTGCACATTGATGAGACCTCTGAAATCAGACAGGACTGTATTACCTGACAAGAAACCTTATCAAATAGTAAAGAACCCGCAGATTTCATAATGTCATTTTTTAGTTTGGCAGATGTATCCTCTTGTTCAGTGCAGCAACTGCTATAGCCAAATTCTGCTGTAATCCTCCTCTTTTTGCTCCGGCTGTGTTCAGGGCTGGCTGATCTACAGCGCTTTTTGGGGTTTAGCGCTGTCGTTGAGTGTCGAGGGAGAGAACGAGATCTACGTGAAAATTGAGCAACATATTCCAAACCACTGGTGGAACATATGATCTCATTAAATCCTGAAAAATTTTCTTGGCTTGATACTTTTGATTCTTCTGCATTTGTCAAAGCCACAGAGGGAAAATGTGGGGAGGAGACAGGATCTGGGACAGACGGAGACACACTCCTTTCAATGTCCATTTCACAAGTATGTCCCTCCACAGCCTTCTCTGCAGGGTACCATTGAGGACTGAGGACAGGAGGGTCGGAGTGCGGGTCCATATTGTAGGAGGGATAAAGGGCTTGTGGGCTAAGGGCCGGAGGCAGGGGGTAAGGATCAAAAGGTGGTGTGTCAGGGCGAGGGGACAGACATTGAGCGTCAGGGTGCTGGTTGGCTGAGTCACTTGCTTGTGGTTCAACATCCAAAACAGGCATGACTGGACTAAGAGCATAAGTATTGTTGTCAGAGAGTTGGCAGTCTGTGTTAACAGTGAAATGCTGGATGTCAACAGGTGGAGCAGCTGGTGGTTTTGGGATTGGAAATTGAACTTCTGGTGACGGGCTGGCTGGGACAGAGGAAAGAGGACCCCTGGTAGGACTGGAGATGTGAATACTGAATGAGGAACTTTGTCTCTGCAGGGCCTGAACTGCATGCTCCGTCTCGGCATCAGTGAGAGGCTCGAGTTCACAAATGGGCAAAGGAGTTGGTGGCCTGGAAGGAGGGCATTGAAAATACAGAAAATCATTGAAACACAGAAATTCAGTGTGGTAGAACTAGAAAGAAAATCACAGGAATTTCACAACACCAGGCAATGTTTCCCCTCTAATCTTTTCCAGCAGCGGTGCTGAAGTGCATGACTTTTATTTTGCAAAGCTGGAAGATATTAAGTGAGCTTGCTGACACGCGAGGAGCTTTAGACCAGGGCTGCCCTGCAGTCAGAGGCTCGATCATCAGTCAGAGAACCTCAGTTGACTGAGATTACTTCGAGTTGCGCAGTCGTTGTTTTCTGTGCAGTGTACTTATGGGTAGGACTGCTCAATTATGGCAAGAATAATAATCCTGATGATTATGAATGATATTGATATCATATTATTTATAATATGATTACTCACTTTGCCTTTACAACATCATGCAGTTATTGAACATTAACTGTGGTGTTTATTTTTTACACTGGATGTCCTTTAACTTAAAATACAAGTGAACTAAAAAACAATGAAAGCTTTGTGGTGCAGCCACAGCTGGGTAACACATCTTGCACATTACCGTAGTTTGTTCACATTCACATAATAATAAAACCTAACCCAACAAATATAATGTAACAATACATAACAGTTGCTGTATCAATAACAGCAAAATACATTTTGAGTAAGAATCAATGATTATTTCACTAACTCACGAGACACTCAGCAGAGACAGACAGACATTTTTCCATTATCTGTTTAGAAGCATATGGGACTGTCACTTTAATGAGAAAAGTGGGTCCACCTTAACAGTCCACCTTAAGGGAGTCTGATCAGTTTCCAGTGGGAAACTAACTTAGCTTGCTAACTTCGGGCTAACTTCTGTCACTTACATCAGCAACTGGCGAGCTAGACATGGGAACGCATCTCGGGTCATGAGGAGTTGTCGCATTTATTCTCTGACAAATAGCCTCAACTGTTGACACATCACATTGCTGTGTTTCATGCCATACTTTGTGCTCCTCTCACTGCAGCCTCATTGTCATCATCACTGGCATTGTGGCAAAAAGTGATCGTCTGCCAGAAACTGATTGCTGTCCACGGGAGCACGTGCAGCCTGTTAAAGCTGTATCGCCCAGTATTCACGTCTTCAGCTGCTTTTAAATGGATCAAACAGTCGTAGCATGTAAATACACATAACATTATGTCATTGGTAAGAGTATAGGTATGTCTTTGTGAAACTTCAATGTTTCTTGAAACCCAAAGTTCATGTGTTTGCGATTTATAGTTTGATCAGGCATGACATTTATGCGATTATAGACAATATTGTTGTTCCCGTTGTTTGTATGTGTTTAATATGTCTAAAATCTTGTTTACATTTGGAAAGTAGTCTGTCACATTTTACGGATGGGTTATATGCATTATATTACCTGCTCTGTGCCCAAGATTATAACCACTCCAGTCCTTTTTACCTTCTTTTACTTGTTGAAATACCTTTTGAAGAGCCAATACAACACATAGAAACCTGCCAAAAAGCGACTGCAGCTCCTATCTTGCCATTGAAAGGCTGTTTTTGCCTCAAAATGACTTGATTTCACTCATAGAGATTATATTTGAGATTATATCTTACCCAGTCCCTTTTTACCTGTGTAAATACGTTACAAAGACCAATACAACAAATAAAATGCAATTTTCAACTTGCCAAAAAGTGATTGCAGCTTCTATCTTGTTACTGAAATGTTGTTTCTGCCTAAAAATGACTTGATTTAATTCATAGTGAATATATTTGACAGACTGCAGCGCACCCAGTCCTCTTTTACCTGTTATAAATACCTGTAAAAGACCAATAAAAACTCACCGGTTCAGTGTTTCTTCTGATTGTTCAGCTTGATTAAGGTTGAATCCAGGAAACATTTCAGTCACGAGTTGGTCCACCACACCGTAGTTTGAGGGATCCAGCACAAACGAACGATGCTGATCAGACTGCAAGTGCTGCGAGGGCCAACAAAGACCACAAGACACAGATGTAAATATAAGATAAACAATAAAAGTAAAAAATCAGTAATGTAAAAACAAAAGCTATTTCACCTCCTCCAGATTAGTGAAGGGCTGATGACAACATTCGCAGTAAGACAGGTCCTTTTTGCGTGGCCGCCAAGGTGAAGGGTTACAGCTGAGTGGGGTTTGAGATTTGTCCTGAATGCTGCTTTCAGCTTTTTTCTTCTCCCTAATTTTCAAAGAATGAACCACAATTATGTCAAATCCTTTATAACAGACTTTTAAACACAAAGTCTTTGTACCCTTCAAATAATGGCAGTTGGACAAACCTTGTTTTATTTTCTCCTTGCTCGGCCTGCTTTTCAAACCGAGGAGGAGGAGTTTCAAAGGGGCTAAATCGGCCCAGGTACGACATAGTGGGGAAGGTCATAGATTGCATATGCAAGGGCCTGTATTTCCTGGTAAGAAAACAAAATAAGAGAATGTAATACACAAAATATAAATCAAGTGAAAATGCTTTAGCACTAACAAAGTTATACATTAAATTGTCCTTTACAATGGATATCTGAGTGTGGATAAGATAATTCAAATAAAAGACCAAAAACAACAAAAGGAATAAAAACACACAAAAGGGAAATAAAATAAATAAAACAAGTAAAATACATAAAAAGATGTATCCACCATTACTAATATATCTGTGATTGGCCAATACACTGGGCTCTAATTAAAACTAAAAGATGATGGAAGGAAAATTTTATCATGGATGGCACAAAAATGCTGCTTTAAGAGTGACAAATAGTGAAACCGTAAGAGAAATAAAGCATTTAAAAAATAAAAAAATGTTATGCATGGAGATGAATTCATAATTCTTTCATAATAACACTGTAGCCCTCTGAATTAGAATCAAATCAACAGTAGTCTACCTTTATAAGGACGATTTTGACTATTATCAAAATATTTTCAAATTCAAAATGTTTCAATACGCCTAGCAAAGCCGAATGTGAGATTACCCATCTGAGATCGACCCTAGATAAGCTAAAACCGAAATGTTTCAGATGTCATGGGTTCAGTTTCTCTCAACAATGGCCTACATGCATTAGCCAGAGCACTTCAATTAACTGAAATGAGAGGACAAATGAAAAGACCTGTTAGCACGTAGAGATCCCCTGCAGCAACAGGCAGCAGAGCTTGCAAAGCCTCATCGAAAAGAAATCGTATCCGCTTGAGCTCTGGGCTCCTGGGGAGCGGCATCACTGGGGGGGGCCTTGTCACATTACACGATGGGACTCCTCAACGGGTTCAATTAAGAAAATCATCTGGGCTGAAATGCAAACCTCCACAACCAGCGCACAGTGGGGTAAGAAGGGCAGAAACACGGGGACAGGTCACTGCCACTCATTGTTGTTTCACTGTCATTATACTTGGCAAGCAAAAAAGGATCTAATCGGACTAATCAACCACTACATGAACCTGGGCAGGCCAAAGAGCGTATTTTATCTTTCCACTATTGTATTCTAGCTTGTCTTTCCTCATTAACTGGAATCAAAAACAGTATTAAAGCAGTGATAGCCAATATTTTATACTAACAATATATCAAATGACAATGTGATCGGGATTGCTAGTCCTGATGAACCTATGAAGCATTATTTCCTCAATCTGTAGCCCACCCCCAGGTTTAAAGCACCTCTCAGGTCTTTGTTTATCTCTCACAGCATTGTTTAGGTGCACAAGGTCACTGCTTTCAACAAGAAAAAAAGAAGCTCAATACAAGATTTCAGTCAAGAACATGTAAACCGAGACCAAATCATGACCAAGTCCAGTGTACTGAGACAAGACCAAGACTTTGAGGGGTTGAGACCAAGACAAATGCAAGTCACACACTTATAATAAAATATGGAACATATAGACATTCCTCACATTAATCTGACAGATTCAGAATCCCAAAGTAAACAGGAATCGACAAATGAAAATTCCTCTTCAGTCATCTCTTTTATTGCCATGCAGTACATTTGTGTATGCATAAGTGTACCATGAATAATGTCTTGATAAATTAATAATAAAACACTGCAGAGGTGAATTTTCCATGTGTTTTTTTTTTTAAACTTTGTTTCCTGTGAGCAAACAAATACGAACAGCTGAAATCTCAACCATACACGTATATTCAACCCTCCTTTTTTGTCCATGGGCTGATATCCTTGCATTTGTGGTCTTGACTGGTCTTGAAATAAAATCCCACTTTCATGTTGTACAAGACCAAGAGAAAACAGATTGAAAATGCAGTGGAGACGAGACCAAGACCCTGTCTTGAGATCAAGACTTGAGATAAAGACTAAAACCTTACTACAAACCCACTGTACACTTCCGGTTCAGCACCAAACAGCAGACAGACACAATTAACAACTAGCTGGTGAACACATTGGTGCATTTAGCAGCTAAAGATGAAGATATTTCCCTCTGGAGTTAAGGAGATTTCTGAGGTAGTAGGACAGATGATTGCTCTTTCCAACGTGTTATGCTTGGACTCAAATCCCCCTCCTCTGCTAAAGAAAAAAACAAACTGAATAAGCAGAATAACTCACCTGCTCAAATCTTCAATTTTTAGAAAGGGTGACCTCAAAGGTACAGCTGTTTGAAGAAGAACAGGTAACAATCAAATAAGCTTTTACACAGGGAAATACAGGATTGCTGGAAAATGCTTATGTGTATATCAACTCACCTTTGATAACATAAGAACCTTGTTTGGTGTAAGTCCTCTGCAATCAAAAAAGAAGCTTAAAATAAGACTCATTGATATTAAAGAGTAAAGACAGACGTACATTATATTAAAGCAATTTGAATAGTTCTTATATTTTTTTCTTTATAACCCTGATAAAGTTGATTATATTTTAATGGGAGCTTATTTAATTGATTTTGTCTTTTTAAAGCTTTGTTTTAATATAAATTTGTTTACTTATTTTTCTGTATGTCTACTACATTTGGATATGTGGTGGACTTGTTACCTCTGGCCTCTTTTGTGTCACACTGAGGCTCTCTCGAGTCAGCTGTTTCAAATATAAAAGGACATCTGATAAAACATTAAGGAATAATACGAGACTCTCACACACTGTTCTGTGATTAAGAATGGGACATTTTTGAGATGTTGGACAGCAAACATGTTCGGTCAGTATCAGTACCAGCGCAGAACAAACCATAAGCACTCACATGGTGCCATCTGCTGTGAGCAGAGGTTCACTGCATTACAGACATGTACGTGTTACTCAAAGGATACCATCCACATACAAAATCTTCACTCCCCATGATCGAGCATTGGCCAAAACACTGCTCCCCTGCAGTCGTTCCTACAAGACAGATCCAACAGAATCAAGTCAAGATGAAAAACATGTCAGCCTTCAGTATATAACCAATATCCATCAAAAATATATATAGCCCACAGATCTGCAGGACGAGCCATATTTTGGCTACACTGACACTTACGTTGTTGCGAATGGCTTTTTCAAGCAGGGCCTTCCCACGGCTGCCACAGGCCTGGAGAGAAAAATACAGCACAGATATACATTTCATTCTAGTTTATACTTTATTGTGGCATCTACTGGAACATGTCTACTTAATTTACATTGCCTGGGGGCCAATTTTACAAAATGACAGGAGACCAGGGGCCAGATAATAAACAAAAAGCACAAGACAGGTGTATGGTGGTGTGTTTCCAGGATTTGGGGACATTCAGGGCTAAGCCCAGACCCCCAGTGCAGGGAAATCCTCCTTTCCTTTTCTTTTTATTAAATGAATAACCTCTATTTTGATGCACTACATTCAAAGTACAACAGTACAACAGACCACATAAGTTATTCCAAAAGAATCTGCTGTTTGGGTTAACCTGATAACTGTCAAGAAAAAAAGGGTGAGAGGTAAATATTACTGATGTCAAGTCAGTTTCAAGACTTGACATCAGTAATATTTACCTCTCAACCTTTTTTTCTTGACAGTTATCAGGTTAATTATATTTAAGGATATTAGTTAGAAGTTAAGTCAAGTTAAAATCAAAGATCTCTATTTTGTTCTCTTTTGTGGCACTTATGGCGATAAATTGTGATTGCAGTGTTTTTGTTTGCAGATTAAATCTTGAAACAGTTATGAACGTGTTGACCCACAACCCATAGGTCAGGCGGGTTTGGTTAAGATTACTTGAAAATATCACAGATTTGGGGAAATGGGTCAAAAAGTGACACAGCAATTTTCTGATTATGTTAATACTAACTTACAGAAATATTGTGTGCAATAATCTACCTTCCATCATTTCTTTCCCTATCTCGATGACTCTCTCTCTCTCTCTCTCAAACACACACACACACACACACACACACACACACACACACACACACACACACACACACACACAGGCTTGTCTCTGTCCTCGTCTTAATCCTGAAAAATGTTTCCGTTTTGTTGGTTGGTATTTTTGTAGGCTGTGGTTTAACTCTCATTTATATAAATTTTTTTATGAGACCTGCAGGTGGTGAGATAAAAGGTTTACCACAGCATAGATGGTGTGTGTGTATGTGTGTGTGTGTGTGTGTGTACATACTTAGTAAATATTTTTTTACGTGTTTGAGAGTGAATTATTAATGACAGTGCACTGCTTGTGATTTTTGTCCAGGAATGTCTCCATAGACACCCACTTCATAAAACTGAATAGGCAAGCATTTCCATCAGTGGGCCATGGGCTCAGTGACCCTTGTGTTACCTCATTCAGCTAAATGGTAATCACTAAGTTATAACTTTAAGTACCAACACCCTTACAAACTGTAAAAGTTTTAAAACATGCATAAGTGATGCTCAGTACCGTTGGTCTAGGAGTTCCAGGTCGCCGTTTGTCACTGCTGAGGGCGCTCCCTCTCTGCATTATAGGATGCTGGGCTTCTTCACTTGTCCCCTTTGCACCTGCTTTGGTATCGGTACACTTCTGCTCCTTCAGGCCCTCTTGGCATCCAGTCACGACAAAGCTCACATCCTTGTGCAGGAAACTCTCAACCCTCTTCAAAACAATGATAAGAAAACAACATCAGTTTTTGCTGAGAGACATCTGCCTTGATCTTTTGATAACTTAAGGAAACAACAACATCAACAACATACTGCTGTCCATTGTTCCATATAATATTATTCCATTTTGTTTTTGTAAGAATGTGGTGTACCTCTAGTGGTGTTTTTGGCTATTGCAACTTCAAAACTGAGCCAGACTAAAGCAAAACCAAACTGTTTTAACGCCACACTGATCCGGCAAAACTGATATTCCTCTGTCTTCAAAGACAGACATATTGATACAAATTGATGTGTGGCCAAATTCTTGCAAAAGTTTACTTTGTATCTAAAACGTCAATTCCTAGGTCATACCCGATTGCAATTCTTGTATTTAATTAACAACAGTCAGTGTTAACAGCACAAGATCCAGAGACATACATCACACTTGCTTACCCCTCCTAGAAGAGCTACAGCCTCCAAGAGCAGGGCTGTCGAGCGTTTCTTTACACTGTCCAGGTAAAAGATCTTCCCCTCCAGTTTCTTCTGTCCAGGACACAGTGAGCCCAGAAGACCTTGTTCCTCTGCATACTGTTGGCGCTTCATGATCCTGGTGCCGTAAAGGAGCTAACAACTTTACAGAAATACACCAGGATCCTACTAAAAAGAGAGAACAACGCACAAGTGTTAATTAAAGAATGTAAGTCCACATACACATTGACAAAGAGCTAATAAAAACAAGCTCTACTATCAGGAGCCAGATATTTCACATATAAACTAGGAGTTGACAGATTATCGGCCCCAAAATCCTGCCAGGATATTTGGCATTTTGCCAATTACCTGTAAACCTAAAAAGTGTAAAGAGAGTGTGAGCATGGGAGGAACGTTTATTTTGTAAAACCTCAAGAGAGCTATTTTTATTTATTCATTTTTGTTTAAGTTTTCACTTGACTTTATCAAAAAAGTTGCTGTATATGATGTTTACCATTTCAGTTTTGATGAAACATTTACTAAAGGGATTTAAACAAAGTTGTGTGTTAAAGTTTGTTATATTCCAAATTATAAATATTGACAGAAAGATTTTCATTTTTATTGTAAATGCATATTGGTTACAAAAATTGGTTATCAGTTTCATTAATTACTAATAATCAGTATCATATTGGTCCAGAAAAAACAACATTGGTTGACCCATAATATAAACAGCTATAATACAAATTACATCAAATATCTTCATTTTGATAATGTTGTGTCCAAAATTTGAGGGAATTTAACTCTTTGAAACCAGAGCAGCTTTCTTTCAACAAACATGGGGAAAAATGTAATGACCAACTTTGCAAATACGGATTATTAGCAAATAAAAAAGGAAAAAACAAAAAAAATTACATTTATTAAAAGGAAAAAATGTCCAGAAAATTATACTTATAATTATTTTATATTTGGGATATTTTAAATATGATACAAATATTAAATACACACATATATAATTTTGGGGCCATGTCTTGTAAAGTTGCTCATTGCCTTCTCTCCATGTGTGAGAGAAGTCAAACAATTTGCTCGGGTTTCAAAGGGTAAACACAAAGTCTCAGAGGTTCAACAATAGTATATCTGTTCATAATCGTGTTGTTAAATAACACGTGGTATCTTCGCTCCAAACAATGTTACAAGTTTGTGAAGTTTTACAGGAAAAGAACGTAGCATTAGTTTTCTACTAAACCACAACATTGTAGCACAAGCTGTTAGCCACCTCCCTAGCTAGTTAGCACGCTAGGTTGTACGTTAGCCTTAGCTAGCTTTCCTCTGCACCGGGGCCACAAATACACGCTGAGCTAGTTTTAATTAAGTTTTATTAGTCTGATAAACATATTTACGCTTCGTCGGTGCAAAAAGTGTAACCTACTTACGTTTGTTTCAGTGCTGAATGACTGCGATAAAGAATTGAATGCTGTTTAATCAACAAACGGTACTCGAGGAGGAACCGGGACCAACCGCCGCTTTTTTAAAAACACTGGCGGAGACGTGAAAGAAACGTCAACGTCACATCCGGGACAGATGCTGCGTTCAATGTCGCGCTTCAGACAGACTTCTGCCTGTCAGGATCTTCTTCAGAGATGCGATTGTAATGTCTTGCGATTAAGCAATAAAGTGAAATGAAATGAAAATCAAGCCTGATTATCATGCAGCTCCTTACAAGTCACCTTTTGAGTATTAATCCACGTCTTTCTTAATGTCGGTTATGTATTGCATTTTATTGTATTGTGCGTTTTACGTAAGTTTTTGACATTACCCTAAACACAGCATAAAGGATGTACTGCAACTTTGCTATTTTGTTACATTTTCATGGAGTCATGCATTCCGACTCTCTGATAGTCATTTTTTAAAATAATAAATGTAGCTTGGGCTATTTAGAGGCAAGTGTGTAGCTGCATACATTAATACATGCAGGCATTTGCGGTTTGAGATGTTAAAAACGACAGAACACAAAGTTAGAAGATGCTAGCTTATGAATACAAGAGGTAGAATTGGTGCATTATTCAGCCTAAGTAAATTTATGTACTTAAATTATTTATCTTCACCATTTTACGTTCACTTACCCTGACAATTACACACAGCTTCTCAGTGATTTAGTAAAATACCACAGAAAAAAAAAACGTATGTTTATAAAGTATGATTCATTCTGACTTATTTGTTAGGCAGAGATTGTTGTAGATAAAATATAAGCAAATCGAAATTGAAAATTATAAGAAGGGTTTATAAAATGAAATTTTGACTTGGGAAAAAAAGGCTAAAAAAGGTTAAACTGTTTGAATAAACAATATGTACAAAGTTGTTGTTTAGTTAGCTACAAACTTGTGACACTGACTAAAAATACTAAAACTGACCTTGATAATCAACCTTGGTGATGAAAATCAGGCTTTGTCAGGTGAAACCACACTGAGGAGGGAAAAATGTTTATATTCTATTATTTTCTGGCCAGCAGGTGGCAATGTGTCTGCAAATAACTGTGATCTCAATTCAGAAACTTAATTGGCAACTTAAATCTTAATACTTGCCTTCATAGAGTAAACATATAAACATATATTTATTAGTAGCTGAAAATACAACCCACTCATTTGATGATTTATACTTATACATACTATGTTTCATCCTGTCATGGTATCAAAACTGTTACATTTATGACAAAGACAACAAGACAAATACCAATTCTTTATTCAAAACATGCACTTTTTGTTCATGAAAATATTTTTCACAAAAGAAACACTGGCACAGTGCAAAGGACAAGCCTTACAATGACATTTCAATTTGAAAATCTCAAAAATAAAAGTATGTATTAATGACAAGGAACTCTTTATACCAAGACTAGGAAAAAAAAATAACAACAGGCCAGATGCACTTATGTTTTGTCCTGTTAATTACACAAACTAATGGAGTAATGGTGACCTTGATAACATTAACTTCAAACAAAAATGTATAAAAAATGTAACAGCTTTACAATAAGACACTGACAACAGTTTGAAAATCAGGGTTAAGTCTTATACTTTGCCAAAAACTTCTACTGACAGATATATTTCTAAATCTGTCAAAACATTAATGAACTTCTTTTCTCGCCCTCTCTCTCCAGAATACTCAGAGATACTGTAAAATTACCAACTGAAAACACACTCATTTATCTGCATGGCAGGGAAAAAACACAATGCACATAAAATCTGGTATGGTGAAAATGATGATGTAATTTTGCATATTCAGAAACAGCAGTAATGTTCAAAGCTTAACTCCTGGTTGGTAATGAAACCAGTCATGTAGACAGCAGGACTTAGCTTCTGTTTTCAGTCCATAGTGATGAGGACATTTTGAGACAGTTACAATGATGCAGAGTCAAAAGAAAGCGGTACTTTGACTGAAGTAAGGCACCTTAGGTCACAGCATGGAGGCTTCTGCATATTCACTGGGAATCAAAAACACTGACAACAGCTGCAAAAGCCAATTAACAAAATATACAAAGCCGTTTTGATATTATTACCCCATTGTAACTTTATGGTGTGAAAGCAATTGAAAAGAATGTAAACTGCTTGCTGTGTCTTTTGTTTATAAACAGTATATGGACACACACACACACACACACACGTGTAAATACTGTGTCAGTCGGAAAAGGCTTTGCATTGTTTGAAAAGAACAAAAACACAAGTCACAGTCTGCATTTCAGATCCACTCCGAACCTTTAATGACCCCATATTTGCTGCTGCTACTGCTGCTGCTGCCTCTGTCTGCTTCTGCCTTGCTCGAGGTGTGTTTGGAGGCCTGCCGGTGTTTACGTTCGCGGTGAGGCTTGCTGTGGTTGTTACTATGGCTGTGTGTCTGGCTGTAGGCTGGGTTGTCTGCCTCCAGCTTGTTCTGAGGCTGACGGATGTCCTTGTGAACACCTCTGGGGGCATCTCCCATCCCCGCTCTGCACTGGTTATCATCATTACTGGTGTACTGCTGACGCTCCTCCTGGGCAATGTTCACGTGGTTCTGCCGGCATGCCATCTTAGCGTTAGTGAGATCGGTGATTGGCAGTGGCTGCTCCTGGTGTCCTGTAGATACCAGAAGTGGCTTGATGGCGATGTTGTACCCAGGTGGAGCTGATGGTGCGTTCCAAGAATAAGGGTAGCTGCTGTAATCCTCTCCGCTCATTCCCCCCTCATTAAGAGCTCCTTGTGCCCTTGTGAGCCCGTACAGCTCCTCGTCGGGGAGCTGCACCCGGCGGGAGCGTACGATCTCACAGATGGTGCCTATGCCCAGGTGAAGCATCTCCCATATATTGAGAGCCAGACAGAGCAGGGAGACTGTGTACATGATGAGGAGGAAGATGGTTTTCTCAGTGGGCCGTGACACAAAGCAGTCCACGCTGTGAGGGCAGGGCAGGTCTGAGCACACGTAGGTGGCCGGCACCGCAAATCCATACAGAGCGTACTGGCCACACAAGAACGCTACCTCTAGCACAGAGCGGGTCAAGAGCTGAAGGACATAAATACGCATCAGTCCATCCTCTTTGATACGTTGGCGTCCATCATGACGAACCTTGACCTTTGCTTGCCCATCACCACTGTGCCCTTTCCCTGCTGCACCGCCATCACTCTCCACCTCAGCCATTTCATAGATCATCGGGTCTTCCTCTTGGTCGTCTTCCGCCTCTTCAATACCCCTATGCTGCTTTCTGCCCCCCAGGTAGGGTTTCTTGGGTTTCCTCCGTGAAAACCTAGTCACTCCTCCGCTGTCTGCCTGCTCCTCCGCACGAGCAATTTTGTTGACAGCATAGCCCAGGTACATGAGCGAAGGCGTGGCCACCAGGATGATTTGGAAAACCCAGAAGCGGACGTGAGAGAGCGGAGCGAAGGCGTCATAACAGACATTTTCACAGCCCGGCTGGCCCGAGTTGCACACAAATTTGCTCTGCTCATCGTAGTAGATGGACTCCCCTCCTACGGCCGTCAGCACGATGCGGAAAACAATGAGGAAGGTGAGCCAGATTTTGCCCACGAATGTAGAATGGTTGTGGATTTCTTCCAGGAGACGAGTCAGGAAACTCCAACTCATGGTAATGGCAGGGCAGCTACGGTGAGAGGCAGCATACACCTCCTGTTACTCCCCTGTGGAGAGAAAAGAAATAAATAAACTCTGAACCATGCAGACAACACTCTAACAAAAGTATCCACATTAGTACTAGTAATTCTTTAAACCTATTTAAAATATTTATATTTAAGAGAAAGCAGACATCTTTACGTCCGATATCTCAAACACTTGGCAATTCACACAAAAACAATCAAGACTGGTAAACAGCACTACAGGTAGGAAAAAAATGAATGTATGTAAAAAAAAATAAAAATAAAAAAAAAGTGCATTTTTGATTTTGGGGTGAACTGTTCCTTTAACCATGTTAAATATGTGGAGAGAAAAACAAGAGAGAATTTATTAACTTGTCTTTTACTGTGTGTCTCGCATTTGTCTCTCTTTCCCCACAGAATAAATAGAAAAGCTTTAATTCTACAAATAAAGACACCACAGACTCTTCTGCTGTATTCAGAAAATATTTTAGCTCCAAGCACTTTGTCTTTTGTACATGGTTATCAAATAGTGCATTTCTCCACAATAACAACACGTTTATCCTTGATTCTTTTAATAGCTATGCCCCAAAGCTCATGTCTAAACAAACCGTTGGCATTAGTACACAAAGGGAAGAGTAATGACAACAGAGGAATGTCTAACCATAATTGCTATTGTTAACTGAACGTCCCTGATAGCCATTTTACATTAGGTTGTTACTGCAGTATGTCTGACCACACAGATGTTTCATAGACAAAAACCTTCTTATCTGCTTTAAGAAATAAAAGCTGGAAAATGACAACTGAAATACTTAAAACCTGAGGAGGAATCAGAAAAATTAAATATTAAAGTATCATCAAAATCAAGTACTGACTGCAACAACTATGCAATAAAAATACGGATTTAATATGATAATTTATGATGAAGTATTCCACATAATGAGTAATGGTAATGTTTATGAGGGGGCTAAAACATTACGGTAAATGTGTTGGTACTTCAGAGCTTTCTAAATAGTTTTTGATGATTTATAGCTTCAGTAAATGTAAACTATAAACCTTTACAATCAGGTTTCTTCCAGCTGTGGAATGTGAATGAACTTCAAATGTAGCCACCGTTTATCCCTAATGAATGCAACATGAATTCAATGAATAAAATCTTGAGTAAGGCCATTCACTGCTTATCCTTAATGGCAATAGCACATTTATATGCAACATTATTATCAGACATATTTACATTAGCTACTTCTTAACATTACCTGTCTGTGATAGAAGGTACAACAAGGGGTGTGTGAATAATGAACTGTTTTAGTTTTTAAATGTGTTCTTCCTCTCATTTACATTTTTCTTCCACATATAATGCAGATAAAGACCAGCATGTTTATAATTAATGGAACAACACAACCTTAATAAAGTGCTGCAGGGATGTTTTTTTTTTTTGTTAGTTGTTGTTTAAGTTAATGTAGCCTTGGTTCCCTCGTCACAAAGGCTGTGAGATTTTTCCATAGGACTTTAAGCTCTGTGGCAAATAAGTTTATAAGATCTACATGTTTTGTTCAGCAAGATAATCTTCACAAATCAACACCGCTTTTATTATTTTTGAAGGTAAATGCAATCACTAGAAGTAAAAAGCTAATGTTAAGCTATAAACAGTCTACAGCTGCATGACTTCATCACCACAACAGTGAGACTGGAAAGTCATGTCCGGCATGATGACGCTCTGTAGTCTTGTTTAGCCACTGATTAGCGACTGCCTTTTTACAGACATAAACATGCTTGTGGTATACTTTCCTCTCTCTCGAGTTTAGATGGTAAAATCCTTTCAGTCCTTTACTAAACTAGACCACCTCATACTGTCTGAAAACTGCTTTATCTGCAGACATCCTTTCATTCATTCATTCATTTTCCATAAGGGTTTGTCCTCGCAAGAGTCGCTGGAGCCAATCCCAGCTGTCATCGGGCAGAAGGCGGGGCACACCCTGGACAGGTCGCCAGAATATCACAGCCCACATATAGACAGACAACCTTTCATGCCCACACAACTAAGGGCAATTTAGAGTCACCAATCAACCTGACCTGCATGTCTTTGGACTGTGGGAGGAAGCCGGAGACCCACACAGGCACAGGGAGAACATGCAAACTCTGCACAGAAGGGCCCCCGCCCACAGACCGAACCCTGTTCCAACCCGGGATCGAAGGGACCCTCTTGCTGTGAGGCAACAGTGCTAACCACAATGCTATCATGCCACCCCCTTGCAGCCATCCATCTGCCCAAAATGTATGCTCTCTAATGAGGTGTGGTAGGACCCTATTGTAGCACAACAGAGCAGGTAAGTAGTTGGTAATGACCTTTATTTAATCTTTTGGCAGGTTGAGTGGAACAAACGTGGGTATAATCAGATTGCAGGTAAGTAGGGACAGTTATCAGTTCTGGGGTGGAGCAGAGTTCATGAGTCGAGCAGAGTTTGTAGAAAGACTGGGGTGAGCTCACGTTCACAGGTGATA
Source organism: Plectropomus leopardus (assembly GCF_026936395.1). Taxonomy (NCBI): domain Eukaryota; kingdom Metazoa; phylum Chordata; class Actinopteri; order Perciformes; family Serranidae; genus Plectropomus; species Plectropomus leopardus. The sequence continues at coordinate 13,710,054 of NC_142194.1, forward strand.
GTTCAGAGTTCAGGTGGGGAAATTGTAAACATGGAGTGGACTGGTAGGTGAATGTATCAGGTAAGGTGCAGAAACACTTACATCAGGGAGCTTGTGGGAAAAGCAGGGACTCCAAAGAGGGGCAGGCAGGGCTTGTGGACAAGGAGGAAGCAGAGTTGGCATCAGGCAGGCAGGCAGCAGAGCAGACGAATCCAGTAGGAGCAGGAAGCTGGATCAACGAGGACAGGCTGGGAATCGATGCACAGTCAGAACAATAAACACCAATGGCACTCACACGAAGGAGATGTTTCACTCGGCAGGAGGTTCTGAAGACAGCTGGAAGAATGGCGAGCTCTCTCGACGGAGCTGAAGCAGTAGAACACTGCACAGCCACAGGCAGACGACAACCAGGAAGTGCACAGGAAAAACTCTTCGCCGGGTCAGAGGCGAGTCGAGTCGTAACCAGGAAAACAGTCCGAGAGTGAATGCTGCTTAAATATTGGCTTGATTGGAGATGAGGAGCAGCTGGGAGCACCAGGTGGAGGTGAGGAGGCTGATGAGGGGGAGTGGCCGGATGGAGAGAGAAGTCAGGGTGGAGTAAGTGAAAAAAATCCCACAGCAGCAGGAGAGAGGCAGAGCAGACTGTGACAATCTCCAAGAGTCACTCGTAGAGGAAATTTAAAAGGTCCAGACTTTTGTCGGACTGACAATGTCTGCATGCTTTTGTGTGTGTGTGTGTGTGTGTGTGTATGTGTGTGTGTGAGTAAGTTCAGGGGGTTTCCCAGGATAGTATACTATATTCCAACTGTGGCTCCTGCTTGGCTGCTTGTAATAACATGCACTGGACATCCATCTACCAACAGGGGACAGAGGCGAAGGCAAACAAGTGCGGTGATAAAGGAGAAGCCTTATGGTTGTTCTCGGGCTGTCACTGTATGAAGTCAATTATTTTATCATACTGTTTGGCAAAAAATAAAACATTTTTAAAAAATCAATGTTTAAGGGTTTAACCATATGACAACAAAACATGGGATTTGCTTTTATTGGTTTTATGACTACAATGATCAATCAAAGGGTAGAATATTAAACACTAACATATTAATAATTGACTGTTTTCTTGGAAATAATAAAAACATTTGCTGGTTACAGCTTTTTAGATGTGAGGATTTACCATTTACCTCTGTTTCATATCACTGTAAACTGAATAGACTGTAGATCTGGACTGTTGGGCAGGAATGGCATGTCGATTTCTGACCCAAAAAACATTAATTTTGAACCCTGGCAAGACTTTTAAATTTGTTCCTTTTTACTTATAACTTGAAATAAGAAAACATTTATTTTCTATATTTTACAAAATATGTAACTTAATTTTACAGTATACAAACTCTAGCAACCACAGATTAAACTTAACTGCATATACAGTGCTCCTGCACTTCTATTGATGTCATGCCACTGAACATTTCCCTCACTGACACTTCATTTATAATAGGCATACTGACACATTGTCAGATTGAGTCAGTGTGACATTTTAGTTTTGAAAAAAATTAGACAAAGAGACTTTAAGGAAACCAGGTCCAGCTGCTGTTAACATGCTTCCCCCATGTCTCATTCCGTACAGAAAAAAAGTCCTGACTGTCTCATTAAGGGCCACATGCCCTCTAAAACTGCACATCTGGCCACGTTGTGTAATGTACTATTTGGAGGCCCCGTAGCACAACTATCACCACCCAAACATAAGTCTCGTGGATGGCGAGAAACTGGGAACAATCCCTCATATTAGCCCAGTTTTGCATCAGCTTATCAGCAGAGTGAATCATGCTGCTGCACAACAATAGAGAGGAAAGCAAATTTAATTGCAAGCCATTAAATCGGGCATTTTAGGTCTAAACAATCCTATGTAATGTCTAATCCTCTAAACACAGACACAAACAAATGGAACAGTAAGATGAGCACGTGTGTAAATTATTACCTTTCAGCTTCTGGTGCCAGATTTTTGTGATAAACACACCATCCTCTATTGTTAAACATGCATGCATCAAACTAGTGCCTGCTGTTAACACTTCTCTGACAACTGTCTATGTAAAGTCAGTGAATGCAGTGGTAAGTGAACCAGAAAATGAACTCCACAGATATGTCTTTATTTAAAACTACAAATGAAGTCCATTTGTTCTTTGCAAAAAAAAAACCCTGCCTAGTCTCAAAAAGTAGCAACAATACCACGGCCCAAGTTATTAGCAGTGCCACATCGAATGCCCGAAAGTGATGCATTGCATTTTCCCCAGATGTCTCCCAGCCCCAGACCTGCAGCCTCCAGTTTCCTACAGCGCCAGTAAAAGAACTATTTGAGGAGTGTAACTTTAAAGAGCAGTCAGCCTTGCACATGCCTATCTAAGAAGGCTTCAAGCTGTGAACGTGAGGGTTTGTGGTTTCCTTCAAAGCAGTTTAAAGTGATGTTCTACTCAAAATCTATCTCTAGAGTATGAAACACTCACCACCTCTTAACTTGAGGGGTGACTGTAAAAGGTTTTTAGTTTGCTGACAAAGTACTTCCTGTTTTTAAAGGCATATGTATTTTTTTTTTTTCTTGATTAGAGACATACTACAAAGAGAACTGTCAGGAAAGAGCACTTGGATGTGTGTAATACACTGTGTCAGTGTGTTGTCCTTTGAGTGGTCATTGACTGAACAAAACATAAATAAGAGCATGATTAGGTATAAGTTTGCTAAGACACTTGCGGTTGCGCATTTACATTAAGTACAGATAAAGTCAAGGAACAAAAGTTACACTAGATATCTTTTTGCTGCAGGATTATTCCAGATGTGATACAGCAATCCCAGACTCAGAACTAATGTGGGCCAGGGATGTAAAGTGTGGGGGCTAATAGTCCCTATTTTCCACCCACTTACTTTCAGTGCCATCGCTCCAACTACAATCATCTTCAAACTCAGACTTCATTGTAATCTCAACCCTACACTCACTTCACTCCCCTACTTCCCGAGCCTTTGCTCGGACCACACCCTTGGCAAACTTTGTCTTCATTGTCATCTCAACTACAGATCAGTAAGGGTCCAGACACACCAGAGTTGAGAGTGATATCTCATCACACCAGCAAGAGGCGGTTTGTCTGTAATGGCCGTTCAAAAACAGACACTTGAAGACTGTCTTGACACTAGTTAGCCAGTCGGTAAATTAACATTTACTGTGTGCCAGTGAATAATAACACAAACCATCAGAAAACTCAGTGGCTAAAAAACCCCAATTTTACCTTATTCGACACATTTGATTCAAACTAACTCCCTCTTAATTTTAGGTCATTGTTAACTTTCCTCCCCTCTGTGTCTCTTCTCGTGTACTAAGCTGAACTGCCAATCAGAGTGATGTCAATCACCGACTGCCTCTGCTGTCGCAAACACCGATTCAACAAGCTGAATCAGCAGAGAAAAAGCCGGCGTGGGACACTGTGGCCCAACACTGGACGATTATGATGGCCAACCATTGTTTCTGTAAGGGCCTTAAAATGTCATAACTGCATCTTTCACAGTTGTGATGCTTTCGTAGTGACAAAATCTGAAGACAGACAAATACCTGACAAAATATTCAAAATCACTTCTGTGTGAGTTCCTGCCACAATAAGTGTCTCCAGGATAACAATTTGCCATGATGCAAAACACACACAGAATCACAAGGTGAAAAAATTCCATTCGTGTTGTTGCAGATGGTAATCAGGTGTCAATAACTAACAGACCTGATAGTGGTAACCATAACAAGCAGTTCAAATTATTGTCATTGTGGCGCCTTCATTACTACGTTACTTATGTTACGGCAAACGTTCTGTCCTCTCTCGAGAAAAGTCAAGGACTGCAGTGTTATCACCCAAACTCATCTCCCATCACTGTGTACCCAGACATGGAGCCTACAGGGTACGTTGATGTCACTACGGGAGCCATCTACTCAAAGACATCAAACTCCACACAGAAGATGTATGCTTGTGTAGCCTACAACATAATCTAGACACAAGCCTCTAGTGCAGAGAGCTAATTTGTCATGAAGAGGAAGCCAATGCAAGTATGCTTGCTAGAACAAAACATCAATCATCCCGCTAAAAACAGCTGGAAAGTAACAAGTGTTACTGGAGCATTAGTGCCTTGTACAAGGGCGTCTCAGTTGTTATTTTGCACTTATAACAAGTGTCAGGTCATGCATTTAAAAGTTTTTAACTAATAACTACATAATCTTAATGTCCTTACAGAACAGGGTCTTATGATATGAAAATACATTTATATTTGCATATTGATCTTATTACCTCTTTTTGTTTTATCCTTCCTATCCTCCTCGGTTTCCTGGCCAGAATTCAGAAATATTTCAAACCCCATGTGCCTGCAAAAAGAACCAAGATAACAACATAAACCTTAAAATCGTCACAGTTTTCTATAGAACAGGGGAATTGTTAATTGACATAGTAATTGTTAACTTCTACTGTCATGTTCAATTTTTCTTTTACAATTAAATGCATTTAAGATGTCAAACTAGAGGCAATTTCAAAGCGTTATGAGGTAAAACATGAAACTAAAATACTTGTTTTGAAAGGTTTAAGCTTATATCTTCATCTGATCATTATTCATGTCTTTTTTAATTACGAAAAATATACTGTACATAAAAAAGGTTACACAGCTTTTTACAATCAAATACCTCAAAAGAAAAGCACACAAAACCATATTATTTCATGCTGTAGCTGGTTTAAAAATACAAACCAAACAAACAAAACCCCCAATAATTTAGCTTTAGCCAGCTGCTTGGACATGGGCCTACAATGAGTAGTCAACTAATCGATTGGACAGAAAATGAATGCAAAGAAATTTTAAAAATAGATTTCAATTATTAAAGTAGTACCTATGCATTATCTGGCTCAACCTTAGCTAATATATTATCTTTGAAAACAAGCTAACATTACAGTTAGCCTAATTTATTTGAGTTGAGTTTCAGGAAATTGTGGTTTTTTACTTTTACTAAAAATTTACTTTTTTAGAAAACACTTTACAGTCTAACCAAAACAACTGAGTTGATAAAAAAAAAAAGACAGATACATGTTACTTAAAAATAACGTAAGTTAGTTGCTTTGGCCACCTTCAGTATCATTTGGCAACAATGAACTAACCAAACAAAAAAGCTGAGAGGGTTTGTTTTTTCGTTTCAACGATGACACATGTTATATAATGTTTATTCATCCTTTAATTTAATTATCAGAAACATTTGTTACGTTACAGTTACTTAAAAAGCTTGTAAAACACAACTCTTAAACTTAATGTGGGTAAGGTTACCGAACCCTCCGAGCAAACATTTATAACCATGGCAACATAACTAATGTTAGCTAACTTAGGACGATCTTTTAACATTAGTCAATTTATTTAACTTGGTAAATAGCTACAAAGACACATTTCTTTGTATTCCTATTACCTCACGTTAAATTCCCCTATAATAGTTTAGTAATTATCCCTCAAGCATACTTTGACATGTGACATGTATCTGCCTACCTCTCGTAAATTCATCGCAGCATCCTCACCTCTTCATGCACGTTTGTCGCCGCTCCCTCCGCCAGAAAGCCGCATCAACGTTCACAAATCAGCCGGAGAGATATCGTACTTCTGTGCTGGGGAAAAAATATCAATCGCCGAATTGAATGAAAAAGTACAATGCAGAAGTGCACCAAGAAAAAATTGCTCAAAGTTTGAAAGAAGTTAAGTCTTGAATGATTAGAGTGTTAAATTGACTTTTTCATCCCGCAGACTGGTACACCAGGAGAGGGCTTGATGGTATGTGCAGAGGAAGACAAACTGGCTGGTGTCAAGCAAGGAGGAGTTTGAGTGTGTGTGTGTGTGTGTGTGTGTGTGTGTGTGTGTGTGAGAGAGAGAGAGAGAGAGAGAGAGAGAGAGAGAGATATGCATCATGAGGCATACTTCTCTACTTTAATTACAAACTGAGATTATAGCATAAAAATATAGGAGTATAGGATATATAGGAGTTTATAAAATATGTTGTTTTGTTATAAATGCAACTGCCAAAAATTTAATACAAGTACAGCTACAACAGTTAGTTAAATAGTCAATCAGTCTATTCACAGAATATGAAATGCCAACTATTTTGATAAACATTTCAGTCTGCTTCTATTTTTATTTTAATCTTTAATCTTTTGTAATCTATAATTTTAAGGTTGGGGGTATTTTATCTATTTAGATTTTTTTAGGATTTTTTTGCATTGGGTAATTTTACTTTTAATACTTTTAGTAAATGTCTCTGATTTTGTTTTTGTTTGTTTTTTTACATTTACTTGAGTACCATTTTCTATTTGGAACTTTTACTTGTAACAGAGTACTTTTATAGAGTAGTATTAGTACTTTTACCTCAGAAAGGGATCTGAATACTTCTTCTGCCACTGTGCTTAAACACATGTATATTACAAGCGCCAGTCAATGGCATACGGGCATGTTTCCAATGCATCACTTGTCTTTACATCTGCAGTTGAATACCAAAGAAGTCACCATTGTGTGGGAAATACTAGTTCTTCTACTATGTAAAAAGACTGCAGCGCCACAGTCTATTATTCAGTAGCCACATATTTTCCAGGGTTATGACATGTTTCCGTCAGCTTTGTCTATCTGTCATCAAAAATATGTGGACGATAATCTAGTGACAAAATTATGACTTTGTTTTCTCACATGCAGAGCATGTGAGAAGTGTGTTGTTGAAATGTTGATAACATTCCCCTTTTTGTACAGAGACCCATTGCAAAGTTTCTGGTTTCCTCCAGCTCCTGCAGGCTGCACAAAGACTTGGCCATGTTTCAGGGCTTTATAAAAGGGGCACAGATCAGAGATTTCAGACAACACATTCTGTATATTTACCACTTTGTTGTCTTTAGACGGAGTCTGAGAATGAACAGACACATAGAGTTTGTTTCATCTTCTTCCATCAGGCTTTGGATTCAAATCAGGAGCTTTTATGCTTTCTGCTATCAATTCCTCAAGCTGCTTTTAAGGGGCACTCCATGAATTTTATACATAAAGGTCAGTTTACTCGCCATGGAGAGCACAACTCAGCCTGTAAAAACAGCTGTGTAATGTCATCTGCAGTTCTGGTTGGAGCTTTATAAAGTCCTAGAAAGTAACTCTGATTATATAACAGCCCATGAAAAAACCTGGGGTGTGAAGTTTGAAAGATAAAGGCAGTTAACAGGTACTTAGATTGTAATGAAAAATGCTATCTTGACACTTTGTGGGAATTATAAGTACCACTGCTTTTGGACACATATACTCCTTCTCCACCCAAATTAGCGTGTGCATGCCAGTTTTTTAACACAGGTAAACCCGCTGAAAATAGGCTACAGAGTCCTTTCCCATTGTCAGTAGAGCAGAGCTGTGTACACGGCTCTGCAATAGATGAATATACCTTTTCCTTTCTGTGTGTGGACTTTCCCACTAGATTTTGGTTATTGGCAAAAAAAAAGCTTACATGTTTTGTTTAGCAACATAAACACTGCTTTTGTGATTTTTTAAAATATAAATGTAATTGCCCAAACTACAAAGCTTACATTAGGCTATATACCAACTACAACACAGTTGAATGACATCACATTGCCACTGTGTTATTGTCACATTTTACTAATTTCTTGCAATTTGTGGGACATATCCTGTCAAGTTGGTCATTGACTGTTTTAGAAAGAAATCATATCAATTTGTGCAGGTTTCAAAGGGTCTGAACACAGCATAAAAAAAACCAAACAAACAAAAAAACCAATGACGATCCAGGTTTCAAAGGATTAACCTCCTCAAGGATGTACAAATACAAACCAAACATTGTTCTCTCTGCGTCTAATGACCTACAAGCAAAGGAATCTTAGCTTTATCACCACTGTTCATCTCAAGGACAAGGACAAACGTCAGCTCAGGCAGCCCTCACTTCCTTCTCCTTTCCATCTCCATTTGTTGCTAACTGACTGTTTCTGTCAGGGAGGGCTGCTGCTCTAAGCTATTAGCTTGACTTTTGGCCGGCATTGTATTCTCAAACTATCAGCAGAAGAATCAAAAACAAAGCAGTGGAAACAGTTACGAGCCTAATCAGCCTGATAGCTTTTTGGCAAAGGAAGTCCACATCCTAATTCAGAGCGACCTCTTACAAGTCTCAAGTCCCTTAATGGAGTTATCTTTCACCTCAGAGGGAGTAATTGAATGGACAAAAATCAATGAGGGTATCAATAAAAGCAATCATCGGATAGCTCTGTCAATTTAAAACATTTTAACAGAGTGTCTTCTGTTATTGGTGAGAGGAAGGGCTGTATCAGCTGGTATGTGGATATTGACGGGAGGTACAACAGACTGTCATTGACGAGTTCAAGATCTTAAAATACAATTTGTCATCAATCTCTCCAAATTGATGTTAACTGAGTTTTCTATCCATTCACTTACCTCTGGAGGTCATTGGAAATGGGGTTGGACAGCAAGTTATCTTTTGCCTATTTAATCATAATAGACACAGCATGTACTGTTTCTCCAACAATGTCAGCCTCCACATGACCTAAACTGAAGGATCAATTCCGTTTAGATCAATTCAGCTGAGAGTTGCAAAAGTCCAGAGCCAACAAATAGGTTTTTCAAAGAGTGAAGTGCTAAATCAGTTTTGCTCAACTTAGTCTGTGGGCAAAATCTGGCCCCTGATCGGGTGCCCCCCCCCCAACACCCCAACCATTTTCAAATTCACAATAAAAATTAAAGAAAAAAAAAAAATCAGAGAAATATCCAAAAATCCGAGAAACGTCCCAAAAATCTGAGAAACATCCAAAAATCCTAGAAAGTAAGCTTAAATCCTAAATCCTAAAAGGCTGGAAATGTCCTTAAATCCTTAAACGTCTTAAAATCCTAGAAACATCCAGAAATCTGGAAAACGTCCAAAAATCCTAGAAATGTCCTTAAATCCTGGAAACATCCTTAAATGCTGGAAACATACTAAACTTCTAGAAACATCCTTAAATCTTGAAATGTCTTCAAATTCTAGAAATTCGAGAAATGTCCTAAAATGTTAGAAACACCCTTAAGTCCTAGAATCGTCCCAAAATCAGAGAAATGTCCTAAATCCTAGAAATGTACTAAAATATACTAAAATCCTAGAACTGTGCTAAAATCCTATAAACATGTATGGGGCAGCTGTGACTTGCCCCTGGCCTCCTGTCATTTTGTAAAAGTGGCCCCTTAGCAAAGCGAGTTGGATAACACCGTGCTAAATCAAATTAGAAGACAAGAAGGCATTACACGTGGAAGAAAAGTGTTTCGTACAGTCAGCTTTTCTCTGGTGACGTTATCATCAGGAGCCTCGGACTGACAACAGAAAATATGACGGTAGACATAACAATGACACGGAATCACCCGAGGGACGGCCTGACACAGTAAATCAGAGCCAAGAAATCAGATGTGGAGAGAGAACAATGTGAGATTGGATGCAAACATGACATGTGGAATGTCTTTATCTGATCTGACAGAAGTCAAACTAGAGAGGAAGAGCGGGGGTATCGAAGGGAAGAGATAAAACAGGGGTTAAATGCAGAAACAAGGTTAAATCAGGCAAAATGGGCCTAAAATAGACTGAATCCTTTACAAGTAAGACGGCTGAATCAACAAATTACTTGGCTGACTTCAGCAGCGGCTCACATGATGACATGGGGCACGCACACACATGTCATCTCTGTCACAGCCTTGAGCCTGAACTGTCATGTTCCCCGAGAGTTGTTTCATGAATTCACATCAGCGCTATTGTTTACGCCGAAGGAAGCCTGTTGGTGTCACATGGTTTTCTCATTATTCCAATGCAACCAAACTCTCTGTGTGAATGCTTGTAAGAACTGATAAAGTCTGCTACTGCAGAGGACATCAGCGGTTTTGACAGAGATATGTTGACATGGTGCCACCTTCTGGTCAAAATATGTACACAGAAGTTACGTTCTGAACATATTAAAAGCCAGTCATTCCCAACCTTTTCCCCTTTTAATGGGTTAACTGACTATAAGTGACATTTTATGTATTTTCATAATATATTCAATACATAACAGTACCAATGATAACAATAATCCCAGCAATAAGAGACACTGTTTATAATAGTATCACCCAAAATACATTAAAAGTAATAATCACTTTAAATCGAAGATGTGCAGTAGTATTATGATTCACTTACCATCGTGGTCATCTTTGGGTGAGCCAGGATCTGGTTCATAAATATATCTCTTCTTTGAAAGGTTTCATGCTCTTTCGGGCATCTCTTTTTCAGTATTTCCTGCTGGCCCATCCAATCTGTGAAATACATAAAAGTATTTTTATGTGGTTCTTAATGTCACTATGCCTTATAATTTGTTGCAACAACTTGTTAATACCTTTGACTTTACAGATTTTGTGTTAAATTTAAACATTTTAGGCCACGAGGTACTGAAAAACATGATCGTAAATTCACCAGAAATACCACAGTAAGACACAGAGACCAAAACAACAGGGAATAGAGAAATATCTGAAACAACTGCATTTTCTGTGATTAGACAGCCGGACGTTATGTTCTGGACATTGCTCAGAAACTCCTGCTTATTGATGACATACCTTGGAAACATACATCTTCCCAATCCCCTTCATTTACTGGTAATTTTCCTCTTTTTTACTCATTTTTAGCAAATTTTTGGACCATTTCTCATAAAGTCGTTTGTCCACCTCTTCAAAGTTTCAAAGGGTTAAGGCACCTCGACATTGGCTTTACTTTTCAGAACATAAGCTACGTCCACCTCTTTTAAACCGTCTGCGGTAAATTGGATTGCCTCATCCACTGAAGGTCACTACAATGGCCATGGTTGTGGCTAATGTTTAGTCATCTCCTTTTTAATGTCTTCTCATATCATCACAGATCAGTGTCTCTGTCTGTCTCTGCTCCCTCCACACTGCTGACATTCTTTCCACTGACCCTGCCATCTCCACTTTTCTGTCTACACTCTCGTCCACTCTCCTCTAATCCTGCCCTTCTGTCTTCACTTTGTCCTTTGGCTGTCTGAAGTCTTGCAAGTTGAGAAAGCGGTTTGGATGACTCCTCTCACTCTCTCAGTCTCTTCTGTCATCCTCCTTTTCTGCTTCTGCCTCTGCTAAAATCAACACATCCCCTTAGGATTGCATCATGTGAAACTTCTTCTCCTTGTCCTATCTCCCTATATCACTCCCCCTTTCTCCTCAGTTTTCCTCAACACTAGCCTGACATTATCTCTTCCAGAACAATCATTTAAAACCAGTGACATGAACAAAAACATACCAGCATGACGCCATTTGTTTCCTTTCAAAATTCTCAGCACAAACTGACTTAGCAACAGTCTTCACTTCTGAGGCTTTATTGGGCTTTCCCCAGGACACTATTTTAATAAAGACTTTTTAATTCCTGAAGCTGACTAAATCTCAAGTTAAGGTGTAATAGCTGCACTGGATCTTTTGATGATGCTCAATTTGAAACAATTGATCAATAATTGCTTAGGCTATAAAAACAACATTTTCAAATGTCTTGTTTTTTCTAACCAACAGTTCAAAACTGAAATAAGTTCTGCATATAATGATACAAAAACAGAGACAAGTAGCTAACTAAAAAGCAGCTAGTGATTTTTTTTGGCATTATTGCTTAAAAAAATAGAAATAATACCTTGTAGTCATAGTCCTCCGTGAACTGGACAGGTTAAATATAGCATAATAATTATTAGGTTCACTGAAGGTCAAATAAGGTCTGGGAAGGATAGTTATAATTTAGGGACTATTTTATGTAAAAGCTGTAATTACTGCCTCACATGTGTGTGTCTCTGCTATCCAGTCAAGTTACAGTTTATATCCATTTCTGTCCAGACGCACATGTAGCCATGACAGTAGACAATACTTCAGCTATCGATGTTGCTGCAAAGAAGCTACAACATTTGAAAGTGTGAATGCTTCACACATCTTCAACCTGACAGCACGGAAGATCTCTACAATCAAAAGTTTAAAGGTGGACACCAAAGATTATTGTCACTAATACAGTGTCCAACCAAATGTCTCCGCCTCTGTTCAATGACATAAAATAATGAGCAGAAAAGTGTATTTGCTGAACTTATGATGTCACATTGAAATTGAGCTTTGACTTTTTGTATATAAAATGTCATCACTTCATCATTTAACTCTTAATGACCTTTGACCACCAAAATCTAATCAGTTCATCACTGAGTCCAGGTGGATGTTTGTGCCAAATTTGAGGAAATTCCCACAAGGCGTTACCAAGACATCGTGTTCATGAGAATCGGACGAACAATAGGTCAAAATGACCTTGGACTCTCAAATTCTTATCTGTTGAGTACAGTGGATGTATTGACAACCCGAAAACATCATACTTCTTGTCATTAAAAAAACACTTAATTTATAAATTGATGATCAAAATAACTGCTGATTATTTTTCTGTTAAATATCTTTCCATCCATCCATCCATCCTTCCAACTATCCATCCTCCTATCTACCAACCTACCTCCAACAACTTGCACATTAATAACTCAGAAATCTATTAGCATACTGCACTAGCATTGACTAATGCAACACATACTGTTAATTCTTGTGCATTCCTGTTCATGTAGTGTATACATTCATGCTGTTTTATGCATTATGTCATGCATGAATTCTTGATAATTCATGTAGACTCACTATTGTGTTTAACAAAAAAATAATGTGGTAAGTTGTCATGGAAATGTAGATTTTCAATTTTTCTCAATTGAAATTTTATATATATATATATATATATATATATATATATATATATTATATATATATATATATATCTTATATATTTTATTTTTATATTCATTTTAGTTTACATTTCTGATACTGATCTTTTAAAAAGTGAAAATTTGACATTTCTGTAGAAACTGAGTCAACTCATGATGTGTGATCGAAAGCTCCAGAACAGCCACTAAATGGACTTGAGGTGAGATTGTTTTTGTTTTTTCTGATAAGTTATGATAATGCGCTTCATTGAACCTTAAGAGGAAATATAGTAATAGATATGATATATTTATGGTCGCCGCTGTGAGACACACAACAGAAACAGATTAATTAGATAATGGCTTTATATTCCTGTTACACTGATGCATTACACACAAAATTGGATTTTTTGATTAAACACACACACACACACACACACACACACACACACACACACACACACACACGATACATTAAACCACACAAAAAAAGAAAAAAGTAGCATATTAGTCGAACAGCGTCCCAACAACACAATTTTATTTGGTTGTTGTGAAGCCATAATACAATTTTAAAATGTTATCAAAATGGTTTGGTGATCTCAGGTCCAGGTTCAAATCCCTGAAAATGTCAAATGTCATGTATTTCTTCCTGTTTAACCTTAAATCTTGTTTACATCATGTCAAGTATACAGCATTTCATTATTGCACAAAACTCCATGGAAGTTTTACAGGTATACAGACAGTTAAGTAAATTAAAAATACCCCTTGTTAAATTTTAATACTTATAGCATCAGAGCATCAGAGCTCACAGAACTTTAGTCTCCTAATCACAAAGTATTAACACATCAGGTTTGATCACAAACAATTTCCAGATCCCACTCTGGCTGGGTTGATTACTTCAAATAAACATCTGAACTTTTTAAAATGAAGATTTTGTTCTTTCAGCAGCAATTAAACATATTTTATAAACATGTTTGCTTATCAACACGTTCTTCTCTACTCCCTGAGAAACTAAAACACTGAAAAGGAAATTTCCAGCACTTATACAGCATAATGTTGTTTTTAAGGCTAGAAGTACTTCATCAATTAACAAGCTTATTACTTATCTGTTTTACTGCTTTTCAACAGCACCCAAACTTTCTTATTTTCAACTGCAATGGCTTGAAATATTAATGCAAACATACACTCAATTATTAATACTATCTCTAGCCTAAAGTTACAAGACAGGACCAATATCCGTGTGTGTTAATGTGTGGGTATACGAAGATGGAGGCTGTACACTGGCTATAAAACTTAACAAATGCACAGTATACATGCCTGTTAGAATTAGAATTTAACGCTTTAAACTCTGAGCAAGGCGGTGAAATTTCTTTAAAAAAATGTGGAAAAAGGCAATGTGCAACTTGGTAAGAAGTGTTCCACAGATTGCAAGAAATCAGTAGATATAGAAAATTATTTTTAAAAAAGCGTGGGAAAAACAATATTTAAATACATCCTAATTACATATTTAAAATTATGTTACAGACTTATTACAATTTTAATGTCCTTGTTTAATTTTCAGGTAATTTTCTTCTTTCTTTCTTAATATTTTTTGGGTTATTTCTCCTTTTGTTGTTCATTGCCTTCTTCCCAAGTTTATGCAAGAAATGTTTGCTCAGGATTCAATGGGTTAAACAGCTTTTTGTAAACAATATGGAAAAACAAAAATATCAACAAGATATTTCACAATTTCCTGAATTCAAACATTAATGTCCCTGTAAACCCTCTCAACGAATACAAGTGCTCCTTATTTATATATTTTCCAGTCCCCTACATGGAGTTAGTGAGGCAGAATGAGGTTACACGTTGTGTTAATTATGCAAAATATACGAGAGGCTGAAACCTCCATCACCACAACACTGTAGTTTACTGGGATACATTCAAACATAAAGAAGGCTTTAGAGACTATAAATCCTCCTCAACCTAAACCTTCTATTAATAATAATTTTCACAAGGTGTTTTAAAAGGATACAAGTACAGTAAGTAGTAGCTAATAACTACACGAATACAATTCAGAATCTTCAATTAGTGCTTCGCATTACACTTTCTTCATAGTTTTAGTCACAAGGTATAATGTTGGGCCAAAGTGCAGGTGTATGGCTACAGCATTCCCTTTGGATCTCATGCTGGTGTAGATTACCGTTGTATAATCAAGCCCTAGATTAGGTATCAGTATGACCGGTGGAGAGAGCACAGGTACGGTGCATGAGTCTCTGTCACTTTATCCCCTCTATGCTGTCCTTGTCCCTGCCTGACACGACATGTGCGGTCTTTTGTCTCATGTAGTGCTACAACACCTGATCCTACTTATGTGTCCATCGTCGAGGCCTTAAATGCAGAGTTAAGTGTTTGAAAAAAGAAGAACAGAATCATTTTAAGTCTTACAGTACCTGTGACACAAAGTTTCACATCTAGGATTTCTCAAAAACGTCAGATACAGTGAGATAGTCAAATGTAAAGGAAATTACATACATTTTGAAAGAGATGGTGTGTTGAATAAGCTGCATTGGATTTAGCACACCACACACAACTTTGGTTAAAATCTTCAGTATTTTGATCAACCTTGAAAACTAAACCTTCGAGCATCATTAATACTGTTTTTTTCATTATTGGTCATGATAATCTCCACAAGTGAGCTCATTTATTTGCTTTCAATTGGGAGTCAAGCTCTAATACTGCATACACACTTAAAACCTATTAACTGCGATGGAAATAGGCTTTTATATCACGCTTGCATTGAAAGATAGTTTGACATTTTGGGAAATGCACTTAGTCGCTCTCTTGCCCAGAGTTTTATAAGAAGATCAATAACACTCCCCTCTGTACGAGCAATATGCAGCCAGTTATCTAAGCTTAGAATGGAAACAACTTTGGGGATCTCAGAATTGAATCTCGGCTCTATGCAGATGATGTGGTTCTGTTGGCTTAATCAGACTGTGACCTCCAACACAGACTGAAGTGGTTTCCAATGTGAGCAAATGGTTGGAATAAGAATATAAGTCTGAGGCCATAGGTCTCAATCGGAAAATGGGCGATTGCCCCTCTGGGCCACACTGTCATGGTGAAGAGGGAGCAGAGCCAGAAGGCAAAGCTCTCTATTTGCTGGTGCATCTACATCCTCACTTTTGGTCATGAGCTTTGGGTAGTGATTTAAGGATGAGATCTCAGATGCAAATAGCCAAAAAGCTTCCTCGTCTGGTGGCTGGGTTTAGCCTTAGAGATAAAGTGAGGCGCTCAGACATTTGGAGGGAGTTGGAGTAGAGCTGCTGCTCCTCCACATTGAAACGGGCCAGTTGAGGTGATTCACACATCGGATCAGGATGCCTTTTTGGCCCTCCCTGTTAGAGGTATTATGGGCACATCCAACTGGTAGGAGGCCCCGGGGTAGACCCAGAACATGCAGCAGGGCCTATGTATCTTATCTGGCCCGGGAACACCTTGGGATCCCCTGGGAGGAACTGTAATATGTTGCTGGGGGGAGGGATGAGCAGCCCCAGATAGAAATGGATGGATTGACGGACATGACAATTAAACATTTTTCAAGGGTTACTGTTGCATTCACAAGCTCCTTGGATGAACCCATATCCCGAACTTGGAAGTCGCTCCTCTGGTTTCAGTTTGTTCGTGAGTTTTAAAGTTGTAATGTGGAAACTACATGGATGCTACAAAGGAGATGGGCTGTTTTTTATTGCTCAGAGTTTTTCACATCCCAATGAAGATTCATGTTGGTATCCAAATACACTAAAACAGTTTGAAGCTTGAAATTATGTGACTTGTTGTACCAGTGCATTCCTGACTGTTAATACACAACCTTTTCTAACTAATCTAGGTTGCTCTACATGGACAGCTGCAAAACATATTCCAAATTTCATGTAAGCAAAAGAATTAATATGCAATACGTAAAGTAACGGGAAGTTTTTTATCATCAACCAAGCATTTAATTTTGTCCACCATGTTTCTGTGTTTATGACGTGAAAGTGTGGTACCAAAGTTTTTACCAACTCTCCGAGCTGTTGTTTCAACCTCTTCATATATATTTTCCCTGATGGGAACTATTTTTTCCAATTATTCCTTCACCACATGAATGGTTTATGTGTGCCAGAATATTTCTCAGCTGACTGTGGCTCCAGGAGTCTCAACTCATCACCTTGCAAATGCTCCAAGCCAAGAAAGTGCCCAACATATGACTTCCCTGTAAAACTGTTAATAGTTTTTTGTTTAATTGTTTTTGTGCGGATTTTAAAAAATGAGAAATGAAATGTTACCTGTTACTTATGGTAACAGGTAACATGTCTTTATCTAACTTTACATAACAAGGCAAATAAGTATATTTTCAAAATGAAGTATTTCTTTAAAAGCAGGTTGATTCAAATAGATGTTTTATAGCTTGTACCAAGTGTGGCTGGGATAAAATCATGCATATCTTGCTCACCAGGACTGGGATTGGTGCACCTTTGCAATATTTGACCCCCCAAACCCCCTCCCCCTCTCTCACACACACACACACACAAACACACTCATCTCTCCTCCATTATTTTCTTCAGGCAGTCCACTATGTCCTCGCCGCTGACCCACGGAACTATGTTTGCTTTAAACGTGGCCGCCTTTGACTGCTGCATCTCCAGCAGCAGCCTGTGCATGGGGAAGTCCCTCCTGGGGAAAGCTGTGTCCCGGGGCCCCAGAGCCAGAGAGGGACAAATATCATTGGCCCCATCTCCAATATAGAATACCCTCTGGAAGGGAGCACCACCACGCTCCTTCTGTCTGCTTGCCAGATACTCCCGAAGAATCACCTGCTTGCACATGTTGTCAGGACAACGGGCGCACGAGTGGGAGTGGAAAGGGAGCAGCACAAGACGGCCAGTCGCATCAAAACTGGCCGGGTTTGTGAAAATTTTCCGGAAAAGGTGACGCAGCCCAGCACGCTCCAGCCATGTCTCGATGAAGTACATGTTGGCGTCGGAGACCACTGCCAGCTCAAAGTCCTGCTGGTGGCTCTGCAGACACTGGAAGAGGTTCAGGAGTCCCGGTGTGGGCGGGATCTTTGCCACCGCTGAATGGATGGAGTCCTTAGTCACGCCCTGATCCGCCATGTATGCCAAAACCTTCTGCATGTGCTCATTGTAATGCCCCTCCCTGTAGCTGTTTCTCAGCCAGTCAGGGAGCTGTTGGCTTGGTAGAGCGCGCACCACAGCGTCATCGCTGCTCTCATTGATGATGGTCTCATCAAAGTCGAACAACACCAAAAAACGCGGTTGCTGTGGCGCTGCATGGGAAATGTTTGATGGAGCTGTCATCTTTGGTGTGTGGAGGAAATAATGAGTGGTCCCTCTCTAAGAAAATGAGATGGAAAATTGTTAGCATGTTTTTTATTGTCAAGGACAAAAGATTCTGTGAAGTACTGATTTATTACACCCTACTTTTAATATAAAATGCTAATGGCTGGCGGCCATTTAACCCTTTGAAACCTGACCAAACTAGCTCAATTTCTTTCAAAACCATGGGCAACAAAAGAGGAGATGACCCGAAAAATAGTAAGTAATAGTAAAAAGTACAAGAAAAATACCTGAAAATTAGTTTTTAAAAAAGTGCTTAAAATGTTTTAATATTTCTGTAACGCATTATAAATATAGTTTTTCTCTAGCTCTATTCATTTTCCCTAGACATTTTTAATTTAATTTTATGTCTTCTTCTAATGTTTTGCAATTTGTGGGTCACTTCCTTACCAAGTTGCCTTTTCCCATGTTTTTGAGATATATATATATATTCCAATTTGCTCAGGGTTTAAAGGTTTTAATACTTGTGAAAGGCATCTTAAAGCAACACAAGAAAGGTGATGTTGTTCCAGGTTTCAAAGGGCTAAACTGCAGTACCAGACCAACTGAAGAAACATCAAAATGTCTAAATACTCTTAATTACACCACATGATGTAGGGGAAACATATGTTTACAAAAGGAAATGAAGGGGGCAGAGTTTGAACAACACATAAACAGGATGTTAATCACACTTAGCAAAAAAAGAAAAGAAAAAGCTTTTGTTCATTTTCAGGAAATATATGCAGCACATAGTTATACAATCCCGATCCTCATTACAGTTTTCCACACAGACATTCCTTTATTCCTTTAGGATTGCGGGGGAAAAAAACTTTATTCACACATTCAAGGTCTCGGATCAGTGCCAATTCCATATTTACATAGCTGCTATATTTTCAGCACAAGGCTTTCACTGTTGCAGGCATGTGGTAACATGAGTGAAGAGGGAGCTGCTTCGTCACAGCATACCTTCACCATAAATGGAACAAATATGAGTGGGAATGACATCCAGCAGTGGAGAAACATAATGAGTAAATACTTCTTGTGACAGGTAGGTTACTATACTTCTACTACACAACATGTCATAGGACACACAGAATGGCTGTTCTTTAATTTATATAGACCTAAAGAGATTTGACTATTTTAACTATTATTTTATTTATTTTATTGGTTTTATCTTTGGTGTGCTTTTACTTTTACTGGTTAATTTGTTAATCTTTTTTTTCATAATTTGGTGATTTTACTTGTGTGTTATTGTCTTTTATTGGTCTATTTATTTAATTTGTTCTATTTTTTAGTTTTTTAATTGATTTTAATTAATATGTATTATCCTCCTTTAATGGTCTACTTTTAGTATTATTATTTTATTTAATTACAATATTTTCAATCAGGTCTGACTCACGTCTTTGTATCTTGTAATGGTTTATTCTATATCTTTATTAGTATGCTATGTTGTTATTATGTATTATTATTATTAAAGTTTTACTTGCTAGCTTGCTAAAGGGCTAAAGCCTACTGCCTAACAACGCCGAAATGCAGGAACTACATATTTGGTAAAAATTAACCTAAGACAGCAGTCTTTGAATTTTTGACATAAATATTATGCCACAAAATGTATAATTTTATGAACAAATGTGAACAAATTTGCAAGATCTAGAAAACAAAGGTAAAAGCCAAAATGCAGCGACTGTACTCTGGTTAGTCAAAGCTAGAGAGATAGAAGATAACTTTAACTAAAGCTAAATTTACCCCTTTTTTAAAATTTTTAATGAGATGAAATTATCAAATTTGATGGCCCACATAGCATTTGTATAACCAAAAAGATAAGGCAGTAGCTGAATCTAAACATAGTGTAGAAAAAAGTAACACCAGATAAGCTACTCCTGCTAAAAGCTATATCTGTTAGACACAGTCTGGCTAAGAGCCTTAAAATTAAAACCATTTTTTCTCAACTCTACCTTTGTAAGACAGTAGCAAGGCATATTTAGTTAAGGCCTACTTGTAAATTAAGATTTCACACACAAAATGCACAATCATCTTTTAAAAAATAACAATAATTCTTATAGATTAAACTACTTAACTGTAGGCTATATAAATTGATTGAAATTGGCTCCACTTAAACTAATATGTAAATATTTACACATCAGTAATAACAATTTATAAAAATAAAACAATGATATAATATTCTGCATAATGAATAATCTGCTTTCCATGTTTAAGTATATTGACTGTAAGTCAATGATCTGGGTACTTCTTCCCCCACTATGGGACTGACAAACAAGCAAGTTGTAGGCTATGGGACTGACAAACAAGTTACGTAACTTTTAACTATATAGGTTACTAGAAAAAGCATAAATTTAAAATTGGTTTAGAGGGATACAATAAAATGCAATAATAACTGAGAAAGAAAACACTATACTACTAGTCTACTACCACACTAGATGTCCTGACAAGCTTACGATTAAGAAGGTCATGTGCCAGAATAGCCTGTGCCCAGTTTTACAGGCATCTTGCACAACCTGCGCATGTAAACTGTCTAAATCCACAAAGCATTGTAGCAGAGCTTTGCCCTAGTAATTACCTAACAGAGAAATGTAGTGCCAAATTATTTAATTGGCTAAAACCACTTTGAATATACAACACAATCCCTTTTTAAGAGATGCATTTAGGTATGATATTACATTTAAAATGTTAATTTTGTTATCAAATATTCATTTTTACTAGGATTTGACTGTATTTTTTTCCTGGATTTGCAGGGAAGCTTGGCCTGAGGGGACATAATAAATGCATGTCGTTTCTTATGACAATGTCAGCTCATTGACAATGCAATAATGACATCAGACCAGCTGGTTTGGTGCTCAGTGCTATAACCTGCAGTTTGGCTGCACCGACGCATCGTGCACAGTGAACCCGGTCTCCCTCACATTATTAATAGGACATATTTACACACTGAGCTATCTAATTTTAACCCGCAGCAGCTATTCCTGTGTGAGAGAGGTTACCATTCAAAGTCATTAGCGCGGCTCTGTCTGTCAGCAGTCGTTAGGCTGACCCGGTGTGTGTCCGAGCGGCAAAGATTGAAAGGCAAATTCAAACGGAGAAATTACAAACAGAGAAACGCAAAGACAGAATAATGAAACGTGCAGAATAAAGAAGAAAATCAGGCCTACCGGCAGTGGGCATATGAGCGGGGATGGTAGGCTGCTAGGTGCCCGGCTCCGGCGGCGACCGCATCCCAGTGACGCGGCAAGATTTTTTAAAGGAGACTCCCACAGCAGCACAGAGGGTATTCCCATTTAAAGCCAGGCCGTCAAGTTCGTCAGCAGTAAACAAGGAGCTTCCGACGTAACCTTTCAAAGTAAAGGCGCAAACGGGTAACATTCTATATTCTATGTATATCGTTTTTTTGTTTTAAGGTATTTATATCCTTTCATTTGCCTCCTTATCTACTGTTGAGCTTTTTTCTTTTTTTTTTTAGTTTGACGCATTTTATTGAGAGGTGTCAATTTGGTTTTTTTTTAGCAAATACACACAAACGTATAAATTATTGATAAATATACAAATGCATAATGAGGGACCTAACTCCCACAGACACCATGCTTCTCAAGGATTTTTAAATGATAAAATAAACAAATAATAATAATACTAAAAAAGAGTATTTTACTTATTACTTGCTTTTTTTATCTATCCATCTATCTTTAGGTTTCATCCTGCCTTGGGTGTTTCCTCACTTATGGTAGTGTTATCTCAGTTCCTGGTTTTGAGTAGCCTTGTCTTAGTGCTTTACTTAATTACAAAGTCTTGCTTTTTATCAATGTGCTTGTGTGCATGTGTTTGTGTTTTCTTGTGTGGCAATTTGTGCTACAGTCCAGGCATCCTAGTGTGGACTTTAACTTTATTTTCCTCCAACTCCCCCATTTCAAATCTGTATTTTCAAGCACAATGTGAAATAAAATAAATAAATTTTAAAAAAAAAACCACAGATTTGTACTGTAAACGGTTTTCAGGGACTTGTACTTAGCTGCGACAATTAAATAATGCACTCTAATACGTCAGTAATTATAACTAAATGATATAACTGAAAAGAGGCATTCTTCATAACAAGTGCTTTCACACTAAAGTAAAACATCTGAGTACTTTCTTCAGAATTGGCCATTTTACGTAGTATCTCAATGCAATCTAATATACTGGGGTACAACAGTTTGGCCACATACTCTATATTTATTTAAAATAAATAAATAAATACAGTTGGAACCATCTTCGTTAAAAAAAACTTCAGTTCTGCAATTTACTCTTAGCACTATATGTGGCATTCTCTACTACAAACTCTATTTTATATTTGCAAACTTGTGAACCTCAACAGCTTCAAAAAATGTAAATGATTTTGCAAACAAGATGTGTTATGTTGTTTCTCACTGGTCACTTTTGGAGCTAGGCCTCCCCTTGTAATTGGACACCACCACTGAGAACCTAACTATTCCATAATCTACAGTTGTGTGGTATATTGTGATAAATCTGTTTTCAGTACAATCAAATACACTTGCAGCAGTATTAACAGCCTACTAATAACTGATAATCAAACAGCTGTTACACTGTGGAAGACACACATTATAGTTGTGAAAACGCAAGTTGACACTTGGCCTTGTGCTGGAAAAGTCCATCTAAAAATAAATGGAGGCATTTCTGTTGAAGTCAGCAGCAGCTACGTGTCATTGGCCATGGACAGCTGAGGGTTAAACAAAGGCCATCTTCTAAAGACTGTGTAAAGTATCTGCTGTACAAAGGGCTGGTTCTCTGCTGATAGAGAAAGAGGATAATAAGCATAATGTTATCACTGTATCAACATCTCAGCTCCTCTACCCTTTATAAACAAACTGTATAGTCCATATGTTGTGTTCAGTAAACCTAAACCGTCATGGTTTAGGAGGAGGCCATGAAGGAGAGCTTGCAGACCAGTACTGCAAACAGCTGTTCAAAGCGACGCTGCTGGATTTGGAGCCAATGTCTGTGGAATATCCAACCTAAAACTAACTTAATTCGGTAATTCTTTTTAAATGTCCTACATGCAAAGTAGCTTTATTGTTGTCTTTTTTATCACAGTCTGGAATATGTCAATGATTTGCAGCAACATTTATTGTGACAGAACATCTAGTGGAAACAGCATGTATTTTCTCCATGTGCAAAATATGATTAAAAAGAAGACGTCATCAGGTGGAAAATAGTAAAACAGACAAATTTCAAGGCAAAGCCCAGAATGACACCCAGAAATAATACAATGCAATGTTTCTATGCTTAAATGGCTGTGGGATCAAAAATTGCAGTTTGAATGGGTTTCGATTGTTTGTTTGTTTTGCAAGTAATGGTATGGATTTAACCATTTTGTTTACACAGTGTATTTTAGACTTATTGTTTGGAGCTGAACTGGAAATACCAGTATTATATACACATACATAATCTTCCAAAAGTGCAACCAAAATGCAGCCAAAATTATCAAAACATGAGGAATGAAAAGCGCATTACATGCACCGAGCAGTCCCTAAGGGGTTGACAATAACCAAGCAGACACGGCGGTCTGAAACACAAGCACCAACCAACAACGCCATTTCTGAAACCGCAGCTATCCAGCATCTGTAACAGCTTTTACCGAGACAAATAATTAATATGAAACAACTTACCGACGGTGTTTTCATCCTGTGGCTGTTAGCTTGAATCAAATCCAGCAAAAATGACACCAAGTCTACTGGAGCCCGTGTGAAATGTCCACAATGTCCAATTTTTAAACCCGAAAACTCCCAAATATTCCCAACACTGTCCATGGCGATGTCCTTTAGCGCACTTCAAAGCGTCCGACTTGAACTTAATCCGTCATGTTAGCTATCACAAGGCTAACTTTAGCTAGCTTACCTGCTACATAAAATACATCCAACCGCTCTTCAAGTTCAACAGACACGGTCCGGACTGACGTCGGTGATGATAATTTTGCCTCCGTTTGATTTTAAATGGACTCTGGACTTTATTTTTTGGTGTTTTACCCAGTAGTAGTAGCGAAGCAAGCAGATAAAACCAGAATCAGCTGCCACCTTTGGATTTGAAAACTTCCGTTGGTCGCGTCATCACGTTACAAAGGGGCGGGGCCTGTTTAAGGGGGCACCACATTTAAAAAAAAAAAAAAAATCCTTAAAAATTGTGATGGAAATAAAATCGCTATTTTTTTAAATCACAAAAAAGAAAAAAAAACTATATATAAATATAAATATATAAATGTGTGTGTGTGTGTGTGTGTGTGTGTGTGTGTGTGTGTGTGTGTATACACCTCCAGAAAGAAAATAAAACATAGTTTCAAGTATGTTAACCTGTATTATGTCAATGTTATATGATGATGAAAGGAGAGCAGAAATGGCCACCAAGTACCATAACAACAATAAAGGGTTTTCTGTTTTGAAAATGCTATAAAACAATATCTAGATTTCTGAGGCAATTACGGTCATCTAACTCCAGTTTAAAGACAGTTAACAAACACAAGCATGTTCAGCCTGGGCCCCATTCTTAAGACATGCTCACAACCGCTACTGACTGGAAAATCAGCGATTTGATACAAGTCTGGATGCTTTGTTTCTTAGAAATTAATCTGGAATTGTTGTTGATAAATCTTTTGTTTCAGTTTATTTCTCAGTGCATATTTATGAACAGCACTGAAAATATAGCAGAATTAGCCAGGCAGCTATTTTTTTTTAATCTGTAGTCCCTGGCTAGTTGGGAATTCAGCAGCCTAAAATCAAGGAACAAGTATCAGAACAATAATCACTATGTAAAATATTAACATGGTAAAGCTCAAACCTGCAAAAGTGCAGGCTGTCACTTGAAAGTTAAGTTTGATCATAAAAATCCAGAAACAATCTAAATGTAGTGTGAGATCCTTTGAGCAAAAAGACATAAACTAAACAAAAAGATTTTGACTGTTAGACCAATAGAGCCAGAACACGTAGCATTTAATTTGACATTAAAATGGGCAGTGCATGCTGTGATGGTTCTCAGCACACCTCCCTGATGAAACTACTATTACATTTTACTTCAAGATAACGTTCAAGATTAAGAAATCAATCCATATACTGTGTTCAAATTACCAAACCAGCTGTATGAGAATTCAAAAGATACATTGAGCCTGAAAACAGGATGTTAGCCTGGATCAGCTAAACCACTTTTGGAGAACAGGACTCTGGTGATCAAAATCACACAGCAGTCATCATTAATCATGAGACGATCGTGGGAACTTCCTCATAAGTTTTCTTGCACTCATGAGGCTGAATCAGATATGCTGGTGCTGAGGAAAACCTGTCAGCGCATCTCAAAAACTACCACACGACGCCCCCTGCTGGCCAACATATGAGTCTAAGAATATTGGATAACCATATAAAAATTTGTCCCAGGTTGAGGCTGCTGAAATTTGAAGGATTATTGATAAATTACAGTATAAATGGTGAGTGTGAATGTCAGTTTAACTACATTGTAATTAGACTGTGGTTAATTGTACCCAATCTCAGGGGTCAACTTTAACCAATGTGGAATCATTACACAAGTTTAGCGAACCATATGTGATAACACTTTAATAATACAGACAGGTTAGTGCCATTTAACACAGAAGGCAAGTGTGCATAACATGTGTATAAAAATGAAAAAAAGAGGCAGCATTGTTTGATCACCATCATGAATGCAGTAACACATCAAATCCTTTCACTTGTTGAGACACAAAAATAGTTTCAATATCATGAAGAGATTAACAGGCTCAGCAGACAGAATGTTGCAAATTAAATTCAATGGTTACTGTACATACATAATGTTTGAATGAGTGATTAAGAGTTTTTGAATGGATTATTATTATAGCAGGTTATTATAGATGTATTTTAACAGCTGTAATAATGTTTTAGAATTATATAAAGGGAAAATGTTATTTCAGAGTATGAAACTATTGACAAACTGATGACAATCAAATATGATTAGGATAATGTTATGATGGAAATTGCAGCAATTTGTTCACAGGCAACAACATGGAGAGTATTTTAAATACCTACTGGAAAGGCACAACTTTTTCACTGACCACTAGATGTCCCTCGCTGCCTGCATGAGTGAATACCGCATCAGTATAAGTACACTGTTGTCAGATTATTATAGAAAACATGACACTTTTCTCACATTTTACACACAGTTTTGAAGGCCACATTTAGGCACAAGAGCACAAGTGTAGTTTTGTACGTGTATTTCCATTAGGCATAATAAATTTGTCAGATCTTAGAGGCAAGCACACACTACTTGCACTGTCTCCTTTGTGGGGCCCAGTGATCCCATTCTCAAGGAAAAAGACAATTCCCACAACCACTTAAGACATATAATATAAATATGTCTTGAGTAAGGTCCATCGTCGACTCATTTGAAATAAATTAATTCAGAGTTGATATGTGTGTGAATTGATTTTTTCTTTGTTATCAAATCTCATGGCATTACAGAAATATATGCAAAGAGGATTTAGCAGTGTGCTAAACTACTCTTTAACATCTGGAGAACAATCTGCTTCAATCAACTCAGCGTGCTCATTAGTTAAATGTCCAGTGTGTGTAGGAATTAGTAGTATCTAGTGGTGAGGTTGCTTCCCATTCAGCTTGTAAAATATTAATGGATTCATAAAATTTGAGGAAGTCAACATGCATTCCGGTAGCACTTTTTTCTGATTATATCAAAACAACCCTAAATCCAATTACTAAATAAATTTATCCATAAGTTTATTATTAGATTTTTATCAACCTACAACACAAGGAGCAGGACTGGGTGAGATTACTAAAAATATCAACTGTTATTCATTATTAATAACTTACAGAAACATTGTGTGCAACAGTCCACCTTCCACCTTCTCTTCTCCCCTCTCAGTCCTTCTCTCCTCTCTTCAAAACACATACACGCACTGTGTCGCGCCTGTTTTTCTGTCCTGACAACAGTGTGACTGTAATGCATAAAGCTGCAGAATGCAGGTTTGTTCAGATTGAGGTGGTTGATTAACCCATATTTTCGCTGGTTGTGCCATGCAGATTGGATAGGTGAGCCTGAAACCACTTCTGACCCTTGGACAAATGTAGTTGATGACCTCTGATGTGAGAACTACGGTGGCCTGTACAAAAACACCAATGGCCCAATCTAGGGCCACTGTTTGGTTTGTCCCTTCTGGGCTAATGTAGAATGACACTGCTGACTCATTGAAGGAGGACCCACTCTCTATGTAGATGAAAACATCTTATTCTAAGGTATCAAAAACACTATGACCTTTTTCTTCAGGTCACTATGAATAAGTATTGAATATTACATAAGACTTCTGCCAATAGATGCCCTTAAATCCTACACACTGGACCTTTAACCCTTTAACCCATTCAGATGCCTTACATTAGCATTTAAACCCCTGAAAGCTGAGAAAAGAGGTTTGATTTGATTTGTTTGATTTTTTTTTTTTTTTTTTTTGAAAATCACATCATCACAATGAGCCGACTCCAGTTCCCACTCAAAGTCCACATCAGATCTTATGTCATACTAGGAGAAGGAAACCTGGCCAAACTTAACAAACCTTTTCCAACTGGCCAAAAGTAAGAGAATATCACAAATGTAAATAACATAAAGCATTATATGTGAAACTTTGTCACAAGTGCTTTCTTTTCAAAACAAGCCAGGGAGGGAGAGCATTTGGAGGGAGACAGAAAGCAGGACAGAGAGGGTGGAGAGAGGAATGTGAGGAGCTGCTCTGGCGTGTGGATGGAGGGAAAACTCTGGCTCTTGTGCTTCGGTAGCGTCTTTTGCGTCACAGCATTGAATTACACCCACAGCTGGACAAAACATCTGAATAACTGAGCCCACAATTCAAGGTCATCCATTCAAGGGAACAAAAAGCATTTAAAAAATCTATTTACTGTGAAGTAAATAGAAGCTTAATAAACCATCACTATACTGTAAGTGCTGTCAAATCAATATGTTTTAAGCACAGAAATTCAAAGTGCATAAAAGCAAAGCATCCATTTTTCGTTAAAAGTTTCTTTAAAACATTTTTCCTATATCCTGTATGTATACATATATGAATATATATATATATTTATGAGGAATAATTGACACATATTGTACTGTTGTTCTGTTCTGTAAACTTGGAAATAATATTGATTTTAAAAAAGCAGTGTACGATTTTAGAAAGCAGCTAAATCAATCAAGGCGACAAAAGCCACCCGCACGGCTTCCCAATCAGTTAAAGATCAAGTTCAGCACGGCATTGTTTGGAAGAAAACCCACAAGCGACGCGTGCCAAGACAGGGAAGTCCCGCTTATTGTTATTCACAGTTGGCTTGGACGGCAGTGGTAAGAGCTGGCTTTAGATTTGGCACAAATGTGTGAGAAAAATAAAACAATTAACACTGCATTACAATACTGACCTGGACTTTCCAAAGAGATACTATCGTCTGACAACAATCATCAAAGAAGAATTTGAGTAGCGCATCACAGCCCACGAAACTACACTACACAGTCTTACACTAATGCTTACTGATAAAACAAGACCTGTTCAATTTGATTAAAATGACTCATTAATTCACTATATTAATAATCTGTAGCAGGATCCAAGGAATAAGCTAAAGCGATACATTCTGAAAACACTTAAATTACATTGCCAGATTTGAACTATGATTCTGATTACAGAAAAAACACAAAGTTATGGTAAGTACACGGAAAAATCTTCTACTTTGAAGACATAACAGGGCCAGTTTGTATGAAACAGCTATATTTTTTTAAATCTTACATGTGTCAGAATTTCTCTAAATTATGTAATTATGCTCCTCTTCTCACAGTTAAGAATAAGGGGGCTTACATCAGCTCCAAAATTGATTAGCAGAGCTGTGAAATACAAGACTTTGTTTTGAGTGCATATCAAAACATTTCTTAATATATAACTTCGCAGGGAGATTTTTCCATTAGTTCCAATACAAACTTACCTTTAAACATTTATTACTAGAAGTCAATTTGGATGACCATTTTTGTAACCATTTCTTAAAGTTTAATAAACACCAGCCCTTGCTTGTTGCTGTTGCTGAGCTGTTGTCATGGAGACATAACATTTGTGGCCACACACCATCATTTAATCATTTTTAACAACTGTCTGTAATCAGAATACACTATTCCTCACATTAAGCCACAGAATAGTTAATTTTTTATCTAAAAACACAAGCATTCCCCACATAGACACGACACTATAGACATATTGCACGACAAAATCTCATTACACACTTGAAAATACTGACAAAGAATCATGGCATCTTGCTTTTCTTCTCTTTTTTTGACAAATGAACAATAGGGAACTCATTCAGGAAGTGCTTGAAAATATAATTCAAATAAACATCTTACTCAATTCTCGGCTTTAACTTCCTCTGTGGTCTCTTCCTTCTTCTCACTGACAGTAGCTTCAGTTTTTTCCACATTTTCTACTGGCTCAGGGTTGGACTTTGGCTTCTCTTCCTCTTCCTTTGCTTCAGGAAGAAGGATCACTTTCCCAATGTTTTGGCGTTCGTGCATGCGCTTCATGGCGTCAGTCACCTGGGTAAAGAGAGGGGAGCATAGAGGATGTGCACATTAAGTTATTTATACTCCTATTTGAGATTTGGATAGATGTAATTTGTGCTGTAAAAATGTATTACTTAATTGTAGGTTACAAATTTATTACTGCCTTGGTTTTTAACGTGATGTTGAAAATATTTACACACATACATAACATACATTACATTTATTTATATATTTAAAATGTATTTAAACATATTTATTTAAAAAAATATAAAAAAATATTAATTAATTAATAAAAATATTTTAAAAAAAGACTAAATAAAAAAATAGTTATCCCTTGGATTTAATCCATTATAGAATACAATAAATCAAATCCTCCCAAGAAAGTCCAGAATATATTTCCTTGATAAATAAAAATTGCAAGATAATCTCCTAAAGACAATATTAATCAGGCAGTTTGACTACATGTGCACACACTAATGACTGATCACTCAAAATGATGATGAGGATTTATGAAAACAATGGCCATGCTGTATCTATGCTGTAGATCTCTGCCATAAGTCATCTACACTTCCTATTATTTCCTGCTACTGCTATTATCCTTTTCCTGCTTGCTAACACAATCCAGGATTCTTGAATCACACTCCTGTCAGTCCTTGAAGGCAGCCAGAGAAACTCGAAACGCAGAGATAACCCCGTAAGTAGTGGATGCCACGGCAACAATTTAGACTGTCACCTAGCAACGGTCCTTAAGGACGGACTCATGTGATGTGGGGGACTGAGGTTTGCCACACATGAATGATGGAAAAGAGGAAAACACCAGACGGCTGTGACGCAGAAGGAGCTTCAGTGGAGCTCCTCATGTGTGATGTACATTCATCTCATGTCTGTGAATACTCTGCGTGTGCAGCCGAAAAAACATTAAGTGCTTATTTTCTATTCAAACCTTTTATAAAATTGTTCGACATGTTTGGAAATATCCTCATTTGCTTTCTTGCAGAGGGCTGGATCAGACGGGTACTACTCTCATGTCTATACAATAAATGAATCTATAACTAACAGCCTGTTGGCTTAGCTCAGCATAAAGACTAGAAACAGGGAAACAACTTGCCTGGTTGCGTCTGAAAGTCAGCCTATAAAATACATTAATTAAACGGCCTGTACCATTATTGTGCATTTTCCTCAAGGATTTAAATCATTCTATACCTTCCCAGTCTTGTTGCTAAGGTAATCAAATTTGAACATTAAAATTTCTGGTTGATCTATGCAGGTTTTAGCATCAACATACTGTCTTCCCAATCCCTGAGGCAAGTTTCTGCAAATGATGTCACTACATGTAATCCCCCTCTACTACTGAATGTGCATGACAGCTGCAAAGCACGGATGTCTCATGTTGTTAAATGCTTCTGGCCTATCTCTCCTTGTTTCTCTTTTCCATTTCCTCTGCTCGCACCTCAGGTGGAAGGGTCTTAGAGGCAAGGAGCTGAGCAAGGAAAGGAATTGATGATGTACAAACTGTGAAATGAGAAA
Organism: Plectropomus leopardus; assembly: GCF_026936395.1. Lineage (NCBI taxonomy): Eukaryota > Metazoa > Chordata > Actinopteri > Perciformes > Serranidae > Plectropomus > Plectropomus leopardus. The sequence continues at coordinate 13,741,261 of NC_142194.1, forward strand.
ACCTCCACTACCCGTCTACGCGGACTATTTCGCTCTTTATACAAACTTTACGTCTCCTGACCTCCTCCATCCCAGCATAACAATAGACACGACCATTTAATGGGCTGATAATGGCATTCTCAGCCTACTCGTCAGTGTTGCAGGACCCTTCTAATCCATATCTAGTATGACGACCACTAGTAATGTCTGTTTAATCTAATGATGACATTCAAACTGGGCAGAATATTATACAAAAAGTCTTCTTGTTTCTTTTGTCCTCATTTAAAAATGGTTGGTATATCCTTAACTCATTTAACATTTTTTGTAAATAATATACAACTAGCTGTGTGGGGATTTTGTTACTATGTCAGCTTTCCTCTTGTACAATGTAATAAGGTGAAGCATATATAATGTTGGCTGTGGTTTACGATCTTGTCCAGCTGTGCAGCTGAGAAAACATTAGCTACTTCTGTTTTATTAAAAGCTTTAGGAAAGTGTTCACCATGTTTGGAAATACATGTATTGGCTTTCTTGCAGAGCTATAGTTAAATAATAGATACCACTTCTTTAAGAATTGTGTGTTATCGATCTTTCATATTAGTTACATTCACCGAAACCCCTAAAAGGCGGGAAGCTAAGCAACATAAGGCTATGAACACCATGTTATAGCGCCCAAGTCAGACAATTGTACAAACAAACTAAACAATCGAGGCAGCAGTAGATCAGCAATTCTGGTGTTCTGTGAGGTAAAATTACGGATTTTGTCAATAGAGTCTAATGGCTTTGAAGAAAGCAAGACAACCCTTCAGTTCCTGTTAGAAAGGGCGGTCTGAAGGCAAGATAAAGCTGCGAAATATAACACTGACTATGGATAAGTTCCTCATACCTCAAAAAACCAAACTAATCCTTTAGTTAACGGCTGAGTGGGCGTTTTCATTTGAAGAATCTGGAAAATAACCTGCCCTTTAGTACATTATACATTGTGTTTATGCTGATATTTTTATCTTTGACCAGAGCCAGGCTAGCTGTTTGCCCTTGTTTTCAATCGTTGTGCTAAGCTAAGGTAACCGTCTTCTGTCCAGGCTCTAGCTTCATAAAGAAATAATGAGGGTGTAATCTTCTCACCTAACTCTCAGCAAGAAAGTGAACAAATGCTTTTCCTGTGCAATTTTTTTAAGAGTTATGTTCACCAGATCAGCAAAATATCCACTATCATTTTATTATTTTTCTTTTCTCAGAGTAGAGGTAGATACTGTCTCATTTAAGCCCAAAAAGTGCTGTCATGCATGCTTAAGAAGTAGTGCGTCTTTCACATTATATGTTTCAAACATGGCGACACAAACCTCCTCAAAGTGATAGCATGAGTCAATGCGAGGTTTGATCTTTCCCTGCTCGTAGAGCTCCAGCAGCCTGATCATCGTCCTGCTGATGACCTGCTCGTCAGTGATGTAGCCCAGGTGGAAGCCGCCCACGGCCTTGTTGGACTGCATCAGTTTCAGCGCACTGAGAGAGAGCTGGTTGTACCAGGTCTTTGCCATGGCCAACAGGTTCTTCTTCTGGCCTGTCACACTATTGGCCGCACCTAGAATGATGAACATGATACATTAAAACCCACACAGAGAAGAATTTAAAGGTATTTATATCTTGTAGAAGGTAAGAGATTAAGTACTGCGTTTTAAATGTCACTTAAAAGAATTACTGGTAAACTGTGCTTAAAGTATGAAAAGTGCTCATAACATAGAAAAAATGACGCCTGAGTGTACTATTACCTGATATATTGGATTATGCAGCTACATTTAGGTATAAGCAGCATTTTACTGTTACAGTTGCAAGAGGTGAAGCTAATTAAAACTACTTTCATACTGTTTTGTAGTTACATCTACAAAAATGCTTCACATTTAATAATGTGAGGATTTTTAATGTCAAATTTAAAACTGCAAAGTAATTTTTACCTAAAGCTGCCAGATACATGTGCAATATTTAACTCTAAATTAAAGTGGAGTGTACAGGAGCATAAAATGGAAATACTCAATAAAAGTACCTCAATTTGTTCTAAATTAAAGTGTTTGAGTGAATGTACTTAAAGGAACAGTTAACCCCAAAATCAACAATACATATATTTTCTTTTACCTGTAGTGCTATTTATCAGTTCAGTTTGTTTTTAAGTGAGTAACCAACCGAGTGTTGGAGACATCGGCCGTAGAGATGTTTGCCTTCTCTCCAATCTAAAAGAACTAAATGGCACTCAGCTCAAAGCACCAAAAAATACATTTGAAAAGCTCAACAGCAATGTCTCTTTCCAGAAATCAGCTGAGTGCCTTCTTTTTCCATTATATTCAAGAGAAGGCAGACATTTCCGATATCCCCGACATTTGACAACTCACATCAAATTTATATAGCTTGGTAAATATCACTATAGGTAAATAATAAAAATATGTGGTTTTGATTTTAGAGTGAACTCTCCCTTTAGGTTACTTTCCACCTCTGTTAGCTAAAACAGGATCCCCACAACTGGTTAAAATTAAAATCAAAATTAAAGTAAAATAAAACTATAATACAAATAATTAAGAGCGACTCCACAAATGCATCAAAATGTGTATTTCTTCTTCTAGATGTCTTACCAAAGACTATGAGTGAGCCCAAAGGTTTCAACAAACTAAAGCCTTTCTGGGTGTCTGAACCACCGAGCGGGTCGAGGACAATGTCCACACCTGCAGAGAGACAGAATATACAAAAGAAAATGGATGGGACAGAAATGAAGATGAGAAACTTAAATCAACCTGATAATTAGGATACACAGACACTTTAAAAATGTTGACATTAAATATGAAAACATGAACCAAGCGAGGCAGGTAAAGATTTGAACAGTAAAATGTGCAGTACAAGCAGTTACGTGTTTTCTCACCCTTGGGGCTGATTTTGCGGATTTCCTCCACGTAGTCTTTGGTGCGGTAGTCGATAGGGTGAGTAACCCCGCCCTGGGCAATGGTCTCATGTTTGGAGGCTGACGCCGTGCCAAAGACGATCACATCTGGCACGGTCTGACACAGCTGGGTAACAGCGACACCAACACCACCTACAGACGTGCAGGACGTGCAGACATTGTCCATACACTCACTTAAGGTGTTTTGCACACATATCTTCAGCAGGGATGAGTTGTTAGTCTCCGTCTTTTTTTAAAACTCATGCTGTGCAGCCTAAAATTGTTCAAAAACCAATGAACTTTATTTTAAATTCCAGAGGAGACAACAAAGTTATGTCAGCTGAATTTTGGGAAAACCTGACTAAAATGATGCACCAAAAACAAACAAATGAACAAACAAAATAAAAAAAATATGATTTTTTTCCAACCTTTGAGATACTTTGAGGAAGTTAGAAAGGGAAAAATAGACTATAAGGGGTTAAAAGGTCATACATGGATGTCAAGAAGGTGAAATTACGGTCTTTTCTAATAAATCGAGTGAAAGAAGTGACATCACACTCAGTGGCTGGTGATTTTAAGGTGGTTGAAAAACTGGAACATCAAGGAACAGACAGCTGTGATAGCAGACGGTGCTTTTTGTACCATTCAGCAGTGAAGGGTTTTTCACAATGATGGCGTCCTGGGTGTGTAGGCTCACCAGTAATCCCTCCTGCCCTCTCCTTCACCCTCGTCTCGTGTGGTCTGATTCATACAGGTCAGCTGACAGCCGCCCACACACTCGACACTGAAACACAGCCCCCCCCTCTCTCTCTTTCTCTCTCTCATGCGGGAGAGGAGCACTGGACCGTGATGCTGGACGCTGACATTTACTGACCTGTGTATCTGGACTCAAGAGCGGTTGACAAACACTAATCTATCTGAGTCACTGCAGCTTCAACATCTTATAAACACATAATAAATAACTTCAAACAAACAAAGGCTAAAGATGACAAAACCATTATGAAGAGTCGTGACTCTTTAAAAAGGGAAAGGAGTCATTTGAGTTCATTTGCAATCCTCCACTATACTGAATATATGATCGTTCTGATATAAATACAGCAAAGAGTGGATTAAAAGAAATACTGTACTCAGGGTTTGCAGAGATTGATATGGGTTTACACAGTGGAATGAATTACTGAATTACCATTTTTACACTGTACCTACAGTAGATGTTTAACCAAGTGAGAGGTCTGGTTGTGACAAAACTGTGATATTTTAATGGAGTACCACAGAAAAAGCTATTCGTATGGTCTGTACCTGACCCAGCTCACCCTTGAGATAAACATTTGAGGGTGTGTCTGTCTCTGCTGCTCAGGCTAAAATATTACAACACATTAAAACAGCACAGAATATATACAAAGTATACCACAATAAGGCACAGGTGATCAATGAGTAACTCATTCTGTTTTTTAGCTGAAATAAAAATGTAGTTGACTGGTAACCACAGTGTTTTTTGAAAGTGAATGAAATGTTGAATTGGCTGAAATTTTAGCAACAGCATGCAGTTGATGTAACAGTCTCACTATTAGGTCCACTTAGTAGGTGTTACAGAGCTTTCAATCATATCACATGGTCAACATCAGGACATAGCGTTTTCCCACTTCTACTTGCTTTGTGGTTTGTATGTCTAAATTTCTATTTTTTTCTGAGCCAAAAATGAGGTTCAGTGTTCACTGAATAAAGATGAATATATATTATTCACATCCCACTATGAGTAAAAGAATATTGCCATAGCATCTTTGTTATTTAAACACACATATCTCTGCAGGAAATGAAACGTTTTGCTTGTTTTAGCGTTGGAGACCCTTTTGAAATGTCAGGTGTTGCCAAAGCAACCATTCCTGATAATCATCCTGTTTTCCATTTTATGAATAAGCTGTTATGAGAGCACACACACACGCGCGTGCTATATCTTCACCTATGACCTATGGTCTCTCAGCTGATATTTTTTCAGCGCAGAAATGCGGCTGCATTCAGAGCAGTGATTAGTGACCTGCAGTACTGCAGTAAACGAACCATGTGACTCTCCACAGGTTTCCCAGGCCCAGGAGACTGGGGGGGGGGGACGACTCCTGTTATATGTCACAATTAAGATCATCATGGGGGGATGCTGTCTGTCCAAGCACACAACTTAATTCTGATATAGTTTGAGTTGGAGATCAACTGTGTATTAAATCACATCTTTGGTTAATATATTGTGTATAACTTTTCTATTATTTTTTCAACTCTACAGAAAAATGGCTTTCGACAACTTTCAATAACCCAGGAAGACACCCTCACATTGCTTGTTTTGTCTAAATTACAATACAAAAAGATATTCAAGTTACAATGATATAAAATAAAGAGAATAGGCAACTCACATCTAAGAAACTGCAAGCAGCAGTTTTTCTTGCTTTTTTTGTTTGATAAATAAATAAAATGATGATTCAGTTCTCAAACTTGTGGCCTTGTGTGTTATTCCACAGCGTATTGAAACAGAAGGGAACCATGATGCCTTTCTTTATTTTCTATCAGATACAATGGTACAATTTTCATACTAAATGTAGCCAAGGTTGCTAAAAGTGAGGTAAACATATGTCAAAGTTGTTATTGAGCGCAGAAACCTGCAGCTACATGCTAATATTAAGGAAACATAATCTTGGATGGATTTTTTTAGAGTAGAAAGTGCTGTTATATTCCTTCTATAATCATTCCCCGGCTGCAACGACTGTGAAATAACATTAAGATACAGGAAACCTGGAAACATTGACCAATCAGAGCAGACTGGGCTTTTGGACGGAGGGGCTTATAAAGATGTGCTAAAACAGAGTGTTTCAAACAGAGGGTGAATACAGGTGTACCAGCACAGGCAGTATGAAGAAAGTAATTTGTTTTTTCAACATTAAAGCATGTAAACCTGAAATACAAGTATGGACCTGAAAATAAGCAGAACAGGTCCCCTTTAAACAGAGATTTTGGACAATCTGCAGTTTTTCATTTGTAGGATTTTGTCACTATGTGCAGAAACAATGCATGTTCATAAATACAGTGTCTTATTTTCAATTGATTGACTGATTGACGCTTGATTGACACGTGCTTTAGGTTTTCAGTGGTCAGTGTCTTACCTGCTGCCATGTGGATGAGAACACTCTTGCCCGGCCTCACGTTGGCCATCTCAAACAGCATCATGTGGGCTGTTATGTAATTAATAGGGATAGCAGCTCCTTCCTCAAAGCTCATCTGCTCGGGCATGGGGAAGGTGTGGCTGGCGGACACAACAACCACTTCCTGCCACATGCCACTACGGGTCAATGCGATGACTCGATCCCCGACCTAAAGGAGGACAGAGGAGGAGAAGGTGATGATGATGTTGGTGGTGTGTGTGTGTCCTGACTTTGTAAGGGAAGAGTGTGAACATAAGATGTAGCCGCCTCTTCCATGTGCTCAATTCCTCGTGTCATCACCACTTTGCTCATATGCCGTCAAATGGCAAATTGAGTTCAAGAAGGCAGGAAATCATCTGATGTATACTTGTTGTTGAATGACATGAGGGCAAGTTATTACACCACTGCAGTGCTCTGTCAACACACACTCATCCTTAAAAAAGGTTCTAAGAGACATCTTGTGATATGTGGCATGCAACTGAATTTAAATTCTTTGAAATGTTTATTGGGTTTATAGGACTACATTTGAGCTATTAGGATTATGGCTGCAACTTATCATTATATTCTTTAGCAATTAATACTTTATATTTCATTTTCTCCACACTTTATCAGATTTAAATTAAAAAAAAGATTCATAACTAAAAACTAAAAATGTTTCTCCTTGGGCTAAATAGGAATGTCCAGTTTCATCCCACCATACAGTCAAGATAATTTTGCTCAGCCATTAAAATACTACTGTATTTAAAGGCCAATTCATAGTTTTCGCATCTGAGTAATGATGACTGCTTTGGTCCGTGCTTTGTAAATGTCGTCATCCACCCTTGTGATGGTCTGCACAGCCCTCCATGCAGATTTCTGCATGCAGCCCATATTTTTGTATCCGGGCAGACACGTACATGTACACATAGCAAGCATGCCAACTGCACTTGCTCCAGTTTTTTGTTCCAAACTTAAGTCCAGTCCAAAACACCCTCGTCCAACCAACTGTAGCCGCTTCTCTGTGGTTTAGTTAGTGTTAAATTGGATATTCAAAAGGCATTTGCTCTGAATGCAATGGCGTCTTTTCAGTTTCGGTTTGACCCGATGTCAGCAGGTGGAGGGTGGGAAGCTCACCTCTCAGCCCTCCCGTTTACTGCAGGGGGCTGACACAGTGCTGCTGTTGTACTATAAACAAAACTACATGTACGTCCACGTGACAACAGATTTCTGCAGATGTTCAATGCAGAAAGTTGTCCGAACCTTAAAGATGGACGACAAAATCTCTCAAAAAGTGCAAAAAAGTTGAGTTGGCATCTTGAAAGCCCCCTGGTGGCTGGCTGCAGTATAGGCCATAAAACCCGCCCCTGTTATGTTAAAGGTTGGGACATGGGCCAGACTAAAAGATTAAAGGGCCCTTCAAATAAATTTTTTCCAGAAGTTTTCTGTCATTTTTGATAGTTCTATGCTGCATTATTCGGTATATTTTTGCTTAATTTCTGTATTGGGAAAAAGTAGAGACAAACTGTCTATCTTGAGACTATATATCGTCTATAATAAAATTGTGAAAAATGCACATCACAATTTCCAAGTGCCTAGTGCAGCATCTTAAAATTGTTTCATTTATTTGACCAACATTTTAGAACCAAGATGTGTTTGTGATTTATTGTCATATATAACAGAGAAAATCATCAAATCCTCACATTTGAGAAGCAAATGTTTTTTACAATATAGCTGCTTAAAAAATTACTAAAATGATTTGGAAAATATTTGCATATATATATATATATATATATATATATATATATATATATATATATATATATATATATATATATATATATATATATATATATATATATATATATATATATTGCATATAATGCATATATTATAATTATATTACATTTTCCAGCTTACGTCAGCTAAGTTTACCATGAAATGTGAGTTTTAAGCAAGATAACATGAAATCTGCTGCATGCAGTTGAACTCTTTATGCTGAAGCATGCGTTGACAAGGGGGCTTATGGGAAATGTAGTTCCTGTTTTGTGTCCTGCTTTCTTCCACAAGGACATGCTATTAAAAAAGCATCACTGGTGTTGCAAAACTTGCCAAAAAAGTGAAGTGCTCAGGAAAGAAGTCTGACTGTGAACGCTGCACTGCTTCCTGTTAAAACGGCCTCAGGAGCTCTGAGCCACACCCACTTCCTGCAGCGCACAATCACACAGCACACATCACAATAGACAGACTACACACACAGAGAAATATTTACACACACACATACAGACAATAAAAAAGACACACACTATTACACACACACACACACGCACACACACACACACACACACACACACACACACACACAAACACATTTTGCACGTCTGTTGCTGTGTGATAACTCCAATATTTCCAGTTTTTATGCTTTAACTTCCACCTCAGATGACTAAGATGCTCCTTTTTGGGGTTGATAAAAGTTTCTCAACCGCTGGTCTTATGAAAGACTTTCAAACAGCCGCTGAATGACCTCAAAAATGCATGATAGTCATTTTAAAAAAGGGCTGAGCTCAGTTCCTGGATGGCTGACATGAACTGAGGTAACTGAAGTGATGTTTGAAGTAGGACAGTGAAGTTTGTGTGGAAACTTGATGTTTATTTAAATCAGTTGCTACGAAACTTAAGCCAGCAAACTCGGTGAGACACGACAGTTTTCCTGTTGTTTATATCACAGATCAAAATATAAACACAGTGTGAGACATGTCACTGCTTGATGCCTCTTTTATTCACAGATGTAATTATAACTGCCAAACTAGACAAACTAGTTTCAGCAGACAAAGACAAAGCATCAGTAATAGTAAATAAGGTGCTTTCTTTGTTGTACAAAACTTAAAGTGGAAATGAACATCTTTACAAGTTTCCCATTGCACCTAGTGTTCTACTGCTCCATCTGTGCCCAGAGTACACTCTGCGCTCCGACAGTGTGGTTTAATACATAAATGAACATAAACATATCCCAATAAATGAACAAAATGAATGTTATTATTAATAATTAATTTGCCTTCCTTTCTGTCTGTCACCCTTGTCTGTGTTATTGCAAATAAAAAACAGTGTATTTAAGACAAATGTCCACAATAAAAATGTCTATTAAATTTATATTTGTATAATGTATGTTTTTGGCAAAATCTCTGTCTGCAAAGGCACAAGTAACTACAGCTGCCAAATAAAAAGGCATGATGGAAATACTCCAAGTACAAGGTTAAGCACACGAAGCTCAGTTATTTATACTCAGTTACTTTCCAACACTGCAGACTGATTACTCAAAATAAATGAATTCTTAATCATTAAAAGCACTTGCTTCAAATAAGCCTTATGGCATGCACTGCACAGAGCTGAATATTAAACAAACTGCTACACATCCTCTCATCACATAACATTAAGTTGATTAAAGGGTTTATTTGCAGAGCAGATGGTGTATTTCTTTCAGTTCAACAAAGAAATTACTATGTCCCACTTCCAAACTATCAATCAATTTGTGAGGCATAATCATCGGCCATCAATGCATTTTATCTAGAAACATCTGTGACGAGGTAATGCTGGGTCTGTAAGGGGATCCGACATCACACATCTGCTCTGTCTGCTTTCCAACCAGCCACACCCTCCTGTCCTCAACTCGCTGCTCGAGCGCGGCTCGCTCTGTCCAGAATAAAACAGAATCAGCCTCTCTCTGTAAACACTTCGGCTTCCCTTAATGTGATTCTCTGCTGCTCTGTGCGCCTGTGTGTCACGCTGCAGTCCCACCCAGATTCTTACACCAACCTAACACGCCAGCTTCAATCTTCACCTAGATGTGTCAGTTTTCCACCTAAACTTCATATTTTAGTGCTTACACATTTTTAATTCTAAACCTTGCTGGGATTCTTAATATCACATCCTGCACTGCTGCATGTGGCTTTTTCGGCTGTGTGTTTTTCGGCTTCTTTCCAAAAAAGGTTTGTTGGGGGAATGAACCACTCCCCTTATAGGATTCTTGCTCTTTGAAAGCAGAGATGATGGAGGGAGAAAGGAGAGGAGTGGGAGTGTAGTAAGAAGAGGAGGAAAATTCCATACTGACACAGAGAGACGCGGAGGAGCTTTGGCAAATACAAAACTCACGTTAAACATAATACGAGTCTATTAAACTTAATAATAGCCTGGAAAATATGTGTCTGATTGAGAGAAGACCGATGACTGACCTCAAAGTATCTCATTTAACTATTAGATTGACAGGGAGGCAGTTAAACATCTGTGAAAGAACTCAAAACAACCGTGAAAATGAAGTTAATGGTGGGTCGACAGATTATCGGCCTGGAAAAATACTGCAGTTTATATTTGGCATTTTGCAGATTATCTGCATCAGCATTTTATTTGAATGATTGCCAATAAAATTAATTCATTAAAAAGTGCAAAGAAAGTGTCAGCATGGGAGGAACTTTTACTTTGTAAAACATATGAAAGCAATTTTATTTACTCCTTGTCTTTTTATTTAAATTTTACTTGACTTAGTGGAAAAAAAGTTGCTGGGAAATTGCGGCCTGTGACGTTGAACATTCCTATTTTGATTAAGCATTTGCTTCATTAGCTTTTGGTCTGACGACGATAAGTCTCTGTGGGCAATGGTGTATATTTCAAGAGATCCAGTGTAGCGAGCAGATAACGAAGCCAAGACTTTCTCCTTTGTGTGCCAGTCATTTCGGCTAATCTTTATTGGTGTATAAAGAGAACTAGATACCGTTTAGGGGGCGGGGCCCCCAGTGGCACATGAAACCAACCAGCTTTCTAAATTTCAAAAGAGGAGACTCTGCAGCTGCGTTCACCTACATATACGAAAATTGGTAGGCACATGTAATATCCCAAGACGTTAAAAAAATGGCCAATTCCAGGGGTCATTGAGATTTCATCTGGTTGGCTTCAAATTTTGTGTGTACCACCGAAAGACCTTATTTTCTCTTATTTTGAACAAGCTGCGGGGGTGACGTTGTAGACTAAAAAGCAATTCTGCTCCTCTGATTTCTCTAACCACACATACTGTAGAGCTTATCTTCTGTGTGTGTGTGTGTGTGTGTGTTTGTCTAGCAGTGATATTGGGCTATTACTAAATAAATATAGAAAAGAAAATAGACCAAACGCTGAGACTGTTGCAGCAGATCAGCACTGCAGGAATAATTTTGGTTCAATGGGACGCCAAAGCAGCAGCCTCAGAACTTCGTGGATTCCAGGCTTCGGGATTTTGACGGCTTTTCCGCCTCTTGCCTAAACTTTGACTTCTCACATAGATGTGCTCACAGATACTAACACTTGGAACCAGTGGAGCTAACGGGAATTGGTACTCTGTAGTACTTATGCAATTCAGTCAGTGCCCTTAAAGTAGAGTTTGATACTTTAGTTATCAGTTTAAATGGATGAAATAATTTAAGTGAAACGATTTTGTGAGCTTTACACTTAAAAGAATGTACCTTCTTATTTTTAAGATGTCTTTTTCATCGTGTAAATCTATGGAAAAAGTCTTTGTGTGAGCTATGGCATCATGTAACAGACCCCGAAGTTGTTATTCCACATTTTTGTAACAATGTCAAATCGGCCTCACAGTCCGGTGCTGTTCCAGGTGGCTTTGTAATATCTGCAAACAGATCTCTGTATATGAAGACAGATCATCAAAAAAAGCAAACATAAAGCTAAATCATCATCAGACAATAGCCAGTTGGTTCCAAGATTGCATTTCAGCCAATGTATTCCACCAAGGGTATTTTCCTGCCATTCGAACCTTATGGATCAATACTGCTCGGACTATAAATGGAAACCACAACGCTTGCAAATCTTTTTCCATTTTATATCTGTTTGTGGAGGCTGGAATGCACATAGCCTCAGCTGGTGCCACAGATGTATGAACGCCACATTCTTGTCACTAAGCTAAGCATGTGATTTTGCAGGAGAATATATAGTCTGCGATTTTTGAAAAAAAATTGTGGTTGTTTAGTCAAAATGAAAATTTTCCAAAAAGACTCTTCCAACAATCTAGATAGAAACAAAAGTATAAATTGAGTAAGAAGATGATTTATGTCATTTCAGTCTGCCATCTTTGTTTGGAGTGAGGGGAAAAAAACTTGAATTGAACTTGAACTTTGGAGACATTAAAAGGTTTGAATCTTTTTGTTGTGCAACAGACTGTTTCATACTGAAAGTTAGAGAAGTCTTTGAGGAGATAACTAACTCGCATCTAATGTTAATAAATGACAGGCACAAACTGAGGCTGGGATACACAATGATTAACTGTCCAAAGCGCCTTCAGTGTTTCACTCCTCTCGCAAACATTGGCAAGAGCAGCGGATCATGGTTCAACTTATTTAGATCCTAAAGCAAAAAGCGTCTTCAATTTACAGAGGAAAACTTAAGACTGAAAATGTTTTTTGGAAGAAAATGAGAGTTTTTCCCTGAGTTCCGCATGGGAGTCATCTGCTGCTGAGATGTACATCCAAAACAAATGACGCACCTCTCATGAACTCAGTGACACAGCTGAAAATCCTGTTACTCATTCAAAAATGAGAGTTTTGTGTCTTCCATATGCATGAGTTTACGATTAAGTATTCTGCTGCTTTGGGAGTAAACAAATCTGAACCTCTGAGTGAAAACTGGGGAGTTTTTAAGCTGAGATATGAAGTCATAGAGGTTGTTTGTAATGAGTCACTATGGTTTTATCCTCTATATATTGTCGTAAAAATAAATGCAGTACACATAACCTGTGGCCTCTGGATGCATTTGATCAGCTCTGCAGTATCTCAGAAAAATGTGCTTTAACCCTTTGAAACCTGTAATGACATCAGTTTTCTTGCACTACTTTCAGATGCCTTTCGCATGCATTCAGACATTTAAAACCCGAACAAATTCTTTTGACTTCTTTTGAAAACGTGGCTAGAAAGGCAATGATCAACTTAGACAGAGGTTCTAAAAATAGCAATAAATTAGGAAAAAGTGAAAATGACTTGAAAAAAAAGTTTTTGTTTTTATTAAAGAGAGAGAGAGACAAAGGAAGAAATTATTAACGTTAATGACAATTTTAAAAGAAATCAGAAAAATGTCAGGAAAACTATATGTGTAATTATATTATTATTAAATTATTATTAACTATTTTATCTATTTTTTTGTGTTTTGTTATTGCTTTTTTAAATTAGTTTTTAATTGTTAAAGCTAATGACAATTTTTATAAATTGAGAAAAATGTCAAGAAAATTACATTTCTAATTATATACTTAAAATTATTATTAACTATTTTATCTATAATCTCGATTTGTGTTTCATTACCACTTTTATTTTTTAACATTTTTTTTACTTTTTTGCCACCAATATTTCAGGCAATTTTCTTGTAACTCATAACTTGTAACTTGTCGCCATATTCATGAAAGAAATCAAGCCCATATGCTCAGGTTTCAAAGAGTTAATTGCAGGGAGTCAGGTGCCTGAATGCTTCACACTGACCAGTGGACTGTATTAAAAGGAAGCACAGACACATACAAATATGCTGAACCTATTTATCAGACGTTTGATAAATTAAAACTCTATAAAACTCGACCTTTGAAAAGCTTTTATCAGGGGGAGGGTAAATGTACTCTTGTGCTGAGGAGAAGAATGTAAACACACTTCAAGGACACGTTGTAAATCAAACACTGTAACTATTCATGATGCCACAATGTTACATTTTGCAGCAAGAAAGCTTCTTTCCAGACTGCTTTTTAAATGAAGGGACCGCATTACATAATGGATTAGACTGATGGAGGACGTTTAATGTAATTTATGCTTCTGCTTTATCATTCTGCAAAGCAAGGATGCTTTAACCCTTTGAAGCCTGAGCAAATTTGCTTTGATTCTTTCAAAACTATGGGAAGACGGCAAAAGCATTTTAAAAAGAAATGGACAAAAAATAGAAATTATTAAAACCTACAAGAAAATGACTTTAAAACGAGCGATAGAAAACATAAAAGTACAAAAACAACAAAACAAACAAGAAAATGGTCTTAAGAAAGTGCTAAGAAAGAAAAAGAGAAAGAAAAAAATGTTTTCTTTCAGTAACATAATGTTAAATATATAATAATACAATCTATAAATATAATTTACTGGACACTTTTCCCTAGTTTTTTGATAATACAATATCTAATAACTCCCCAGCTGATTTTTAGGGTATTCTGTTGTCACCTTTTATATATTTTATTCATTGCAATTTGTGGGACTTTCTTTGGCAAGTTGCTCCTGGCATTTCCCCCATATAATCAAAAGAAATCAAACCAATTTCCTCAGGTTTCAATGCTTGTGTAAGGCACCTGATCGCAGCACAAGAAAACTGATGTCGATCCAGGTGTTAAAGGGTTAAAGGTCCAGTGTGTAGGGGGATATTTTGGCAGAAATTGACTAAGATATAATAAGTATGATAATAAGTATTTTTTTAAAATAGGAATCGCTGTGTTATGAGCTGTTTTTATCTGCATAGGAAGCTGGTCCTCATCAGTGGAGTCCACCATGTTTCTACAGTAGCCCAGAACGGACAAACCAAACACTGGCTCCAGACAGGCCCATTCATGTCTTTGCTTTATCTCTTAAACTCAACATTAAACATGTAAGACACTGCAGTGTTAATAAGTAAAGTAGGTATTGGTGGCGACAAAAAGAGTAAATTAAAGCTACGCCAACTCGTGTGCCCGCAGCAGCACTCGTACTTCATGCCACCCCTGTAAAAATCAGTGCCCCACTTGGGTCCCCCCAGTAAAAACTCTGGACACGCCACTGTTGCCCAGCCCTAATCTAAGCTGTTTTTTTATGGCACTACAGAGAAATTAAAGGAGCTTATTAATCAACTTTTCTTCAATTTAACAGTGAAGTAGTTGTCATTTTTTGCCATCAAAGGCCGACATTTTACAGGTTTTCTTGATATCTCTGCAACATTCACAGAAAATGGGAATTAACTACAACGATTGGTGTTTTAAAAACAGTATTTTTATATTGTGGCCAGGAGTGATGTGTTATACTGCAAACCAACAGGTTGAAGATTTCCAGTCCAGAAACATTTGAGTAAACTCAGGTTTAACTCTTTAAAACCTGAGCAAACTGTTTATTTTCCATACATTGGGAGGAGGTAAGGAGCAAGAAATTACACAAAACTATCATGAAATTTGTAAAGCAAAAAAGAGAGAAAAAAAGGACTCACTAGTGCTAATATACAAACAAGTGTACATATTTCTGCAACATGATTTTAAAACATGAAATGTTATTATACTTTCTGAAAATTCCCCCTATATTTTTTAACACACTGATGTCATGTCTTCTTTGAAGGAACAAACTGATTTTAGCAAAACAAAAAAAGAAAGATAAGTAAAAGAACCAAAACAGAAAATGACCTGAAAAAGTGCAAATATTAAACAAAACTAATAAATAATAATGATTTCTGATCATTATAATAATTATATATATAATTTGTGGTATTTTTCCTTTGTTTTTCCAATGATCCTCTTGCTCTTTTTAAGATGATTTTAAGGTGACGTTCTTGTCACCTTTAACAATTTTATTGCAATTTGCGAGCAATTTCATGCGAAGTTGCTTATTACTTTTCCCCCCACGTTTTCGAGCGAAACCAAACAAATTTGCTCAGTTTTTCAAAAAAATTGAAATGCTCGTGAAAGGCACAAGAAAACTGATGGTGGTCCAGAAAGGTTTAAATCACAGCTGCACTCTCAGCAGCTCTGCAGCTCATTACTGGACTTGCTCATGGGCTTGGTGGCGTTTTGTGGGTGTGAGGCCTTGACTCACCTTCCTGTCCTTCACATCCTCCCCGACTGCTTCAATGACCCCGGAGCCCTCCATTCCCATCGTGACCGGCGGGGCGGGCAGCAGCTCGTACAGCCCCTGCCTGCCCAGCAGCTCGGCGAAGTTTAGCCCGCACGCCTTGACCCGCACCAGGACCTCTCCTGCTCCCAGCTGCGGCTGCTTCTGCGTCTTCACCTGCAGCTTGACTTTATCATAACCCCCGTGCCCCGTCAGCACCAGAGCCCGCCAGGAGAGAGGCTTCTCCTCGGCTGCGGGGCTGCTCGCTGACTCCTGCGGGGCTTCAGCAGCAGCCGGCGGAGGCTCGTCGGGCTTCTTCTCCTGCTGCTCCGGTTGTTGCTGCTGAGTTGGAGCCTCTTCACCAGACATGATAACCACTTGTGAGGAGCGTCCTTTTAGGTTTTTACTCCAGCTCAATACTTCAGCCTGTTCGGGCGTTTCTTTACAAATAAAAACACTCAAAGGAAAAGGAAACTGTGCTGTTGAGTGCTAATATTTCTGCTGAAATCTGACATAAAACACTCCCCTCACTGCAGACAGTCGAATCGTTAATAAAATGCGGTTATTGCTGCGTGGTTTCCTGTGTGTGCAGTCTGCTCAACAAGTGACCGAAGTCAAGTTTACACATGTCAAACGTTGGTTCCGGTTTGGATTTTCACAATATATTACTTCCTGGGACTCGAGAGCTACTAGATATGTCAAAAATAGTGAAGTATTATTCATTTCCTTTTTTTCATAAGTAACAAAACAAAAAACATGATACTACTTAAAAAATATATATATATATACACACACACACACACACACACACACACACACACACACACACACATATATATATATATATATAAAATATGATGTGATTTATAAAAAGGATTGCACTGTAACATTACGGATTAAATAAAATACGAAATAAAATAAACCTTTTAATAGGCAATTAAATTTTTCAAATAAAAATTTGTATTATACAAAATAAATAAATACATAAATAAATAAACAAATACATAAAGTAAAACATATTTCAAATTGTATTTTGCATGACCTGAAAATCTTTTTTTTAACTATTTCAACTAAAATAATCAAATGAATGTATTTCAGATCATATTTCATATTTTCTAAAAATAAAATAAAATAAAATAAAATAAAAATAGACAGCTCATCAATTTAAAAAAAGACAAAAATAAGATTTGACCCAACAGTTCATATATGTATGATGTTAAATTCAGTATGGCACTTTGTTGTCTTTGTTTGTCCTAGAATAATTTTCTCCTATTCCTATCATAGTTGTACTTGTAAATCTACCACTGTTTTACATGTTATATTGTTTTTGTTACACCATTAAAAAGAAAGAAGAAAAAAAACATACTATTGAAACAATGTTTGTGTCATTGCAACTGAATAAGTTTCCTTTCTTCTTTATTTATCATTTCTTGAATCAGAAATCAACATAAAACAGATGTCACACTTTTAAACTCTGCATTAACATATGTGAGCCACCATAAATTATGAACGTGCTTATGTCTGGTTGTAAACAATATTTATTGTGCATAGGATTTTATGTATGAATACTCATTTGAAAAAGCTTTTATTTTAACGCCATATCTTGTAACTTCCGGTGTTTCTCTGATTGTTTGTGCGGGGCTTAACGCAGTTTAAAAAGTGACCGATCAGTTTAGTTGGCAAAAGACTGAGAGATGTGAGCCAGCGAGCTGCGGAGAGTTTGAAACCCCGGACACTGGAGCACTGGTGAGACTGTTTGAGGCCACAGCTGGAGGAGACACATGCAGCAGTCCAGCTCCCACCTGCTGCTCAGGAGTTAAATATGTGACGATCTGATGCACACAAGTGTGAATGAATGATCATCTCCAGTTCACGAAGATGTAAACCACCTTCTTAAAAAGATAAATAAATAAAAATAAAATAAAATAAGAAAAGAAATATAAGAATTTAGAATGAGAGTCAAAAACTTCTATAACTCTAATCAAACTATTCAGTGTAAATACATACAGTGTAAAATGTTTGACCGTAAATTTACAATAAATTACAGGCTACTAGTTGCATTACTGTGGCAGTAAGGTAATGTATCATTTTTACAGTAATTTATTGTGAAATATTACATTAAATAGTTACACCCTGTGAAATTCTGGAAATAAGTAACAGTGTTATCATAATGAATGAATGTCTGTAGATTTGTTTTTAAAACATGTGACACAGATGGAAAATCGACAGGACACACTTAAATGAAATATTTATAGCTCAGCTCCTGTCCTTTAGCACAGCAATTATTTGTTTCAGTCACCCAGTATGTACCCACACACAGTGTGTGTGTTCAGCTGCACCCTGCAGCTGAAGCTGCTTTCTGTTCTAATGGGGTTGAGTCTTTCAGAGAGGAAGTGGAGGGATGGTGAGAAAGATAGGTATCTTTTTAAAGGGCAGGAAATTCCTTTTTTGAAAACATACATACTATACATAAGTGAAAGGTCAGAAGTTTCAGGTTAACGCATCTTTCCCCTCAAAATAAAATTTTGAAGAACCCGAGACTCAAATAGAGGAGACAGTTTGCAACATTTGTGACATCTACTTGCACATATACGAAAACACTCATCAACACAGTTAGATGGGGAAACAAATAGCTGTGGTTACTAACTATGGTCTGAGGGAAAATATCTGAACTGTTCTCAGATGCTCTATACTTTGCAGGCACAGGAACAAGCGCGCGCGCGCACACACACACACACACACACACACACACATGCACACACACACACACACACACACACACACATATAAACTTTGTTCGCAGTTTGTCAGTCACATTCAGGATGTTGCTGGCTGCATCATGTAACCACTTGTAGGTGAACAGAAGTTTTACATTCTGCTGGCCTCTTGCCATAATAACACACACACACACACACACACACACACACACACACACACACACACACACACACACACACACACACACACCTTTACTTATTTACTTATTTTTCAAATGTAAAAAAAAAAGCACTTCAGAACTGTTAACATCCCTGGGAACTAATTTAAAATGACAGTTCAACCTGACAATAATCTGACAAAAATCTGACAATATCTGCATTTCTGCTGTTACAGTTTCAGTTTTGAACTAATAAAAAGTTTCCAGTCTGAATTGTACTTAGCATATACATACATATATATATATATATATATATATATATATATATATATATATATATATATATATATATATATATATATATATATATAATATAATCAACAAAAAAGTTTGTTTTTTTATGATAGATTGCACATGCAGTATTGTTCTAAGAAAAAAAGAAAAAAAACAGTGCTTGGTATTAGACTGTATTGCTTAACGAATTATACTTTATCAATTAAAACAAAAGGAATGAGAAACAGACACACCACACTGCAACTGTGGCCTGTGGAAATAAATTGAGGCCTACTTCTGTTTGACCAGAAGATGGAGCTAAAGACTTTCTTCAGCTCTCTCTGTGTCTCTGAACCAGGTCACTAATCATATTGTAAGTGACAAATAGCCCATAATAAAGTGAATAATGTGGTTAAATGAGTAACAGTTATTCATGGTCTACCACACGGCCAGAGTAGACCTTTCTATGCAGGGTCACGTGCAAGGTAATTCAGTAGCATATCTTTGACTTAAAACTGAATTTCAAAAGGTCTCCACTTTTTAGGGACTATGACACCTTGAAAAAATAGTCATTTCGTATAAAGATTATACCAGATCCGCCTATTGTGCTGTGTGACACTCACTGTGATAATGATAAAGCACTGCCAAAATAAACCTTTTACCAGAACTATATAAAGGTGTCACTCTATTGCAAATATGTCATATTTTCTCTTATATGTCAATGACAATCACCAACATTTCAAATGTGATATTGTTTACTTGATGAGGGCAATTGATATTAAAGCCTGTCAATGGTTGAGACTACACCAAGCCAGCACGAGAAAGCCATAGGAAGACCGGAAGTACAAGGATTTTGACTTCAAAGTTATAGCACAGAAAATCTAATACAACTACTAATACCAATACTAGTACTAGCAATGAGCACAATATTCATGTTAGTCTATTTATACAGAACATTAAAATTAAAGAGTAAAAGTAAAAAAAAAAAAGAAATTGACCCAAAGTGTTTTTCACAGGAAGTAGATAGGTTGGAGATCTGCCTCAATAAAGGGATACATTATTAAGAAATAAAAGCTGATAAAGAGCCATAATACATACTGTTTTACAATCAAACAACAATAGAGATAGAAGGCAAGATTAGACAAAGAATACAACAACCAACACGATTAAATCAACCTTTAAGTGATAAAAAATTAAGAGAAATTAAATAAAACCAACAACAGATAAAAATGCCAGAAGGACAGTGATAGATGTGTTGCATTATTCATCCTGATAGGTAACTATTTAATCTACCTAATCTACAATGTCACTGGGGTTTGAGGGCATGTCATTTTTTCTTTATTAAGGACATTCTGGCTTTAACTCTGGCTGTGTGGAAAGTGGGAATATACATGTTCGACATTAAATTTAAGGATAAATATTTTAAATAGTTAAGATTTGATAAGTACTCATGTCTGCCTCCCTCTCGGGCATAATTTATGTTGTTTACGGAATATGTTTGCAGGGTATTCTTGTTTATTTTCCGCTTTATGTATAAATTTTATCTTTATCTTTTTATTTGCACGTTTGAAATACAATCTAATCTGTATGGTTAGAGTGTGGTTATTACCACCACTATTAGTATTATTTAGTTTTGGGGAAGAAAGGCAACCATAATGTGTGTTGAAATACTTACAATTTACCATATAGCCAATGAATATCCACCTGGACAGACGTGTAGATAACGAGATGCACTATCTAGGCTTTTTATTTTGAAAGGTCTTACAGGAAGACCGTTTTTGGAGACGCTCCTTGACAGGAGTTGTCAGTGTGCCTCACTCCACCGGTCGAGCAGAGGAGCGCAGTATTGCGCAGAGCATGTAGCCGAAACTACATCAGACTGCGGTGCTGAAGTTTTTGGGATCTGAACTGATTTCTTTTTCTTCTTCTTCTTCGGGAGAAATATTTCTAAAATTTAGAACTGCTCCTCGACACTCAACTAGTTTGGAGCTAAATGTCAAGTAGGCAGCGACACGGAGCCACTCAGTGATACTCGGGGCGCGATGGAGAGCAATAAGGGATTACTTCGCTGTAAAATCGTGGTGGTGGGAGACACGCAGTGTGGAAAGACGGCTCTTCTTCACGTTTTCGCCAAAGACTCGTACCCGGAGGTAAGAGACAGTATGTTATAAAGACGAACACATGAGGAAAAGTATCTGAAACCACACGGCATGACAAAGTCTTCATCTAGCCAGTGAAACTTCAGCACCTCCTGATACAATCTGAATCATGGGAACTGACTGTTGACGCACAAGATGATATTTATTTAGTTTGATTTATTCTAAAGTGGTTTGACTCCCTTCTTATTTATGATGTAAATTAGACCGGAGCACTGCCCAAAGATGACTTCTTCAGGCAGTTTTGTCTTTTTCTAGAATACATTATGCCCGATCTTTTGTTTGTATTATAATGTAACAACAAATAGAGTAAATGAAGACATTCTCAGTCTACAGAGTCGTGCCCGTTCAGTGCCCAGTTGCCACAAAAAAACTGAGCTCTGTGCGCTTTTGCGCATCGCGCGCGTCAGCGGCTGAAACCGTCAGTCGGTGCAATAGCAGTCTGGTTTGTAAATACTGAAACATCACTGATTTGATGACAATGACAACAACAACAACAACAACGACGACGACGACGAACGAGGTGAACCGCCTCTAATCTACACACTGAATCAACACCAGTCTGTCCAGACTATGTGAGAGTTAAAGGGGAACTACGCCTATTTTCAAAATTCAAACATGTTATTTCTCAGGTCTAAGACGGTCAATAATATCAGCAGACGTACAACTAATTAAATAAACAAAACAAACAGAGTGCTAAAACTCAAATGTGTGATGTCATGGGTTATAAATAATGGAGGTGCTCACTGGATGATGAATGGTGAGAGATGTTATAGATGACAAAAGAGCACCAAGGGGAACACTGACAATTTAATCTTACGTAAAATAATCTTAAATGATTGCCTTGAAAAAGATAAGGCAATATAACAACAAACCTCAATTTAAGTTTACGTTATATTTAAGTATTAAGTTTACTTGAAATGTAGCTGCATTTACTTAATTTTGTGAAGTTGTTACAACTTGAACCAAGTTAGACTTACTTAACTTGATCATCACAGAAGATTTTGACAATGAGTCAAGAAATCCGCAAGTTCAGTTTTCTTAACATGTTTAAGAAAATACAAATATGACTAACTAGTGTGCAACTGGCAGAATTATATTATTATTATAATTATTATATATTTTCAATTTTAAGTTGCAACAACTTCACAATACCTAGAAAATACAATACATTTTTAAGTTAATGTAACAATTAGATATAAAGTAAACATCGACTAAGATTAACAGTTCTATTTACTTACATTTTTCAAGGCAATCGGTTTCAATTTGTCAGATTTTACATTGTATATGGGGACATTTTCTGTTTCACATCTGAGAAAAAATACAGTCTAATAAAGTTTATTTAGGTTTGAAAAGTAAAACAAACAATGACGTAGGTTTTGTTTTAGCATTGGAGCGGATCCACAGGTTAAGTGTGGGGTCTGCGAGTCCTTCTACAGAAAATTTTGTGTATCAAACACCTCATCTCCTGCATTCTGGTGAATTTTTATGCTCAAGTTTATGGTGAAAATGTTTTTACTTATGTAGAGAAAAACACAACAGGAGGCAGGTGACAATGCAGATTCTAAAAATATAATGCAATATTATGCAGGATGGCCTCAGACACTGTATTGCTTTCAAATATGTATCATTTTGTAGATCTGCTTCTCTCATTTATTATCATCTCTGCTAAATCAGCACATGAGTAGGCATGATTTAGTCTTCAGTCCTCTTTTGTGTCATTTGTTTTGGGGAATAACTTCTTGCCATTTGCATGTAGCACCTGTTGTCATCAGTGATTTTCATTTTAGCACGATTTCTACTGCATGACATTCACATATAGTAAGACTGGTAGCCTAAAAACTTTTTTTTGTAATCTCAGATTGCAGAAATGCCTCACTTTCATGCTGAAAACATTTGTTATTTAACCCCGTCACTTCTGCACCGAGCGGTAAAACCTGTTAGAGGACTATGCACATACTCATAGATCTGGAGTTACATCCAGCAGATCACAAAATAAAAGTCTTTGACTACTTTCATGTTTTATTGGGGAGGGGGGACAAATGCATGTGCTCCACAAGTCCTTTTCACAAAATCCACGTGGGTCTACAAAATCAGGCTCTCATTCATCGTCTCTGGAGCAGCTTCTCACTTTATACTAAACATCCCAACCAAGTTTGAGACTTAATTTTATGGTTTCTGACTTTCTGAGAGAGTAGCTCATGTTCATAAATATTGATTGAACTTTCCTAGGCCATGGAAATAACACATAGGAATTCCTAATTTAGGTGGTATTCCCCCTTCAATCTATAGTTATAGTGATTTCATGTGGTCCTAAAGACTCTAAATGTCTAATGATATTAATCAAGATAAAACAATTCAAACAAAAAAATCTGATGGATTAGTTAATCTTGAACAATTTTGAAAAATTCTTAAAAAAAAACAAGCTATCAGGAAGGATTCAGCACTCACTTACTTACTTGCTTAATATTTTGCAGCTAACATACAGTGCTTATTGAACAGTGGACATTTTGAACAATATCAAGTGAAATTTTGAATGGATGAATACAATGACTTGTTTTTTTTTTTGTTAATCTGTTTTGTGGTTTTGTCTATGCATGTATACAATAGGAAATATACATAATAGGCAGGTATTGTATTAATCATTTAAAAACTACAGAATACTGTATGTTACCTTGAAGTAGACGATAGATTAAAACATCGTCTGTACTTGTAGAGTTTCTTTTTCACCTGAACCTCTTGAACTTCTGAGGATAATGAACTCAAAGATCGTTGACCTAAATTTCTGAATTTGGAAATAGGTCAAAGCTCAGAATTGGCTTCATCTACTTTACACACACACACACACGCTCACAATCTCGCGTCTCTGATCTTCCTGAGTGCACTATCATCTGCACTACAGAGCCGCCTGGAATAATTAGGTTTTTTTTTTTTTTTTTGTCTACCTCACATTATCTTGATTTAAATTAAATTTTCACAATGTACACAACACCCCTCTAAGCTTTCATCTAATTTTAGCCATGCATGTCTCATTTCAGAATTATGTTCCCACCGTGTTTGAGAATTACACAGCCAGCTTCGAGATCGACAAACAGAGGATCGAGCTCAACATGTGGGACACTTCAGGTAAGACGTGCTCGGGTTTAGTTTCACCCCTTTGTGTGGCAAGATTGTCATACCAATGTGATGAGAGGTGTGTTGCATCAAAGGCCCATGATGTAGTCAGTTAAACAGGTACGATTAGGAAGCAGACAACTCAATGGAGCATTCAACAGCATCCGGGCTGTGAGCCAAAAACATGAATAACTACTAAGAGTGGGTCAGAAAAATGTATTGGGAATTCTAAATGACACTTGTTAAGTTTTTAAAGGTTCTGCAGTGGGCGGGTTTCAGTTACAGATTTGTGCAAAACTTGAGCGATGTTTTTGAAATGTCAGATTGCAAGATGACTGTGTTTCCATTGAGCGATGTTTTGTGACTTCTCCCCTTGTGACTACATTCCAAGAAGCATGGCGATGGATGTTCAAAACATTAGTAGGTTTAGTTTTTTTGCTGCCACCACACAAGCCGCCATTATTTCTAATCGAAGGCGACGCATGTTATGCGTGCGATAATGGAAACGTGAGCCCCTTATACATTGGAGCGGCCATGTATGAGGGATTTCTGGAAGGTGATAGTCCACGATTTCACAGAGGAATTGTGGATTCAAAACTTCCTGATGGTCAGTTCAACTTTTGAAGAGTTTTGCGATGCAATAACATCTCTTGTAGCGTCTGCTGCATCATGCCTAAGGGAGTAAGTTCCTACTGACAAGCTCATAGCCATATGATCATGTGACCTATAAAAGCCAACAAAGTGTTTCCATTGCAGTTTTGCAATATATGGCTTTTTGGAATCGCCTGAAATACCACCTCATACGAGCGTAAAAACATTTTTGTGATAAATGGGAGTTTTTTTGAGATTGATATTCGCAATTTCAATTTGCGCAAATTGAAAGTTAATGGAAACTTGCCAATGGGTGAACAAGTTGTAATACAGCCTAACTTAAAACTGAGACTTTCCCCGACTTTGTCTTTGACATCAAAAATCCAAAAGATCAGGTGTAAATGCACAGTCCCCTAAAGTCTTGCCTATGTTCAGTTATGCTAAAGCGCTACCAGTGTGCAACAATAGCTAATATTAGCTAAGAAATGGAGTCTGCTAATGTCAACAAATGACTGGCACCCATCATAACACAGAGTCCACACATGTGGTGTTTCTGTTATACACGTTTTGGTCACATAATATGCTGACTGCAGTTCACATAACAGCAGCAGAGAGAGGCGTTACTAATAACAGTAATTTTCTAAAAGTGACATACTGAAACTTTAATGTAGGTATTTAATTAGCAGACACAGAGCATCATACATTGTTTATATGAACTCAGTCCTGTCACCACCTTCAGAGTTAATGTGACACTTGTAGTTGGTTTAGAGAAGCTGTTTCAGAGTTATATATCAGCTCTGAGAGAGGATAAACAACTTGTCATTCAACACATGCTGCTCCAAGTAGCTGTCAGCATATAATCATCACTTATGAACACTGCAAAACTGGCTGCATTCATGACTTTATTACAGTTACAATTTGGCATTGTGGCCAATTTTAGGCAATATGGCAGGCTTTCCAGCGTTAAAACAAGTGGGTTCTGTTATTTTGAGTTAACAAATGTTGATCGCAGAGCTGTTTGTCCACTCGTAGGGCCGATTTGGCTCAAGGGAAGCTGTTCAAAGTGTGAAGTTAACTCTAATATGTGAGGACTGGAGTTATGATGTTGATTTTTAGACTCACAAAGTTTTGCAGCTGAGAGTTATTTTTGCATTTTTGAGACTAGACTCAAACAGCTGAGAGTTTGTGGAGCTCAAACAGTCAGATTCTCTCAGTCTCCACATACCAGCTAACTTTCTCCCTTTCTCAGCCCTTAGGCCCTTTCACATTTCATTTCCACTTACATAACAACACCCAAAAACTTGCTCTCACACAACCACAGGGAGCAGCTTTAATGTGCAGCGTTCCATTAACCTCCACCCATGCAGACATACAGAAAGACCAGCTAGACAGGCTGGAGATTAAGAGCTGCAGCTGCTCAGGCTGGTGTTGCCTGTTGGTTTGCAGTGGGTGAGGCCACTCCGCTGTGTTTGAACAACACCCTCTGAAATTGGTGGTTGTTTCAAACACACACACACACACACACACACACACACACACACACACACACACACACACACACACACACACACATTGTGGTGGATAACAATTAAAGGAATGCTTAAACAGTCATTTACTCCAACACACAAACAAAATTCAATTCATCTTTTTGTGTGAATCATGTGCCATTCATGACTTCATTAAGTCATATTAATGGCATCTTCTTGCAGACAATAGTGGATTAACATAGTGGACATACCTCTCCCAGGTGTGGATGTGTGGGAATGAGATGGAAGGTGTTTTCCCAACAAAGTTTGCTTAGACCTTCTCCATAAATACAAAATAAAATATGAAAAATATTTACAAAATTTAAAAAAAAGATAAGAAGAAGAACACCAGCCAAAGGGTTTTTTTTACAACCTGGCAGCCAAAATATTAGATTTATTAATGTTTTTTTACTTATTCATAAAGCAATAATAACAATTTCATCATATTTATATAACCATTTGCTATCACTTAGAAAATGTGCTAAATTATGCCTAAAGTTGTAGAGGTAAAAGTAAAGAAAGGACTTTTTTTGCCGTGAGTCAGATGACAAAATCAATACCACTCTCATATCTGTACAATAAACATGAAGCTCTTGACAGCATTCAGTTATCTTAAAGCCTAGAAACAAGTGGAAACAACTACCCTGTTTCTCTCTTTAAAGGGACAGTTCACCCGGAAATCACATATACTTTGCTTTTACCTGTAGTGCCTTTTATTAATCAAGATATCAGCTATAGAGATGTCTGCCTTTCCTTGAATATAACACAATTAGATGGCATGCGGCATGTAGACCTCAAAGTGCCACAAAAAAAATTTAAACAAAAACACAGAACATCTCAACAGCATTTTCTTTTTCCAGAAATCATGACCCCGTTATTCAAAATAATCCACAGACATGTTGTGAGCAGTTTCATGTAGGGGCTATTTTCTTTCTACCAAACTATACCCACCAACCATATCACTGTGCAGAACTCCAAAACAATCTAGACTGATAAACAGCACTACAGGTAAGAGGAATCGTGTATTTTTGATTTTGTGGTCCCTTTAAAATCATTTATTAGATTTCTGTCAAAAACAAATCTTTGAGTGATTGAGGTGATGGCAGGTGATCTGAGTTGGACCTGAGCCGGCTTCCTCCAGCTCTGAGAGGAGACGCTGCCTCGCAGCATCCCTGCGAGCTATTCTGGGTCTGTCTCAGGAGACAGGTGCATCGGCACATACATCAGTATTACCACTATTCCCTCCGGTACCTGTCTCTACTTACTAATGACTGAATCAGGGGATTACAGTCACTTGGCGTGCTTACAGTGATGGTTTTGTGTATGTGTGTTTGCTGCTGTAACGGTGGCTGTAATACCCATGAGTTTTGAGCTTCTGCTCTTACTTACTATTTCTTATGTAATCACAGTTTTGTTTGAGTACATACAGTACATCTGCTGGTTTGTGAGTGTGTTCACAGGCATGTGAAGGCATGCGTAAGAGACAGCCGAGCAAATGTTTGTTAGCACTCAGTTTGTCTGTGTATTAAGAGTGCTCTGATCAGGAATTTTGGGCCCATTAATCCCTGGCATCAGAGTTGGCCGATACCCTACACAGATCACAGGGTCTATTTGAAGCCTTCTATTCATAGTGTGGCATTACTTATTTGTTCATTTAACTATTCTAACAAACATTGTGTTAAGTGTATTTAATTCAAATATTAGAAAATGTTATTTGCTGGCAACGTATTTCACTCTTTGCAGCACACTGCATCAAATCTCTTGTTTTAGCACCGTTTCTGAAAATGCATATCACATAACTATTCATGTACACTGAGCAAAACAGGAAGCAGATTTTCTACCCTGATTTGTTGCTTAGTTGCAGAATGTGCCACATAGGAGGACAAGCAACGGCCAAACGTAACACCAGAGATTTTTCTTCGCTTGGACCAACAACGAGGTGGAGCACACGAGTATAACGGTGCTTTCATATCACAGATCTAAGAGCACTTGACCCTAACATCCAGTGTGTTTCATCAGTGGGAGCAATGTGTATCCTACCATAGTACGGTGCGCTGATCCATGCCAAAGCCCACTTGAAAAGGTGGTCTCAGGTATGGTTAATGTGTATTTCAGTACGGTATGCATTAGGTGTGAAAAACAACTGTACCACATCACCAAACAGTCTCAACGCTTGGTGTAAACGTAACAGTAGTTCTGGTTTTTAACCAAAAAGTGCATATTTTTGTCTTATCAGATTATCCTTTATTGAGACCATTAATTAAACTATTTATCCCGAATATCGAATAGTGGCCGATTGATCAGGGTACCCTTTACTGTGTATGTGCCGGTGTGTGAAGTTTGCATGCCAGCAGGTGAACCAAACCAGTGGGAGTGATGCTGTGGCTAAGAATCAGACATCAAACAAGCATTATAGAAAGATCTGTTGTTTTGTTTTGTTTTCATCACTAATCAGCATAAAGTTTCAGACGTATAGAGTTAAATGACTTTCACTGCAACACAGCAAAGTGGTACCAATTGAAGTACGTTTTAACAAAACAGATTTGTTTTGAGTGGCTTCAGAGTACCAACAGACGCAAACACAGATGACAGGAGAACACAAACTCATCACAGATTTTAAGATATAAGGCCTGAGCTCCTGCATGGATAACAGATTAGAGAAGGGTAGATAAGACGAGAAATGTTGTGAGAGTTAGAGAGTGTTAGGCAAGGTGCCAGAACGAGCCTCCGAGCTGCCCGCTCATTGTGCAGAAACAAACAGTGGATTTAATTAATCAGGCGCTTGCTGTGTGACCAAACACTTGCCCCCTGTCTCCTTCATTCTTCATCTCGCTCCACCACCCACCGCCTCCTCAACCTCCTGCCTCTTTCCACTACATCCGTACATGCTCACTCTCAGACTCCCTGCCTCGTAGGTTAAACTTGATTTCTTTTTTATTCTGTCTTCCTGCCAAACTAATTTCCTCCCTCCATCTACTTGGTGTACATCTCTGTTAGCTTTCATTCTTTCCTCAATTTTTTGTGCCATCTTCATCTCTTTCCTCATCTTTCCTTCTCTGTCTTTCATGCTGGGTTGTATGTGACGCTGAGTCAAGATTAAGAGTCAGAGCAATGTGAGTCAAGATGAGATTTAAAAGGGGATTCTTTGCCTTGGTAACAGCAGTTGACAAACCAGCCTCCCCTCAAGGTCCATATGGAGGCTGTTCTGGAGCTTTTGATCATATTATGTGATCTTCAACGGCAAACAGTTTGCACAGCTGTCATAGACACACTGTCAGGGCCAGCTTATTCTCACCAAAAACCCAGACAAAATAGGTCTGGAATCTGCACCTGGATAGACCTAACTACTACCAAAAAAAAGCAACAGAAGGTAGTGCTGAATGACCAGTGACCAGGGGTCAGATGCATAAAACTTAGTGTAGAGTCCAACTAAAACTGTGTACACACAGAGGCAGAAATGTGCATATACATTCATTATGTCAGAGTTATAAAACCATGTGTATGTCTGGTTTTGTTTTATAAATCTCAATCACTGTGACGCTGGGCGCACAGGCTTCATTTCTACCAATTCACCACAAATGGATGTAGAAACACCCTTAATTAGAACTGTCAGTGAGAAATACGGTAAAGAAAGTATAAGTTTCACTGACTGTGTTACATCTCAAGGTTCTCCAATGGTGCCAGAGAAGCCGTTACTATGCACTGCTGTGGATATTTGTAGCATCCGTACCACTAATTCATCACATTGTTGTTACGGTGAAGTCTTGATCATTGTTATTATTAAATGTCAGAAGGATCAGTGATTCATTCATAGCGCGTATGTGAAACATAACTTCATAAAATGCTCCACAGGAAAAAAAAGATCATTAACAGGGGGATGAATGTAAATTAAAATAATGCTGAAATGCATCACTCATAAATAATTTAAGATTAACTTTATGAATGCACCTTTGAACGCCACACAGCCTAAAAGAAATCTCCTTTAATCTCCTTCTTATAACTCATATAACCCTCAGCTATCACAGCTAAAACTGTATACAGGAAAAGGTGTACACATGGTTTTTAAATACTGATGTGATAGGGGCTTCAACATAAAGTTTAACATCAGCTGCAGTGATCTTTTTGTTTTTAAAAAAGGCCTAAACAGCGCTCCTCTTTACGGCTTTTGTCTCACACACATCCTATGATTGTCCCAGCATGTCACACGCAGCTGGAAATCTCTCCAAAGCAAAGGGTGACCAGAGCAAATTAAACATGAACTAGTTGACTCGCATTAGCAAATTGATTTGCAAAAATAACATTACCAAAATGGACACACTGTGAATCTGGGGGCTTCCATCCCCTGAGGGCCTGGGGTCCTGGGACAATTACTTTTTTTTGCCCTGTTGATCCCACAGTCTTGAAATGACACTCTGCCCAGGCCTGCTAATCAGACTGAATTGCTCTTTTGTGTCACTTGATTATTCAGTCTGACATAATGTTCATGTTAGCCAATTCTATTTGGGAGGATGCCTAATACATCAATCTTAGTGGTGCCCATTCTTTCCAACGAAAAAAGTTCACTTAGCTTATGAACTAGAAAAGTTTTCTTAAATTCTGGTTTGCTTCTACACATGTGCACCTGTTTTTGTCTCTGGCCTTGTCCTCATGTTCCCTCTAAGCCCATAGATGTTACTCTGGGATGCAAATAAAAGTAGCTTTTTTGACCCTTGAACAGTTTTGCAGATATATAAACCTTCATAGTATTCATAAAAAAAGCAATAATTAACCTTTTTTGTGGTGTTCGTTGTATTCTGTCAAAAAATTTACAAACACCTCTTTTATAATGGCAGTCTATGGGGAAATATTTTGGTCTGCTGGAGGCTGTTAGTTGCAGTACTGTGAGTGGCAACTGGAATAAACGGCAGCAAAGCTGATTGGTGGTGTGGTATGCAGATCTCTCAGTAACTCTGTGGTTCATGTTTGCCAGTTTTTGTTTGTCATCATTTCTGGTTGACACGGAAGCGGTAGTAGTAAGCCCCAGTCTAACTTAACGTCTGTAAATTAACACATTAACCAGTATAGCTTCGTCAATCTAATTTGTGCTTGTGTCGTAGTACAAAAAGAGAATGTTCTTAAAAATAAAATGTTGGTTATGATTCAAAGCACTTGAGAAAGACTATTTTTTCCTGAAAAATAAAAACCCAAACAAACACCAACCCCCTTACTTTAAGTTGTATTTGCATATACCTTTCCCTTTTGTACTGTTCTCTGCTGTACGCTGCTGAAAGAATAATGTGTGTTCGAAATCGAGCGCCTTTTGGGAAACACTTAAAAAAAAGAACAAAATAATTTCTGCTCATAACAAATTACCAAAGTAATAAGTCAAATTCTCCTTTGTAAGAAGCTGCTGCAGTATTTTAATGTGCAATGTGCCTTGTGGAGTCATCAAAAGGCAATTGTTAGCTCAAATTACCATAAAACAAAAAACAAATTAGTCTCAATTTGCAAGCATTGTTGATTATGATGACACAGCAGTTGTGTAGTCTGGGATCTTTGGTCTCCAAATAAAATAAATAACAAGACTGTGAAGTTAAAATGTGATCCCAGACGACCTTGTGTGCTATAACAGAGTTTTCATGACTTGATTTGCCCCTCTCTGCACTTTTTCTTCTTCCTCTCTTTAATTTCATTCGTTCTTTATAACTCTGGCTGCCAGCCCCTCACCAGTCTCTTCTTCCCTCTGTTTCCAACAAGCCAAGGTCAGAAGTCCCACTGTATTGGGGCACTGCCCTCTCAGCACTCTTGGACTTGATTAGCTTACCTTGCGTTTCCTTTGTCGGTCTCTCTATCTGTCTTTATGTCTCTCCTTCACTTCTCACTAAATCTTTTTCTCATTTCCTCTGAAAATCTCATGCTGCCTCCATCCTTAACTCAGTGTGTCCTGGCAGTTCAGATACCACATACGACTCACTCTAATCTGTCTTTATGGGCTGTGACCACAAAAAAAAAGGACTTGGTGCCGAGTGTAATTCTGCAAGCATCTGGTCAATTATCAACCAATTTGCCAATGTGACTCCTAAAAAGGTCATAAATTAGATTAATATACAGATTTCGGAGGTGACCTTTGAATTCTTAATTAATTGTCTGCTGCTAATTATGAATATGTCCGGAAATCATATTTCTGGAATTGGAGGTAATGATATGCCGTGTATTATTATTAAACTTGGCATTAAAACAGACCTGTCCTGATTCACCTTCTAACTTTATGAGTGCAAATGTGAATGACTTGTCAAGCAGGGAAGTATGGAGGTGATATAACGAGCACATGGCACAATAAAAAGACTGAGTATGTATAAAATATGGGGAAAGGGAGACATAGTGTGAGGTTATTTCTAAATGGATGACATGTAGGTGGGTGTACTGCAGCTTCTAAATATGCAGCTGTTTGCCATACAATATCCCATATCACCTAAAGACGATAATACAGTATGTTAAGCCTCTTTCACATATGCAGTCTGTCTCTGAAATGTTCAGGAACATTTTAGGGAATAAATAACAACACAAACAAAATAAACAATGACATAAAAACCCCATCTGTATCAGCCATTGGATACATTTATTTTAAACATATCGGTATCAGAAATTCACAACACGTGCATCCTTACTTTCACAGCGAGTGAGCAAACTGATCACAAGACTGTGTTTGAATCCACAACTTCCACAAAATCCACAACGGTTGAGTCTTTACCAGAAACGTTTCAAGAACATTGGCAACAGACAAGTGACTTTGTAGTTTGTTTCCACTGCCACCAACTAGGCAAAACAAAAAATCTGTTTTGCAGGTTTAAATGATTGTTCTTAATTAACCTGGCATAATTAACATTTTAATTCTAGTCACATAGTGATTAATGACGCTTATTAATTAGCAACTTCTCCACAACATAACTGTTTTGCTGATGATGCTGTAACACACATAACAAGGTTTGAAATTTGAAGTTTTGTTGTCTCGACTGGATTTATGAAGAAACCATTTTACCGTTGCTGCAAATAAATTCAATTCTCCTCTATATCTGTTTCCCTCTGTGGCTGGCAGATGACAAAAAGCCGTTGTTGTTGCCTTCAGGATACTCCTGCCACAAAAACACAAGCCTTCAAAACACACAGGTTTCATAGCTGAGCATGTGAAAGTGTGAGGTAAGAGTCGATAAAGCAACCGGCTGAACCTGCGGTGTCACACCTTAAAACAGCGAGCAACGAAAGGACTGTATTGAGGTTTGCTGCCTTGAACTCTGTCCTTCAGGCGGCTTCCTGTTCAGAAGCACGTAACCTGAATCCTCTGTTGCTGCTTCCTTGAGGGCTTGACAAGTCAATAAGAACATGTCAGTTTTAAACACACACTTGCACTCGCTATACACACACTGCTCTTTCCATCATACACTGTGCAAACATGGCTGGCACTTTAAAGACCCTGTTGCATCCATCCATCCATCCATCCATCCATCCATCTAGCCATCCGAATTTGAGGGAGTGTGCGGCTGAGATTGCCTTAACAATTCATCATTCATTCATGAACAGCTTTTATGACCCCAATCACATGTTGGCTTCTTGAAAGCACAAATGTGCTCCGAGCGAGCATCTGTGTGTGAGTGGCACCTGGCTCCATGACAGGAACAGGCGGAGAAAATAGCTCGATGTGTTGAAGCATTTCAGAGGCTTTTTGGATAGAAGTGCAGATAGCGGGGGGAATTGGGTTTCTAGTCCAAGTGCTGTTGGTTTTTGCTACTAAAACATGTGCAGAGGTGTGTATTTTTGTGTGAGTAAGCGTATGAGTAAGTGCTCTAAAAGATTAGAGGACTAGTAAAATATATAAATAGGGACAGTGAAGAGACATATAGTGTCAAAGTGGAGTGCTCAATGTGAAGTGCTCATGTATAGGAGAAAGCATTCAGGACTAGATGAGTGTCAGTGGGTTTTTATAGTGCGAGTCTGTGCCCCAGTCACCCAGTCTGGTTCTCGTCTGCTCATGCAGCCCATTAGAAGACCAAGGGTACATTGAAAATCAATGGCCTAGATGTGCTCTCCTACCCTGGGGACACCAGGTCTGTCTCTCAGCTACTGGTGCATGTGTAACTGAGCAGTCTGTCTAAGAGAGACGGCAAGTCTGGATGAACACGCACACAGGAGTGCTAACTTTTAGAAAAGACTTGTTCATTTGTCTTTAAAGTTCTGTTTCAGCGCTCATTTGAATTTTTTCAGAACTTGCTATTAATGTTTTTACTCCTCATTTATTTTCCATGCTCTAAAACATCTAATTTAAAGTCCCCCTACACTCCAAAAACGTGTTTCTCTTATGGTTATGTCTCCTGAAACATCTGACCTCTACTATACTGACTTTTATCTGTGCAAAGCATGGACCATGACGTCACCCACTGGTTTGTCGATTTCGTTTTGAAGCCTCAAATTCATTATTTCAGCTGTCGCCATTTTTGGGTTTTGGGAGCCAGAAGAGACCAAATTTCTTTACTTTATACTCTCCCATTTTCTTCTGCTTCATTTTATGGGCACAAATGTCTACACAGGTGACTGTTATTTGATGGTTTCCTTGAGCTTTTGGGCTTCATCATTTAAAAGCCATATTCAATTTAGACCTCTTATGTTTTTTTTTATTCAAGGACAAACAATTTATTCTGTCTTGTTCCCTCATTGAATCTGGTCCAGTAGCACCTGAACTAGTGCTGTTGGCTCTCAAGTTCATCTCCCATTTGTTATGTTTAGTTTAAGACCTTGATTTTTTATATGGGCCTTGTAGTGGGTGAGATATACTCTACATTTAAAATAAAGACAAAGTTCGAGCGTAGAACTGAAAAAGGAAGCAAGTTCAATTTTCATTCATACAAGAGGTGCTGTTTTGTGTCCACTGTTCAACATCCTTGCACGGTTTTTATTGACAATTTACTGATCTTTATCAGACAATAAGGAACCAATCCTGGCATGGACCACAAGAATTAATATATAAACATATTTAAATATTCATCACACACAATATAGATAGAG
Organism: Plectropomus leopardus; assembly: GCF_026936395.1. NCBI lineage: Eukaryota > Metazoa > Chordata > Actinopteri > Perciformes > Serranidae > Plectropomus > Plectropomus leopardus. The sequence continues at coordinate 13,776,731 of NC_142194.1, forward strand.
TTGCACATTATGAGTGGGTGAGTGGAGGTTTACAATGTCCATCATCCCTCATGATTCATGTCTTTATTTTTCCCAGCATTTCATTCTGTCCAGTATAATTTTGCTGGAGAGCATAATCTGCTTGCTCTATTGAAGAAAAAAAAGTCAATTTACTTGTAAAGGCAGTTATCCAAAGAGAAACAATCCTTTCTAAGTTGTCTCTGTTTTAAGAAACACCTCATCTCACCAAATCTTTGTATCAATAAATATGCCTACCTTACATACAATCTGAGAGAGCAAGTGTGAACAAGTGGAAAAGCTGTTTGGAAAATTGTTACCAAAGACTGAAATAAATTACCATTACCATTAAAACTTGACAGAAAAAGCAAGCAAAACCCTTCACATTTGCCAAAACTCTTCACCACCTCGCGACAGCTCCCTTACTAACGTGAACGTTTGTGACATTAAATGGTTGTCAGCTCGACTACCACCTTCATGAAAATAAAAATATTTCCAAGACAACAGATACAGACATTTGAAATTATATCAGACCGTAGAAACACAGAATATTCATTGGTCATGTTTTAGACTGTGGGTTAAAACCATAATGGCCTAGTTGTTACATTATGTGATTACAAAGTATTTAGATTTTGTAGTACACTTTGTTTAGACACAAAAGCACATACAGAGGGCACTCAAGGGGTCTATCCATCCACTTAAGACCTTCTCTATCCCTTATCTATAATTCAAAACGTAGCTATGACCACTCCATTCAACCCCCAACACCGCAGACATTACTGAGAGCCGTGGGAGGTGGATGTTGGTGACCCTGTTTCTACTGCATTGTGATACTATAATTTCTACAATATTAGTGTTTCCTGGTTTTATGTTTCTATGTTTTGTCTCAGTAAATTGCTTAAGAATGATCATAGAATTCTTTGTTTAGGCTTTCTTTCTTTTTCAGTATTTCGGATAACTTTGAATCCGTTCTCTGGCCGAGGCTGGACTTTCCAGCAACTTTTGGCATCTCGCTGTGCTTTCTGTTCTTGTGCTAATTGCAAGACATGCTGATAGGTCAACAGTACTCCTGGTATGGAATCACTGCTTTAGTTTAGAAACAGCTTTGTAGTAAAACTGTGATTGCTATGACTTAAAGCTTGACAGAAGTATAAAATGGGTACATTTATCATGACTTTACAGAACTGCCAATACTTTAAAGTGGTCAGTACTTTCTGAAATTGGCCTTGTGTAAGGCGACTCTGACTTAAAGGTATGCTATGCAGGAGTTTACCATAAAACAATGCAAAACTCATACAATAGTAAACCCTTATGATCTTAGACGTGTGGGATTGTGTTTGAATCTGCACAGACCCTGCCTATGCCTCTATTTTTTTTATTTATTCTTATTTTGCTGTGTTGGGCACAAGTGTGCAGGTGATGTTAGGATTTTACAAAGAGATAGCGACCGGGTGCCAGACTCTAAGCAGACATCACGAGAAAGCTAAGAAAATGTGGACACGCTGCCTAAACATCAGTATTTTACAAATTTACAAGTTACAAGAAAAATGTTTTTAACAGTTACTGGATCATAAATGTTATTTGCACGTAATAGACATTCAGAAGCAGTTTGTAATACTATATATTGTTGCTTTAATGTCAAGTCTATTATGATAATATAATAGCCTTTTTTGTCTATATTTTCCTATTGGCTGCACGGCCTTGGAAACCACAAGCAGACTAAATAAACAAGATATATGGATCAGAGGTTCATGCGTTCTCTGGGTTTTTAGCTTCAGAGTCAGGGCTGCACACAAGAACATAAGGCTGCTCAGACAGCATATAAAATCACAACAGGAGCTTGGGAGGTTTAATGTGAAGGGGATATGCCCAGATGTCCTCCTGTCATTAATTTGAAGGAATCCTGCAGGATTACTGCTGATTTCAGGCATAACCCTGCTCACTAGCAGCGCTCTCCCTCTGTGCTAACTGAATCAGAAACATGCAAGAACATCACGTAGAATTTTTTACTGAAAGCCAGCCTGGTTTTCTGTTACTAGTCTCAGTCTAAATGAAAAAAAAAATTCAAGGCAGACTTTAATAACAGGATTAGACTTCAGTGAAGTTTCGCCTGATTGCTCTGGCTGATGACAACGCAACTAAATTGTCTTCATCAGTGTCTATCAGATTTCAGTCAAGCATATAGAAAATAAAATATGCAGTGTGTGTGTGTGTGTGTGTGTGTGTGTGTGTGTGTGTGTGTGTGTGTGTGTGTGTGTGTGTGTGTGTGTGTGGTCGGTCTGGAAAATCCAAATCTGTTGTCACACTGCAAACACACGCACAAAGAGTGTTTGCCTCTTGATGTGACTGGCAGCACCAACTTCACTCATTCCTGCTTGCTGCTTTTCAGGCTATTGTTTGGTATTTGAGCAGAGGAGTGTGCATGACAACAAGCACAGTGCTCTCCAGGCACATGACTTTATGATTTATATACTGCTAAAATGCTTCATTTCACCATGAAGTTCCATCAAACTTTGAGTTAATTAGGCACTTATCCTCCAAAGTGTTGTAGGTGTGCTGTTGTTTAATTTATTTCACTTGTTGAACTATTTTGGCTTTATGTTCCACTGAGCAACTTTCATAGGGGGCCCTGCCTCCAATGCTGTATCCAGCTTTCTTTATACATCAATCGCTGACAAGAACATGAGCCTCTTGTCTATTAGTAGATGCACGCTTCCTTCTGCACAATAATATAGTTGGCAGGTGTATAAAAAAAGTAGTTCCTACATAAAACAGCTCACAACAACTATGGATCATCTTGCCATGTTGTGCTTTCTGGAAAGAGACATTGCCGCTTAGTCAAATGTGTTATTGGGCGCTTTGAGCACCACAAAATGCCATCTAGTTCCATCATATTGGAGAGAAGGCAGACATCTCTATGGGCGATATCTCCAACACTCTGCAGCTCACAGCAAAACAATCTAGACTGATAAATAGCAAATAAGAAGAAAACACGTGTCAAATAAGCTTAATAGTGCCATAAAAAATATATAAAAATCATTAAATCAACAAATGAAAGGTTTATCAATAATCCGTTATTTGTTCGGATCTCTGCAGCTCAGTGGTTGGCTTGTTTTTATCACATGACAAACAAAATGAGAGAATGGAGAAAAATATATCAGACATACACATCACCTAAATTATGTGAAAATTGAATGCAATTCTGCACAGGGAAAAAGAGCCGGAGCAGCAGTGTCGGCGCTGCAGGGTGTCTTGAGGTGTTTATGCACATATGCTAAGTGATTATCCATGCTGAGCGTGTGTGTGCGTCTACTGAGTGGACTCTATTACTGTATGATAATCATATGAATTCACAGGCTGATTTCTCTTATGTTATTAACCACAGAGTCTTATTGTCCCCACAGTTCCCACAGCATGAGTGTCGCAGTCATGCTTTATCTCAGTGGGAGGCTTTGCTTATATTTTCTGGTGGGGTGGAATAAAAATACATTCATCAATAGCATAAAATTTTTACTGCCGTTCCCTCTGTGGAGGTATTTCCAGAATTCAGAACTGAAAAAAGGTCCCAATTTCTTCAGAGGGGCATGACTGGGACAAACAGGATTTTTAATATTAATGATCATTACAGTGCTGCGGTGAAAGCTGGCAGACAAAAATGTTGTAAGAGAGGATTAATAATGATTTTTTTGTGCATCTCAAGGTGTGTTTGTGTTCCCTCTGAATCACGCAGAGCCGTGAACGCTGAAAGATATGACATGCGGTCTGATTAGTCTCTTATCAGTCACTTTACAGCTTTGAGCTTGACTAACCAAAGAAACGTATTTCCTCTGGTTAGTCCAAAAATACAACAGTGGATGTTTAATAATGAGTTTTACAAGCCCAGACAAAATGAGAAAAAATGATGTCTCCGGAACATTAAAAAATCACTAACAAGATTTACCATATTTAACAGAATAGATAACATGCCTCCCTTCATTTCGTAATGAGGAAACCTGCCCAGTGGGGCTCATTAAAGGTCGCTCATCATGAAACTTTACTTCATAACTGTACTCGCTGTGCAGTCTGGAATATACAGCCGGGTGACAAAAAAAACTTGAATAACTGAGATAAACACAACAAATGCAGACACTTTTTCCCAAAAGTAATACGGTGTCACAACAGGTTTGATGAGTGTAAAATTGATTTAATAACCTGTTTCTTTTAAAACTGTCAATAACGTTATATATATAGATTTTGGAAATGTATTTTTGGGTAAATTAAGTAGAAATATCCTATTTTGTTCATCTTTATCCTCGTTATGTGTGTAGAGTTTAGAATGAGTATTTACCTGCTTCTACTTAGTGCTGAATAATGACTTTCTTTTATTTTGTACATATTTGTCATCTATTTGCCATAAACAAAACCCTGATTATTCTAGCTTGCAATGAAAAGTTGTTTGTTGTTTGAAAAGTGTTACTCGCAGCTTTGTTTTAAAAGCCTGGAAACGAAGGCAGGATAGACTATTTAATTAGTATTCATTAAGATTTCTCCATTATTTTAATTATACAGTCCTGGATTTGTTAGTGATGTAAAAATAATCATATCATAATGTAGCATTTTCAATACTCTCTACTGCATAGACTTCTTGTATAAACTTAATTTAACTTTTTAACTTAACCGTTTAAACTTTAAATTAACGTTTAAACTTTAAATTAAAGTTTAAACGGCTAACCCCCCCTCCCCCGTAGTAGTGTTTAAAACTGCAACCATTATGGGGGTAATATATGTCATTTTGGAAGTCAGTGGTACTCAACCTATTCTGTCATTTAGGTATGAGAGAGTGTTGATAAATGCAGTACAATCACCTCATATTTTTCTCTACAATGCTAGTACTTATATAAATCAGTACATGACGTCTTTCTGTTCTTTTTACGCTTGTTAATTATAGCATATCCATCAAATTTTGGTCATTTTGAATGGGCTTCGCTGTCTTTCATAAACGTCTGAGCAGATATCTTTGGTTGCTGCAGCTATTCTCAGTGTAATTATGGGATTCAGACAAAAAACATTTTTTGCGATGAAAGTGAATTTAGGTTGGCAAGACATTCACAGTGTTGATCATTTTATCAGTCTGATCAAACACACACAGGCATTCATTCACTCTGCAGTTCCAGCTTTTTTTTGACTGTTGGTGAGACAAAATAAGTGATTTGAATATGTCACTTTCAGCTCTAGAAAATTGTGATAATTAAAATAATTGTTAGTCGCAGCCCAACTCCCCAGAGTAGCAGCAATTTCATCACATTTGCATTCCTGGATCAAAACCTTGTGCCTACTGTACCCTGACTATGCTTTTGTCTATGAGATATGTTTGCATTGCTCTATGGGCATCAGCTGACATCAAAATGACAAATCTAAAGGATCTCAGTTAAGGGATTAAAAGTTAGTGGTAGGAACAGGATATGCAAACCTGTCCACTCCTGTAATGCAGCCCAGAGCTTCTGTGCATGCATGTCATCAAATTTACCTCACATTATCATGAGAAACTTGGTGTAACTACTTAAAAACATCATTTAGACAAATTACGTAAGTCTTTTATGAAGGATGAACCTCTAAACAGCGCACAAGCGGATTACATCAAAACACAAGAGGGCATGGACGGTACATGACTACCAGCCCGTTGTTGCAAGCAACCAAACACTAAAGAGCGAAAAGGAAACAGCTTTTTGAAAGGATCAAACGTCAAAAGCATGACAACCCCATGTGGAGTCACAGCGTGGTGTTGCTGTTTTCCAGACTGTCGTGCGTCAACGCATTTTTTTGTTTGGCTCCTTTTTGAGCAGAATTTAAATATATGCCTGCATGCGATCTGTTACGTCCTCGAGTTTACGAAAAACAAAGAAGTAGTTTAGTAGGATTGGTGGAAACAGTGAAGTAAATGAGCTGTAAACACTTTAAATGACACTCATTGTCCTCTGAGAGAGATGCAGTACTCCAGTGGCTGAGTGTCCTTTTGAGTTTGTTCTTGATCAGAGGGTTTTAGACAGAGACAGATGGGCTGAAGTTTCTTTGTGCGGCTGCTACAACAGCAGGAAACTTCCCATGAGGGGCATCAAACTACAGGTCCCAGAGAGGGTCAAAAAAGCTTGCAGATCAATACACATTAGCTGCTTCTCGAGTGCTAAACATGGATTAGTTGACATCATAGAACCTTGAGGGTGTGTGTGTGTGTGTGTGTGTGTGTGTGTGTGTGTGTGTGTGTGTGTGTGTGTGTGTGTGTGTTCTTATTATGAAGAGTCAGGTAAGCACCACCATTATCCAAGATGATGCAGCTGATTTTATTTACAAGCATGAATGATTTCTTTATTTCCTACGTTTAAAGTATTTAATACATAAAACATACAGCCAATAATATAATAATGAGTTATTATAATGACATTTTCTCGTGGCATTCACTAGTTTGATGTAACACAGGGTAAACCTTTTTATTGAGGTCATTTAACATTTAACCTAGATCTATTTTTTAATCTAACTTTTATTTGTAATGATATTACAGCCTTAACTTTTAGTTTTAATCATTTGTTTTTACTTTACTCATCCCTGGTGTTTATTTTTTTCTAGTTTTATTATTGTTTTATTAGTCACGCTTAACTATTTATAATTGTTTATGTTGTTATTCAGTTTTTGTCTGTTGTTCTAGTTTTGCTATGTGAAGCATTTTGGGCTGCATGTTTGTATGACAGGTGGTATATAAATAAAGTTGAGTTGATTGAGGAGAGTTAATGTCATTATACATTTTGGGAAATATATTCATTCACATTCTCTTTGTATTTTTGAGGATATTGATACTACTCTCATCTCGTCTGTACAATCAATATGGAACAAGAGCAGAACGGTGGACCCTAGTTTTTTCGATGTGTCCTGCACCATTGGCACTAGTCGAGCTTTGTTGGCTTTCTTTTTTTCTTTTTCGGCTAATTCAGTATGTTATATTTAGGTAGTTGGGGTTTTTTTTAGCTGTTGACCTCTTTAGCAGAAATGTCTCGTAATCGTCTGTGTTATTCTTTGCACGGCAAATATTCTTCTGTCTTGCAACAGGTTGTCTTGGTTATGTGCTAACTGGCTAACTAGCATCTTGAATCCGTTGTGTCGGTTCCCTTTTTGAAGGATGAATAGACTATAGCCGCCTGCTGGTATGGAGAGTTATTTCCTCTAGGCATGCACCGAACATACAGTACGTACTGTTTGGCTGTTGCCTGTAATCTTTGCAGTGTGCACAGGTGTAACTTTCTGGCCAAAACGCAGGCGAAAACGTGAGGGGGCGCAGCAGTCGGCCTTCTTCCCCACTGGTTCTTTGTTGTCGGCTCAGTGTGTCTGGGCCTCTAAACTCTAAATGCTCCACTATGCTGCCCAGCAAGTTACTAACTTTGCCTGGTACTGAGCTGGTAGAGTACAGTGGGTTTATCCTGACTTTTTTACTGTAAACAGCTACATGCTGTGGCTGAAAATGCTGACGAGCGAGTGAACCAAAACACTTAAGTTGTTGTCCAGAAAACCAAAGCAGCAAGAGTCTGGTGGTAATTCTCTGTGCAGACAAGAGAGTGGTGTTTTAAAAAAATAAAGCAAATAAGCATTTTTCCCAAAATGTAGTACTAAACCTGTATGTGTGTCCCTTTTAGAAACATTTTTGACATCTGTACGCCCTCCTGTATGCTGTCAGGATGGTTTATGAAACAAACCAAAAAGCTTTTGACAGCATAATGTAATAAGTCTTCTATTCAAAGCTGGTTTTGGAGGGTATCTTGTTTTGCAACTGGTGATAAGAGGAGGAAAAGTGCAGAGAGACTTGAATCTCAGGAGAGTCTTGATGCTTGTTTATTCTGGCAGTGTTAGGTAGACTGAACAGAGGAGGACTTGGCAGAACAATAAACAAGTATATTAGTGCTGAAGGAGTACCAGCTAACTGAATACGCCAGAGAAAAGCAATCAGCTAGACTCGATAGACAGGCTGCTAAGTAAACAGCACACGTCGTCTCAATGGGCTGCTGGTCCTAAGTCGAAGCAAACTGAAAAGTGAGTATCTGACTGCTGCTTCAGATAACACGAGGAGGCATTTTGACAGTTTAGACTGATCCCATGTTAGCCTGATCCCTGGTTACATGCTTATAGAACCTAGCTGTTCAAAAGTTTAATCTGGATTACAATGATCCTGATCTGGAGATCCCATGTTTTGCTATTCAGGATTAGCTAATCCTGATACAAATTTTTCAAGATTACCAAATCTAGATATCCATAACAACAGGCAGAATAGCCAGCGTGGGGTATTTATTGTGTTTTTATCTAAAGAGGAAGAAAACAACACAGGGATGTAATTGTTAGAAACGTTTGACTGTGTCGTTGTAATTAGTAAGAGATAAATGAAAGTTAGAATGAATCATTTTGATATTGACAGCTATTTGGGGTATTTTTTATAGGGAAAACATTTTTGTTTTACTGCTCTGTACCGAAAGGCGTAATAGGCAGTCTAATGTCTACTTTAACTGATCAGCACCCTGGACAGTTCTTGCATATCAGTTTATTTGAAAACATCTGTGATCTAACTGAGCATATTGTTGTTGTCTAACTCTGTTATGTGTCCCAGCTTTTTTTTTTTTAATGGAGACTAGATTTCCACCTCCATTATTTCTGCTTGGAAAAAAGTGGAGAAGAGTAGAGGGAGGCTGTGTAAAATGCCTTTTTAAAATTACATTAAAGCATAATGGAGTTTCATTATGTTTTTATTCAGCAGTCTGCTATGCTCTTTTTTTTTTACTCCTTCTTGCCTCGGGGAAAAGTTTGAGAGAAACTTAATTTGTTTGTAACTCAGGTTTTATATTGAGCACAGTGAGAAAAGGTAATGGCAGAATGACTCACGTCGTATTCTTATTGAAGTTATTTTTCAGCTATTTCTCTCTAAACAAAATATATAGAAATTGTAATAAGTAGAAAATGTCTTTATTATTTTACATCAAAATGTATAGGATTTTCCTAACAATCAGTGTATAGACCTAGAAAGAAGCAATCCATCTCAGTCATCATTTATGAACCATTAAATGTATGTGGCTGTGTATTTTTCTGCAGAGACCCAGATGAGGTCGGGGTTTTCTAAAAAGGTAATGACCGGGTGCCTGACCATAAGCATCCACAGGAAAAAAAATCAAATATAGCGAGACAAAACACCACATGAGAGGGAATCTGGGGTGGGCTCTCATTTTTTATTTTGCTGGTGAGTGTGTTTACACACAGTAACTGACAATCCCTCGTATACCTTCAGTTATAAGACAAATACATTGTTGATTTAACCAACTGAAAGAATTTAAAAGTGCCCTTTGCAGTTTGACACTGAAAGTAAACAGAAACATTGATTGTTTAAAAGAAAACACCAAAGGACACTTTTAAATTATTGTTTTTATAGAGCAGCCAATTGCCTTTACTGATAATGATATTTTTAAGTTAAAATAAAATCAGGTACTGATAAAGTGGCCAGTACGTTTTTTTAACTTAACTTAACATAACATTTTTTGGATAAGAATCCGTTTAAAAAAATAATTTTAAGAAGAATTTTGCTTGAAGTTGAAAGAATAAATGCTCTCACAAGAAAAACCACCAAATTATGTCAAATGTTATCTCTGACGATGATGAAACGATTGTGCTGCACTGGGTCATGAAATGTGGTGTTAGTTATTTGCTGATGTTTATGTATAAAAAGAGAGGTGCTTATTGGGATAGGGCAAGCAGTCAAATAGGAATAAGAAAACAATGACTATCCAGCCCACTTTTAGTGGTAAATGGACTGCACTTGTATCGCGCTTTTCTAGTCTTCTGACCTCTCAAAGCGCTTTTACACTACATGTCTCGCAGCATCGGAAGCAATTTGGGATTTAGGATCTTTCCCAAGGAAAACCTTCTGATAAGAGGATGACCCGCTAAACCTCTGAGCCAGTCAAAAAGTTAAAAATCCTTCATTAATCCTTCTTAATTAATTAAGAGTCTTAATCAAGGTATAAGAAGTTAACTGACATTTTCTTGATATATCAGAGATCAGAGATATATATCAGAGACACCCTGGTGTAAAGCCATAAATGACAGTCAGTTATATGATGACTTCAGGGAAAGCAAAAAAAGATTAAATGTGGAAAACAGAAACAACTATTATATTTTGTGTTGGTTGTCTCTGTACATTTAATAACAGTAGGTGTGTGGACAAATATATTGTGTTTTGCAATAGTCGGCACGAGTTCTAATGATAGCAGCTGACCAAAAAGACATTACTCTGCATAGCTGTAGCCTATATAGGCCTGGTGTACCTGCAAATGTGCTGACAAAGCAGCTCTGCAAATGACTTCTTTTACAGCGTGCCATCCTATTGCCCAGATTAGGCCAGCAGTATTTCATGAAAACAGTTTGCATGGCTTCAGGTGAGCTGACACTACAATCTCTTGTTGTTTCACACAAAGGCTGAAACACAGACTAAAAGGCTGAGCATCGGCACAAACACTTGCAGAAAAAGAAATGGCTGCTTTTTCTGAACTTTCTGGACTTTTCCGGAGACAAAGACTGAAACTTTTTAGCATCACGGCTGATCACAGATGCCTTTTGATGCAGATGTGGAGCTGACAGCGTGAAGCTACATCTGTCAGTTCACTGATGCCAGTGGGTGTGTGTGGAAGCTGTGGAGACCTGCGGGTGGTTTATGGGGGCTGTCGGATACACTTCCACTCACCCCCGGCGCCCTTCGCCTTTTATTAAATTAATCATCCTCATTTTCTGTGTTCAAACTGGATTTACACCCAGAATATGTGAAAACACAAAAGGCTAAGTGGGATAGAGCGTGTGTGAATACAGAATGTGTGAAACCCAGGAGCAGGAATTAGTCAGAGAGAGAGGAAAAAATGGTTGTGGCCTTTAGTTTGACATTTTTGACCACAGCGACACACGTGCACAAACACATGATTTGCTTTGGGGCCAGATTTTGACAGCCAGACACAAATTGTGGTAAATATAGCTGATTGCTGAGGCACACATACACCTGTGCATTGCCCTCAAGGCGTGTTAATGTTGTGTAATCAAAATTCAAAATGACTTAGAAAAAGAAAAAACGTTTTTTCATAGTTTTGGCTGTTCATATTATTGGTCATGATCACACCCCCATTTAACCCTTTGAAATCTAAATCTACATCACTTTTCTTGTGCTGCATTCACAAGCCTTTAACAAGTTTTAAAAGCCTTTGAAGCCTGAGCAAATTGGTTCAATTTCTTTAAAAAAAATGTGAAAAAAGGCAATGAGCAACTTGGCGAGAAACATCCCGCAAACTGAAAATGAGTAGATTTAGAAAATAATTACTAAAAGAGCAAGGGGAAAATGTCCAAAAAAAGATATTTATAATTCTAATAGTATTTTTAAAATGATTTCTAAAGAATTCCTATTTTTTATTATGATTTTCAAGCAGTTTTTTTTCCCTTTCTAGCCTGATTTTTGCTTGTTTTATGTGTTTTTGTTTTTCTCATTTTCAAGTTATTTTCTTTTGCTTTTTGGTAGTTTCTAGCTAATTTTTCAGTCATTTATCGTTAAATTGTTTATAACCTTCTTCCTATATGTAAACTGACCAGAAAAATCTGAAATCTGAAAAATCGACCACATATACTTCAAGCAACAACATTTAGGGAGCCCACTGAGCCGTGAGCGAGCCCAAAGAACGGCGAGGAGCGCAAAGCTTTCTAAAAAATGTAACCAGGGTGAGCCTTTTTTTAATCAAACGACAGGTTTCTAAAGCCGTTAGCTGATGCATGCAGCAGGTTAGGACATCGTCATTGAGAAAAACTGAAACAATCTGATGTTTGCTCGCTCTTTCACATCTTGTCCAGCTGGGAGGTTTTTATAAGCTTAACAGTCAAGTGAGATCATGAGTTAGGCACATTCGATTGGGTACATTTACATAGAAGTTTGAGCACAGGATGAGTCATTTAAAATATATTAATGTTTTACTGGAAAGAAAGGTATTTTGATGTAAATATATTTGACTTTTTTTCTGATAGAAATAAGAGAAACTACACCCTGAGGAAGGTGTAAGCCAATACACGTTAGTTTATTTTTAATGTTTGAAGCACGTTGAAATAAAGGCCTTTTAGAGGTATTTTGATTTAAAAAAGATACTTTTTAAACATATATTTTATTTTTTTTGAGGGAGAGAGAAATAAGAGCATCCGTTAGTATTTTTTTTTAATAAAAATTGGGTTATTTTATTGTTCAATATAAGACAAACACTCAGTTTGTTGCTAAAACATGAATATATTCACAAATAGAGGAAAAAAAGTCCTTGCCCTTCAATTACTAGCAAAATAAAAAAAGTATGCACACAGCGATAGATAGTATACACTTTTAGTACCCTTGAGGTACTCTAGCGGGGATCCAAATTCTAACAAATATTTTGTTCTTATACTTACTAGAAAACTTTAACCTTTTTAAGTAAAAATGAAAACAACTTCAATGTGTGAATTGTGTTTTTCTGTTTTTGTGTGGCACCGACTCGCATTCAGTGGGGATCTATGGGAATTTTCTGCCAAACACATTTTTTTGTGAAGTTGCCAAAGCCCTGTGCACTGTGACAAAAGCACGTAGTGTTGGACACAATGAGGGAAACGGAGAGGGAATGTTGTCCCCTCTGGATAGGAATGTGTCCCCTTGCCCAGGTCACAATGCTCAATTCAGCCCGGGCCCCCGGCAAAAAAACATGCCATTCTGAAATACCAGGTGACGCTTTGTGCGAGCCATTCATTATATCACTGTCACATGTCTGTCTGTTGGCTCATTCAAGACTGTCAGACGGACAGACCAGGGGTTGTGGACCAGGCCCCTCTGTTCGTTTCAAAAGCAATGAATCACACCCACTCATTGTCATCTGCTGCGGTTTAGTTCACGGTAATTACATTTAATCATAGTTATTACCGCTAAAGGTGCTCTGTGATGACTCGCTCTGTGATAAAAAAAAAAAAGTTAACTCTCAAGTCACTAAATTACAACCTGAAAACGTTGGTCATGTCTGTGTGTGTTTTTCGTCCGCAGGTTCAGCCTACTATGACAATGTGCGGCCGTTAGCGTATCCTGACTCAGACGCTGTGCTCATCTGCTTTGACATCAGCCGTCCTGAAACACTGGACAGTGTGCTAAAAAAGGTCAGTGACACTTTCTTATCTACAATATTTTTAGGGGTAGTGCAAAAAAGCCTCATATCACTAGCCTTTCCCATTTTTGTTGTGAAATGAATGTCGCCAGGGCCCTCAAAGACAGAATGCACCCGCCCAACAAGAAGAACAGCGAAACTTTGTCTCTGTATAGAAAATAATACTCCAAGTCATTGTGGTGTGTATGAATATAGAATTAATATGAACATACAAATAATTATGACAAACACGATAAAACACTGAAAAAAATAACTGAAAAGCAATAATACTTATAAGCATTTTCAAATAATATCAATATTTTAAAATTTAAAAAATGTGTGGTAAAGTTTGAAATAATTTGTAAAATAATTCTCTTATACAAAAAAATTAGCAGAGCTTCTGTAAAACTGACGATCTAATTTATTCTAACTTAAAGGTCAGTGTCACATTAACAGAAGTGTGAAAGTGTCTTGTTTCTTTCTTTTTTTTTTTTTAACAAAGCTGAGAACATTTTCAAACTGCAAGCATCACAGCAGCCTCAGAGGATACGTTCTGATATTTTCTTATAAAGAAATCTGTAGGCGATGGGAAAATTTTTTGTTAATGGAAGTGTTTTGGTTTTTGTTTTTAGTCCAATTATTGTTGACCAATCACATTTGAAGAGTTAAGCAGTCCATGTGGAGAGGTGAAATTCAAAACCCATGGGCTATTGTCTGAAGATGAGTTGGCTTATTATTAGAATTTTTTAAAAATTGTATCTACATTCATATGCAGATATCTCTTTATAGCGATTAGCCGAAATGACACAAAACACATTCTTTTTCTTTGCATTTTAGATATTGACAACATTTAATTTTAACCGCTAACGGACATTTGTGGGTTGAGGGTGAGTTTTTGACCTGTCCGTCTGCAGACATTCCTGCAGCACCGTCATTCATCAATGACATCATCACTACAAGACAAAACAACATCTATCTTTTATGTTGGATAAAAAATGCTCACATCTACAGGGGGTCTACTTGAGAACCAACTTGAACTTTGACCTCATAAGATGACCTTAGTAATGGCGGTAAATAAACTGATCTCACAGTGCATGCCCAGAATGCCAAAGTGACATGTTGATGGGTCACTTTCTTCAAAGTATAGAGACAAAACAAAGGGACTTTTTCTATCTAAGTGAGTAAGTGTATGGCAACGTGCCACCATTATTTGTTTCCATCTACTTTGGCATTGCAAGCCTCTATCTTTAAATAACGCCCTTACAAAACGCTTTTTCTTCTGCCATTTCTGACAGCCGTCTGCTTGACTAATTCTTCTGCCCTTCAATTTTGCTCTTAGAGAGACCTTTTTTCTCAATATTACTAAGCTACAAAAATACCCCTCGACTCCTTATCGTTTCTCCTTTTCCGTTTTATATCCTTTGTTCTCTTCAGTCCAATTTCTCTTCAAATACTCATTTAAGTCTCTCATGGAAAGAGATTTTTCATCTTGCATTACCCAATCTAGGATGTTATCCCAGTCTCTACCCGACTATCACCTCTTTTTTTTTTTAACACTTCAGCCCTTGCTTTGCAGCTGGCAACATTTCTCACCTTTTCTTCATAACTTTTTGACTAGCAGCCTGCCAGCACTGCTTTCTATCTCTTTTCTGTCTCACTACCCCACCGCCTGTTTGGATTGAAGTATCAGGTTATTTGCGAAGGAAATGTTAGAGATAATGAAAGCTGTGATGAGACCATCTCTACACCTGACACTCAAGGCTGCCATATAAAGCATTCTCAACTAGTACACAATAGCACAAAAGCAGAGGATGGCAGACACACATATACACATACACACACTGGCTGATGATTTATAGATCTATAGACCCCTACACTACAATTATAATTCCAATCACAGGTTCTACCAACCACTAATTCAGCATAGCTGAAGGCTACCTGGGGTCAGGCAGTATAAACGGATACTTTAATAGCTATGGCTGTGTATTGGTTGAGTCTGGTGATACAATATGTATCACGATATAAGGTTACGATTCAATATATTATGACATAGTGCAGTGTTTTTTAATTTAATTTAATTTCTACGACCACACAACTATCTTAATAAAATCTCAAAAGTCAAAGTTTCAGTTTTTTAAGCTTTGAGCTATCGAATTTGTCTTTTGCATCGCAGCTGCAGTTAAGAGACGACAGGCGTTATTTTAACCATTTATAGTGCATGGTCTAAACCAGTGGTTCCCAACTGGTGGGATGCAGTCCAAAAGTGGGTTGCGGTCCATTCTGAATGGATCGCAAGTGATACCTTTGTAAAACTTTATTTTGACTTTGACTTTATTTTAAAGTATAGTTAATTTTCAGCACAGAGCTTTTATTTTGAAGCGCCGTTTCTGTTTATTTTTACAATGTGCTTAATTTATTTGTGGTCAAAGCCAATGTGTTGTTCACATTTTGTGAATATAAAAATGAGATAAAAAGTCATTATATGAGTGTCTGTGTTAAATTTTGTGGCAATCGGATTAAAAAGATGTTTTAACTGAAGCCAAAATTTTTAACCTAATGGTGGCATCTTTCAGGGACCATGTATTTCTGTATAAAATTTCATGTAAATACATGCAATAGTTGTTAAGATATTTCAGTCTGTGGTGGACTAAAGTGATGGAAAGACAGAGGCACACTGCTAACATGGCTAAAAATATAAAAAATTAAAACCCTACATGTAATAAGTGTGTATTTAAACTCCTTACAGCGCATTAAAACTCCAGAAATTCTCAGAAACATCAGTGAGAACATGACTTCAGCGTCCTCGGTAACAGCTACAGCCCTTCCTGCTGGTTTTGATATGTGTATTTTGAAAGTGCAATTACCGAGATTGATTTTCAAACTGAATTGTCAGCCGAAGTTATCGAAAATAACCAGCCTCCATTTTCTTCCTTTGATTAACCAGACACTCAGCTCCGACAGCTCGCATTCTACTTTTTATTCAGGACAAAATTCTTACCAATTCTTAACATTAACACAAACAATCAGCTGCTCTTCCCATGGGTCCTTTGTGACTCATCTAAATTGCTGCTATTCACGAGTTGCACACTGTTTGGCGGAGCGGCCTACTGAAAGGCAACAGCTCACTCTGCACAACACGCGGGAGCCCGTAACAGCGGCGACACAGGCATCCGGGAGAAAAGATCTCTTTGTAAGGGAGAACAAATGGAGCAGCAATGCTCAAAGTGGTTGTCTGTGGCATGGTGTGAGGAGATAATGACAAGTCTCACAGAGAAGAGAACGACAGAAAAAGAGTTTAACAGTTTCAGTCATGTTTATGGTCTTTCTCTGTCTTCCTCTAGCATTATGACCATGAGCGTCGTGCTGTTGTGAGCTCACATTGCAACTAACAAAACATCGATATTGTGGTGTTGTTTCAGTATTTGTCTCTCATCTGCCCTACTAGTTGTCATGTTTGGACATCATTATGTCACATGACCAGGGGTTTCAATTTCAGACCTCAGGGTCTTTTGCTGCAGGTTACAGGTGAAGGAAGTCCAGCTTTTTAGACACAAAGACACTATGATTTATGCAAATATGAGGCAGAATTTGACAACAATCAAAAGCTATCAAGAAGCAAAAATATGCAAAAACATTTAAGGTTTGCACAATTGTGTGTTATCAAAAACCTACAGAGTGTAGGTTAGCATTTTTCTTTCAAATGTAAATAAGCAAATTGTTTTCATAGAAAGTTTTTGTAGTTAAATCACTTAAGGTCAGAAAAACAAGAAATTTAGGGGCTGTTGAGTTTATCTTTACAGGGGTCCTATTATGCTAATTTTCAGGTTCATACTTTATTTTGGGTTTGTAATAAAACATTATTTACATGATTTAATGATCAAATGCCAGAATTGTTCTATATTCACCCTCTGTTTGAAAATGCTCCATGTAAGCACCTGTCTCGAAGCAGCCTGCCCCAAAAAAGCCCTTTAATAGATCAGCATTTCAGATCTTCTGCACAACGTCATTGTAACCATGGGAACTAAATTACGTCTCAATACATCGTGACATTATATACATATATGACAGAAACTTAGGAAAAGCACAACCAGCTCGCAATTTGTGGTTCTAAAAACTTCTGAGAACGATACAGTGCATCCAATGCAACGTTTTCTGTTAGTTCCCAGAACATTTTTCTGAAAGTTAGAGTAACACTCTCTTTAAACATAAAAAAATGTCAAAAATGTTTTTGTATTGTTTTGTATTTAAATATCACATTACATTATATTGTCATTTAAAAATGTTCTGTAATTTCAGACCTCAATAACATGTTCTGAATATTGCTTTTAATATGTTCGTCCTTTGATCTCATGTAACATTGTGGGAACGTTAGGTCAGCATTTAACCTTAGAGAAACATTATTTGAAATGATAAACATCCTTAAAATGTTCTTTGAACATTAGATTAAAATGTTTTATTTAAAACATTACTGCAACTTGTAGGTAATGGTAGCCAGTGTGCAAACAATGCTTGCTGGGTAATAGGTCCCTTCAAAGCAGTAATCAGAAATTGTAACTTGATTGGGATTTAAGAGAGGCCATTTCTTAGCAAATCTTAGACCACCACCTCTTAAATGAGACAATATTGGCTGACAACTACATTATGTAACGAATAAAATATGAATAACCCTATCCTCATACTGGAGCTTTTTTCAAGGTTTACACAGACCCCTTTGTTCTAATCAAAAGAACTCTTAATCCTACAACATACAATATTTTAAACAACATTGTGCTTCCAGCTTTGTGGCAGCAGTCTAGGAAGGATTTTTTTCCCGCAGTTTAGTGTGAATGAACTTGATTGGCACGCTCTGAGCCCTGACCTTAAACCCATCCAGCAGTTTTGGATGAATGGGAACAAATCCTTGCAACCAGGTGCCAAAATCTTGTAAAAAGCCTCTCCCAGAAGAGTGGAGGCTGTTGTAGCAGCACATTAGTGCCCATTGTTTTGAGATGTGATGTTGTGTATTATCCCCATTTAAACCCATATTGATTTATAATGACCCTGTTCACTAATACGTGTTTTTCTGCTGATACACAGTGGCAGGGGGAGACGCAGGAGTTCTGTCCCAATGCCAAAGTGGTGCTGGTCGGCTGCAAGTTGGACATGAGGACGGACCTCAATGTCATGAGAGAGCTTTCCAAACACAGACTCATTCCTGTCACCCACGAACAGGTAAGGAGTGCAGAGAATACACCGCTCATCTCTCTTTATCTGTTTGCATCAATAATGTCAAACCTAGCTTGAAATTAACTGCTGCTCCTGCTGCCTAACAGTGCAACAGTAATTTTGCATGTGTGAAGAACTGAGCAGTATTGATTTAATTGTAATTTTCCGCTGCAGTTCTTTCATTTTTCTATAGTAACACTGATTTACGTACAAATTTAATAGTATCGCCCCCGACAAATGACACCCATTACTATGTTCCCTTGTGCACATAAACAAAACTTCTGAAAATGAATCGGGAGAATGACATTTGCTCCAGATCATAACTTCCACAAATATGGAAACACAAGGAGAATAAAAGAGCTGGGACTGAACAAAGATGGAGACAAACAGCCGGATGCGCAATAATACAATTGTTTTGTTTGTGTCTTGGAGCAATGAACAGTGGCATGCATGAATTTTAATAGCCTATTTTCATGTAAATGTGAATTCACACTTCTTGGCAGCCTTTTGTCAACACATTAATATTTTCTCATACCTCTGACACAGCAAAGGTAACCCCTCATTTTCTTGTCAGTAATGGCATTAAAATTGCTCCATCAAGATCTCAGATTACTTTCTCTGGATAAAGTGATTCAGCTCCAAATTAGCAGAAACCTCTGATGACTCCAAGTGTTTTCCTGAAAGTTTAACAGCAGCAGTTTTAAACTTTTAAACTCATTCTTTCCAGCCACTGTGACTAAAATCATCATTATGAGGCCACCTTTAATTTGTTTAGCTGGATGCATACTGTAGCTTTCCAGTGCAGTCCTAATTAAAGAATACTTAAAATAATCATCCCAAAGGCACCCAAGGTATGCCTTGTTGAGTTTTCTGTTATATGTGCCCAATTTTAGCTGCATCCAAAGTGGGTGAAAACAATGACTTTACATTATTTTAATTACCTGTTTTTGCCAAAAATAACTGTTACAGTGTGAACAATCAACAGCCAAACACTTTGAGTGCATATGAGGCTGAATTGTGTGATCATTTGCTTTAGTGGCTTATAGTATTGTACAAGAGACCTTAATCTTGGTAGCAATAACAAAAAATGATCGCCTGGCATTTGCAATCTTCTGCAAACCAGCCAAGTTGCAGTTACAGTTTACATTCATGTCTGTCGAGACTCACGTGTAGCCATGACAGCTGACAGCAAATATGGATGTTAGTGCAGACAGAAAAGTGTTGTCACAGTGAAGTTCACCTTTGACCTTTTCCATATAACATGTCAACACTATTAGACATTTCTGGGGAATTTTGTCATAATTATAATATGAATTTTGAGTTATGGTCAAAAAATGTGTTATTAGGTCACAGTGACCTTCGACAACCAAAATCTATTCAGTTTATCGTTGAGTTCAACTGGACGCTTGTGCCAAATGAGAAGAAATTAATTCAAGGTGTTCTTTAGATATTGCATACACAGAAATGAGATGGAGGGGGTCATAGTGACCTTGACCTTTGACCTATGACCACCAAAATCTATTTAGTTCATTGTTATGTCCAAGTTGACATTTGTGCCAAGGTTGAAGAAATTCAGTCAGGGCATGCTTAAAATATGCTTTGATGAGGATGGGATACGTAAATGTGGACGAAACACCTGAAAATATCATGCCTCGGGCCACAGCGGTTGCCAGCATAGAGACACTGAGAGACAGAGGCACCGTTTTTCTGTGGTCAAACAACTGACAACACTGTAGCCATACATAAAGGTCTAGTGTGTATCATTTGGTGGCATTTAGTTTTGAGGTTGGAGAACTGAAACTTCTCACATCAGCGTGGAGGAGAGTAACAGTGGCAGACATGAAAATGCAAATTTTTCACTAATGAAAACACAGTTATGAATATTACATTCCATTTCTGGCAAAAAAATGCCCCTAAATCCTACACACTGGGTCTTTAATAGAAAAAAAAATGGAAAATAGAGTACAGGTTGGAGATGACTGGATTTGTACTTAAAAGTGTTACCATGAAGCTCTTCTTAATGGGCCCCATTCAAAGGGCTGCATTGCAAAACAGCCACAAACTGGGACCTTTACATTTCAGCCACTTGACCAACTGATGTGATCCCCGGGGGGATTCACCAGAATGAATCGCACACAAACTGTGGGACTACTGCTGTAATCGGCTTAGAGGCGTCGAAATAGAGATGTGAAGTGTTGGAACGTTTCCATTAATGCAAAAATAATGCAGCCTCCCTGGAAGCACAGCTCAAGCCTTTAATGTTTTTCATAGAGGAGGAATATTATTACCATGTCTGACTGCTAGATACTCCTACAATACGGGATATCGCTAACACTGATGGCTGAACACCCACACTGTCACACAGTGTCGAGGATTCATTGCCAAAGAAGTTGATGAATCCAATTGATGACACACTCCAGAAAGAAAGAATGAAATATAGTGAGAAACTCAACAGATAGTGAGAAGGCAGCGGAGTAGAGGTGCTATTTATAAGATCTAAAGAAGGATTGGTTAAATCGACACAAAATCTAGGCTCCCCCCTTTTTTTTTATCACAAGATACACCCAAGCACAGACTCAGTGTTAGTGCAGAACAGGTAAACAGCAAAATGAAAGCGCTATATACAAGTTCAACCAGTCCAGATTTAAGATGGTGATAACCACTACTGGGAATAAGATGAGCTTTTACGCTCGAGTTTTACAGTTGCACAGATAGGCCTTGAATATTTCATAGCTGTGTGGAGGATCACAGCTTTTTGTATGCACCAGCTAGCTATCATGCCTCTGAGAGCTTAGGCTTTTATTAGGATAGGGGTGTTTACCATACATGAGCGAGACCAATAGTCTGATATCCACAAAAAGATAGGGATATCTTCTCATATGGCATGGATAATACAGAAGCATGTAACAAATGGTGATGATCATAAACTTCTAGAGAATGCTTTAGAGTAGTGTTACAAAGTCCATTGCTCACAGTACTCGATGGCAAAAACGAAATATTTCATTTTGAATCCATTGCATTACATGAGGCTTCAAACAGTATGCCAGAGGTTCAACATGGTTTAAGGACACTGAATAATGCAAAAAGCATCATTTCCACCATTACGACCCCTCTGTCGCTCTCTCACACATACACACTATTTGTTTGTCATAGCTTTAAGTACTAGCTCTCAGGAGCTCTCGAGGTGAGTCACCCTCTTTTGGACAACAAACACAAACTGAAACACAGGGCTGGATAAATGTTTGAATTTTAAAGCTACACTAATCTTTTTAATAGTTACAATGGAGCAAATGCAATATGAAAGGAGACGCTTGTAGTGATGGACCCACAAAAAATGATGACCCACGTGCAGTTCCCCGCCACTCTGTGGAGCATTCTAGATTCTCAAAAGTGAAACTTTGGGTTTTTTTTTTTACCTTGTCCCTTTTTTCCAATGTTTTTGTGTCTGAGTGACTGATGGAGACAGCAACTTTAGAAAATGGTCAAGTATTGAGCGAGAACTCAGCCATACAGCAGTGAAACAGGCTGCACTGTAATCTCCACGGGTAATTGTACACTGTCAACTTTCATCCATTGAAAGTGCTTGTTTTTGCCACTGACAGGCTCAGCCTCTTATTAAAACTGTCTGAAAATGTTACCGATGAGGAAGTGGAAGATGAAATAAAACAATTTCGCTTACTGTTTTCCGGTCTGTTTGTTATTGTGACCAAGTCTCGCTCCAGGAGAAGATTTGCTGTAAAATCTCGCGAGAGTTTACTTGTTATAGAAAAAACAACAATGGAAATGTTAGTGAGATTTGGAGGAAGGAGTACCGAAAAAGTTTGTTGTGTTGGAGCACAAAAAGCAAAGCGTAGTAGATTCTCAGTATCATGGCTGAAAATGGGACTTCTCCATGAGCAAGACTTGGTTACCAGGTGACCTGTGTTTTAGGGGAATTTACATAGTAACTAACAGATCAGCAAAATGGAAAGAAAAGCATTTTTGTTTTTTGTAGTATCCTTTCTATAATATTATCAGACACTTATAATAATAATCTGAACCTGTCAGTGGCAAAAAGAAGCACTTTTAATGGAGGTAAATAGACAATGCACAATTGCCTATAGGAGTGACACTGCAGCCTGTTTTGCTGCTACAGCTGCAGCGTTCTCTCCAAATACTGGACCAGTTACAAAAATGTTGTTTCCATTGGTCACTTAGAAACAAAAACAATAGAAAACAGGGTCCAGACTAAAAAATACCAATGTTTCCGTTTAAGCTTTTGATTTTACCACCTGCAAATTTCCAATCCAAGGCAGAGTAAGGTAAAGAAGAACAGGTCATGTCTTTACTACCGTAGGAAAACGCAAATTTGCATGCCCCACACCAGTTGGTAAACAGACACTAAAATTAGCAACTAGCAGCTAAAGACCAAGATATTGCCTTCAAGGGGTGGTGGAGACCAACACCAGAGCTAAAAATGAGAGTAAAAATTGAATTTACATTTGAATTGTGGCCAGAAATATTGTTTGAAATGATTGTTAATTCTGCAAATAGTTTATTGGATGTGCTAGCTTTGTCTTCAGTGTTTATTCATCCTCTTAACAGACCCATATTCTGTGCTTTTCTGTGTTTTTAGGGCACTAATTTGGCGAGACAGATCGGTGCTGTGGCCTACACAGAGTGCACCTCCAAGTATTCGGAGAACAGCGTCCGTGACGTTTTCCACGTCACCACTCTGGCATCTGTGTCCCGTATCCATCGGCCTCAGCTCAAACGCGCTGGCTCACGTCGCGGACTCAAGCGGGTCTCCCAGCAGCCGCCCCGGACTGAGATTCATGAGCACCCACCTGCTATTAGAAAGGACCGCGCCAAAAGCTGCGTGCTCATGTAGACCAGAGGCTGACCAGCAGCCTGACCTGCTTGTGCTGATGGACATGAAACCATACTGCACATGAACTTAATTTATTGGTGAATTCTTGTCAGATCTTTGCACTGCATAAAGGACAATATGATGAAATCAAGAACCAATGCTATCCTGTGGAGTTCTTTGAGGATTTGTTTGTCCATCTTTAGCAAAACTCTCCTTGTTATTTCTTTCTCTGTGACCGTGTTCTCATCAGGAGAGGTCATTGTTGTGGCAAAAGCTCTTTTTCTTTAATGCTTTTACTTGAACAAGTGGACAAAAATGGTCATGAACACAAACAGGCTGGTTAGCAAATAAAACACAAGGACAGAAAAAAGTGAATACGGAGATGAAAGTGATAAAATAATAATTGGAAAGATCATTTTACAGGAACCAGCAGTAACAGTGCTGGCCTTGACCTCAGTTTTGTTGTTTCCTGTTTTGAAATGCTACTCTCTCTTTAAGTGTTTAACTAAATGAAGCACAATATGATGCACGCAAACTGTTCCGAGTTATTTGTAAATGTCAGGGAATGAACTCTGCTGTTCCACTTCATATAACGAGCTTAAAAGAAAATCTGGACAGACAAAAAACTCGTGGGCTGAGATGACACTAATTTTCTTAAACCACAAGTGCTTTTAATATTGAAAACCGAATAATCACTCACCACATAAGACTGAAGTGTTGTGAAATTAATATTGTTCTAATAATCCACACTGGGAGGAACGTCACAGAGGGAGTAAAGGGGGTGACTGTTATGTTGTACATGTGATAATTAAATAAAAAATATTTGCTCTGCTGAATGCTGGAACATCTTTAATATGTAATTTATTCGTGTGACTGATCAGGCTTTGGTGCTGAATTATTATGCTAAGAAAAGTGTATAAATGGATAATCTTTGATTCGTTATACTTCTGTCCTTAGATCTCAGTTCACTGGAGCACAGATCACAGTAGTTTTGAGCTCTGAACATTTTGTCTCAGGAAGACAAGAACATTTTTCTTTGAGAAAGCTTCTTCTGTCAGGGAGGATATGACTTTTCAGTTGAAAAGATTTCGAATATGAATCAACAGCACAGAAGTAGTAACAGTAAAGTAGTAACTTTGTTTAAATAAAAATAAATAAAGCCATACATCTCAATTATGCAAAAGACAGTGCATCTGCAATAAGTAAAAATAAAATGATACATATTCTCATAAATGAATTAAATGCCAAAAAAACTCATAATGGCAACAAACACACCTAAAACTTATGAATTATACAGAGTTTTGGAGCTAAATGCTAATGTCAGCATGCTAACATGTTGATGTTAAGAGGGTATAATGTTTATCGTGTTTGCCATCTTAATTTTACATATTAGCATAGCAAAATTTGCTAATTAGCACAGTTACAGCTAAGGCAATATGAAATATTAAGGTATTGCCAAAATGATTGGAATCAGTTTCTGGGGACCGTGCACGTCTCCACCAAATTTTATCCGACACTGTGGCTAAAAAATGCTAACATAAAAATTAATATTTCTAATTGCTCATTTTTAAATTGTGTTAAAGCAATATGGAACTGACTGGCAGCTACATGAAGGTGACAACTCAAACAATATTAGTCAAAGTCATGGATGCTGAGTATGAAGAGGAAACCTCCCATTCGCTCCTTACTGCTGTGGTCTAATCACAAACTGTATAAATGAAATTATGTCGCCAAAAAGTCTGTGGACTACCGTTTTCAAACTTCGAGACTGGTTTTTAGGCCATCTTGGTTTTTTGAGCCAGAAGTGACTATATTTGGATGAGAGGGTGGAGCTGAGGAAGAGGTGTGGATCTGACTGAGAACCTTGTTGTGACTTGTTACTCACAAGGTATCAAACCCTAAAGCATACCCTGCTATATCGTCTACTTTAGTCTAAATGGGACCATCATTTTCACAAATAAACATATTGAATTGAAGTAAATGTTTACTGAGGTATTAAATAGAGTGAGAAGTAGGGCTATTTTCTCATAGGCTTCTTTCTATAAAATCTGTCCAATGCATTCTCGTTCCGAACTCATCTACACCTTACCATATGCTTCTTTAACGCAGAAGGATACCTAAAATGTCATATGTTGATGTAGAAGGTCCTGACAGAGCGGTGCCATGTGAGTTCGAAGTGAGAAAGTGTTGATCTGTCCACTATTTGCAACCAGTGGAGTCGCCCCCTGCTAGCCATTAGAAAGAACACAGGTTTTAGGCACTTCTGCATTGGCTTTACTTATCAGACCTGGAGTTAACCCATTGGTGATAATGCAAGGTAATGCATTGATCTGCTACTGTTGGCTACTTAATGTCTGCAGCACATACAATATGTTAAGTGGCTTTATTCTTACAATGTATAACTAATCGAAATCACCTATTAATAAAGTGCTGCACAATTTTCAAGCTGTACTTGACTTCAGTCCTCTGAAATCTTCCATCTCTATGGCCTTACATTACAATTTAACACTCGAACTGGTGCTTGCCATCTCCACGAGTGACCAGTCCTGACCTATTCTCTTGAGTGAATCTCCTCAGTTTTTTGCTTTTGTGTGAGATCCAGCTGTAAAATTTTGTACAGGAAAATTCACTTATTTTTGTTATTAAACTGAAATAGTGAGAGAATGCTTTTTCAAAGAGGGCTTAGTTTGCATTTGATGTTGACCATCATATTGGTCACTATTAATATCAAAGTGATGATTTTCATACTGCCACTATTTTCACACTTACAGAAGAACTTTAAACTTTTCAGCGAGATCATATATACACTGAACAAAAATATGAATGCACCCATTCATCAAAAGTTTAAATTAAAGATCTAACACTTTTTCTTTGTACATAAAAGATATAATATATCTTAAATTTTGGTTGCAAATTTTTTAAAATAAGTGATAATGAGCACTTCTCCTTTTTCAAAATAATTCATCAGCCAACTAATTGTTGCATCAGCTGTCGGGGTGTCTGGTCTCAGAAGATCTTGTTCCTGAGCTGCTGTGGTTACATATATGCGGTTGTGAGGATGGTTGGATATACTGCCAAATCCACAGAAACAACACTGAAGATGATTTAAGAGACATTTTACATTTAAGTGGCCTTTTTATTGTGACCATCCCAAGGCACACCTGTGTAACAATTACGCTCTTTAATCAGTATCTTTATAAGTCATATTTGTCAGATTAATGGATAAGCACTTAATAACATGGATTTTGACAAATTTTTTTACCAAAATCTAAGAGAAATATACACTTTGCATAGAAAAACTCATAAGAAATGCAGTGTTTTGTTTATATTTTTGTCCTGTTTAATATAAAATACATTCCCTCTCTATTTAAAATGAGCACAGCTGTACTGGATTGTATTCATGAGCCTTGTAGTTTGACCTTTAGCTGTGACTCTTGTTCCATTTGTTTCCTACCACCATGGATAATGTCCTGCAGCAACTCGCTGCCTCTGTGAGCAAATGAAAAAGTGACATTTCACAGCATCGCTGCCATGTTGCCATGCAGGGAGCGCGAGGTCACACCACATGCCCGAGGCGAGACCGAAGCAGACCTCTAGACAGGAAGGAGAGACCGTCCACACAGACGGAGTAGCAACAATCATGTAGATATACGGCATATGACAACGTCTGCATAGTAATTTAATCACAAGTACAAGAGGTGGCGGGTAATAATAGCTGGTCAGACTCATGGATAATGATTCTCAGTAGTGTGGTGTAATTTTAAATATAGTGCATTAATAAGTTTAGTGTCCACATACCAAGTCATGTTCTCTATTATCATTATAAAGCTACAGCTCAAGGCACCAAAGATTAAAGGCTTTTTAAGACTTTTTTAAATTCCAATTGGAATTAAAAGTAAGACCAATTTTATAACTAAAACTGACAAACAATTCCTTAAATGCAATTTTGCCATAATATTTATTGTTACACAAAACATTACTTTTTTGGTGAGGTTCATGCGAGGGGAATTAGGCTGATTTTCTATATTTTATAATAATAATAATAAAAAATGTTACCACTCATTTTTATTTTACAATTCTACAATTCTGTTCTTCAGCGAAGGCCTTTTTTGATTAATTAATTCAATGCCTTTTAAGACTTTTTAAGAATCCACGGGGACCCTGATTATAAAAGAAATGATGACGCTGCTGGCCAGCTGTACCGACATATTTGGACCTAATCAACTTGAATTTTCCACTTGCGACAACTGAGGCCCTGCACTTTTATTCTGCATACCAGCTGCAGCCCTGTGAAAGGCCAGTAAAATCAAATCAGGGGGAGAAACTTGCAGGCTAGAGCAACCTCAGCCTCAGGCACTGGGTCAGCCTCTGCTTTGGTGGAAGAAATGTTTGTTGATGCTACAGAGAATGTGAAAGATGTCACTTTGCGGTCTCTCTCTGGCCCTCAGCTGAAGTGAGCAAACATATTTGGCAAACACTCATCCCTCTTGTCCTTGCAGCAATCCTCTCCACAGCAAAGCAATACTGTGGAGCCACTGCTGAGCATACCATGGCATAGTATTAATGGCAACAATTTTTCAACTATTGTCAGACGCTTCCCATTTAGTCGAGGGGATTTGTGAGAGAAAAGCAGACGGAATAAGTAGGTATGTGGAAAAATGAACTGCAAATGGCCCAGGAGGAATAAGATACAGGACCATTAGACTCCCACATGGACAAAGTTATGCCATTGCCAATGACCTCAGTGGACCTCTAGCTTTACATTTTAATTTTTTATGTACAGGTTATGTGTTGGCGGATAAGTACTATAACCAGAGCATAGCAAAGTGTGTTCAAAGGTACAGCAGTCAGTTTAAATAAAATGGAATAGTGCTTTTCAGATTTAGCTAACACTCTCAGCCTGATGCACTTACATTGAGTAGGACATAATGCAGTTCCTGGCATAAGTCCTTTCTGTGATTTGAAACTGACCGTGTACGAGACAAATGCAAAGGAAGGTAAACAGTAATAACAGCTAAGAGGAAGAGCAGACTAGATTCAATACAAATAGTGGAGAAAGATGGAAGACAAGTTGCAACTCACAAGGAGTTGATGTGATGTATAGTTCTTGAAAAGTTTTAGCCTAATGCGACAACAATTTGAAAAACTCAGGGACCAGAAGATATATGAGATTATTTTTGATGGAAAATTATGTTGTAGTAGTCAAGATAAACCTACTGTAAGCAGCCTGTCAAGGTAGAGCCCTGAGCATCGGCTAGACCATGAACTGGAGATGTGTATTGTAGTTTTTAGCCATGACAGTAGCGTGACACTCGGGATGACAGTGTCGTTCCATTGGCCGACCCAACACTTTGGTCCAGACTGAAATGTCTCATCAACTGAAAGAGCTCTAGTAGACATTCAGAGCATATCAATGATTCAAAGTCTAATTCTGGCTGAAATTGTCTGCATACGGTTCTCAACAAAGAAGCGTAAACAGTAATAACAGCAACAGTGCTGACAAAGACAACTGCGCTAACTGGGGAGTGGGGAATCAGATGGTAAGTGCTATGCTTCTGCAAAAACAGCATACCAATATCACCAATGTATTTTAGGACAGGGCAGCAGCGTTTAGCTTGCCAGAGGGATGCACAGCCAGGGACTGACATGCACTAATATATACGTGACCATCTACTGTAGCACAAAACAGAGAAGCATAGATTACAACTCACACAGAAGTAGTGCGATTTTATTCTCTGGTGAAGGCAGGTATATGATACACAGCTTTTCACCGTGTGAAACGTGTAACGTGGTAAAAGTTGTCAGACAGTTGTGGTTGGATTTAGGCCAAAAAAACTACTTGGTCAGGTTTAGAAAACATTTTGGGTTAAAAGAAGTATGTCTATTCAAATAAATACATCACGGGTGATGTAAGTATGTCACGGATAAAGGAAATGTTATATTAAAACAGCACTGACATTTGGTTTCACACAAGACATGTACAGCAGTCCCCTGGGTGAAAGTTTGTTTGTTTGTTGTTTGTTTGACCCTTCAAACCTAACTCCCTTTCATGCTCTTAATAGAAATATTGGTGTGGACGGTTTACACTGGAGTTAGTCGAAAGCACGGTGCATCTTATCAAGATTTTAGAGTGCCTTTAGCGTCACATGCTTAAGGATGTGACAAAATGTTGGTATTTGAAGATTTGGGAATGAGATTGGGCTGTCTTTGCTGAAGATGCCATTATGTCTTTCCACAGTAAAATTTTCTGCTATATTAAAGCTCTTAATGTTATATACAGAACCTTTATGGGCATTCTGCCTTGGAAAAAATAAAAAAATTGACCAGGAACAATAACATTTTTCGGGACAGTCACAGGATGGAAGCTATACCTATAAACAATAACATTAATCTTTGATGAAGTTGTCAATGTAGAGTTGCAAGTGAGTGCACAATTGAAGAGTACACAAGCACTCCGCCACACACACTGACATACACGCCGAAAAGATGAAGCACGGGAGTGACATCTCAAAGCAGTGTACCTGTCGCAGCTGTCAGGCAGTTACAATGGAGTGTTGAAGTGGTGGTGGGATTTTGGACTTTCTGGTGTCATCAGTGGCCACATTGGGAAAATATAATCTGGAAGAGACAGGGACAAACTCTCTACAACTCTCTCTCCACCTGTCTATCATTCGCTATGTCTCTTTCAGAGCAAGGGATTTCAGAAGTGTGACAGGTTACATAAGCTCTTCACATAGAAAAAAAGTTAAGTTAGGGCCCTAAGTTATATTCATGGTTCCCAGAGGACGAATCCTGTTGACTTTCGTGATCCCCTGACTTCCCCACGTTATCACCACCATGAGGCAGATACCAAAATATCTCAACTATCTGGATAGAGAGATTTATGTAAGAAAATATCAGCTAGACATGCAGAGACGCCTCAATCTGAATATAAAGTGGGTGAAAAATAAAAGTATGAGTTGAGTCTCATCATGCACTGAAAGTTGTGTTGATAAATCAAACACCAAGAACATGCCTGAACCTAAAGGTCCCACTGGAGACATGGCTTTTTAGAAACAGAATGCATAGACTGCAATTAAGTGGCTAATATATTTTTATAGAGATAAATCAGACAAGTAATGACTATTGAAGAAGTGAAGAAGTAACAACACGCCTAACAAAATGTCAAGGCCAGGCTAATAAAAAGTCTCTGCAACAGACTGTATACATGCCTTTTAACCTCGTAACTTATGCATGAAATTTGCAGAATCATCTGTAAAATGACGGCACTTGCATATACCTAATTAATTTATGTCTTTTTTCCTGCTGGGCAAACTCTCTTTTTGCCAGTGGTTGAGATGCAGAGCTAGGACTTGAAGAGCCCATCCAATGAAAATAAAGTTTTTATCCTTGTTAACATGTCCAGTGAACCAATGAAAGTCTCAAAAATATGGATTCAGACAGCCAGGCTTTCATGCGTCACATATCTAGTGATCAAAACCCATCAATTTGTGGGGTTAGGCTTTCCGTATCATAAGCATGGCGCTACAGTGAAATGAGGGGTGTCAGAGGAGAGGTCAGGGGCCAGGTGCATAAATGATGTGTACAACTTTTCCCACATATAAACTGGAACGTATAAAAGAAGAATGTGCGGTGAGAATATGTACACCTCACACAATCTTCAGACCAAGCAAACGGGTGGTATCATAAGGACGAGATGAAAGGATAACATTGTTTTTAGGGTGTTGTAAAATTTATATCAAAGGTGCATTTATGAAGTTAATTTGAAGTTCACTTTTTATTTACATTCATCTCCCTGTTAGTGATCCTTTTTGATCCTTTACAAGGTGCTTCACAGGAAGTGCTATAAATTAATCATTGATCGTCCTGCTGACATTTAAAAATGTTGATGAGATTTCACTGCAGTGATGGTTTGCAGAAACATGAGGAATTAGGTGTACGAATACTACAAATTGCCACAGCTGTATGTGATGACAGCTGTTATGGCGCCATAGGAAAACCTTGCCGATGCGACACACTTGGGGAAATTGCACTTTTTTTTTCTCATATAATGTCTAATGAGTCGTGGAGCAAGCACAAGTATCGTTATGCAAATTGATTTTTAGTGGCCTCTCTTTATGCATTATGATGTGGGTATGGAAACAACGCTTGTGCACATGCACAAAGCGCCATAATGATCAAGATTTAAATAGCAGAATCATGCGTACGCTTGGCTTCATAAACCTGACGAAAGGTGTTTGTGTGTACATTTTCCCCTACACTCATGAATCCACACAGAGCTTTATGCATCTGGCCTCAGGTGTGGCTACACATCGGTATTATGCGAGCTGTGTTTCATGTTCACTTCAGCTTATCAGAACTGGTGACAGAGAACAAGTTTTAACTAACATTAGCAGCAAATTATTAGCCGTTTGATAATGTAGTCAAGCTGAAGGCTCATGGTAATGTTACTTTCTAATGTTGTAGAGCAGAGTTGAAAATGAGCAGGTACGCTTGGGCTGCAGACAATCAGCTAAGGGGCGATGCTAATTTGCAAATTCTATAACTGTGCATACAGAACGAGGAAAAGGTATATAGGTAGTTACATCTAAGCCATTTTAAGGCATGAAGGGATGTTTTCATGGAAAGAAGTATCTAAATGTGCAATTCTGATGATCAGTGATTATTTTTTTTAGTTATATCAGCACCCAGAGAGGAACTTTGAAGTTACCTCCTCAGGGATTCTTCAGCAGTTATGTCTTCAGCGGGACTGAATCACTGCTCTTAAGCAGGAAGACAACCTCTCAAACAACTAGACAAGTGGTTCTCAGTCTTGTTCCTCAGGATTCAGAGTCCTGCTGCTTTTCAATCTAACCACCTAATCACAAAGCATTTACCTGGAATGTGAAGTGAATGTGCTGCAGAGAAGCTAAAGTCAACTCTAACAACAACGTTTAGCTTCCAAATCCAGCCTGCAACCTGCATTATAAGTCCCTGGTGAGATGAGTCAGCCACATGTAAATAATGTGAACTCATGCAGCCATGTGGGAAGTTTAAATGTAATTATGGTAATACTGACATGTAAAATTTATTACAGTTTTTCTACGAAGGAAGGAAGTTTGTTTATGCACTTTTGAGCCACATGAGAATCTATGTAGAATAAATGTACTGCTTTTCCCGCATTATTATTATATTAACCATTATCTTGATACAAACTCACTTTGCAGGGGGTCCATTTTTCATTTTGATTCCACTATAAAGTACCACTGATCAGTGACCACCAAGGCTCAACCCTTCTGCATCTTTAATGCCTTTCCTGCTTGCACAGTGTCAGTAGCCATAAAACTGCACCCTAATGCTCCGAGGGTGGAAGATGGCTGACGGCGCTGCTCTAAGATCACTTCTTTTTTACTCAAATCCTCACTTTTAAAATCACAGGCAAAGGGAATTAGGAGAAATAAGGCTGGCAACAAGCATCAACCACCCAATGCAAGCTACACAATAGCAATGCCAGGATAATGGTTGCCGTGTCAGTGGGAGCGAGTGAGTCATTAAAAATGCAGAACCCATTTAAACAGTATGTAAAATTGAGCAAATTAAAAATATATGTGCCCTGTGTCCATGAGGGCGAAGGCTTCTTCTTCTGCTCTCTGTGCACCAATGAAGGCGGCAAATTTGCAAAGTGAAGACGAGGGAAAGCGCATAAACAAAACAAAAAAGCAGCTGCACGTTCAAGCATGCATATGGCACGCACACACATACAAAATAGAAAAAAAGTGATGTTTCTGAAATTGGATTTTCACTTTGGTGGATCTCCTGCAAATTTAACCAGGAGTAAACAAAGCTCATCCTCGAGGGTCTGACTTGCTAAAAATCACAGTTTGTTCCAACTATGTAAATTCTGTGTTTTTCTTTCTACAACAAAGGAAATTTTTGGAGGCAGGATGGACTTGCTTGGAAGGAAACCAAACCTGTTGGTGTTCTACAAACTTTCCCTGTTCATGACCCGGCCTTAAGGACTATGTTGAGGAGACACTTGTAGAAAATGTTAGGCTTGCAGCCAAGGGTGCAACCAAAATACAGGGCCAGTGACTAATAGGATAACAGCAAGGCGTGAGAGCAGTCAGAGATCATAGACAAAGTGCAGTCATTATTCAGAGCAGCTTGACAACAGAGAGTTGACATGCAACACACGGTACACTGCCTGCATGTGTGCGTCGCGGAACCTGTTGCTTTATATTTCGGAACCCATGTTAACAGGTTTATGAATTCATGAGACTTTTACATCAGTCACAGACAGGTCACCTGAACTGAGTGTCTTGCTGCAAAAGTTTTGTGGAGAAGTGCTAACTGTTGTAGGTAAAATAGCCTTGTCATCCTGAAATTTTGGCTGAAAAGTTTCACTGAAGCCATTCGTGTCACGATCCCAACATTTCTGGCTCCGACTTCACATACACACTCACCCACAGAAGCAGCAGCCATTCCTCCACAGAAAAGCCATCATTAAAACTGTGTCTCTCTTTCTTCTCATCCTTGTCATCATCTGCTCAAAAATTCGCTGACTTTCACTGCACATCAGCTTTTAAATGAAACCCAGGGCTTCCCATACATCGATATATTTGTAGCATAAAACTATCAGCATCATCCATTGTTTGCTGCAGGAGTGTGAGCTCCATGCTAAGGAAAGACTGTGAGAGTCAGCCTGGGTTAACTGTTAGCATCACATGGCTAATGTTACCAAACATAAGGGGTTAAGTGACAGAGTCTTGCCTTATCTGTGTTGCAAGTTTGTTGTCTATGTTTAACAGCTTGGTGTTGGATGTTAGCAGCTACTGCTGTGTTAGCTCAGTAGAAGAGCAGATCCAGAGAAGGTCCTTCAGTACTGCCACTGTGTAAAAGCAGCAACAGAGTTTACCAATTCAGCAGGGAAACAGGCTGTCAGCTACAACTACACACAGAATCTTAAGCTCTGAGAAACTGAAACTTCAGTGGTCTCAGAGTTTACTTCCATATGACGCCATGCTGTGCGTGACATCTTTGTTATTGTTCTTTTGCACTTGTGTGTCAGTTCACACTAGAATCAGATATTGACCACATTTTAAAAATAAGGTGAATGGCCAAACAGAACAATCAGATCGGAGCAATAAATTTGAATTGCGGTAAGGCTTGCAGTGTGAATATAGCTTAAGGCTTGGAGTGTAGGGCTGCAACTAGCGATTATCTCTATAATCAATAAATATCATACATATTTTTGCAATTAGTTGATCTTTTGACTCATAAAAAGTCACATCATAATGAAAAAGGCAATCAAAATTTGTCAGATTCTTCAGAGAGGAACAATGACAAGACATCTGGGTCTTTTCATTGGTTCAGCTTGTGTAGTTTCCCTCATCTCACTGACTTTTGTATTCAGCTCTTGTAAAAGGTGCAGAACAATTCTAAGCAAACACACATTCTTGTGTCACTGTAAAAGAAAAAAAACAGGAACGATCACTCTGCTCATGCCGAATTTAGCTGGGGGGTAAATTACTGCCCTCAGGTGTTTGAAGCAAATGCCAATCTGCTTGTACATGTTTGCATACACGTACACAGATGTGCAGCCTCACAAACAAACAAGCACGCTGAAACATTCCAGATGGCCAAGCAGATTGTTTTGTGCTGATTTCCCCAGTGAAACGTTTGAACAGAAATATCATCCACAGTGAGATAACCCTGTCCATGTCGAGGCATTAAGACTCAACAACTGCAGACATCTAACATGTAACCTACTTTTTACGCCAAGCTCTACACGCACTGGCAGCTATAACCGAGTTAGTGTGAAAGAGACTCTAACACAGCAGCCTTTGCACAGAGAAACTGCACCTTGTGACCAGTAGATTATATTGAAATTGGTTATTTTCTGTTCTGAAAATAACAGTCATGATTACTGACAAATTGACATGTTCTTTTGACTTCCCAGTTCTGATATCAATCATCTGACATTATCAGTCATTTTAGTGTGTCACTAAAAAGTTTTTTATCCATAAAACTTATAGATGGATTGCAGTGAAATCTTCCACAGACATACATTTCCCTAGAGGATGAAGCCTACTGACTTTGATGATCCTTTGAGCTTTTCTCTAGCTCCACCATGAGACTGAAATTTTTGATTCTTAGTAAAATGTCTTGGTAACTATGAGATGGATTGCTATGAATTTTGGTACAAACATTTATGGTTCCTATAGGGTGCATCCTAATGAATTTTGTGATTCTCTGACTTTTAATCTTGCTCAGCCACCAGGGTAATGTCTCTAAAACTATTGGATCATTTTTAATACTTTGGTTTATGTCCAAATACCTGCAAAACTAAACAAAAGATCATCAATCACGAGCAATCTTCGCTGAACTTTGTGCATCGTGCCCATTAGCAAATGTTAGCATGCTAACATGCTATGTTTAGATCGCAAACGCAGTAAACACTGTAAACAGTAAACATTAGCACATTGGCATTGTTGTTGTTAGTATTAGCATTTAGCTCAAAGCACCCCTGTAAGGGGACGACCATTCCAAAAACGCCGATGTGAAAAACTTCCACGATGTGGAAGCACATCTGGAAAAATGGCTGGGAGGCCTTTGCAGTGGGGCTGCGTGTACTTACTGCGTGCGCATGGCCAAAAGTGACATTGATGAGCAGTGCGACTCTGTGCCTTGCACAACAGCAAGAGAGGAGCGCCCGACAGCATGCGGTACTATAGGGAAGCAATGGCTTTGCTGGCGACGCATCTCAGTGTGATCAGCCCTTAAAGCTTCAAAGATCCACTAGCATCACCATAGATGCTTAAGCTTGTTCTAACACTGAACAAAAATCTAAATGTAACTATTTTGTTTTCCTGTTATTCATGAGTTCAAATAAATTAATACATTTTCTATGGACACAAAAGGCTAATCTCTGTCAAATTTTGTTCACGTATTTGTTTAAATCCGTGTTAGTGAGCACTTTGCCATCATTATCCAACCACCTGACGGATGTGGATGTGGACTAAACAGCATGATTGCTGCACAGACGTGCCTGGGGCTGATTACAATAAAATGTGCAGTTTGATCACACGACAAAATGCCACAGATGTTGCAAGTTTTGAAGGAGTGTGCCATTGGCATGTTGACTGCAGGAATGTTCACCAGAGTTGCTGGCCATGAACTGCATGTTCATTTTAGTACCATAAGCTGTCTCCAATGTAATTTCTGTGAACATCCAACCAGCCTCGCAAACACAGACCATGAGTAACCACACCAGCACAGGACCTCAACATCCAGCATTTTTGTTGGAGAACAGCCATCCGACAGCTGATGCAACATTTGCACAACCAAAAATGTTATTGCAAAAACTGTTAGATACCTTTTTAAGAACAATTATCTCAGTAGCTGGTCTCAGACAATCTTGCTGATAATGAAGCCGGATGTGGAGGTCCTGACCTTGCTCACAAGACTGGATTGGATGTACTGCCCTCAAAACTTGTGACATCTGTGGTGTGTTGTGTGATCAGCATGCAAATTTTAGAGTGGCCTTTTAATGTGACATCCCAAGGCACACCTGTGCAATAATGATGCTTTTTAATCAGCATCTTGATAAGCATTATGTTGGCCAAGTGCTTACTAACACAGATTTAGATTAATTTGCAAACAAAACCTGACAACTAAGCCCTCTGTGTTGAAAAAAAGGTATTTTATTTCAACTCACTAAAAACAGGAGCAAAAATAAAAGTGATGTGTTTACCTTTTTGTGGTGTCGTGTATGTGAACTTCAGGTCTGAAATAAAGTTAACAGAGTTATTGTTGTGTAAACTGCAGTCCAATTACCAGAGTCAAACCTCAGTTATGTTAACTGTAAGACATGGATTCAGGTTATTGCTCAAACTGTACTGAAAGATCTTCTTTGTCATCTGACAGTTGAGCAGGATTTGGCTCTCACAGGGCCTTGTCTGTATTAAACTGACAAAAACACTCAGACGCTAAAACTACTGAGTTAATTGTTCAGTAACAGAAAGCAAACAGTGCTGCATTGTGTGCCTCTGCTCCGTATCATGCTGTAACCGCAGCTCCCATACAGAGTAACTGAGCTGAATGTGCGCTCCGCTGCAGCTCAGCACTGAAAAATCAGCTGACTGGAGGAAAGCAGCGTCCTGGCACTCTGGCGTCTGGCACCGCACATCTGGCATTTAAAAGGCCTCGGAGCGAACGTGCTGACATTACACTTTCGTGCGGGCTCTTTCTCTATTTTCAGCCACCTGGTTTTTGATACCGGTTGTTGACAAAGCAATGAATGACACCGAATGCAGCATTTGTATTTATCCTGCATCCAAATGCCAAATTGCAGCCGTTGATATAAATTTGTAGAAACCTCTCAGTTTTAACATGCTATGGGGGTTCAAATTAATGCAATCTGTAGTTAAAGAAGTCTTAAAAATGGGTCTTAATTTGTCTCGAGGCACATTTTTACCACCTAAAGTACCCTTTCTTCAGCAGATATATTACTAACTCTAACACCTAAAAGAAAAAAATGCATATAATAACCACTTCTAGCCTTCAAGCTAACATCTATATGGGGTTAATATAGGGTGCAGTCATTCAAGTTGACTCATGTCCTTGAGTCATAATTGTTCCGAGCTCATTCTGGTAGAAAAGTTGAGTGTGGCTGCAGGAGTAATATGCTTTTCTGCAATATCTCTGCACTTCAAACACTCTTTTCCACATTGTTTCAATGGTTTTTGCTGATATAATTTCCCCACAACATTACTTCTGGTTATTGAATCGATTACAATCACCACTGCGCGCACCAGAAACACATCTTGAGGGACCTTGAGTGAGTGCTATAAGTAGAAACATACATTATTTAGGTGGTATGTTTTCCACATGCGAAGAAACATGGTCTACATATTGTAAATGGTTTTGTTTTTCATGAATGTGGGAGAGATGCCATGAAGCTTTGAATGAACTACGGTAACATTTGCAGGATTATGAAACTCATAGGAAATGCTAAGATCTTGGGAGATAATCACATTCTTGAGTTTGAAGTCTGCCCAAAGGTAACAAAATCTACCTTCCAGAACTGCAAAGTACACTAAAGTAAATATCATCACATTACATTATCAGTCCTACTTACACTGACAGGTAATGATGACTGAAACTGTCATACTTTTAATCTATAATGAACTCGAACAGTATGAGACTGGAATTTGCTGACATTTCTATGCAATGTCGGGGCTTGAATTTCCCCCATTTTAAGTTACACTGAATCTTGCCCCTGGAAAATGATCCTCCAATAAAATATAGAAGATAGAAATGGATAGGAGAGGAGGCAGTAAAATGTCCACCAGCAGGGTTCACAATGGGGACTATACCTGTGCTGCGTTCAGTATTTGGTTAAAGTGGAATGTATCTTTTTGTAAGTGAAATAAATGCACAAAATGGTAATAAAGCCCTGGTGTCAGAATAATCTGAAAAAAAAAGTTACCAACAAGGAAAATTCACATCAATACCACCTGAAGTTGGAACAACTCAGAAAGTCATCAAAAATGTTGGTACACTACTTGCCAACTTTGACATTGTATATGCAAAAACATGGCGGACGAAAGCAAATGTTTGGTTGATTGTAACTTTTTATCAGTGTACATATTGCATATCAATGTTTTGCTTGCATGTAAGTTGTAATATGGTATTAGGTTGTAAGCTTTAATTTCAGTCCATGTAGACTGACCTATATTAGTAAGGAAAGTTATTTGTTAGCATTAATCCTGATAAAAAGTCAGATAAAGCAATATTATCAACATGTTTAAATGCGTTGAGCATTAAATACAATGCATGTTTTTGTTTGTGGCATTTACACATGACGACTTAAAAGCTCATGAACGTGCCAAATTCAGAACAAAGACTTCACAGCTCCAGAAATGAGATATGCCAAGAAATGTACGTGACTGCAGAATAAGATATGATAAACTTCACTATTTCTCTCAAAACTTTATAGCCAGCAATTAATTACTTAGCATTTGAAAAACAGGAGCAGTCACTTATGAATCTGCATAATGAGAGCTGATATTCAATGAACCCAAAATGTTCATTTAGTTTCCCTTTCCAAAAACTTGAATTCACACTTGTTATAAGTGTGCTGACTAATGAATATATCAAGTGTTATATTCAAAAAGCTTTTTGTCCTCATTTGTTGTTTCAAACACTTTGAAAACATAGATGGACTTCTTCTAGAGTTTGGGTTTCATCTTTGCATAATTCTGGTTGGAAAAAGACGAGACAACATAAAAACAAATGCCAGACACAGTTGCTGCTGCCCATAAAATATACTCGAGGAGCAAATTAACAGGGAAGAGAGTGGCCTTGTAAAATGAGGTCAGGTCAAGACGTTTTATTTACTGCAGCATTGAAATTTAATTTGGTCATTTGAGTGCTTCCAGGATGCTAACGACATTAATTGGTTGAATTTATGCTTAATGTTGTTAGTAAGCCAAGTCAGCTACAGTACAGTCAACTTTCTCCCTGGCAAAGTTTCCAGTAAAGATGGAAAAGGTTTCTGTTCTCACTGTATATTTCGAGAAGGGATCCGCTGGCCTCTGGGTTCAAATGGACAGTGTGGCTTGTTGCAGTACTTTCCTACAGAGTGGTGGTCCAGTCTAATGTAATTTACATTTAGACTCATCATCCACATACCAGGAGCACATGGTCACCACAGTGTATAATTGCTGCTGATCCCTGCCTTAAGTTTAAATGAAAAATTAAACAAATTAGTTGAATATGTAGACAGCTTAACTTAATACATCTTTTGACTATCAACTGTTTAAGTTGCTTTTTGCACAAAAATGACAAATATTACCTAGTTTTAGCTTTTCTACACAATCAGCAAAGTTTAAAGGTGGACAGCCACGATTACTGTCAACAATTCAGCATCGACAAGCAGCAATATAAAAATCTAAAATGAAAAATAGAATAAAAAGAACAAAAAATGTATGTACAATTAATTAATCAATAGTGGAAAAAAAATCAGGATTAGCTGGCCTCATTTCAGCACAGACATTTTATGTCATGAGTGTCAAGGACAGAGGGTATCGCATGCTGTACAGATTGTAAAGCCCCTTGAGGCTAATTGTGATTTGTGAAATTGGGCTAAATAAATTAATTTGGCTCAACTATTTTAAGAAGGATTTCAATCCATTTCACCAAAGAGCAAATCATTTAGACTGTATCTGTCATAGACCTTTCACCTAAAAACCTCTGCACACAAACAAGTGTAGCAGCTGCATGATTTTCTACAGCAGTGTTTTAATGTGGAGTTACCTGACCATTTTATCTTCTCAAGGTTATATGAAAGCTGTGCACACAGAAGGGTCATTTTTGTGCCCTCATACAGCCCATTACTGCAAATTTCTACTCTCTCATTTCATTCCCACACAATGGCTGTTCAATAATTCAAAAAACCTGTGCAGAACATGTTGCTGCATTCAATCCATGTTCTGGATATCTACAGGCATTCTGCCATGACCGGAGAGCTGGTGTACACAGGGGACTTGCAAAACAGCAGTCGCAGAATGAAACAGCGGTGAAAACATCGGAGAGCACGGTGACAAGAGCTCATTAAAATATATTAGATCTGACAGGAGAAATACAAGTACTAAATACTGTAAATGGCTCGTTCTGAAACCCTGAGGATGATTCTGGGCATGATGAGAGATTATTCTGTATTGTACTGAGAGTTTAGCATTTCCTTGGGCTGCTTACCTCAGATATATCTGCATTTTAAAAAAAACCTGTTTATTCAGGGCCATTTCATTTAATTATACAATTCCATCCGCCTTTGACTGCACAGGATGATACAACTGAAAGTATAAGACTCCTAAAATGACACTTTCCTTCTAAGAATATTAGTCACTCAACAATAAAACTTGTCTGTAATTTTCTACTGTGGGCACATCGTGTTTTTTATATCTACACTGTGGGCAGCAGTGATAGATGTGTGTGAATATGTATCATACCAGTGCTAAAAGACTTAATTCAAACATCTTGTGTTGATCAAACTTTATATACATCATGCCGTACAAACACAAAACAAAGTTTTATCAATAAAACAGATGGATGGCACTTTAGTTAAAGTATTGGACATTAAAAAACAGTAGTTGTAAAATGAGTTACGAGAGGACAATGCGTAGCTGTGGGTGTAATGCACTTGATTCCCAGAGTTTATGTTGTGTACTTGTTGTGGTTTTGGAGGGTGTAGGTTGCCACGGTATCCAACAGCCAACCACGTGTCACGATTGTCACGTGTCTAGAGAGACCTGTTGAGCAGAAGGTCTTAAAGTCATTGGTCCACAAATGACAAAATGATATGCACGTCTCGTACATCCATAATATTTTTAAGACGTTATACACAGATATTAAATACTAATCTGCCTATTATGAAGAGCTTGCTATCAGCTTCATTTAAAAAAAATTATCTATGGAGTTAAGATAATCTTAATGATGATATATTCTTTTTCTTTTAGTTCATTAATTCTGCATTACTGTTATTTATTTTAATCTAAGCCTTCAATTTATTTCAGTTATCCATTTTCTTCCTCCTTCTTTCTGAGAGATGAACACAACTTTGTTAGTGTGTTTCAGTTACACTAACCTATAGACTCGACATGTATTCATTTTACATCTATATCCATATATTTAACACTTTAACTCTGAATAAACATTACAGTAATACCTTACGTGTAAGTATTGCATGCCTCTACAGTGAACAAAGAATCCAAAAAAGCCAAACAATCTTCATGAATAAATGTAAATGTGGGCTTTAAAACCTGAGAAAATTGGCTTAATTTCTTTCAAAAATGGGAAAGAAGTGTGACGAGAAAATTTAGGATCACACATTTAGGATACTTTTTTTTTTTTTAAAGAAGGTAAGAAAACAAACACAAAAAATACATATATACAATTATAGATAAAATAGTTAATAATTATGATTATTTTTATTATGAATATAGTTTTCTGGAGATTTTTTTTCCTATTTAATACATTATTTTAAACTTTGAATAATTTCCCTGTCTCTTTATTTTTTTCAATTTAACTTTAAGGTCAATTTTCCTTCCTCCTTTCCTTTCCTAATTTCTTGTAATTTCAAAGGTTTAAATGTTTGTGAAAGGAATCTGAAAGCGGCACACGAGCACTGAGCAAAATCATATCAAAACATCTGTAAATAAACTCTCACACAACTCGTGCAGTATAATCCAAGTCTCATCTATCCAGGTGCATGCTCAGTACATCCCGAACATGTGCATTTTCACTTAAACTTTACGATTTTT
Source organism: Plectropomus leopardus (assembly GCF_026936395.1). Lineage (NCBI taxonomy): Eukaryota > Metazoa > Chordata > Actinopteri > Perciformes > Serranidae > Plectropomus > Plectropomus leopardus. Next base: position 13,819,264 of record NC_142194.1, read on the forward strand.
TTATTGTTGTTTTAAATCATGCTTTAGTGAAAATGCATATGTTTAGGAAGTGCTCAGCTCATGACTGGATAAATGAGACTTGGATAAACTGCATGAGTTGTGTGAGAGTTTGGAAATCGGTGTTTTGATATAGTTTTGCTGTTATTAAGTGCAGACTGTTTTTACTTCAATGCAGTAAGCATGTTCGCTTTTTTTGGATTCTCCGTCCACTGTGGAGGCATACAAGAGGAAGAAAGTTTTCCTCACAAATTCAACATAACACATGGTGAGTAACTGATATACTAATGGGCATTTTGCAGATGAAGTACTGCTTTAACGACTATCGGCTCTGAATCAAGCAGCATGTCAGTATTCCCATAAACTCAAACCCTCACTGATCACTTTAACCTGAACATCACAGAACATATCTTCTGCTTAACATCACACATCATATAGTTTTCTAATAAGCTGCCTTTCTTCTGAAGTAATAACCTGAACTGACATGTCCAGGATCTATCTTGTAAAATATAATCTGGAGTGTGTGTGCATGTCTTCCATTACGTTAGAGGATGGTTGAGAGGAAAGGAGAGACGTGTGTGATTTCAATCAATGGTGCAGAAGAAGAGGATAAAGGGGGACAGAGAAGGGGAGGGTGATGGGCTGCTCGATTACCTGGACTATGAGTGCCAGAGGACGTGGAAGAGGAAAAGCTGCATTAAATATGCAGCAGTGCAAATTAGGATGCCAGGAGAAGTGAGGAGGGGAGGGGAGGACTCAAAGCCACTTGCTTCCTTCTCTGTTTCAAACTGTCAGCTCTCCTCGTGCTATGGCAGCCTCTCTTTGCTGTGGCCAACTTGTTTTGACATTTCCCCTGGCTCCCATCTGACATTTTCTCTTGGCCATTTCTCTGCTGCCTAACTTCCTTCACACTCTCTTTCCTGGCAAGTCACTCCCCTCGCTCTTGTTGGGAACCTGTCTAATTCTGGCTGGCAGCGTCTGCCATTTCACCGTTCTGTCACTCTCCAACTGGTCCTCACAGCCGCAAACGCATTCAAATCCGTGTACTAATGGACGGACAGGTGCACAGACATACACACCAGCCAGAATGTCTATGCTTGTGGGGATCGTCCATTCACCACAACCTATTCTGATAAGAAATTTGACTTTGAAATAATAATGGAACCTGTTAAAAGTACTGTTTTTATTTTATGTTCACATTATCTATTATGTGCTCAGAAATTTAAAACCTTGCCCCTAAGAGCCCTTTTTCAAAGAATAGGACTAAATTGTGACAACCTTGTAGATAATATTAAGATATTTTATGGATGACCACCAGTGTTTCTGTAGAATTTTAACATTTTGTGAAATGTTAATTCATTAAATGACTATATAGGTAAAAGTTTTAATTTTATTTTATTATTTTAGTGAGACAGAATAGTCTACTAAAATAAACGATTTTAATGCTAACCTGGAGCTACACCTTTAAAAAAAAAAAAAAAGTAGAGCTATTTAAAAAAATGGTGCTGCTTTAGCTAATGGTTGTTAGCCTCAACTTCCTAAACATGTTTCATCAATGAAAACAAACCAAAACACTTTTCTAAAACATAACGTAACACAATAAAATTCTTCTTAGTCTTTTCAACTAGAGAAGAGCTTATCAGACATTAGCAATTACAAGCTAATGAAGACAGCCTGGCATGTTTGTTTCATGTCAGAAAACACTAAAAACATGAGACACTTTAACAAACTTCGAACATACCGTGGCTAGCTAACTTAGGTAGCCACTTTCTAAACATCCATCTCTTAAAAGGGCACTTCAAGACTCTAGCTAGGTTGAGTAGGAAGCCTTAAATAAACCTTCTTACTTGCCTTTGATTAATTAAAAATGGCCTCCCGTTGGTTTCTTTGTTGATGCTGTTTCAAGATCCCGAATACAGGAAAGCAGTAGACTTGGTGGCAGGCGCTCTCACTTTATATCCCGGAAATCGTTTTTGTCTGTTCAACAATCAAGATTGCCTGGAGCAAGTCGAATGCCACGTCAGGTGAGTGTATTTAGCAACTCATTTCTCCGTTCGGGCAAGTGTTAATAACAACTAAAATGATATAAAATAAATTAATTCAATATGTACATAATTTTTTATTTTCCGGAGCTGATAATGGACGTAGTTAAGAGTCTTCTCATGGCGCGTACAGACAAAGTTTAGGATTTGACGCGCAAGCTAGTATTTGAATTATCCTTAAACCAGGAGTTAAGTTGGATGGCATTAAGTCTTTGTTATTTAATATCCTCCAATAAACAAAGCATATAGGGGCAAGTAAAAACTGATTTCTAACCGACTTTTCCAACAGGGCAAGTGGAGAAAAAATATGCCATCATTCTCCTGTGAAAGGAAACCTCTCTCTGTGTCGTCACTTACCTTGTGTCTCAGCATCATGTTTTCTCAACACTGACTAATTAACTTTCACTGCCAACATGCTTGACCTCTGCCAGCAGCACATTTGCTAAAGCAGTCTTGTGGATGATTGAAATTGAATATGAAGAGATAACAATCATATTATAACCAGATATAGTGATAACTAATTTGGCATATTATCCATCACACATAATGCCCGTCTCACTCTCCAGAGGTCCAACCTCAACCTCAAACCCAGCAGTGAAACAAATAGTCTAATCTGTATCTTTATGAACTTTTGTGTATGTGTGCGTGTGTGTGAATGAGATCAAGTTAAAATAACCACAAATTAAACACGTTATACAAGAAACAGGTGAAAATGAGATTTTAGACTCACTGCTGTACTTGAACGACGACGACTCTGATCCAGGCTGCACAATGACCAGCTGATGGGACTTCTGTGTAACAAAAAGGGAAAAAAAAAACTGTTATGCTTAATTTAGAATTAAAAATTAGCAATGGGTAGAACACGTGTATTTATAACTAGGCAAATTGGAAGGAAATTAAATTTTCACACCTGCCTGTCAAATCATTTATTAGCAACATAAAGCATTTTGGCAGAAACTTGCTGGTTTAAGAATTGTTGATTAGGCTGGAGAGGTTTTTGGATCTGGGTATTTTCAGCATCAGTCAATCTTTATTATTTCAACACTTGAATGAATCATGATTCATTTGAAATCAAATAAAACCCAGGAGGCAAATAATATACATTATGAAGGCCACAGCTTAGTGAGTCAGAGAAACGTTCAGAGTTAAGAGGAGCCATACACTCTGCTGAGTCCCAGAAGATAATAGTTTGCTTATATTGCTTGCAATATGAGTCATGGGAATTTTAAGTGAACTGGAATCATTAAAACTGAAACATTTTATCCTGTAACTAGAAAAGTGCACTCAGTAGAGTGTAGATCTCTGCCAGGCAGCTGCGATCTGGCTGCCTGAGCTGATCGCGGCCACTCTCAACTGTTCTTGTAATTCCAGCAGATGTGCTGCAGCATGTTTCAGAAGATACAATATAATCATGAGGATGAATGTATTTTTAATAAAACACGGCCATAAATCTTTGATCTATGTCATTCATAACTGGGCTTTTAACGTTATTAATTTTGTCTTTAGGCTTCAGCACAAAGACGTAGGAAATAACAATAAACACAACTAGCAAACAATAAATAAACAATTTAACTACATAGCCTGCTTAATGGCTAAGCATTAATATCAAGGAATAATTATTTAAAAAATTGGTAAGCCTACAAAATAGGTGCCATACGGTGGACAGAACTAAACTGGGTTGCAGCTGGAACGAGGAGAGCTGGTGACATTGCTCCCTTACAGTCAAGGTGACGGCCAGAATAACGAAAATGGTGATTAATTAATCTTGCCAAACTTTAGCGGATCATAACATATGGGGTATGTGGTTAATCTGCAGATGCTCCTCTTTAAAATAAGACAATTTTTCTATGGATGCCATTGTTTTAGCCACGACAAAGACCAGAATGGGCCTGCAACAGAGGGTAGGGTTTGTTGTTTTCAGCCGAGACAACTTCCCGAAACCTTACGCCCCGAGTTACGGGTTAAGAGTGAGGAGTCAATGACAGCACAAACAGTCTATTAAACAGGTTCTTCAACAACTGTGAATGACAGCAACAACAAGAGGTCCTTATGCATACAGTACTAAATGTGTGCCCAAATAATTTGGCTGATAGGTCCAGTAGTTTGCTTGATCAGCTGGGGACAGAAAGATACACGCACTCACACACGCAAACACACCACGAAATGGGTTTGCACCTGGCAAAATTAAACAAAGACAACAAAACTAAGACTCTACAGCCATGCCAACATGCTGACATAAACTATACTACCAATTCTTAGTAGGTTAAATATAACCATCACATTGTTCACCATCTTTACCACGTTTACACTGTTAAATTCAGAATGCTATTAGTTTTTTATTCCCTTTATTCACCAATTACTGTATACACATGCAAACAATATGGGCATACTAAAAAATACAAAAAAAGGAGCAAAAGATGCACAGATATAATTGATTCACAAAATATAAAAGGGTACAGATACGCAACAGGGACAGTGTGGAAAGAAAAAGAAAAAGAAAAAAATAGGCAAATTATGTGAAAAAGAAAAAACAACTAAATACAAAAATAAATAAGAAAAGAAGGAAAAGAGAGGAAATAAAAACATAAATAAACATAGGGTCATTAGAGTATCAAGAAGACTTCTTTTTATTACTTCTTTTTCTTTTTATGACTCACTTGCCTGCAAACCTTTAATAACAGTGATCTGATTTAAAAAATGATACTAATATGACATTTTTTGATTATGTTAAAAAAAAACCTTTTTTAAAAATTACTTTTTCTCGACGGGCTAGACGCTCTTACCTGTTTACTGTCGAGGAGAAGAGGATCTTTGACGACAGTGGCTCCACAGAGCTCCACCATCCACTCCATTTCATCTACAAAAAGCACAAACATACACAAAATTGGCTGCAAATGTTGACTGTTTTGGCAAAAGCCCTTTCTGACAAAAGCATCCCCGGTCACACCTAAATGTAATTCTCTTTACTTTCACCCCTTTAACCCCTGAGGGGATACCGGGCAGACTCATTTCGAGCTCAGACTTCCTTTGATCGGAGAGACGGAAAACAGGTCAATACTGAAGTCTCCACTCAAATCAATATCTCACTCAATCAGTCAACACACATTTAACCTTATTTAGAAAAAAATAAACTGTTTATATTCAGCACATCATATCAGACACCAAACACACGGTCAGAGAAAAACATGAGAACAGAACAGGAATCAGGAAAACCTCAACCAAGTGTTCACTGTAGGTAACCTCATCATTTAACGTACACAAACACAAAGCAGTTAAATAATGGATGAAATCCTGTTTGTTGAGAACAGACTCCATCCTCATGTTTGTGCCACGTAAAACAGAGTCTTTAAACTCCTCACGCTAGCTAGCAGATGTCAACCCATTAGCAAGGCTTCATCGATCCAGCAGGCAGCGGGAGGATGCTGCAGAAGCACTTTAAGAGCCCCAGGAAGAAGGAAACCAAAGAACGCTGCAATGTGACTTCTTAAGCAATGTTCCCCCTGAGACCTTCACCCATGATGTATCTGTCCATTCATTCATGCTGGAATTGTAAAGCAAAGAACAAAAGTATGTTGTATTTAGGGCGACCAAACTCTTCTTCACCTTGAATTTAGAGGTCAACAGTTTAACCATTTATCGCCTGAGTAAAGTGGCTTGATTGCTTTTAAAAATATGGAAAGAAAGCAATAAGCAGCTTCAGAAGAAATGATCCAAACATTTACAAGTAATCAGTATAAAAAATAAGCACACAAAACTAAACGTAAAGTAAGAAGACGTAAGTAAAAAAGTTTTTTAAAAAAAATCTAGTAAATGACCTAAAAAAGTGCTTAAAAAGTAATAATAATTTTTGAGCATGACTTTAAATATATAATTGTCTTAATTATAAATATAGTTTTCTGGACATTTTTCCCTGGCTTTCAAAAAATATTTTTCTAAATTATAATTTCTTTCAATTTGCAGGACATTTTGTGGCAAGTTGCTCATTGCCTGTTTTTCCCCATGTTTTTAAAAAAAATCTGCTCAAGGTTCAAAGGTTTTAGTACTTGCATCTAGGCATCTAAACACAGCACAACGAAAGTGACGTCGATCCATGTTTCAAAGGGTTAAATCATTAGGACCAAACTAGGCTGGTGCAGAAATGGAGAGTGATGATATTTACACCATTTCTAGAGGAACAGCAGAAGCACTTTGGTCATGACTGAGGGCTCATTTCCACTTTCTTTTAATAAAAGAAATTCCAGGCAGCTAACTGACACCATAGCAACCGCTGTGCAATATGACAACACCACACCAAAAATGTCTCACACAACTCCAAAGTCCGTATTCAATCCACCCACACTCGTCATTGTTGTGCAGCGCTAAAATGACAGGGGTTAAAGAAAAAGCAGCAAACGTCTCAAGCTGCGTTAGTCAAAACCTCAGTGAGCGACTTTAACTCTCCTTCTTTTTATTGTTATTTTTTCCTTTTCTCTTTAAAAGCAAGGTAGGTGTCTATCAGAGTCCTGCAGGAAACACACATCAATAAAACAGAATATGTGTGGCTGAGCAAAGTAATTCTTGATTGAGAAAACAAAACAGTGCAAACAGCATGACGGCAGCTGCAAAAAGGAAACAGTTTTTGTCCTAAAAACACAAAAACACCTTTTTTTTTAAAACAGTTTTTTCTTTGAAAGCATATGCAAATGAAGCGTAAGAGTCCTTATTTTTTGGTAAGTTATCAAGAGACATCATCTAAGTGCTCCAAACCTGTTGTGTTTGAGTGCTGTGTTTTTAAGACGAATAAGAAACCAAACTATAGATTGAGCTTTATGTTGACAGAAATGCATATGTGGATGACAGATATTTTACGCTATGTCTGACAATATCTAATCCATTTGAGTAAACTTAGCTCGTCTCTCATTACATACATTATATAATAATGATATATAAAGAAATGACAGCTTTACGTCCTATGTTGAAAATTCATAAACACCTGGATTAAATGCTCAGGTGGCAAAATACTTTTTACTGAGACAAAAAAAAGATATCTGCAAGTAACTCATCACTTTGTCAGAAGCCTCTAAACGTTGTCTAAGTCCCATTTCCACCGAACAATTTCAGTACAGTACCCTTAGAACCTATACAGATGTGTGTGTAACCAAAGCCTAGATCTGTTTTTGCATTTCCATCTGCATACTGTGCTCTTAAATGTTGCCGGGTTGTTACCAGCTCTCACAGAATTTCTCTTAACCAGCCATGCAGAGGAACCTCATCGCTGCATCTGTCAGTGCTCTTAAAATAGTCGCTATAGCCAGTAAAGCTGTACCCAACTCAGAATTATGTCAGTTGAATCAGATTTGGCTGTTCAATACGAATATGAATTTTTTTCCATATGAAATTTTAAATTTGGACGGGCTCAGCAGGATGTTCAGTTTGACAACAGCATTCATTTAGGCCAATATAGTAAACAAGCAAACAACATTTTTGCCAACACCAGATATCAAACAAAAGTCAGAGACTGTTTCGCACTAAGTTGCTGTGAGCTGTGAATTCACCACTTCTGTGCAGAGGAAAAGAAGATGATGTTTTCTCAGAGCCTTACGCTGCAGAGTCTCTCCCCGTCTGTGCCGCTGCCTGCATGACCGCAGCTGCCTGCACCAAAAAATAGCTTGAGAGTCAAGAGCACTCACTCCGCAGCAAAATCTGGGAACCAAAACGTCGCCAGAAGTACACTACACAGCACACTAACTAGCAAAGACATAAAAAAAAAGACTGCTCTTTTTTAACCAGTCTCAGTCAAATGAAGAGTCTCCAACTGATGATTCATATCTCTGAATCTCAAGGGTCAGCCCTAATAGCCAGCGAGAGAGATAAGTCTGCAAGGAGAGTCAAGAAGTGGCTGACAGTGTAGCCAAACCAGGGCTGGAAATTACTGTTTTTTGTCCACCTGCCACTCTGGCTGGTGGCTTCCAAAAATCTACCAGCCACACATCAGATTACCATTGCTTTTTTTGGCTGGTGAGTGAGGCAAACCTAGCAGCCACTTACATATTTTACCTGCATTTGGCTGGTGGCTGGTGCTAATTTCCAACCCTGTGCCAAACAACAGTGAACATTTAAGCCCTTGAGGCTAACATTAGCTACCATATTACAGATACTGAAACTGAGAGTTAAACTCTTACCTCTGGTTCTCATTTAAATATACAACCCATGTCTCCAAAACCATTTTCTCATACAGACTACAGACTCTGTTTTATTTATTTATTTTTTTTCACAGTTAAGCATCATTACAGCACGGTGTCGCATTGCATCTGTCTCCATGCTGTTTGATTCTGCTACTCCATGAGATCGCTTAAAGTGGTGTATTTTTCCATCTGCCATGATAATCTTATTATAATATATCGTGTAGTGTGTGACGCACCTTTATTTTGTTTGTATGTTTGAGATTAGAGGGAAAAACAGCTATGAGGTTTCTCTTTTTTTCTGTAATGGAACCTTATTTCAAAATTAGTTAGGATTTTAAAACTCCTGCAGTCTGAGCCCAGCTTAACAGACCTGAAACGTTCTGGCATGACAAAAATCTTTATACAGATTAGTTAGATTTCTCAGTAATTCCCTGGTCCACTTTGCAATTTACGTAAATGTTACATGTAAAGTACATGTGATGGTGCTGATGTGATTTACCTGTCGTCATGTCTGTAAACGGCCCTTGGAAGCAGATCTTGTAGCCCTTCATGAGCAACTAAAGAGAAAAACAAGATACAAAGTAAGGATGAAATTATCTACTGTGAGATGTCTGAAAAATCTACAGTAAAACAGGACATTTATTCAATGAATTTAACCTGCGGACAATGTTCAGTCATACTGTATGTGAGCAGCCGTAAAAATACAGCTAAGTTTGAACTCTTCACCTGTATGAAGGGTGACATTGGTAAAGCTCAAACACTTGAAGCATATCAAATTCCAACACGAATTTGTAACTTATTGAAGGGAAAAAAAACCCTCAAGACCTTGTTCATTTTTTGCTCTCAATGTAACACCGTAAAATCAGAGATGAGCTGAACAGAAACAGAGCAACCTTCCCCCAGGTAATATCACGCTTTAAGCAAGCAAAGAAAAATGGCCAGCCCAACACCAGGGGCACATGGTTTTATTACACTCAGGGTCAATAAGCTTGCCTGAAATGGGAATGTAAAATTGTTTCCCTTGAACCATGGTAAGAGAGGAAATGTGTGACAAACATCCTGGTCTCAAATACAGTGTGTGGCTGGGTGGAAGCGTTTGGTAAGATAAAACATCAAGCTGCTGAAGAGAGAAATACTAATTTCTCACACCTCCCTGTCTGTCCATAATGATCATTAGCCAGAGGTGCTTGGTGAGATGAAAAAGTGTTTCTGTTACAGATTTTTAATTTAGACAACACCTAATGTCCTTCAGGAGGTATTAGAGTGTGTGATGTGATAACGTGCCCACACACACACACACACACACACACACACACACACACACACACACACACACACACACACACACACACACACACACACACACACACACACACACACACACACACACACACACAGACAGTTTCTTTGACTGATTTCCTGCACATCAACATTCTGGTGACAGACTCAGTCCTGACACTCCATTTCATCTGTTAGTCTGTTTGTCACAGCGGTGCAGGTGACAGAAAGTGAGTATGAACAGCACAATCTGTCTGGCTCCATCACAGCGCCGCCGCTGCGATGAAGTCACTTAAATAAGCCTGAAATTACTAGCTAATTCAATTAGCGAGGTTCTTCAAAGGCAGCGATACGGCCAACATGACATCTAGCCATTTCTAATTTTCCCCCTCAGTGGCAACAGAACCGGTCCTGCTGGCCTTACACCAAGAAGAAAATTACCATTAGCTTTTTACAACAGGGCCTCAGCTAAGAGGCTGGTGCAATAGTAGGAAACAGGTTCAAGTTCTGTTTGTTATTGGGACATTTTATTTGATTTTCTTCATTGGAGCAGACTGTTCTTTGTCGTTGGACATTGTGCTTTCACAAACAACAAGAAAGGCAGTAATTGTGTTTTCTTTCTCTCTCTGAATCAGGTTTTTGTTTTAAAGGGGACCTTTTATATTATACATTCCTACTGAGTAATTTAATGTTGAAAATACCTTCGATAAATGTCTATTTTTTCTTCTATTTGTTTTTAGTGAAGTGAAGGTTTAGTAGACCTCTAGTCTCAGTTTACATGAAAGGGTAAATAGAATTTGTGTTAATGACAAAAAATAAACATTTATTATGTAAACGCTGTGGTATGCAGTACTTTTGTTAATCGTTTACAGGTTTCTATGTATTTTTAATATATTTAATGATTGTTTTAAGATGGTCTAAAATTGGGCTTTATGTAGCTGATAAATCTTGGTCTATAACAAGGCTAAAGCTTGGAGACGATGTTTAAATGACATTTGTTGCTCATTGGGTTGTGTTTATTAAAGGTGGGCATTTGAAGTCATCTCCATATTCAAGTATTCAATATGTGATAATTTCTCTTCTGTCTGGACCTTGAAATAATGATTAAGGAGAAATATGGACTCCGTAACTGGACCAGTTGGGAACCACTGCCTCTATAAATTAAAGCTCTTATTAGGGACTTTTCAAGGTAGAAAACAACGCTGTACTCTGTTACTCTCCAGCTGCAATGAAGGTGCAGTCACACAGAAGGCACAGATGCTGAAGCCCCAGACATGCCAACCAATCAGAGCAGACTAGACTTTTTCAGAAGGGGGGCTTAAGGACACAGGTGCTAAAACAAAGCGATTCATACAGAGGGTGAATACTGGTGTTCCACCTCAGACAGTATGATGAAAATAAAGCGTCTTTTGACATTGAAGCATGTAGGTCCCGTCTAAGAAAGCCAACTGGTTTCAAACCAGTCAGTTCAGGGACACAGGTGACTGTTGTTGACATGTTTCAGGTGTTGAGATCATAATCTTTATAATATAGTGTGCTGATAAGTCTGACTGACTGGACTGGTGTCAGTCATGCAGAAAAAGCAAATAGATAATGTCAGTTATTCTGATAAAGGTCTTTGTGGGCCAAAGGGGTGGATGAAATGGAGAGCAAGCAGATTAAAAGCATTTATATAGAGAAAAAGAAGAGGGGCCTCTTCACTGCGCGCTGTATGCTCTGCTCCGTTCTGGGCAGTTTGCTTCACCACCTGTTAAATTACTCTTTCATGGTCGCATCCTGCCACTCCAGTGGTCTACGAAGCAAAAAAATACAACTGCACTGGTTCAATTCTGGCCAGAAACCTTTGATAAAAATAAATCTCTGAATATCCTATCCTGTCTAATAAAGGAAAAATGCCTGAAAACTTCATTAACTTTTAATGTTTCTGACAGACTCAGTACATCATCTGCCTACAGGAAAGGTGAACTTTATATTAGCTTAGTTTTTGTGATCAGATTTTAACAAATGCTGCTGCTTAGCTGAGGCCAGTTGCCATCTCATCCATCAGACTCTGTGGTTAGTCTTTGCCTCACAGTGCCATCCCACAATTGTTTCCTGACTCATTGTGGTTAAGCCAGACTATGGATTAGGTTGTGCCAGACAACATTAAGAGTCCACTGTAAAAGATACGGCAGTTCCTTGAACATGAAATCTTCTACACCTTATTGTGTTTACCTTCCCAGGGTGGGACTGCAGTAAATTCTGAAAATCTGAAACTAAGCTGGAACAAATGCTTGACATTAATCTTTGTTTTCAAGGTCCCCGACAAAAGAATTATGAAATGATTGCTCTAGTATCTGGACTGTGATTTTTTTTTTTTGTGTGCTCCAAATTGTTAATTTTTTTCTTGTAGTTTGGAGAAGCAGAAAACCAAATCATCATTTAAATGTTGGTTCACTATTGAGTTAGCAATCAATGTGATGACAGTTGTGAGGCCGTTCGCTGATGTTTTCTGGCTTCTGTCAACCATTTCTGATCAAACCACACCCATACAATCCTGATGGAGCAGATTAGTTGAGTGTTTCAGTTTTAAAGCGGGAATCAGAATTAACTTGTCATTATGAAGTAAATGTTGATTGCACAATGTAATGGCTTTAGAATAATGACACCATTTGCATTTAGATTGGCTCCTATAAGACTCACTTTCACTGAGCAAATCTGTCTGCTGCTGGGTTATGACTTGAATTAGACTTGAATTACGGCACAAAGGAAGTGCGTCAACTAAAACAGGAAATGGATACCACTTTTATTGGATGAGAACCAAATAGTACCTATGTAAGTTTTTTATAATAAAAATTCCCAGTAGCAAAAATGGCAGACAATGGAACAACCTGTGGAGGACAAGATGCAGTGTGTCCTGTGTTGTTGGCATATGCTAAGCTCTGAGGAAAATGGAAAGCAATTTGGTGTTCTTGTGACAGCAGCAGCAAAAATAAAAAGGGGTGGGAGAGTAATCTGTTTCAACTTCAAACTGTAACTTTCAACAATGCTTAAGGATGTTTTTTCTGAACTTTAAATTTGATTGCTGCTAATTTAGTTATGATGAATATTCAGGCTTCTAGAGAAACACTTAAAGGGAATCTTTGCTGATTTCCAACCAGCTCTGTGCTGGTTAACTGTACTGGCCTCCAACTGAGATGTCTGAAATATGGCAAAGCTTCCCTTTAGGATAACAGCATTATATTTACTTCTCTTACATAAACAATTAGAGATGTGTGCAATAAGTTAAATGGAAGATTGAACGTCGCTACCCTCGCTAGTTGGTATCAGAATTACAAGTCAGTTAAACCTATTATTAAGACACCCAAAGAAAAATGGGAAGCGTCTGGATCAGCATGTGAGACTAACGGTTCTCACAAACATGCAGCCGCAGACTCAATGGATGGAGCCGCATTTACTGGACAGATACAAGTCTGCAACTGTCCACAGAGGCTCAATGTGGAAACTATGTCCGAGCCTCACACACACGCGCACCAGCTGGATGTCTTCTTGCTAGGCTGAAGAAGAGAGGAGCTTTTGGGCACACAGAAGATCCCAACAATCCTGGACTTATACATGTGTGTCAATCTGCATACACACCTATGCATAAAAGAGTTACTGCATGAGTGTGTGTGCTTTCCGGTAGAGATGAGTCCAAGGTTGTAGGATAATGTGTAATATCTATAACGCATGGTGCAAAGTGCCACTTATTTCAGCAGCATTTAAAATATGACATAGTTCTAAAAAAATAAATGTGAATTATGCAATTTCTTTTTGGACAATTTTTAATGTTTTCTTATTTTTAGACTTAGATTGAAATTTTAACTTCCATTTGACAACAGGGAAATTATTCATTTTTTAAAAATAATTTTAATTTATCTAACATTTTATAGAATTGTTATTTGATTGTGCAATTATCAAGTAATGTATATATGAAGATTAGACATAAAACATTGAACCCCCACACACACACCTCCCGTTCTGTGTGTAAGGGACTCACATTATTGTCTTGAGTGGTACGAGCTCTCATGGGGCCCTGGTGGTTCGGTCCATTCACCACATCACCTCTCACTTCAAAGGCACTCTGTTGGAAAACAAAGCAAACTGACATCAGTAGGTATGCACTGAGTACATGAACCTCATTCAGCAGTATAAAACCTGTCCTTCTGCTATTAGCTTTTAAATAAGTGAAGCAATTTCTCTCATCTCATAAAAGGTTTGATTGTACGCTGACAGAGAGCTAATATAATTTCATTTATTTCAAGGGTCAGATTTGCTCGTAAGAGTCGGCTGAACATTCTTCAGTTTGACAGAGTTCATCTCATAATTGTGCGGAGTTAATCTCTCCATTCACTACATGATGCATCAAAATGCTTAAAAGCTTGCCTGGAACACGGAGAAATAGTTTTAAATTAATGACGATGCTAAACAAAGCTTGGCAGAGTCTTATAGTCACATAACACAGAACCAGATGCAGCTATCCCTAAAGCAAATTGATTTCAAATAATCTATGAGGTATCGCAGGGAACCACATGAAGACATTCATCATGTAGCCTTAATTCCACATCGAGACATACAGAGATGCAGGAGGAAGTCAACGGCACACAAATTCTCAGCACACACAGGCGAGCCTACCTCATCTAAGAGTTTCTTTTGTTTGAAGCACTCTGAAATCCCTGCGGAGGGGTAACAAAAAAAAACCTTATGAGCTCATTGTCAGAAGCACAAACACTTTTCTGGTGGCTACTGTATTATGCAACACGCCTTCTATTCCAGCCCCTCCACATCATGCTGTTCAGTATTTAGAGTAATTGTTGTAAACATATCAGTGATGGAGTTTGACAATGAAGTAAATCAGGACTTACACTGGAAGCTCACCACCCACTTCCTGCCTGCGATGCCAAAGAAGTACTTCAGCGTACGCTCACAGACCAGTTGTTCATCTGGCAGAGAGGAGAGAAGAAACAGTGATGTGTGAAAAGATGCGCAAGTACATGTACACACAGAACACCGCTTGATAGGAAACTTTAAATTTAAGAGTTGGAAATGAGGTATAATTTGCTTGCTTGGCCATTTTCTTGTGTACTGTTGCCATTGCAACTTTTGTAGCAGGCTGACTTCCGCGTAAACAAACCAACTTAAGGCAAGCTGCGAACTCACATAAGTGAGTAAAATGAAAGAGCTAAACAGGTTAATAAGAGGTAGTTTTGTGCAGTAATGTGTAGAATATTCACCAGGGGAAGTGCGATATGTCCTGAGTTAGTGTGTAATGTTGACAACTGTGAGGTCAATCATGTTTAGCATGTAACTTACTTTAAGAAAATACTTTTTGAATATCACCACAGTATGTTTACAGGACACATCTTGGTGAGTGTTCAACACGGTAATTTTACTTTTATTAGAATACGTCTTGGGACAGATGAGAAATGCATTGCTTACTGCTGGAGGACGAACATTCACCAACTTGGCACAGGTGGATATCAGACAGGACTGCTTGTGACGTTGAGCAAAATAACCATGTAAAGTTCGGACAATTTAGCAAAATCTGGGGTGAGTTCAGGGATTCCATAGAAAGGTATGGTCTTAGTACTGAATGAACCACTGAATACAATATATAAAATTATTGCCATTCTGAAAAAAACTATGGCCGTTTGATTTTCTGTACTAACAGAAATGCATTTTGCAATGCATGCAATATCATCCCATTTAGAAAAGGGTGATACTGCCTTTATTAAAATGTTGTGTCATATGTGAATAATGTAGAAAACTTAAACACTAAATGTTTTTTTAAAAAGGAAATAGTCTGTTTTTTCACAATTAACACACTTTATAGCATGCAGATACACACAGATAATGTGTGAAAAAAATACGTGCATGCTGTTAGAGACGATGAAAGCTTTAATTTGACGCAAAATAAAGCACAATATATGGCTCTGACTATTGCCCACTCTTCCCAGAAATTACTTTTTTACTGTGTTATCCTTTATGCTGCTTAAATTTTAATCACTTAGGTAAATCCTAGTGTTAATGTATTGTAAAGAACTATGAGCTCTTTTAAACTGCGCCATCACTTTAGGAATGAACACAGCCGAAAACTTAGAATAGCTTTTAAATCACGGTTGATCAGCAGGTCAGAAGTTATCCCTCCTTCAAGAAATATAGTGATTATCCACTGATTTGTATTCCAGACAGGAACTTAACTGCCCGCTATTGATGCGCCTTTAACATAACTTCATTTCAAATGGTTATTATTTTATGCTAATGGTTAGAGAGGGACCCCTCCTGCTCCTTCCCAACCTTTAACCACAAAGATCAAGCATCCCAGTGTTCCCATTTTTTGGTTACCCGGGAAACAGCTGCCATTAAAAAAAAAAGGCTTCTTAAACAGTGACAGTTAATATGGTGCTTTGGAGACAGCGAGCTCTGAAATTAAAAATAATCTATCAGAGAGGGTAATTAGCAACAAGCGGATGAATGGAGGAGAGAGTGTGTGGGCGAGAGAGAAACAGAGAGCTTATCTCCAAGGAGCGCTTTAAAAGACGCACAAAACAAGCTGTAACTACATGTAAGGAGAAAATGTACTTCTGGAAATGCAAATGTTTCTGCTCAAGAAAACATTGAAAAACAGGACAGAGGAAGATTTGAAGTGTGGTTTTGAATAGCCGCTTTAACTGCTCAACTGTGAATCAAGTCCAGTGGATCAATTCAAAACCTATGATAGTTATAGTCTTAACTGAATAAAGAGTTTTCATACATTCACACTGCTTGCATACTCACCTGTGTGCATGATGATATGGGTCACCTCGGGCGTTACCCTGGAAACCACACGGGCACCAACTCGCTTAGCAAACTTTTTCACCATTATCTACAGGAAACCACATCTGATTGGTTAATGTATCCTCATATGGCTGAATAAACACATGTATTGATTGAATGTGTGAGTGGGCACCTGTTCATTGGGGTTTAATCCAGATGACACAAGCACCATCTTAGTTTCACTTCTATCTTTCGGAGGAGTGTTATTTTCTTTGTCTTCTTGTCCATTTGATGGTGAGTCATTGCTCTTTAATGTTTTAGCTGCTGAACTTGAACAGGGCATCTTTGAGGTTCCCGAGCCTTTAACACTCGGCCCTGTGTGTGAGGAGTGCTGCACTGCTGAAGAGAGAGGCAGAGAAAACAAATAGAAAGAAAGAGTCAGCAACAGTTAGACTGAACTTAATCTGATCAGACCCATTTCTCATAAATTGGGTATCTTTGGCGCCCTGACGCACTGAGCTGACAGCCTGCCATCGGTCAATGTTGGGCTGTTGTTGAGCGTCTGTCGCTCTAGTTTTTGTGGAGTGTCCCACGCTGTTGGCACTAATCACTTGGCACTTTCTTTTGGCCGATTCAGCATGTTGAATCGGCGTCAGAGACAGTGAAGCCCGTCAGTGAATGAAATCACACTGACTGGCAGTTCAGCTCAGTTCACAAGAAAAGAAATTTAAATGATGAAAGCAAACAAACAACTAGACAAGAGGGCATGATATCAATTCAACCTTGTCAGAAAAGGTAAAATTATTTTTTGGCTATTTAGCTCTTAAGCAGAAATGGTTCATAATTGTTTGTTTCATTGTACGTTAGCATATGGTAAATATTCTTTGGTCTTTCAACATCAGGTTGTGTTGCTAATGTGCTAACTGTCTAAATAGTGCTCCGAATCCGTCCTGTCAGTCCTCCTGTTTCTCTTCTTTGAATGATGAATACAGATTTCTGTCCCATGCTGATATGGAGAGTTATTTCTCCTCATGCATATGCAGTGTGTGTGTTATTTGGCCACTGGCTGTAGTCTGTACGGTGTGTTCAAGCAGGGAGCGACAGGTTATCGGCCTGGATGACATCGGGGGCCGATATCTGACATTTTGCCAATTATTTGTATCAGCATTTTTTTTAATGATCACCTGTAAAATGAATTTATTAAAAAGTGCAAAGAAAGCATCAGCATGGGAGGAACTTTTACTTTGTAAAACATCAGGGAACTATTTTCATTTATTAATTTTTTACTTGACTTTATAAAAAAAAAGTTGTTGGGAACTTGCTGTATATGACGTTGAAAGTTTCAGTTGTGATTAAACATTTGCTAAAAGCATTTAAACAAAGTTTTGTGTTGGAGTTTGTTATATTCCAAATTCTACATATTGACAAATGGATTTTCAATTTTACTGTAAATGCATATCGGTTCCAAATACTGATTATTGGTATCATTAACTCCTAATAATCAGTACTGGTGGACCCCTATGTTCAAGTGCACCTTTTTGGGTGAGACACAGGTGACGTGAGGTGAAGCAGCAGACAGCAGTCCTCCAATGTCTGTTTTTTTTCCCACACAAACACAGTTTGTTACACGGAGCTTAACCTTCATTAACCACACAGTCAGGTTACCACGCACCAGGCAAACCACTTAAACGCTGCTCAACTCAGTCAAACCAAACATCGCTGGCATACTAAAAACATTCATAGAAGCAACAAATAGCTACTCTCTTCAAGCGGCAGAGGTCATATAAACCTCTTATATCTGTACTCAGAGAATCCAAGTGGAATCATCACATTTTGAAAAAAACTAACACTATAGACAATATCTAAAATGTGTCTTACTACTTATATGCTTCTGGGAGACTGAAATGCATTGATTATATATTTGAATAAGATGTACTTTCCAGTACTACAGTAGTAGTCTTACCCATCTCTGCACAGCTGCCATGCTTTGACACACTGGGCTGTGTGACCCTGTTGCCATCGGATGATGTTGTGTTGGGCTCTCGCTCTGCTTCTGGAACAGCTTTCCTGCAGAGGAGACGTGTACATTAACTTAAGAAGGAAATAAGGCAACATCATGTAGATGGTAGGTTAAATTGTCAATGCTACAACAGGAATGTACTCCAGTGATCTGCAAGGTCAGTATTGTGGCATATAAAGGCATTTTTCTATTTAGTACTATTAAGCTGCAGTTTTCAGCTAGATTTCTGAAAACTGCATTTGAACTTTAGTATTTTGTTAATGCTGAGGACGAAAGATGTCAGAGCAAATCCTGCCTAAATATTCTAACAATAACATGCAACCGCAGACTGGACTCTTTTAATGGATATCACACAGAAAAACACTACAAAACCCAAGAAAGTTCAGTGTATAGGTAAATTCTTTTTGCAGTGCTCCGCTGTCAAACATATCTTAACTGGATTGGCTTTACTAATTTGTGTGTACTTTCTCTCAGGATACCGTGCATTCAGAAATAAAATTAAAACAGTGACACTCTTTTTAATATCCAAGGCTCTAAAAAACACCTGCACACACATTTGTGCATGTAAAATTTGAGATGTGCACATAATTCTGAGCTCTTCACCAGCAGTGCACATAACTTGGTACAGAAAATGTTGTGGAGGGCTTCCATTTCCATTTCCTTCCATTCATGCACTGACTATGAAACTGACGCGAATTGACTACTCTCACACGCTCTCATGCCACACATATATTTTTCCATGAAGTGAAAAAAATATGCATAACTCATAATGCTGTAGCTCGAAAAGAGGACACTGACAAGACAGACACAATAGTGTCAAAAACGCAGTAAAGCCAGGCATGGCTTGTTTTTTTAATGCACATCTTTTTGTGCTGCTACAGTAAAGATACTTGGAGCAGCAAAAAGGACAAAGAAAGACTCACATTAAAGCAATGCTTTATTACACAATAGGTCTTATCAAATAAGTGATGACAAGAATAAAGTTCTCTTATGATAATCTTTTTAAAAGTCATAACAGATTTTGCTGAGAAGTGCAATGAATTTCTGCTAAAAATGTTCCTATGATCAAATAAAACTTGAAATCAGTTATTTTGTTATTTTATAACACGCTGAAAAATTGGTGCATGCCATTTTAAAAGTTACATGTACCGGCGCATGTCCACTGATTAAAACGTATTTCGGGCTCTGATATATGAAATAAAACGATGACTATATGGATAAAACTATCTCAGCTTTAATTTGAAGGTGTTTGCATCCACATTTTATAAACAGAAATTGTCTCCTAATTATAGGGAAGAGATAGTGGCAGGCCATGGTATTATCGAACGTCAATATTATGTCTAAATCCTTTGCAGTCAATGATTGTCTAAAGTCATCGATCCACAAACATTAGCAGATACGTGTAATCTTCTCCTGTGAGGATCTGACTGCAGCCACATCCACCTGTTGCTCGTTTCAGTCTCAGTGAGTGAAACACGTTATAAAACCTGCATTGTCTTTTCTGTCTGTTTAGGGTCATTATTGTGCTGCATTGCTCTTAGAGGAGAGGATTATGAGCCCCTGAAGCTGAACAGCAGCAATTTAAACTCAGTCATTGTTTCTTTTCATATCAAAAATGCTGGAGAAGAACCAAACAATAAAAACACAACATTGTCCTTACACTCCACTGTGAGGTTGTATAAGGCAGGAAGATGTAAATGTGGGATCAGGCCTTGCTATTGGCAGAAACTCCATATCCAGTTACTCATGTCCTTTGTTATCAACATATTACAAGCTGTTTTATAACTCAAACATAGAAAGTTTTGGAAGTTTCTTTCCTTTGTTTTCTTTTGGGTTTCTTTTTTCACGGGAATACTGATGCCTGGCAGCGTGCCTGTGTTTAAATTACCTGCACTGAAGTGATAATGGCTCATTGAAAACTTGTCATATACTCCAGTGGCGACCATTCTTTCCGATTTCACCAGTGCACTCATGGAGCATTTGCTTTTTAATTTAGAACTTGTACAGCTAAAGCCCTCCTTGTTTTCATCAGCTGTCTTTTTCCATCTCTCCCTCGCCTCGAGGACAGCACTTAGAAGCCTGCGAGGCGAGAGGTTTTCGAGGGGGGGCAGTCAAGCAGGAGAGATAAATTACTGTGGCAACACAAGTTTTCCTCTAAGTGCTCTAAATGACATATAAGATGCAGTCAGTAATGACTTTTTTATTCTCCGCAGCATAAGCAGATTCTGGGTTCATTAGTGAGATTATCCGCCTGTCCTCTTGAGATGCATCACCCTCTGAGAACGAGACTAGTAGCAACACACAAACACTCGCTAACTTTCATCCTCAGTTACAGACTGAAAGAGACCAATTACATGCCACTTGCTCCAGTTATTGTTCTGCTTAATACGGCTGTATTGAAATATGGCTCAATTTGAAATGTATTAAGAATGTACACAATCCTCAGAGGAGAGAAATACAACCCACTGAGGCAGATATTATTTCATTAGATTTGTTACTGCGGTCAGGTTTGACATTAAGGATTGTCAGAGCTGATTGTTTAACTGGCCAATTGACCAAAAACAAACCGGCCGATCACTGAAGCTTCATATTTAATGACCAGATATGAGCGTTATTGATCTTCTAATCTAAATCTCTGGCAGGAAGGGGAGAAGCAGATTTCCCAGAATGCCAAATTATGATTTTAACCTATATGTACTTCATAGGCACTGACAGTTAACACAAATTGTATATATATAATGCCAATGGTAGGACCATAAAGGTCACAAATAGTGACAAACCTCCTGATCATTTTCAATAACAACATAATCAGACAAATGCATAGAGACTTGCAAACTTGTAGGAAAGAAGAGAGTCACCCTGTAGAACCGGCTCCAAACTGTCCTGAGAATCATTAAGCTGCGATGTTATCAGCTCCTCTGATCGTTCATACTGCAAACAATGACTTAGTGCTGGGAGGCACGCTTTCATGTTGTCATGTTAGACGACAGATAAGGCAGCGTTTACTCATAGTTTGACTGTGGTCATACACTTGGCCGAATAATTAAAAGCTTCATTCATAACATTCAAATTCTGAATCAATATTTGAATGCTGTGCAGCTTTTATTTGGTTACTTTTTTGTTTTGCATTTCTATTCATTCTGTTACAACTTTGTATTTCTGCACAGTGGCAGATAAAAACTAAGCAACACTAACATTATTAGTCAGTGTTTACCACAGGATGAAAATATATGGTGGGGCAGCAGAACGCCAGCCACTTTCAATGTGCCCGATGTGAATAGTCCAGCTCCAAAAATCTATTTGTGGCAGCAGATGTTTTAATTGTAGTGGCCCGTCACAAATAAATGAAAGCAAGAGAAATGTAGAATACTATCAGGCTTTCCCACACATTCCCACACCACAATCAAAACATCTGCTGCCCCATACTGAGTTTCAAGTTTTGGAGCTGTACAGTTTATTAGGAGCACATCACACTGTCAAAACGCAGAGCGTACTTTGGGCAACAGATGGAGCAGCAGAACTTCAAGGACAGTCGAAGTAAAACTTAGTCATTCATCCTGCTGAGTCTAAAAGTTTCTATGCAGCAAGTCCTCCTCTCATCCACTGATTTGATTTGATCAGCTGTGATCAGATCGACTGATCAATTATCAGCCCTTTGTCTCAATTTCCACAAACTACTGCTGAGGAAAAAAACAACTCATGAAGAGTTCTACCTGTGCTGCATTCACGGATCCACAAACCCGTCAGGAGAGAGAAGGGACACAGAATGACATGAGGGGAGAAAAAAAACTAAAAACTTTTTCTTAATGGAATATTGTGCTTCAGTCCACGTTGGCTGGTGCTTTTTCAAAAGCATCTTCACGGTGAGGTCAAAAAACTGTTTGCTCCTCCGCTTGCCGCACACAAAGTGAGGCAGGCAGCTGTAATAACAGAGCTGTCTAACAGTAATCTAACAGCACCATAAATTACATTTATATAACCACAATAGCAAAAGCTTCCCCTTTGGCTCTAACACTATTATAGTGAAATAAATTATATTCATTGAAGAAAGTTGATTTAATAAATAAAGAAAAACTAATTTCTGCCTCTGAATCACTTTATTCAGATAGAGGATTTTTTTGGGGGCTTGTTTTTTTTTAAAGGCATGACTTAAAAAACTATGACGGTAGACAGTGGAAGCTTTATTTGAAAGCCTCATTAGAAACTTTGAATGTAAAAACACCCTTGCTTTAACCCTTTTTATACATGATGCCTGTCATTTCAGTTGGACAATTTAGTTTCCCCATATCAAAATTTAAGCATTGACTAAATCACAGACATGTACTATACTGTGCTTTGCATATTTTTGTTGCTAAAAATGTTCTCTTGATATATATATAAATATACAAAAAAATTTACTTGGTGGTTGTTTTATTTATTTTCTTCTACTATATATATACTTTTAATCTTACCTGTTAGATTGGAGAAATAATTTCAGGACAAAAAGGGTAAAAATATCTGAGAAGAAATGAATTTCTACGCACCAGTAGTAAAAGTCTAGTCTACTATGTTTTACTTACTGGTCTGCACCGTGGCCTGTGTCCTGCTCACATGGGAGGGGTCTCTGTATGTCTGAGCCTGGGGACACAAAACAATCAGAAGCTCTCAACACTTCCACAAACCCAATACTAAACTAACTAAAAAGAAAGACTTTACTTTGTGCTAACAGATATGCATGTTCCTACTTTGCATTTATGAACTTTTAAAGTTTTAATCAGTTAATCAACTAATCATGCCAGCTCTAAAGTAACTACTTTTCATTTCTAATCGGCTCACCTGTAGTTTTGCTGCTCTGGTCTGGTTTTGAGGGAACTTCTTTTGCAGGACTTCCTTCTTTCTCCTGCAGCACCTCCGACACCAGAGCCATCAACTTCTCCAACCTCACCAGCTCCTTCTGCATTTCAATCTTTTGCTAAAAGAAGCAACATCTTATAATTACAAATGATTCACACGCTTAAATAACACACAGGGAAGGGGATAAGAGGAAAAGGAAGGGACACATGCTGGCTGCACATTTGGTGTCTTGCTTTGACATATGAAAAACAATAACAACTGTCAATCAGTGAGGACGACACCAACACTCAGGCTGTTAGTCACTGTTGGAAAGGAATGGATGCTTTTTTAGCACTAAGTGTAGAGAATATATGGCAGAGTAAAGAGAGAGAGAGAGACAGTGATTATATAAAACTTAGGGTGATCAAAGAGCAAAAGAGAGAGGAAGTGACAACAGCTTTTTCAACTGGTGCTGGTTTGGAGAAACAGAGTCTATTGTTGAAAAATGCATAATACTAATACTTTAAACTTCATCCTTAAAGCTGAGCGCACACGTGCATTGATTATGTCTACAGGCACACAAACACGCAGCACAATAACACCAAACCTCTGTGGAGGCTCAGATGTGTGTGTAATCCTGGGCCCTTTCTAAACCCCAGGGTGTGAAACTTAAAACTCCAAGTCAAAGACAGTCGACAGATTAAAGTGAGAGCGCTGGAAGATGGATGAGGTAGAAAACAAGAATCATCTCCTAGGCGGCATTTCCTCTAACGTAAATGAAATGCAATTTAGAAAGCTGCTGAGGGGGACATTTTTTACTGAGAGAGGTAGTCTGTCATCCAGGAGCTGACAGTTTGGTTTGGGGAAAGTGTAGGAGCTGCCCTCTATGGGGCATAACGTGACGGTGCATCACTGGGATCACAATGCCACCAGGTAATTCTGCACAAGCTAGACAGTTAAAAACTCTGTTAGTAGTAATGCAAAATCATTGGCTGTTCATACACTACATTTGATGCTTTCACAGAGTGTATTTATACAGCAGGATACTATAAATAGAAAAAAAGTAGTTGAGAGTATAATCATATTTACCTGTGTGACAAGGACTTCGCTTGAAAATTGTGATGATTCCATGGAAACATGCATGTCATTTACTGGGACTTCGCCTGCAAAGAAGAAATAATCAAATTGCGTTGTGTTAGAACGTTTGAGAAAAAGTATTTTCCCTCCGACATCACACAAATTTTTATGTGTGGGTGGGAAACAACAGAGCAAGCTGTGGCAGAACAAGGTTTCCGCACCCTCTTAAACATCAAATTTAAGAACTTTTCAAGGAGTATCCAGGACATGAATCAAGGTTAATTACTATTACAACGCTGAAAATATTTATAATGGGAACTAGCAGGCTTTACAGAAGCTTACAGGGCTTGAATGTGAAAACACTGAATTGTGCTGTTTTAGTTAGGGCTGGGTATCAGTTCTCAATATTTTTTAAGGTTTCAACAAAATAACTCAGTACCAAGTAGTGCCAAAACTTCTCCAGTCAAACAATACCTGCATTTGATCCCTTTTGTACCTAGCCTGAAAAAGTATAAATATACTATTTGTACGGTTTTGCACGCAGCCAACCACTGCAAGCGATTTAATGTGACATGTGATTGGCCCACTGCCACAGCAGCTACTGCCCGTACAGTCTGTGGTGAGGTCAAGCTGAGCTGGCAGTTCAACGTGCTGAGGTGCCACCAAAATGTTTGAAAGTACAGCTACATAAGATTAATTAAAGACATTTTAATACTAGTTAAGGCCCTACTTTTAAATTAATTCAATGCCTTTATGACTTGTTAAGTATCTGCAGAAACCCTTTTAGTGATGTCAAACAACATAAAAATAACTTCATTGCACAAAATATACAAAATTGAAGCAGTTTGAATGATACATGTCTTTTTTTTCATGTCAGAAAAAGAGGTTTGATATAGTTGTGTATACCTTCAGCTACACCAGTGCACGTAGGCATCCTGTTACTAACAGAGGAGAAGACTTCATGTTTTTCTTTATCTCAGCAGGCTGCAAACCTAAAAACTACAAATTATTTTGGTTACTGAGAATCAACTTACATTCCTCTGGCGTGCCAAACAAGTCCACAGACGCTTGGCTGGAGTTAACACAGTCTGGACTGGGGCACGGAGGTGGACGGCTCAACTGTTCTTCTCCAGCCGCAGTATCACCCTCACATCTATTAGCTTCACTGCGGTCTCCTTGATCCTTTGTCACGGCAGCGGGAGGAGCTGATATTCCGAAAATTTCTGTCAAAGGCGGCAATCCATCTTCACTGCAGTCTGACTCGGATGAAGACTCGATCCTCCTTGTCCTCTTTCTGGGCATGCTCTTGATGGGGGATTGGGCGCTGAGCTCTTCGCTATCACTACCGTACGACTTTATTTCGTGGACAGTTTGTAGAACTGGTGCTTCAAGGCCATCAGGAGTTAAAGACTCTGTGTTTAAAACATTTTTAGAGGTGTTGACTAAATGTTTTCCACTATCTCTAATCTCCGTCTCTTTGCCAGCATCCCTTGCAGTACAACTGAGTGGACTCTGTGTGATCTGAGAACACTTTGAGGGTTCATTTAGCTCCTCGTGCTCAACGGCTACGAAGCAGAGCCCAGAATCTACTACTTGAGGCACAACAGAGAGATGAGGACTTTCTATGTCACGCTTTGTCACTACATTAGGAGTGAGGGTGCTGCGGACACTATTCCGGGAGGCGCAGTTAGCACTGTTGTCAGGGACCGAGGCTTCTACTACTTGATCGTGTTTCTCAGCAACTGGTTTTCCTGTCAGAGCGGGTGATGTGGAGGGGGAGATCAAGTCACTGCAAGATGAGTTTTCATCGTCTTTTGATGAGTCTTGGTTGCTGACTTCAGATGCTTTCGTATTCATCTGATTTTTTGCAGATTCAACATTTTCTGCTTCTGCACCCTGCGCGTTCTCTTGGTCCAAACTGCGGCTCCTTTTCACATTTGGACCACCAAGATGGAAAGATTTCCTTTTTGTGGCTTTGAAGCTCCTGAGCAGATGCTCAGTGTCCATTTCACTGTCGTTCTTATCCTCCTCATTTTCTGTTTCAGCACACTTTGTCTCCTGAGGGAAGGTTTCCAACTGAGTACTGTTTGAGACCCGATTTGTTGGGTTGTCGCCTTCAGGTGTTGGACCAACCACCATCGCTTCAGTTGGACTTGTAGAGCTAGGGACGAGGGGGACATAACAAGCAGCGCCAACTTCAGATAAAATTTCAGCATTTGGCACTTCAGCAATCGACTCTACATTTTTTTCTGTTGGTTTCAAAAAAGATGCTCTTACGCCAGACTCAATATTTTCTATTCCACCCAAGTCTTGATCATAAACACATCCGTTTCTTTCAGCCTCCTTTGTTATGTTTCCATTCTTAGGTGATGCCATATGATCTAATGTTCCACATTTAGCTTCCTCTGATTGCTTTTCAGAAGTATTGGCCTTCAAGTTTGCCTTTTTGGGACCTCCCTGGACTTCCTCAGTGAAGAGTTGAAGCCTTCGACTTCTCCTTGTTCTCCTTGTGACGGGGATCTCTTGGTCCTCGCTGCTGGGGTAGTTCTCAATATGAACTTGAACTTCTTCAGACCTTGGTCTAGTCTTAGGACTTGTTTTTCCGTTCTGAACTCCAACCAGAACAAGGGGTTTTGGCACTCTGGCAGGCTTGCCTTTTTCTAACTTTGTGTTTTTACCTCTCCTCTTGTCTGTTTTCTTTTGCTCAGTAGTTTCTGTGGTTGTTTTAGCTTGCTCTTGCAAATCACTGTCAACCTGCTGCAGACTGTTTCTCATTATTTTCTTTGCATTTCTGTCTGGTTGCTGTTGCTCGATAACATGCACAGGAGAGGGATCCTCACCTTTGCCATTATTTTTGTCACTTTCTGGCAATTTGTTCAACTCTTCCCCATGTTTCTCTCTATCATTTTCCTCTATTTGTTCTGCTTCTTTAAAAAATTCACTGCTGGTTTCATTTACTTCTTCTATTATTTGTTGCTCTGCCTCAACATCACTTTCACTTTTATCTGCAGAGCTTGTATTCTGGATAACATCAGCACGAGTACAAGTGTCCTTCTTTTTTCTGGTGGAGACCGCTTGTGTTTCTTTAGTTGCTGATGGCCCGACAAAAACATTAAGTGGAGGAGAAAAAGCCCTGGTCCCTTTTCGTTCTCGTCTGTAGACGGCCCCAAATACCTGATCTTCAAGGGCTTTTGCACGATCCACTCTCGACAGATTCATGTCAGTGTTGTGTTGCTTGATATCTATTGTTGAGGTCGAAGAGCTGCTGTCAGAGTCATCAGCGTCTTCGTTGGGTTGCTCTACTTCAAGACTTCCCTCAGGTGGAACCTTCATGAGCCACTCAGCAACTTTCTGTAAACTTTTCTTTTGTTTCTCCCCGAGAATCTCGGGCTCAGAATCATTTTTTCGCTTCTTCCTTGAGGACTTTCTTACAGGCTGATGCTCAGTCTTGTCTGGAATTAATGACAGATGGAGGGAGACTTTGTCCAATTTGAGGAGTCCCATTTCATCTTTTGTTTTATGTGTCCATGTCATGTTGTCCACAGCTTCGAACATCTCTGTTTCGACTGGTTCCATATTATCTGCAGAACTGTGCATTTTCTTGTCAGAAGTTGGTGGGGCTTCCCCGAGGCCACTGTCCAGGCCTTCATTTTCTGTTGCCAAAGGATTTGTGTCTTCAAGTCCCATCAATCTTGCAAATCCATTCTGGGCTAAAAAAATAAATAAGGAATGAGAAAATGAAAAATTATTAACATTTAGGAAGGCAACACACTTTTGAAATTATAAATTATTCAACTATCTTTAAAATAATAGCAAATGTGCCAATAAATTTGAGGTGCACCACCATACAAGCCCTCCAGATTTTACCTGCTATAGTCGAGGAGTGAGACCTTGGAAGATCATCGATGTCGACATTTTCCACATTGTCATGGTCTGTGCCAGGTGTATCTCCAAGTGTCATATTATGACAACGCTTAGAAGCTTCAGCATCTGTGACTCTGGGTGGAGGAAAACACGAGTGAGAATACAAGCTGAGCTTGTATTGTAAATATATTAGCTTTTATTTATTTCAAATGACAGACAAATTAAATGTTCAAAACTATTACCCTGATTCTTCTTTTTGATGGGACATTCCAGTGAAGTCTGAAAAAATAAAAGAAATATTATTAGATAATATAACACAGGTTCATTTTACAAAGTCATGTTAAGAATTCTGTCATGTGGTCTTACAGTTTGTGCCGGTGTCATGTTCATATGCCTGTATCATGTCCTGCAATCCTGCTACAAGCCTCTGAAAACCAGGACTCTCCTGCAGGCTCCTGTACAAGTAAATAAAAATCCACACATGTTGTAACAATGAGTAGTTAGTTAAAAGTAATGAATGTTACACACTGTCATCTTATTGGCTTCTGTCTAACCTTTTGGTTATCTTGGTTTTACACACTGGGCAGCTAGCCTTGTTTTGTTTCGTGTTGTCCAAAAGTTTCATCATACAAAATCTGTTGAGAAATAAAAAGAGATATAATATTTGTGAGTCCAAGTAAAAAATATGATAATATCAGCTTCTTTATAAAAAATAAAATATAATCAAATGTTACTTACTTGCAAAACTGATGGTCACACTTAGTAGATACGGGTGCAGTCATTAACTCCAAGCTATAGGTGAAAAAAAGTCAGTAAAGAATATGAAAGTGCAAAATGGGAAACTCAATCTTTTAATTATCTTTTAAAAAATCCAGTACAACTTGCTTGTTTGACTTTTTGGTCAGCAGGACACTCACCATATTGGACACTGCAGAGTCTCCCAAAGGAGTGAAATCCCCTTTTTGACATCACTGGCTGTTGGGGTTTCCATGGTGTTTTTTAACGCTAGAAATGAAAAAACAGAGCGCACTCAGAGGCTTCGAATGACTCATTGCTCTCAGGGCTAACTCCAATGTGACTGGCATCCGGAGTGGGTTACCAGGGTTTACAGACCTGAACTTAAAGGTTGTTTTTGTTAAAATTATAATAATCTAAAGCATGACACTTAAATGTCCAACTGTGGACTGCTCAGTCTAGCTTTGTCTGAGTAAAACAAACTGATCCCAGCAGCAGTGGAGTTCAGACAATTATGTGAACTTTGGTCATGTTATATTTACTGTACATATAGACTGTATTGTTATCCCGGTGGCCAGCTATGATAAGTTATCTAAAAAATTACTAAGGCAACTAAAGTATGTAGGGCGGCGTACAACACAAATAGTAATAACTTCATTAAATCCTTCTTGCTGTGCTGTGTATTTATTATGTGTCCTAGGTTCAGGGAAACAAGTGACCTGCGACAACGACGAGTCTCATAATATCAATAACATTATTTATCAATAAAAACGTCTATTAGGGATCTTATTATCTGTGGATGATGTTGTAACATTAGCTGTGTTTACTGAGAACAATGCTGTGGCAAATGAGTGGAAAAGCAGCATAAGGTTACACAACGCAAACGTGATGAAGCACAATATTCCCACGGAAATAAACAAAATTCACTCAGTGGAAATATTCAGCAACGAAATAAAAGCTGTTCAGTGTTCATACACGGTGTAAAAACATTACATTAGCACTTCACGTTAGCTAAACACTGAAGTGGCTAACTGCTATGATTTGTTTTGGGGGGTTAACGTTACACAATTTAGCACTCCAGACTTTCTGACTTCTGAGATTAAGACAATCGACAAAAACACTTCGACAGACCAATATGCGACTCAGACAGTGGACGTCAGTTTTCGAAATGTCACTGGCTAATTGTTAAATAATAAATATTTCTACATGTACCTTGTTTTTTTTACAGTTTGGAGTCAGCAAGACCGGAATCATCAGCTTCAGTTTTCCCGCAACTATCGTCTTCTTCTGGTTTTGTTAAACGGCGGTTTGCTGCTCAAATAACAGCGCCCCCAGTGGACCGGAGCGTAAACTACACACTGCACAGTGGCGTCTGCACTCAGACGACTACGCTTTCAGAGTCACAAATACTTTATTGATCCACGGCAAAGAACATGTAAAAGTTTGAAGTATGAAAAATACACCCTTTTTATTTTTTGTACAAAACTTTTATATTTTCGTTGAGGGAAATTGCACGTTACAGTTGTTCTTATTTATAAGCATAGAGATGTTACAAGAAAAATAACAAGTATGTTAAAATAAAAACATGTGCATTATACTACTGTATCTAACAAAATATACATAGAAGAGATGATAAAATAAGATATATAGGATATATGTACAAATATTTGCATCATACTACAAAACAGCGTCTTTTTAATACATTCTCTCTGGGGGGTTTTTGGGAGGGGGTGTATTTTGTTTCTTGTTGTTTTCGTGAATGTAACAAGTTTAAGTGGTTATTCAAGAAGATAGAGATAAACAATGAAGTAAATCAGCAAAGGGGGTTGGGGGTGGAGACAAGATTTTTTTAAAGACTGAAAAAACCACAGTCCTGCTGTGGTTTGTCAGTCAGTTGTCTCCATTTTCAGAGGCATCAGTGAAAATATTAATAAATAGCCATTAGAAAATAAATGATGTTTCACAGGAAAAAAGATTTAGTACTCGATGGATTCAGTGACTTTGGTGTAGCTTTAATTGTCCTCATAAACACCTAAAACAAAAATTCTGTTAAAAAATGTGTGAAATTATCTGGACAATGAACAATTAAATTTAAATGGTATTCTTACTCATTAGTAGCATAACAAAAAATCTAACAGCACCACCTTTCTGTTATCAATATATCTGAATATATTTTCCTCAATTTTAAACTACCTGCAAGATAACATTAATATGTGTATTAATATAAACTGTGTACACGACGGTTTTTCTTAAGTGGTGTTTCCTCGTGACTTTTTCCACACTTTTAATCTGACGTCACGTCCGCCGTAAACAACAATAAGGAAGTAGGAAGAGAAGTCCCGAGCTGCAAAATGCAATAGTCACGTTAAATATATTAGAAGTGATTTATAATTTTTCGACGCGCTCAAGTTTGGATTATTATGCGATAGTTTTCGTTCTCGACAAGCGACAGTGAGTCCATCTTTTGTTTGTATCTTACACCACTGATAAATGTTACAAACTAGCTGCGAAGCTAATGTCAGCTAGCCAGCTGTCTTGCAGTTTAGCCAAACAGCTACCTAGCTAGCAAGCTGTGGTGCTTAACCATTACCTCCAAACTTTGGAAACATTTTGGCTATTTCCAGAACGATTTTATTTATTTATATGTTCTCTTGCAGGTAGCGATGGAGGGCTCCAAGTCGTCGAGCACGACCATGCAGGTGAGCTTCGTGTGTCAGCGGTGCTGTCAGCCGCTCAAACTGGACACATCCTTCAATGTGCTCGACCGGGTCACAATCCACGAACTTATTGGTATGTACACCGACAACAATAAATCATAGGTGCTTTGAAATGTACGAAACTGATGCAGTGTACTGGCGTTAAAAGTGTCTATTATTATTATTATTATTATTATTATTATTGTTATTATGTGTCCCCCTGTCCTCCTCAGCTCCGTTGGTCACCGTGACTCCCAGTAAACAGGCTGACAGCACTGACGGGGAGACAGCACCAGAGGTAGATACATTAGATATATACATAGATACATAGATACCTGACTGATGAGATTTTAAAAAAAAATGTGTCAGGGAAACTGTTATTTCTGACTTGGCATAATTACATGACAGACATCAGGACACCTCCAATAGAAACTACAATCTATATGTGAAAAGTATGTATAATTAAGTGTTATAACCTGATAATATGGTTAATTTAGATAGTAAGCAAAATCATATGTAAATAAAATTCTATGTTCAGTAAATCAGCATAAAATTTTTAGTATGTACGTCACCTTTTATATGGTAAACTGGAACAATGGGATAATATCACTAACTTTTTGGTTTTTGTTAAAAAAAAAATCTGATCTGCAAGACTTTTAAGACAAAAGAAATTTATTATTTGAATTCAGTGTGAAAATATTTTGAATGTTGGAGTCTCAGAATTACAT
The DNA here is from genome assembly GCF_026936395.1 of Plectropomus leopardus. NCBI lineage: Eukaryota > Metazoa > Chordata > Actinopteri > Perciformes > Serranidae > Plectropomus > Plectropomus leopardus. The sequence continues at coordinate 13,851,451 of NC_142194.1, forward strand.
TTTCCTTGCAGGAGAACTTTGTAGAAAACAAGCAAGATGGAGTGTCAAGGAAATACATCCCTCCTGCACGGTGAGCACTCAAGTCCTTTGATGCAGGAAATAAACTCTGATAACAGTTTACATCTGTTGATTATCTCTGAGTTGCTGTTATTCCTGTACCTGAAATGCCTCCAATACTGCCTAAACTGCTGGACTGCTGCAGTCTACACTGCAGGTTGTGCAGACCACCCACTGGCTACTGCTGTTGTAGAGCAGGGAAGAATTGATTTTTGCTGAATAGTGTTGTGTGAACCATTAGAAAAATGTCAGAAATCTGACTATTTCTGTGGCATTAATTCTCCGCATGTATTTTTTCATGTTTTACAAAGGGCTTTACCTGAGATACCATACAACAGCGATAGCAATAATTTCACATCTATACACGGTTAGTAGCATATACTTTTTGTAACGCAGTGGTATTGCATTGGTACTTGATAACAGCCGATTCGCAAGTTCAGGAATTAGGATCAGCATCAGGAAGCAAAAGCGGTGTCAGAAATTCTCTCATTATCTCTCAGTTCATATGTTCTCTTGTCATGTAAGGTATAAATGGCCGCGCAAATGCAGCATCACCTACAAACTGACTGAACTGTTTAATCTCGCCGTGCAGGATGATGTCCACAGAGAGCGCCAACAGCTTCACGCTGATCGGAGAAGCATCGGATGGTGGCACCATGGAAAATCTTAGTCGTAGGTTAAAGGTAACGTCTACTTTCACACAGCTGAAAATGTAAATTCTGCTATGTGAGTTTACTCCGATCATATTAATCTAGCAAGAATAGCAGATAAATAGATTGTCTCTGATCCTGTCCCACCCAGGTGACCAGTGACTTGTTTGACATCATGTCGGGCCAGACAGACGTGGACCACCCGCTGTGTGAGGAATGTACTGACACCCTGCTGGACCACCTGGACACGCAGCTCAACATCACAGAGAACGAATGCCAGAATTACAAGTGAGCTGCTGCACAACATTAAAAAACCCCTGATTCCAAATGTCTGCCTATGAGCAGTATGTGTGTGTGTAATAACATCCTGTATGTGAACGTGTTTTCAGGCAGTGTCTGGAGCTGCTGTCACACCTGCAGGTGGAGGAAGAGGAGACTCTGCTCGCAGAGCTGCATCAGCTGAAGGAGGAGGAGGAGGCTCTGGTCCAGGAGCTGGAGGCTGTGGAGGAGCAGAGGGCAGCTGTGGCTCAGGACCTGACTCAGAGCAGGACCCACTCTCAGCAGCTGGACACAGAGGAGCTACAGTGAGTAACACAAGCATGGTGAAAACAGGTGACAGCGCTATGTGCTAAATGACACAACAGCTGACAGCTCAGTCTCTTTTCTCCGTTTTGTGCCAAAAGGTACCAGAAGGAGTACAGCGAGTTTAAACGACAGCAGCTGGAGCTGGATGACGAGCTGAAGAGCGTTGACAACCAGATGCGTTACTGCCAGATTCAGCTCGACCGCCTGAAAAAGACCAATGTCTTTAATGCCACATTTCACATCTGGTACACACACACACACACACACACATAAAGGTTGTCTATGCCAAGAATAAATTTTTTTTTTTTTCTGTTGACCAATTATCCATGACTAAGCAAATTTTATACAGAGGCCTCCAGCACACAAAACAAATCAATTCCTATTGACTGAGAATCTTTTCTTGTCTAGGCACAGCGGCCAGTTCGGTACCATCAACAACTTCCGTCTGGGTCGACTTCCCAGCGTCCCGGTGGAGTGGAATGAGATCAACGCAGCCTGGGGGCAGACGGTGCTGCTGCTGCACGCCCTCGCCAACAAAATGGGGCTGCGCTTCCAGAGGTACTCACTGTTTGTTTTTAGTTTACCTCACAGTAGAGTGTTGCAGGAATGAGTCCTATTGACCCGAAATGAGTTAGCATTTTAGCAAAGTCAGTGGCTTTTGGTTGGATTCCTGAAATAAGGTTTGTGGTTAACACAAGTATAAGAGACTTTTTTACATTTTATTCTACAATAAAAATACATCCACTCTTGAATTTTAAAGCTTTTACATGTCTTTCAAAAATGCCGTTGCAAACAACTCTTGCCTCGAATTTCTACATAGTTCAGCAGCTAGGCTTCTCACTGCTTCTAGCAACGACAAAGTTATTGTTTTTATTACAATAAGTAGCTAAATGTGGCTAAATATTGCAGAATGCCGTCATGACAAACACTGCTGTTACAGCCTTATTTTGGTTTAGGCAATGAAGACATGCGACCGTAATGTAGTTTGTTTATTATATATACATAGGCTTTCTACTTCTGCAGATTGCATTTATGCTTATAATATGCCAAAATGATAAAAGTGGTGTTTATTTGTAAAGATTTTCTTGCTGTAGTAAACATGTAAGTATCACAGAAGTTTGTTAGCAACAGAGCGTATTTTCTGCAATAATCCAATGGAAAAATCCCATTGAGTTACTGCAGAGGAAACCAGGAAGACGCTTACTAACTTCTGGGTCAGCGTACACAAAACGTCATCCCTGCAGCATTCTATCAAGATTTATTAAAAATATTCTGCAAGTCAGCTCAAACAACACTTCTCTTTTCAGGTATCGCCTTGTCCCTTATGGAAACCACTCCTACTTAGAGTCACTAACAGACAAGTCCAAGGTAATACATACATAATTTACAAGCCCAGCTCTCCCATCATTATTTAAACACTCCTCCAGGCTCCAATCCTGCCATTTCTCTCTGCCTGTGTCTGTCCAGGAGCTTCCTCTGTACTGCTCAGGGGGCCTCAGGTTCTTCTGGGACAATAAATTCGACCATGCCATGGTGGCCTTTCTGGACTGTGTCCAGCAGTTCAAAGAGGAGGTGGAAAAAGGAGACACTGGCTTCTGTCTTCCATACAGGTCAGATACTTGCACACCAGCACAATGTACACATTGGTCTCTGTGCTCATTAACTAAGGCATCACTGCATCCATTTAAGATGAAGCTGTAAATATTCATGAAATGTGAAAGCAAATTGTAAACCATTACCTCCATTTATACTACAGGGTCTGGAGAATTGTCTGCTTTGATTATGCTGTTGAGGCAAATAAGAGACATTTGGGAAAGCTTTAGCTATATAACTGTTTCAATATTTAAAGCACGGCCTCCAGTAGAACAATCATCCAAACACGTAGTTGTGTACTAACTAACCTTATAAAGTTCACAGTCACCTCCAACAGAAAAACTTCCTTAGTCCACCAAAGAAAACCACATCAAACCACCAAATTATTTCTGTAACAGGCATGGTTATTACCAATAATGGAAAACTTTTTCAGATATTTTGCTCAAGCAAAGTTACTAAAATACTCCATTACAAGAAAGGTATGTTAAAATCATCAAGAAAATGAACTCAAAATATCAAAAGAAAACTTAACTTTCAAGTATTTTGAATAGGTCTGTTTTCTTTTTGAATCCCAATTATTTTCTCCATTAAAATATTGATGATGATTAAACAAGGTAAAAAGAAATGCTATCACATTTACCCAGACTCCAATGTGGCACCTTCACAAGGTTCGTCCAGCCGACAGTACGAACCTACAAACTATTGAAAATATTTCAAATTATTCAAATAAATAGAAGAAAAAGCAACAAATCATTACATGTTTTAAACCCTGAATCATTAATTATTTTTGCATAAAAATGACTAAATGATTGTTAACTTTCCCTCAGTCTACTTATTGATTAATCGACTAAATATTTCAGATGCACTTGTATTAGTGTTGGGTAGTTTAATTTATAACAAAAAATAAGATCTTATAAGCTCCTTGTATGTTTTGTATTCAAAAGTCTTAATTTGTAAAATAACTAAAGCTGTCAGATCAATGTAGTGAAGTAGTATACAATATTTCCCTCTCAAATGTGGTAAAATAGAAGATTAAAGTGGTATGAAAAGAAAAACTTCAGTACAAGTACCTCAAATTTGTATTCAAGTACAGCAGTTGTGTAAATGTTTAGTTACATTACACCACGTGTGATCAGTTAGAGGTATTGGTGTAGAATTGTTTGGCATGTACACTAAAGTGCTCTCTATGTTGATGCCATGTCATACTATTGACACCAGTACATACACCAGACCTTACATGATGTTTTCTGTGTCAGGATGGATGTGGAGAAGGGAAAGATCGAGGACACGGGCGGCAGCGGTGGCTCCTACTCCATCAAAACCCAATTCAACTCTGAGGAGCAGTGGACCAAGGCGCTCAAGTTTATGCTCACCAACCTGAAGTGGGGACTGGCCTGGGTCACCTCACAGTTCTACAACAGATAAAGGACAATACCTTGTGATATTGCGTAGTCACATGCCCCTCTAATGAATGGATTTCGTGTGAATCTTATTACTTGGCCAAAGGAAAAGAAATGGTTATGTGTGCACCATTTTGCAAGTCTCTCCAGCACAAAAGAGTAATGTTCAAGCTTGTCAGTCCAAATTGTGTTTTTACATGTTACAAAGAGGGGATAATTTGATCTATTTTGCTGAAAAGTGGAGTCGTTAAGTGAGGGCCCACTCTGGAAGCTTTTAAGACGGGCACAGGTTGTAGACACGTCCCTCAAAGCAAGCAGGAGGAGATAACTACATGTGCGACGTTTTGTTCCTTTTTATCGTCTGCTTCGCTAATTAATATCTGGCTTTTTTTTCTGAAGAGCTGACGTTGTATTAAGACAACCTCCCGCCTCCTCAGACTAGAATGTAATTTAAAAGAAATCACCAAATTTACTGCTAACCACTTTATCAAGTTCAAGGTATCCTTGCTCTCCTGTTGCACTGCACACCTTTGAAATCACTGTGTAACTTTCTCCACAGCGAGAAAAAATGTCCCAATTATATAAGCTGTTAGAGTGTGATGTGATAATTATGGTCAAGGATTTTTAATAGATTAACACTGTTTAGTATTCAACAAGAGTCAGTATTTCATAAACTCTAATGCAGTTTTCCAGTTACATTTGTACATTGCAAGTAAACTGTTGTATTTAGAGGTACACTGATAATAGCTCCATTGTGTTCATACTCTGCACATCACATTCATTTGACTGCTTTAGATATAATGGATACTTTTAACAGTGGGATATCAGTTAATAAAACATTTCATGCTGTGAAAAAATGTCTGGTGTGGAGAGTTTCTTACAAATTAGATCTAAGTGCATTGCTGTAATTGCAAACATTGAGACATTCTGCGTACGCTACGTTTTTTTGTTTTTGTTAGTTTGTATTTATAAAAAAGAGAAGGGGGCCCTTAGCAGCTGTTTTTATAGCTGTTTTTATAAATGAATGAGCAGGGCCAGCTCTTCACAGTATATCTAAAGCTATGTTTTTGAGCCCTTTTCAAGATACAATTTCAACAAATTTAAGACTTTTGTTTTTGACAAATCTTTTTTTGTAATTTAAGCATTGCAGATAAGTATAGGTATAGCATAGTTACATATACATACATATAAGTATAGTTATGTAGGAATATGGTCACTGTGAGTGATGTAGGTCAATCTACATGTTGCCAACGGGAAATTTGGACATTTTGACAAAAATAAATTTAAAAGTGGATAAATTAAATTTGATAAAATGTTTGCAGTAATTAAGGCTACAAAAATTAAAACAACCTTTATGTTATAAAACTAAATTCAAGACAATTTAAGGTTTTTTTGAAGGACCCGCAAACATCCTGTGTAGTTACATCACGGTTTACCAACTGCAATGACATGACAAAAGTGCACCTTTGAGTATTTTTGTGTTATTTACAATAAATATATATTATGTGCAACTCGACTGTCCCGAATCAAGTTAAGACACCACAGATTTAACCAAATGTTTTTTTTTAATGGTTTCATAATTATTTCTGTTGAATCTTAACTTTCATCACAACACTCACTCATAGTCAGCCCCCCTGCAAGGTTAACAAAAACAATAGAGGGGATAAATTTCATGGAAAAATATGGACTTAATTAAAATAATAAGCTGACTTCCAGTTATCCAGTCAAATATTTAAAATAGGTCAAAACCAGTTACTCTCTCCAGACTCAGCCCTCTTCTATCAGGTCGTTTATGAACCTCTAATGGTGCCATTTCAACAAGGCAGGCCTTGAACTTTGGTCATCGGTCGTTCCTCTTCACTTGTAGGAGCCCTTCCTAAAAGTCCCAGGTTCAAACTTACAGGGATACACATTTAAAAGTGACCACTCTAGTTCTGAAAAATAGTTTGATAGATGATAGATTTCAAGCAGAATGGGATGAAATTTCATTAATGCTTTTTCTTCTAAACCTTCAAGAGTACAGGCAGGTAATCTTCCACACATGGCGACTTCTCCACCTGTCAGTTTTGTGCAATTTTTCGGGTGCTTTTAACTATTCATCATGTAAAAAAAGCCCCTCCAAATGAGCCAAAGTGTTTGTGTTAGTGCATGCATATGGGCAAATCTTTGGGTTCTACTGAGCCCACAGCCAGACTTGGCCCTTCATTTTTTAGCACTTGGATGATGGCGGTGAGCGCGCTTACTACTACATCACCACGTCATCCGTCATTTTGGTTCCATTCACACTTTTAGGATCCCTACATCCCATAATGCTCTCTGCTCACTCACAACAAAGAGAGCAAAAAGGGGGAGTTTTATCAAGTGTGTGACGTCTCCATGTGGCTTCGTCCTCACTGGGGTTTCTTTCAGTTTGCTTCAGTTGGAGGCACTGCTGCCGTAGCAGCTGGAGGTGGAGGGAAAAGGAGGTGCCTGAGGTGTGCTGCTGGCCAGGGCTTTTCGAATGTGGGGCATTAGGAAGGGGTCACTGGACAACTGTAGCACATCCACCCGGTCCTCCTTGTGATAAGCCAGGCAACGTCGAATGAAGGCCTGTGAAAGGGAAAAACGGACTCATTATTTCTGGAACTACTTCCACAACTTTTCTTTCTTGAGCCACTTGTGCTCGTTTTTGTCACTGACGGCTCAGATTTTGTTAGAAGTGTCTGACAACATCACAGAAAAGACCCTTCGGAGAAATGAAATCTGTTACTTTGGTCTATTTGTTATTTCGACCACGTCTCGCTCAAGGATAAGTCTCGTTCGGAAGTCTCTCGACTGTTCACTTGTTGCAGGAAAAACAACAGTGGAAACGTGTGCGACTCGGACACAGGAGTGCCTGATTGATTTGGAGTCCAGAAATGATAGCTTAGCGTTTCCTAAAAGATTTTCAGAGTCATGGCTGAATATTTAGCTGTTTTCCACTCTGTGAAAAAGTCCATAAGATTTCATTTTACACGCATTAACAAACAGATCCCATCAGTGAAATGTAAAGAAAAAAGGTTAATTTTCTTTGTAGTGTCTTGTCAGTTATGTTGTCCAACACTTAAAATAACAATCTGTGCCTGTCAGTCGCAAAAACGAGCATTTTTATAGGACATAAATTGACAGTAAATCTAAACAAAAGGCCATAAGTGACTGGCTGCTCATGGCGCTCTGGAAGCCATTGACCCAATAAAGTGTTCAATTCAATTCTTGTGAGCAGTAATGCTTTCTTGGTGATCCAATCATACCAACCTATTTCATCAAATTACACATCATCATGACATATCCTATTGCTTTACAATCAAGAAGTATCTGTTTACTGTTGTGTTCAAACCCAACATTCTGTCTGAGCAAAAACTGTGTCACATTCACAGGTAAAAATGTAATTTTCTGGGGCCTTTAAAGCTGAGTAATGAGTAACTGATGGATGTATATATGCATAGTTTTTCAAGAGAAAAAAGTACAACACCTTTGCTTCTGTGGTGACCACAGGTTTGGGGGGAAACTGCACCTCTGTGGCTTTTAATATGGTGTTTTCTTGAAGAATATCCTGCTGTGACTGGTTATGACCAAACGGCTGTAAAGAAAAAGACAAAAGAGACTTTTTTTTCCACAGATTTAAAAAACAATGACAAGAAAATCTGTTACAGAATACAGGTTAGTGATGAACAAAAATAAATGAAAAAATCTTTATTAAGGACTCTCTAGTGTACGGTATGCACCGGGTCAACCTGTGAAACGTCTGCGTAATCATAAATCCATAAAGAGTTATAACGTAGTGCAGCAACAACATTAAACAAAGAGCAAGGACTTGAGTCAAGACCTCTGCCAACAAAGGCTAACGGTGCATTCACATGCTGCTTGGATGGTCATTTTTTGTGTTTATGAGCTTTAAGTTGTAATGTGTGCTGCATTTTATCACTTAAAACATTTAAACAACACGTAGATAAAAAAGATATAAGAAAAGAGATGAGGTGAGCCATGAAATATGATCGGGAACTCATATTTTTAAGATAATTTCGACACCACGTGTGGATGTAACTCGGACGTTTGCTGCTCTTCCCTCAAAGACAGATCGCATTTTTCATTGTTTTTAGCTCACATAGCCTACCTACATACTAAGTTGGATGCTGAATCATTAAAATCAGTATTTTATATTTATTAATAGAAACTTATAAATTAAAAAAGTAAAAAAATGAAGATAAGTTTTATGGGGCAGGCAGCACAAGCTGTCGAACGCACATATACAATAAGTGTCACAGAATCTGATTTTACAAAACATAACAAAACTATCAAAAAGGTTCAATATATTTCCATGTATCAACTAAGAAGGTTAGTGGTTACCTTGCGTCCATATAAGCTCTGGTAAAAGATGACCCCGACTGACCAAACATCCACCTTGTTGGATATTTTGGGGGGCTCCTTGCCCACCACAAAGCACTCAGGAGGCAGGTACCTGTGAGACACACAATCACAACATGAGAGTGAAAACGGTTTTTCTCTATATGTTCTCGCAGCACAATTTTCTGAACAAAGAGGGGAGGCAGCATTTGTTGCTTGGTTACTAAATGCAGTGAAGTGCATCTCTATGTACCAGTATGTCCCTGCTCCCTGTGACGTCAGCTCCATGCCATCTGCAGTGTTGTAGCTGTCATCATCCATGATCTTTGACAGGCCAAAGTCAGTGATCTTAATCTCTCCACAAGCTGTGCCATTAACTAACAGGATGTTTCCTATGGACGGAACAATAAACAATGAACAGGACCGTTAAAGCCATTTTTATGTTGAAATTAATATTGTCACAGGTTGCTAAATCTGCACAGAATGTGACTGATGATCAGTTTTGATAGAAGGCTGCTGAAGGCGACTGAAACCTCAGCAACCAAGTGTGTAGAACAGGGCATCGGTACAGCCTTTCACCTCATTTTAGACAAAGTTTTTCCTCTTTGATTTTGTCTCAAAGTGACAATAAATGCCAAATGAAGGCAACAGAATCAGGGACTGCAGTATTGTGATTTGGACTGTTTTTTAAGTCAAAAAGCAGAACCCTGTCAGGTGGTTTAAAAGACTGTCAAAGAACGAGCCATAACAAGAACAGTCAAAGTATAATTATAAATATATGACTATAAACAGCCTTTTCTGAAGAATACATACAAAAAATGTCTATACACATACATATGATCAAGTCAGTTGATACCTTTTCCCGAAAGATCACACAAGGAATTGTTCAGAGGCGACAAAATCAGTATTGAATTCAAAACTCGAGAGAATGCTGCTGTTTTTCACTTTTCTGCAACTGAAGACGTAAATCTGTGTGAATACCGGGCTTGAGGTCGTAGTGGATGATGGGTGGTCGAATCTGGTTGAGGTACTTGAGGGCGTTGACAATCTGCATGACGATGGAGCGGCCCTCCTTCTCTGTCATCAGCTTATTCTGCTTCAAGTAGAAGTCCAGATCGTTGCCTTCACAGTACTCCAGCACTGTGCAGAACCTGCAGGAGGTCATCCAACAGATAGCTTGGAAACTTTTTCATCATCTTTTAAGTTCATTTGCCAAACTATGACGCCTCCTGTGCCATCTCGTCATCGTTTTGTCTTGCTGAGCATTTTCAGTCAAAGTTTTGTTAACAAAACAACACCAGCTGAAACTCTATACAGCTCTGTAAAGCAGAGGGGAGCTGCAGATTCGGGTTATAATTCTCTATGGGTTCGTCATGTCTTTACAATGCCATTTGATAATTTGTTATCCTAAAAAATAAAACAAATGTATGTGTTTGCTTGCCTTTAGCTCTATATAATGTTTAGCATTTAGATGTAAAACATGAGCTTATTATAATCATACACCTTTATGAGCTTTGTGCAAAATGATTTACTTACGAGTCTGTGTCGAGTGAGAAATAGTCGTAGAGTTTGACTATTCTGGGGTGGTCAAGTTCTTTGTGGATTCTGTACTCTCTACAGGCGTGTCTGAAAAGACATTAACCATTAAGTTACTTTTAAAAATATCACAAATAAGAACATTTAAAGAGCTTAAAGGTCCACCATATTAACTGTAATTAGAGATCAAAACATTTAATAATAGCTCAGACTCACTTGTGGTAGTTTTGTTTCTTTTCCTCCCTCCAGTTCTTGTTGAGTTGATGGATTTTAATGGCCACATACCTTTGCTCTGTCAAATCAAAAGCCTGCAAAAAAACATTGCATAAACTTAAGTGTAAACAAAGACTCAGCATAGTTAAAATGAAAGACTATAAACTGGTACTTAAAGAATGGAAGTAAACTGAATAGCACATGCTTACCTTAAAAACTTCACTAAAACCGCCTCTTCCAAGTAAATGTAATAGCAGATATCTGTCGTTCAGCGTGGGGTGGTCTTTAAATCTACAGGAGAAGACTTTCTTTAAACTTGTGGCTTTTTTTCAAACAGGCATTTCTAAAATGACATGAAACAATGAACATGTGTAAAGTGTGTTGAACTGAGATGATACATACTGTGAGTTGTCCTCGTTGTGAATTCTCTTTAACTCCCGTATGTGCAGATTTCTTACTCGCTCCAAATGCTCCAGCTCAGCCTGGATCTCTGCTTCTTCCTGCACACAACAAACAAATAAACAGGAACAGGTAATAGTGGTATGAGGTCTTTAGTTTACAGGTCAAAGACACAATTTCAAAACAAAAACAACAAAGAAAAACAGCTTTCGGTGGTGAATTTGTTACCTTTTTTAGATGACCAATTCGAAGTTTGAAAATCTCCTCTTGCTCATGATATTCTGCCAGTGACAATCTGCGTGAGAGAAAGTGGCAACATACATACAGATAAACTGAAGAGACAGAAATGAGGTAAAACAAAGCTTCCTCGTGAAATTTGCTCTAAGTGATAATACAGAAAAGTCCCACTTAATATCCTGACAATTTAACTGACAAAAAAAAAGAAAAAACTTATCAGATTTTGTGTCAATTTGATATTCTACAGTTTTAGAATTAACAAATTAGTTTAATAAATTGTTAATTTGGTTTTCCAATCGTTTTAACTATTTTCTCCAATATAAATGACACAACCAATCAAATAAAGAAAATGAAAAACTAAAAATTTACTTCAGTGTTATTACTTTTAATTATATAAATATATAAATAACTATCAAAAATCTCTCAGCAGTTCAGGAACATTAATCCCACACCACCCAGCCCAGCCCAGCCCATTTAATCCAGGAAACTGCACCAGTTCATTAGTGTGCAGCCGTTAAGATCAGAAAACAATACATTTCAAGATACACCACAACAATTCATTCCTGCCTGATTGTGTGCTTTGGGCTGGTCCCTGTAAAACATCTACTGGGTGAAGTCATTTATTGATCTTACGCTTCGCTCTCCTGGCCGTTGCTCCGGCTCTTTCGTTTGTTTGGCTCGAGGCTGGGTGGAGGTGTCTGGGCCATGGAGGGAGGTTTCCTCTTTCCCAGCAGCTTCCTCTGCCTCTCGATGTCCTCCCGCTGCGAGTTGACTCGCTCTTGCTGCCTAGAACACGTTAGAACAAACTAGTGTGAACATACCTGTAAGCAGACTGGACAAAACTGCAAACGTGTTTGTGTTGTTTGTGCTGACTTGATGAGATTCTGGAAGGCAAATCCATCTGTCCACTGCTCGGTGAAGGAGGCTCCATGCCGTACGGTGGTGAAGTGTCCCAGACGCAAACGGTCCTGCATGCTCTTGTCCCTGGAAGCCATCTTTTCCTGCTTTGACTGGAGAAAAAAAAAGGATTAATTGTAAATTGTGTATGCACACTGAGAAAAAAAAAATCTGAGTTTAGAGGATGTTAAGAACTAAATATTGCTGTGTTGAGAACCAACGTAAAAAGTTAAAAGTAAGATGACGGAAGTCTTAAAATGTATAAATAATAAAAGGAAAACAATTCTTTGAAAACAATTACTTGTTTTGGCTTTAAGGTCAGATAAGTGGTCTCTCTACAGATGGGCATACACCTTTCAATTGAAGCCTGTTTAAGAAATGTTAATAATTTCATTTAGAAATATTTTTGTTTATTTCAAACTCCTAATGCACGAGTACATCATCTGCAACGCAAAGCCAAATCTCAGGATTTATGTGCTCACACTGTAAGTGTAATGATGGGTGACAGTAAAGATTTGTTTAAAAGCTCCACGGCAGAAAGACGTTTGTTTGTTAGCGGAGGCCTGTAACATTAGTATGGTTAACAACTACGCGTTATTGCCAACGTTTCTCTCGTTCATATTGGTGATCATGGGAGGAGGAACATCAAAGAGGCACGTATGCTTTTTGTCATAGCCTGTCCAACCTGGCCTCCATATTTTCCATCCAAATGACATGGTGTGTCGCCATGGCCTCGCTAGCCCCGTGCACTACATGGCAAACAACGCCCAATGAAGCTAAAATTCAATCCAACTTTAAAATGTGTCATACCGCTCAAAAAAAACAGGTTAGAATCTGGTTTATATTGTACAGTGAATTCCCAACTCCTATCAAACACATTGATCCATATCCTTAGGTAGACCCACCTTCTCAATCAGGAGCTTCTTGCTCATGGTCACACACTTGTTAAGTCGTTCCTTGTAGCGTTCCAGCATCTTCTGCTGCTCGTCCACCTGCCGCCTCAAGTCACAGTTGGCCTGCCAAAACACACATCATCACTCTGACATCTAATTCTTATTATAACAAGGATTTAAGGCTGTTTTGCTCTTAAACTGACATGATGCAACACCTATCTGTGTGTCAGCTTGGTCTGCTGACATTTGCACAAAATGTAATTTAAGCAACGATGGCATTTGAAAGATACTGAGCAAATCCATCATGATGAGCTGCAACTACAGCGGTGCAGGTTAATTACTGGGGTTGTTGTGACAAGATGTAGCAGATTTGTCGAGATTGTGAAGGATTCATTAAGAACATGTGCGATTGCGCAAAATATCTACATTTATATTTAGACATGTCCTTGACTTTGTGTGATATTAATCATCATTAGTCAACTAGTACAAAGTGTTATATTTTGTCAGGAACAAAATGATAATATGTTCCTATTGTCCATTGCTACTCTGAAGCTTTTTCAGATGTTCCAAATGGTTCAAACATAATTCAGCTTGTCAGATTTTAAATATTTTCTTTTCTTACTCTCAGCAGGTCGTCTATCCTCCCCTCTTTCTTCTCCAGGTCGGAGTTCTTGTCCTTCTCCAGAGCTGTCAGTTTCAGCAGCGTCAGTTCTGACTGAGGAAGGAGGGCAAAGAGAAGCCAACGGTTAAATTCTCATCCCACTCAAATTATGCAGATACCCCTCAGGCCAGTCACTAACAAAACACACTTTAAATGTATCAAATTCAGACACTGGTGTCTTGGATATTAGGTGTGTAGTCGAAATGGTGACCTTTAATTAGGCCAATTAGCTCGATTTTCAAGGATAGCTTGATTGCAAGTACTGTGTCAGATGAACTGCAGCGTGGGAGGCGGGGCCTTTCAAATTTTGACCTTTACTCCTTGCATACACATCTTGGCCAACTAGTGTCACTTTTTAAAATGCAGAACAAGGTGTCAGTTGTGTCAAGGTTTTATCAAACTGAAGTATTGATGTCACTTTTGTAAACAACATAGAGTTTGTGAAACAAAACCAAAGTCAGAATCACCAGAATCACCAAAATCAAAAAAAGTTGTTGCTAAGTAGAGACCCAGGTCAGTCAGTTAGTCAGTCACCTGGATGGCTTTGTGGTAGCAGGAGTGTGTGGGGGCCGTCTTCACAGAGCTGCAAGATGAAGAGTCTGTGTGGGCTGAGCCTGTGGACGATGGACTGCCTTGCTGGAACTGCGTTCCAGAGAGACAGAAACAGAAAGGCAGAAAGACACAGGGGGTAAAATATAACAATTATGTATTGAAGACAGCATTGAGAAATTATTAAAAAAGCTGAAAGAGAAAAAAGGGAGAGGAACAAATAGTAGCTATTATGGGGGAAAGAAGTGAAATTGTGTGTGAACAAACAATCAGGTATTGATGCAAAATTTTCCATTCAAATACATATGAAATAGGAAATACTGTTTCACTGCTATTTTTATTTTGCCAAGACTATTCTCAAAAGGTATTATTTAATGTCTGTTAGCAATAAAACCTGCACTCAATAGTTTAATTTCTATTAGGATTGGAAGACAACAACAGAATGGTACAGCATGGCTTCATAAGACCTGCGTGATGGAAAAGGCAGATAAAATCTTGCCTTTGTTGTAAATATAAGTTGTTGCCAGCAGGCTAACAGGATCACTCATTTTGAAACTAACATGCTTGTACATCTTTTACCATACAGGTCTTTCATAAACTAAATTCATTCAAACTGCTGGTACCCAGGAAGATTCATGTGAAACTACTGCACGTACAACTGAGAGACTACTGGAACTGCAACTAAAGTCTTTTTTGTTGTCAATTAATCTGTCAATTACTGTCTTTTTGACCAATAAAATGTCAGAATGGCAAAAAATGTTGGTAAGTGTTTCCCAAAGCCCAAGATGACATCCTAAAATACCTTGTTTGGTTCACAAGCCAAAATATGCAGTTTACTGTCAGAGGAGTAAAGAAGTAAGCTTGCTAATCAGAGATTCACGAGAAACGAAAGTCATCGACTTCTTTCTTTTATGGCAAAATCACATGGGAGTAATTAGGAAGAAAAACGCATGACACAGTGTTTGCTCACTTGTTCCATTGTTAACTATTATAAAGGTCCTGTTCAGACACATGTTAGCACTGTGTGGGAAAAAAATCAAGACCTGCTGCTGTAAGACACTGTTCATGTGACGTTTAGTAAGTGGTGAACAAGAATTTGTATTTATGATGAGTTAGACGCTTTCTTGACGTAACACGGATGAAAATGGTGGGTTAAAAAAATCTAAGCTGAATAAATATGTCATAATGTTATCAACAACCACAATAAATTTGAAAGTATGGGTATCGATGTTTGGTCTTTCTGTACACGCCAGCTCTTTGTGTTACACCTACAACCAAAACACCATCTGAAAACATGAAAAACACCAGCTCTGAAAACACTGATATTAGCTACAGTTTCGCTGGCCAATAATCCGAGTTTATCTATACTGGACACAGTTAACTAATGTTCACTGTCAGACTACCATTAAAGTCAAAGTAAAGGAAAATATTTCAGTCACAAAATCTTTTTTTTTAAATCCCAGGTAAAGGAATCTTTTAACACCTCCACTGGCTGAACACATGTCTATTAAATGGACTTAAGTATAACGGACAAAGCAAAATCTTAGTCATACATGTCTCACCAACCCTGTCCAATTAGGAGGATACAGAGAAAAAAGACAATGACCACCAAAGGGTTGATTTGACCCTGGCTTAAGATTAAACATCTGGTAAACCAACAGCAAACTAGCTGATGAAGAAAGCCACAGCAGTACAGAGCTATGGAGATGGATGCTGGTGCTCACCAGAGGATTAGACAGTGAGTGCTGTGGAGAGGAGCGCACCAGCATGGGGATGCCCCGGGCCGGACTGGTGCCGGAGCCACTGCTACCAGCAAACTGGCCACAGGGCAGTTGACAGAGTGTGGAAACAAGACAGAAAGACAGAAGACAGAGTTGTTATTTAGGGAGAATGTGATGAAGGACCATACCGGCACAGTCGGAAACGTGAGGGTGAAGACATCACACTAAAGTTTGAGAGTGATTTGAAACAATGCACAGCAAAGTGAGTTGAGAGCAAAATTTGTTCACCAAGACTTAGTACTCACCTCAAAATAATCACTTATTTTGTGTCCTCTCCCTTTTCCTACGACGAAATAAACAGGACAGGTATACGAAGTAAGAACACTGCATTGTTTTCTATTCCCTGCATGTTTCCAAGTATGTAAGTTTAGTGAATCAGAATGGCTAACCATAAAATCCCATCTAACATGATTTGCACAGTTTTTATTCCAAATTTGCAACAAAAACAAACAACAGTGCAACATTTCTGAATGTCTGAAATTGTTTCTGTTGGCAAGAGACCATTTAACAGACCATTTCGGCGTCAGTAGATAGAGTAGAGAGGACATACCCTGGCTGTTGCTATCATAGATGTCTCCTTTTCTCTTCCTGCTTCTCTGGTCATTGGACTTCTTCTCTGGTGTCTGACATGAGCAGAAAAGCAGCACAGTTCAGCTTGAAATTGCTCTCCATTAAAGGGAAACTTTGGTTATTTTTAACCTGGACCCTATTTTTACATGTTTTTGTTTCAAAATGACTAATGGAGACAGCAGTTTTTGACGTTGGTCCAGTATTCAGGGAGACCACCGCAGGTGTTAGTTGCAAAACAGGTTGTAATGTAACCTCTCAGGGCATGTATGCACCATCAACTTACGTTAGCTCAAAGTGCTTGTTTTTGCTACTAACAGGCTCTGATTACTATTGTGTCTGACAACATTATGGAAAAGATTTTACAGAGATTAACCTTTTTCTTAAAGCTAAAGATCCTTTTTGTTTAACCAAAAACAGCACCGGTTGTCAAACCAACCAGACTCCATTTAAATAAACAATAAAGGTAGCATGTTTAGAGCCTGCATATTTCCACATCTAACTTGGTGAATCAAAAGTTTATTTCAACAAATCAGAAATTGTGAATGTTGGAACAGTGGAAAGACAAACCAGGACATTGTTTGTTTGTTTTATTTTGTATCTGTTGACTTTGAGTTAAGTGTGTTTTATGATGATAAAATTACAGTTTATTTAAATTGAGTCTGGTGGTTTTACAACAGCGATTTCTGGACAAACAAAAAGGATCATACAAAAAAAAGGTCTATCACTGCAAGGGATCCTTTCCATTGTATTGTTTGACATTTACTATAACGATTTAAGCCCATCCATTGCAAAGAAATAGCACTTTTAGTGAATATAAAGTGACAGTGCACACAGTCCCCAAGTGAAACACTGCAGTGTGCTCTGTCACTGTTGACTGCAGCCTTCTCACTCAATGCTGGACCAATATCAAAATCTTTTGCTCCCGTTACTCACTGAGACACAAATACATGGGAAAATAAAGGCCAGGTTGAAAATACAGAAGTTACCCTACATATTTATTCCATAAGCCACAATAACATAATGGCAAATACATTTAATTGACAAAAATAAAGACTTGCACATTTATGGGTATATGAATAGCTTCTTGTCTGTGTTTAATATTTATTGTATTGCCTTTTGGTGTTTATGGTGTCACCTTTTTTTTTTTTACATGGAACCTTAAATTTACTGTGATTTACTGACATATCCAGGGTGTTTTCCAGCTTTATTACACATCTATGTCTCACCCCCATGAGTAAGTGGGAACAGAAAACCTATGAATAGATGGATGAATTTTACCCATGTTAGCATCCATTACTGTGTACACAATACTTGACCACTTGTCCAAATCACAATGAATAGTGACACCACTGAAAGCCTGAAAGTGCGCACACAGTCTAAGGGCCTGCACATGAAGGCATTGTTCGAGTTTCTCCCAAACCAACCTCCAGTTCCTTGTCACTGAGTGATCCCGCGCTGCACAGAGACTGGTTGGATGATTCGCTGTTGGCTGAACTCTGGAAGACAGAACACACACACACATACACATTAGACCTGATTTATAAGCCATTTTCTAATCTAGTACATAGAGCCTTGTGAGTAGGGCTGGAAATTAGACATAAGATATTCACATGACCATTTCTCGTAAAAATGCCACTGCTGCTCTATACTAAAATGTCAACGGGGGACTCGTATACACCAAAGATGGATGGCGGTCTGTTGACATTCTCATATAACTAAACTCAAAAATCAAAGTGCAGATTCAGTCTCATCTTTCCTATCTGACAAATGATACTAACTGGTAGTTGTGTTAAATATAACTCACACATGTGGCAGCTTTGATTATGTAATGCAAGTTACTTATTACAGATTTTAAGCTCTTTTATGCTGATACGTGTACAATTTTCACTCTCCTTGTATCTTATTTTTTCATCGCATATATCTGACAGTTAAAGCTTTACGACGACAGTCACTAAGCTAAAGCACTAAACTAGGACGCTACAATGGGCATATAATATATATCCCCTCGCTAATCTGCAAATCTGCAGTTCACACACACTTGGTAAAATCAGTTGGTGTCATGCATACCATTCATGGCCAGCTGCACAGCCTGAAGAGACTAAGAAGAAACAGCAGGCTAATTGGTGCAGGAGGCTAATGCTTTTAAGGCCAGCTGTCATTCTGCTGCTCAAGGTCACACATACAGATAAGAAATGCTCTTTTTTTCCTCTTAATATGTGCACTACACTTTTAATGTAAAATCCTGCGCATTTACTGTAGTCTGCACACTCGCAGCCTTACATCATTCACAGTCTAATACCACAGTGTGCAGGCCTGACAATTCATTTCGGTGCACACTATAGGCCGGCGCAGGCATGATAGTGATTGCTTTCTCAGGGGTTGCCATTTTGTCAAATGCACACCCACACACAGTAATACCCAGTTCAACAGCAGGGTTGCAGCATAGCACGCAGCCGCTGCTGTGAGCTTCAGCTGCGGTGCCATTTCAGTGTCACTAGTCTCCACTGAAACAAAGAGCTGCTGGCCGGCTCCCATGTCAGCCGAGACAGAGCTTGTCTTGTTTTAGCTTTCGCTCAGGGAGACAGGATCATTCTTCTGAGGGGAAACTCCTGAACACAGAGCATCAGTCAATACTGGAAATAGAGCAGACTTCCAAGCTTTTCTAAACTGATGGAATAATGTAAGAGAGCTGACCGACTGCTCATGCTTGCATTTACATACAAACGATAGTTAAGCTGCAGGATGTTTGCCTGCAGGAAACTGGGAACTACTTTTTGTATCTAAAATCTAGTTTAGCAGGGATGACAAGGAAGCTTCATTTAAATTTCTCAACAACAAAATACAATCAAGTTGCCTTCAGAAAAGTGTGTTTATTGGGCTCTGGACCAAGTGGGTTAAATTCGTAAGAGAGATTTTGTGGAGCTATCGAATAAATTACCCTATTATGTTGTTTTATTCTGACCTCTATTCTATTTTTTCCTTGAGGCTTCTGACATATATAACACAGCTTTTATGAGTACACTTTATTTCTCCCAAATTGTACAAAGTTCTTAAATTTGAGAAAATCTGACCAGCGGGGGAAAAATTGTGTCAGTACGTTCTGTAATATAAACTGCTGTCCAAAAAAATTAAAGAATTAAATTCAGTCAAGTAAAGCTCCCATTATATCACATTTAAAGTGTAAAATCTGCACAATCGCTCCCTCCTGTTCTTTTTGAGCATCATAACAACAATTGTATTATCAAGAGATGCCAACCTTGGCCACACCAACTCCAGTGAAGCGAGCCTCAAGCAGCTCCTGCCTGCGTGGGTCCAGGCTTATAGCCTGACTGTGAAGTCCTTCCATCATGCCTAGAAAGAGAGACACATAAAGCACTGAATAAAACTGTAACTTCATGTGGATTAGCTTGGTTGGGTCATTGTCACATGATTGTCCGGTGGCAGGAGACATAACAATAAACAATCCTGAGGTCTGACAAGCAAAATGTAACACATTTCAGTACAGCACCTGGGAACTGGGCATATGTTGGATCAGTAGTTTGACAGTCCACTATCCAAAGTGAACTAGGACTTAAAAAAAAAAACAGAAACAAAGCAAACTGTGCTTAGTAGCTTACTGCCCTTTACTGCAAAAGCAATTTCAAGTAAAAAAAAAAATGCAATTTCATTCTGTGGATGGCACAATGGCGGTGTGGAGTGTGCATATCAGCATGGGTATTGTCCAGATTCTCGGACTTCCTCCTGCAGTCCAAAGACATGCAGAGTTGGACAAAGTGGTGCATGACCGTCCATCGTTTTGCTCTATGGAAGGTGTGTTGAATTCTGCTGACAGCGAGATCTCCAGCTGCACTGACTGCACGGGGCAGTAACGTAATCTGAACTCGAGTGGTCAGCTAGAGATTCATAATAGTCTTGGAAATAAATAGTTGACTCGCAAGACTGACACCCAGCAGACCTTTGAAACTTCATAGAAGTAGCTTTAATGTTTGAACAATTGGACCAGCTCTAAAACACGTGGTTGTCATTAATATATATTCTTTCCAGTGGCAGAGGTGGTTGGATTTCACCAGTTGTACCTGTGAAACTCCTACATTTTTAGATGTCACTCATAAAAAAGCTATGCAAGATGGATATTCAGCATAACCAACCATTGCAGTAAATGAGTGAGGGGAGCCACTAAATCTGGACATAACTAGTGAGAGAGGTGATTCCCCACTGTTATTATATTACTAATTCAAGTCACAGAGACAATAGGGCAGATTTACTACAAAAGTAATAAATTATATGACTGAAAAAAACACATGAAATGGCAGGACAGGACCTCCCATTGCCTTTAGAAACTCCTTCCTGACCGTATCCATCATCTAGAGATAGATGTATCTGGAGGCACGTTTCATGGTGATGACAGCCACACAAAAACCCTTGAAAACAACCAAATAGTAATAATTATTGTACATTTGCAGAGGCAGCCAACGTCAGTACGTACATTTTACCTAACAATCCTGTCAACTTGTTTATAAAAAACAATGCTGGCCACCAAATGTCACCTAGTTTGGAGAGAATATGAAGCCATTTATTAACTTTCCTGACAAAACAATAAGCTTAACTTTACTTAAGTTAAACATTGCTACCTTCATGGCAGTTGATGGAAATCCGTTATCGGCTAACGAGGTTATGTTGACTAACACGGCTAACCTGACCCACCTAACGTTAGCTAGTCAACACTGGAAAATGCTATTATGCTTATCAAAATCTTCCGGTCATTTCGAAGAAAGAGAGGCGAAACGCTATCATAAACTGTCAAGTTATTATGCAAAGTTTGACCGATGTCAATAGCCGTTAAGATGTAAGAGATTTCTAAATGACAGCTAGCTAAAAAGGCTACGTGGTAGGTTACCTGAAATAGCTAGCGTTAAGTTATCTAGCAAGCTAACGTTAGCATTAGCTAGTCTCACCTGGAGAACCTCTCGTAGTTTTCACTCACAGTCCTAAAGAGGATGTTGTCCGTCCATCCGGTGACAGCAAACTCCTTAACAACCTTCACACGCCTCAAATAAAGTTGTCCGAGTTATCCATTTACAATTATTTCGCATTCAGGGAAGACATTTGTTAGCTTAGCTAATGCTAGCTAAAGAGAGCGGTGTGGCTGGCTCCTGCCGGTGTCATCCGGACAGGAGGCCCTGATCCTCGGGGTTTCCTCGTCCGTCTTGGAGCCCCTGCACGGGCAAAAGCTGGAGCTGTCAACGCTCTGAAGCCTCTTTTGCAAGTGTTGTCACATTTCTGCTTCACTCGGTCTTTCTATTGTCATTATCGAGCGATGTAACGTTTACACCGGCAGGAGAAGTTCCGCCACCTTGTTAGAGTCCATCCTGAAAGTGATAATTAAAGATCATTACTGTTACCCCCTGCAGCAGGACCGCACAGCGCTCCCGGGAGAGCTTTGTGGGATGTTTCCCATGCGCTTGTTAAACAGATAATGTCAGCTGCTCAAATCAGAGCCACCCGAAAACACACGGTTTGCACCAGGCATGGCTGGTAATCCGTCAGAAAACTATCCGGGGGCCCCAGAGCTCCAGGGCCCCCACCCCCCGAAGTCCCAGGTTCGGCAGCGGTAATTGAACAGTTTACACAGTTGTATGTGAATTTCTCACATTAATTCACAATATCAATCACTGAATCACTACATATTTTTCACAAGATTACAAGATTACCTAATTGTTTTGGGCTACTTTAATTGTGCTTTTTTTCATTTGTATTAAATAAGTACCCCATCTAGCTTATATTGTATTTTGTATACATGGCTGGCACATGTTCCCAACGGACTGTATTCTGTTATTTATCAGAGGAGGGGGTAGCTACACACACACACACACACACACACACACACACACATATATATATATATATAATGCCAAAAACAATTAACATTTTATGTTAATTTCAATATTATTTTATATCAATACTTTTATTTTCACTGTTCTTACTGGTCTCTTTACTTTTTACTTTGACTTTTTATATCTTGTTTGTTGCTGCCTAAAAGCAATTCTGCCTGTTTTAAGGAAACATGTCTTTCAACCTGCTAGATAGATTTGGGGTTTACAGGGTATTTAAAATAAATACAAAATACAACCATATAAAGTTGTATGTCCATCCCATGATAAAAACACAAGTCCCTCCCCAGTTCCTAAAAAATACAATATTTGGCATGCTTCTCCCATTTTTCCATTAAAATTAAACTGTGATTAAATTTGTTTGGCTGGACACAAAAGACTTTATCTGCAAGTATACTGCTCTGTGTAGGAGGTATGATTGATCAGAGATTGTCTTGCATGTTTGATTGGATTAACTACACAGCACAAAGACTAGAACTACAGTTGCAGGTTAAATCCAGGAGGTGGAAGCAGAGCAATACAGACAAAAAGCCCTGCACAGCTATATTAGTCACAAATCTGTTTATAATCATTTTAAACAAGTGTTCATGATTTATCTGTCTTAGGTGCATTAATGTAATGTGTAATTTGGAATAATCTGATTATTTGAAAATTCTGTCTGCCATTAAATCCCCCAAAATTCTGGTCATGCCTCAGTTATTTTGGCCCTTAATGTTGAGTGATGTGCATCCTCACTTGGCTGCAAAGTGTACATGAAATATTGATAGGGTGTGATAAAAGCACATTAAATTATTGGTGAAATACTTCAGGATGCTCAGCCTCAAATTATCAAGGAAGGTTTTCAACATTTAAAGGAGTGTGTAGGATGTAGTGGCACCTAGACTGACATCACAAACCTCTCTCTGATAATCTCGGAGCAAAATTATCAGCAGAGGTCACTTTCTCTCCAAAGCAAACAAACCAGGTGATTTAAAGTTGTAAAAACACTGAACAAAACAGTTCAACATTAAAAAATAGGTGTTTTTCTGATGCTGTTCAGCTCACAACAGACAGGCTGACACAAAAATGACAATGACCCTACCTAGAGCCAGTATTTGGTTTCTGCTCGTTGTAGAGACGTGGAGGTGCAACATGTCGATTTCTGTGGATGAGGACTCACTCCCCTCAAGATGTAAACAGCTCATTGTAAGATAACGAAAACACGATTCTTATTTTTAGGTGAATTTACACTGAACAAAACATACTTATTATATTATATTATATATTGGTCAATATATTCCCCTAAATCCTACACCCTCTACCTTTAAAACAGAAACACATTATTCACTGTTGTGCCTTCAGAATCAGTCAAAATAATGTAACATTTGCTTATTATATTATACAAATGCCTTGAGATATGACATACTTAATCATCCGTTACGGAATAAAGCTCCTTGTTTATTTTTATGTTTTATCATAGACTTTGTGTTTCACCTCCAGAAACTGGACTATGGTGGTAAAGTTACCCTCAAAAGAAAGACATATTTGTATTTTCTGTGGAAAAACTATACACATGGGAGAAAATACTTATCTCTGAGTGCACACAAGAGACGGTTTCAGTTCTTGGTAAATTATCAGTTTACTCTAAACCACATCATATCTCCAGCATGACACTTGACTGAATTAAAGACAGTTTATCTTGCTGCAGTTCTTCCGACAACCATTAACAGGAAATCCAAACAATGTGATCAGGAAATAAAGTTTGTCTTGCAGAACATTATTTGCCCTTTTGTACTTCCACTGACTTCAAGGAATCGTTCACCCGTATCCCTTTTTGTTTATCTTCCTGTTTAGCCTCAGTGGTATCCACTCATCTGGATCGTTTTGGTTTTATGTTCCTCTGGACCAGATATTCTGAATAATCTACAGATTTTGCTGCCAATAGTTTTCTTTTGATACTACACTTTTTTTCCGTCCACAGCAATGTCTGTGGGTTATCCAGAATATTGGCGACTGAATAGAGACGTTTAAGTTTAAAAGGCACAATCTTTCTGGACTTTGTGATATATGAGAAAAATAATAACAATAATAATAAAATAAAAGCTATATACATGGCTGGATACTATGGATAGGCGTAAACCTGCACAACACAAGAGTTTTTTGTCGACCACACAAAATCAAAACAATATTTATCAGTGTAATAAAAGGGGGTGTTTATGACAAATCCCTGAAAAAATGTGTCCTCAGAATCATTTCTACATATTTACAAACACAAATAATTATTAATTATTGTCTTGTGACAGTAGAGGCCTGCACATGATTTGGCGCCTTCCCAAAAACGTTGGTAAAAGTCTGTTACTTCATCCTTGTTCAGTAGCATCAGTCTTTTCCTCTGTATGTGATGTTTGTGAAAGTAGATGTAGCTCCTTTGTATAGAGGATTGTGTCCCTGTTGGTCAAATACACACAAAGACACATTAGGTAAGGTTTAGTTTCATTAACACAGAACAGAGATGCTTTCCCTCTTTTGGTTTAGTTTCTAGGAAAATCCAAAAACATGCACAATAGTAAATAAAAGTTGAAAACTGTAATAGCAACTCAATTTTATTCTCCATACATAATACCCATCCTATACACATATCACAACTATAATGTGTGGCTAACCGTGTGTTTTTATCTCCGTTACTAAGTGAGCATCTTAAAACTACTGTGATTCTTTGCGGTTTCAGGCCTTTGGGGTCTGGGTGTGTTTTTGAGGCCACAAAGAGGCCTGTTACCAGTAAAGGCTAATTAGCGTTAGCTAATTTAAACCCAGCCCTTCCGTTAGATGCCTTTTGTTCTGCTAGGAGTAACAGCATGCTACAAAAATAATAAAAAACATCTTCAGAGAGCAAGCGTGAGAGGCTGCGTGTGTGGCCTTTGGTGTGTGTGTGAAGGTGCCATGTTTTAAAAAAGAGAAAAATGTAAGTGTGTCCTTTAAAAAGAAAAAAAACAATCTAAATCGCAGTTTTAAACATTTTGTGCAGCCCCTGAACAGCACTTAACTTTCAATATTTGCGTTATATACAATACTCCACTACAAATGTCTGTCAGGTTAGGAATGACAACTAGAAAGCTACTGCTTACTTGGCATCTATTAGCTGCCCATTAATGTCGTGGGAGAGACTTTCTGTCATCGATACTCGTGCTTTTAGCTACAGTTAGCAATTCCTAAGGACAATTGAGCAGTTTGATGGGCCAGCTCCAATCCCATGTTGCTTTGCAGAACTGGCACAGAAGATTAATTATCAGAGCTTGGATAGCAAAACATGGAATTTACAAATCTAGATCAATCTGATCCCGATTATTTCTTTTTTAACATTTGGGCCCTGGAGACCACACAGACGTCCATTAATGTCTACCTCCTTTATCATTCTATCCCAAACTTACAGGAGAGTTTGTCTAGGAAAGTGTGAAACAAACCAAGGCCTGTACAGTAAAATCAAACACCAGCCAGCGGAGAGGGGCACGTGACTGTGGAAGCCTATGAATGCAAAAGCCTTAAGTAACGGGTGGGACATAATAAGTCTCGACTTTTTCCCACTCCGTTTGGGCATGCACTGCTCATAAGGCTTTTCTCTCCCTTTATTGCTGTTTGTTGTTTTTTGTTTGCTGGATTTTTTGCTTTTATTTGATGCTCCATGTTCAAATAAATTTCAAACCAACCAACCAAGTAAGCCGAGCTGGCAGCCAACGCTGAGATGAAGTTGGCTGCAGAGGCTTAGTGGGCAAGTCAACTACCAGACTGCTTAAGCACATGGGAATTCAAGGCCAAGTCCAAAGTCAGGCCATCAAAGCCCTCTTCAGCGCTGCTCAACAGGGAAGCCACTGGCTCTGCATTAACCCTTTGAAACCTGAGGAAGATGGCTCAAAATCTTTCAAAAACATGGGAAAAGAGCACAGAGCAACGGAAGAAGAAATGACCCAAAAGATAGCAAGAAATAAGTTAAAACTACAATAAAATTGCCTGAAAATGTATTTAAAAAATAAAGTTAAAAAAGGAAATGACCTGGAAAAAGTGCTTAAAAAATTTAAATAGTTTAAAAAAAAAATAAAAAAAAGAGGAAATGATCAGGAGAAAGTGCTTAAAATTGTAATAATTTAAAATTATTATTATATAATAAGATTCCTGTGGGGCCCTCAGTCATATGCTGACTCCTGAAATTCATTAAAACTTTGACAACCGCTGATCTAAATGACTGTTGACACCACCTTGATTCCTATCTTAGTGTTGAACAAACAGCACATTGGAACATTTACACACACGTCGCCTCACGCTAAATTCACTGACCGTGTCCCACTTGGCACGAGCACGTTCTTCCTCAAATTTTGCAAACTCCCGTCTGTCATGGATGGTGACCAGCAGTTTCCAGATAAGCAGGGTCGCCAAGCCGAGGAACAAGATGGCTCCTGCCACAGACATAAGCACCACTAAAATGTCTGGACCCTTGGGGCAGTCTGGATGGAAGGAAGGGGAGATAAAGGAGTGAGTAAAGTGGACACACACAGGAGGATAAGCCAGAGGAAGTCTGATTTCATAATGCTGTTTCCTCCCTGTCTCCACATGGTTTTGATGTTTTCTGCAGCTCATTCCTCCATTAAATGCTATCAGTGTGCTTCTGAACTCCTGAAAATAGTCATACGGACCCCTGTCATGCTGGTTCCTTCTAGCATGAAAGACAGGTGCTTTCTTAAGGTCATCAGATCTGATTCAAGAGAAGGAGGGCAGCATATCAGTGTTGAGCAAAAGGCGATAGGACTTTTAAATACCAAAGACCAGAGAGGAGGATGGGCTGAAGTGGAAAGTAGTAACCTCACACTGCCAGGCCACAAATCTCCCCTCCCTCATTGTGGTCTGGCAAAACTCAATAGGAATTTGATTTGCAAAGGAAATAGATGACTGACAGTACTCTTTCTTTTCACGAAAGCCTTCCTACACCAGACTGCTGGGATGAGACATTACTTGTTTCACCCTTCCTGGTCATTTTTCCCATCATTAGCCGTTCCGGAAAACTTTTTCCTAAATTAACCACCAAATGAGTACCGAGTAATAGGATGTTCAGTGCTGACTCATTTGTCATTTTATGTCTACAACATCTAGTTCAAATAGTTGTTTCAAGAAAAAAAAAAAACAGGCCACATCATCATCTCCTAGTAGTTCAAAGATTGGGTTAGCCCCTAGATTCCAGGCATAATTAATTCTCAGTGGATGTTTTCTAAACTGAAATCTTGTTTCAAAATTTAGATGGGGATATTTTCAACATAATTCAACATACACTTATTTTTTATGTTGCTAAAACACTTCCCCCATCACAGCAGTACATTGCTTAGCTTCTGTGGCAGTATTCCTGTCTGCTTCTCCAAACTGGCCAAATGGCAAACAGTTGTCTACTGCATGTCATACACTGACTATGGTTAAGCACCTCACACAAACCACAAAAATCCAAACAATAAATTGGCTTTGTGAGGCTAGGAGAATAAAGGTCAAGGTTATAAACGGTCATTTAAAGGCCTAGAAATCATGTTTTCTTAGTCAACACTTCACCGTGAGTGAGTTTTCAGGTTTTTCTGTTTTGTCTGTGCTCTTCTTACTGGTTTGAGGGGGCGGGACTCAGTTGTCACACATTTTTGTACACCTATCAGAGTAAGTATCTCTATTTGTGTTAAAGATCACAGGAAGCACGAACTGAAGTCTGGCAACAATTTACTTTCTTCATTGTAAGTAAAAAAAAGTCTCACCTTTACACCTGTAGCCACCTGTGATGAGAGCCAGCTGGTCCATATGTGTGTTTGTTTGTTAGCCTGAATATTTGTCTATATATCTGTCTGTCTGTCTGTGATCTCTACAGAACACACATGTGTGCATGGTGGTGTTGGGTACCGAAATGGGGTAACCGGGGTGAACTTTCACAGCCTACATCAAAGCTTTACTCCTTTTCCTCTCTCGTCATTGCTGTCCACTATTTCCTGCTCTTCAACTGACCCTTTTGATCCCTACAGCCGCCACCATTATGGTCTATATACAATTCATGTTAAGTCAGTGCTAAGTACTTTTTTCTGCAACATTATTTATTTACTTCTATATTTAAAAAAAAGGTTTAGTCAACTTCGCAGCATGTTTGTTTCCAAACCCTCCTCACCTATTTATTTTTTTCCTTTGTAACACAGCTTTGTATTTCCTTTTTAAAATGTTCTCTACCCCTTTCTTTTGCTTACTAAGTCTCCTCTCTCTCCCTCTCATGCTTTCATTTGGAGGATATGTAGAGTCAGCGTGTTCCAAGAGGAGCTGGGCAGCTGTTTATGACCCTCTTTGACACGGCGGGGTGCCCCGTGTTCAAGGCAAACTTTGGTGTGCTTCTCTGCTACCCAGTTGTGTCTAAATTAAACACACACATTCATTAAAGGCAGAGCCAGGGACAGACTTTCTCTGCGGGCACTGGTGGTTATTATAGGCTGTTTTACCACCCCACACTCTTTCAATTTGGCCACTTAACAAGCACATGAAGGGCATGCAGTGGGGATGTGACAACTTGTACTTGAGAGAAGAAAAACCAAATGATTTGCAAAAGCGAGGACGTTTGCTAGAATGGGGATGCTTTTGTGGTTGTTGATTTTATCCTTGTTATCTGTTCAGTTCTTGCACTTACTGTCTATCTGACATAGTTGCTTCCCTTATCTCCTCCACATATAATCTTGAACACCAGTCTCCCAGGAGAAAGTCCTGTGGTTGTTTGACCCATCCACCACCCCAAACATCTCCTTATGCAAATTTTTGCTATTCATATTGCTTTAGTCTTTACTTTCATCAGCACATTCATCACATGATCACAGCCCCCTGGATTTTGTAGGTTATATACACATTATTGGCTCATTCTGCTTTACCTTGTTTATCAAAGCACTTTTTAAACTCTGTTTTTAAAGGTGCTATATAAATTAAGTTATTATTATTATTACATGGGTTATATACGAATTATGGTGCATTACTCTTCGTGGGTATGCCCTTCAAACACAGCATGAGGACTGCCTCATCATTATATTACCTTCAACATCTCAAACTTGTCAGTAAACACCTGCCTAAGCAGACACTGAGCAGCATTAGCAATTATTTAGAATGGTGTTTATAGCCCAATGAATTTTGAATCCAATATTCGCTCCTCTTTTCGCTCTTAGTTTTGTTCTCATCAACTCCTAAGGGAAATATCCGTCTCTTTAGTGGCTAAAACCTCCACCATTTTCACTGATAGTTGCTATCTTTATGTGTTTCCAGTTGTTTTGGAGTGTACAAGTGTGTGTGTTTATAAGAGCTTTTTTGCTGCAAATTAATTGCCTGAAAATGAAGTTCATGACAGAGGTAATAGGCTTTAAAACCAAAACAATGAGCTGATGGACACTAAATTCTCTGTTCAGCAGAAGAGAAGTGCAGAGTTTGATGCTATTTCTCTGTGGATTTGTCACTAGGAGTGATCCCTTTCACAATACACATAATTATTTGATCCATTCATCAAAATAGAAAATATTGTTTAGCACGGCTGTACATATTTGTTTCTTGCGTGCATGTAGGGTGTTTTCTCTTACCTGGCTCTTCAGCGACATACAAGATAGACTTGCCACTGGCGTCTTCATAGTACTGGAAACGCTCCAAGCAATCATCCTCATCTTTGTAAGTGCAGTTCACAGCATTTGTGTCATGGAGCACTGTATGAAAAATTAAGAGAAATTGGTTGTTCGGTTATTTAAGACATGTATCTCTTCACTTGTTTTTGGTCAAACAGATGCCTAAAAATCTTCAGAATGCGATGAAACACAGAATTTGTGGTCTTGTTTGTGAGATCTGAACTGAGTTTTGTTAATTCTATAAAAGCTTGTCTTGAAGTCCAGGAGGAAGATTTCATAAAATTTATTAACACAAACATTTCCATTCACATGATGATTTAAGAGGAATTTTTGGTTGATAACAACTCACTTCCTAATAATGCACCTCATAAAGGGTTTAGAAGTAGTAACTAATATTAATAAATCATTCACTAGTGGTTCATAGATCTGTTAAAAGCCACTTATAAGAACAACTTCTAAGTTGCCAGATTGTAAAAAAAACTCTGGCTAGTGTTTGTCCTCCAGCATGATGACGATTATTTTGGCTTATTCGCAAGCCTTGAAGCAAGAGACGGTGATTTTTGAAATAAGAAATCACATATTCTTCCTCTTACAAATGAGAAGTGAAACAGTAAAACACACTTTAATACATCAGCAGTTATGATTTCAAAGTCTCACATAGTTGGCATGAACAGTATCTTATAGGGGTTGGCAGTGGTGGAGCAGTAAACTAGTCGTGGATGAAATGGCAGCTGCAGCAATATGGGAACACACAGTCATGTGACAGCAGTCAAGCCTGCATCCCTCCCACGTCGATGTCCAAGTCTTTCTCAACGCTCACCTCAAACAAGGCAATGTGTTGATGTGTTGACCAACACAATGGATTTATTGTTCATGTGCCGCCACAGAACTACTGTTGTAATTTTGGTGATTCCAGTTCCTGTTTTTATCACAGTAGCTAAAAAAAGGATGTAGATGTTCTATTAGGAATTGTGAAATGTGATATGCTGTTGTTGTTCACCGTTATGGTGTTTATATGTAATGTTAAATATCTTGTGCTGTCATTTATGTGCTCGGGTGTGTTGTCAGGGTAACCCAGGTGAAACCTGTGTTACGTAATCTAAACTACTCTCCGCAACTGTCCACCAACAACGTTAGATGTAGATATTTGGCTTAATTTAGGCTGTGATGTCAGGTGACCAAAATTCCATTTCAGGAGTCTAATGTCCGGTCAGTTTGCTAAGAGATGCTGTTGTTATTTGTCAGTTTTAGGTTGTCTTGTTAAATAACAAAAATCTGAAGTCCTGAAATCAACACATCAACACAAAATGTCATCATAGAGTGTGTTTATATGGACATGAATAATCCATTTATGGATGGGTTGTTGGAGTATCCCATTTATGTGTTTGAGCATGTAAACACAATATTCTTTCCATAAGAAACTCAAATATGCTGGCTAAAGTACTCTAAAAGAAACTGAGATGTGTACACAAAATGTGAATAACCTACTTTCTCTGTGCTCATCTACGATGATACTATGATACTATGATACTCTATGCTAATGTCCACAAAACATGGATTTTTAACGAATTGTGTGTCCAATGTCTTTCTGACGTCCGGTGCCAGCTGAGTCTCTGCATCTATCTTACATAATGACGAGTCAACGACTATTATAAAAGTTTGCAACTTATGCCATTATTTTTGGTCAGCTGGGTGTCTCACCTATTTCAGGCACAAGCACAATCTCATCCTTGCAGATCCGAGAGCAGGTGTTGTCCTCAAACAGCTTCCCCCTCTTGAAGTGTTTGCACTCCACACACTCCCTTTAGGAAGAGAAACAGCCATCAGGACATCAGCTCTTTTCTAACAGCATGCTAGACACCGACTCCCATATCTCTATGTGCAGACTCACTTCTTCATGGTGCAGGCGTCAGGGCAGGTTGGGCATTTGTCACACGTGGCCCCGTAAGCACCGGGCTGGGTGCACTCACAGGCCCCGCACACACACTGGCCCCTCCCGCTGCACAGCAGACCCAGGTTGGACATACAGGTGTCAGTACGTCTGGAGCAGTTACAGTTCTCACCCTGCCAGTCTGGTGCACACTGGCAGAAGCCACAGTTACAGACGCCATGACCTGGAAGAGAAATGAAAGGAGGGCGAGAAAAAACCCATTAATTAGCTCTGAGATAAAGCTACTTTGACAAAGCTTTCATAACATAGTTTACTGGTATAACTTCCAGCAGATGTAAGGGTGGTATATGGAGTAAAATTGTGAAAATGGAAGTAAACAAACAATAAAGGAGAAGAGGACAATGTGACTGACTGAAATTCTGTGTGACAAAGAGGGTGTGGTGAGAGTTGGGAAAGAGGAAAGAAAAGAGCTTTTGGCATGATTATAGTTTAATTTATTGTGTATTGTTTCAAACAACCAAAATTTCAATTTCTTTGGCTCCATTATGCCATAAAATGGAAAAGATTTGCACCATTTACCCCAAATTCAGGACCCCTTTGGAAATGCTGGAAACTCCAGTAGAATTTAAAACAAAGTTCTGTGGCTTTGAACAATGTTTGCTGGTCAGAGTGAGTTTGTAATGACCGGCTGCGGCTTGTTAAGAGCTTATGAGTGATTTTACCACAAGCCTGTGTCATAATTTTCTGTATTTTCCTGTTGGCATGATGTGTTTTAACTTCTTTTAAGAAACTGCATCATTCCTCTTTATTTCTAGGAATATCAATCGCCTTTGCTTTGGGTCTGCAAGTAACGATTATTGTTGATGAATTTGTCGATTTTTTTCTCAATTAATCAATAAGTTGTTTGATCTGTAATGTCAGAAAACTGATCACTGTTTCTCAAACCCTAAGAGGATGTCCTCAAATGTCTTGTTTTGTCAATAACCCAAAGATTTTCAGATTACTGTCATAGAAGAGTAAAAAAAGGAAAATATTCACATTTA
This sequence comes from Plectropomus leopardus, assembly GCF_026936395.1. NCBI lineage: Eukaryota > Metazoa > Chordata > Actinopteri > Perciformes > Serranidae > Plectropomus > Plectropomus leopardus. Next base: position 13,884,290 of record NC_142194.1, read on the forward strand.
AAAATCTGGAATCAGAGAACTTAGTAAAAAAAAACAAACAACAAAACTCAACCCAATTATTCCATTATTCAACTAATTTAATAGTTGACAACTAATCAATGAATTGCTGCAGCTCTACTTTTAACCCCTTTTGTTCAAACTCCATGCTGGCCTATTGAAAATCAAGCTAGCGTTACACGCTACCAGGTTTTCATCCAGTGGTGCAAGTTCAATTTTTCAAAATGACAGATGAGTGTTATGTCTTGCTATCACATTTTGTTGCCCTTTATGTCTGTAGCTCCTGAATTTTGATCCCAAACACTGGAAAGCAGAAGTCATGTTTCTGTAACTGTTACAGAGCTAAAACCCATTTCATTGTGTGTCTGTGGTGTCTGGAATACTTTTATTTTTGGCTGTATGATTCAGTGTGTGTGTGTGTGTGTGTGTGTGTGTGTGTGTGTGTGTGTGTGTGTGTGTGTGTGTGTGTGTATGTGTGTGACTTTGCGTCTATTGGTTTGTTGTTTTTCCATGTATCTATGTGTGATGTGTGCATGTAAGAGTGACAATGCAGAAAACATTGTGGGTTATTGCTGCAAAACAATACGCAGATAAACAATGAGACAGGAAGCTGCTGGGAACTGGATAAAGTATGATCCATGAACAAACTGTCATTACCACTTGACCACAAGACCGCTGGCTTTTAATTAGACCATTCTGTGGGGGGAAGAGCATGGACTATAGTCCTTGCTGTGAGTAAGGTATTTCAAGACAACAGCGGACTGTGCTGTACACACACAGTTCTCTCACACATGGCCCTTTTCTTACCAAACATGGGTTTATTTTTAGACTTATTACACCACACCAGCAAATGAGTAAGCAGAAAGGTATTTTCATGTTAATCTATGGTCTTTGGGGAATACAGCAAAAACATGTCTGTGTGAGAGCAGCAGAGGGGGGTTCAGTGATACATGATGTCTGATGTGATGATGCTTGAGGCAGTCTGTGCCAAAAAGTGTGCAATTAACAATGCTCAATTAAAATATCCTACAGTTTCAATACCAGATCACATATTACAATACTAATACGTAACTAAGAAGGATTGCCTACATGAAGTGGAATACTTGTGATAGACCTGTAAATTTTTCTCCATGATCCTTGTTCTTTTTGTCCTTTTCTTTGTGTCTGTGTTAATCTTGCCATCTTTACAGGAATAGTTAGAAATGTAGGGAAATACACTTATGCATTCTGGGTTTTTTTAATAAGTTAGAAAACTGATACCGCCACTCTAACTCAAGACCAGCCAGTATTCTTTTCTTAGCATAAAGACCAGAAACAGGGTGAAACAGATACAGTTTTCAAAATGGACAAATGAGATTTTATGTTTTAATTAGTGAGATTTAGAGATGCTAGTAGGTGAGTTTTTTTTACCTTTCTACTAGAGCTGGGCAATATATCAATATCTTATCAATATCATGATATAAAACTAGATAGCATCTTGGATTTGGATACAGTAATAACAGCTTTCACTACTATTGATCCATCTTGGATGTTGAGGTTGGTGAGGATCTTGGACCTTTCTGAGTCGGAAATCCGACTTCAGGTGGGAGATCCATTTAAAAACTGTGACTGGGAACTCGGACATTCTGACCTCCCAGTGCAAATCGAACAAACCATTGGACTAGTGCTGCCATAGTACAGGCAGAAAATGTGACAAGATGAGTGCAGACAGGAGTGCAAATGCCAGAGAGGAACTGGTGCCTAAAAAAAACAGCACATCAGCCGTCTGGCAATATTTTCGATGCAGATGTCATGGCACAGGCACAGGAACTGTGCAAGACTGATTAAAGAACTAAGTGCTCTTTAATACCTGCTTAGTTAATGCAAGTCATTATTGCAATATTCAACTTCATTATTCCCTATTTCCTCATTATTGGTGGAATTTATCATAAAATACATAATAAACATATAACCTCTAACTGTGAGAAATGAAAGCAAATGAACTACTATAAAACAGAGACTTACATCCATGGTTATGTATGGTCTAACGCCTCCTTTACACAGCTAATCCCACATTTAAAAGCTGCCCATAAGATCTCAATTACAAACATCCTCAGGGTAACATCATGTGTTTTGACTTGATGACATACTGTCTTTTAAAACACCAGGAGGAGGATCTTGAGGCTCTGAATTTAAGCTCTTAACAATTACCAAACAAACTCATTCCAACTGTTTAAAAAATCACAACCGCGAAGGAGAAACTTTGAGAAAAGTGAGAGTCCCCTCTGACCAGAGAGAGCTACCGTCATACTTAAAAAAGCTTTATTTGTGCACGAATCCTGTCGAACTCCGTGATATGAAAGCTCGGCTGGGCTGACAAAAACATACAACCTGAGCTTACACTCACACACGGTGCACACACTACACCGTATGTTTATTGGGAGTGGAGCCCATGTCCTGGGCAGAGGAGAGAGTTGTTATTGCATGTAATTCTTCCCAGATGAGGTGGGTGGCAAGTCAGTGTGGTGAAGGGTGACTGCCAACCCCGACTGCAAAGGTACACACTCTCTCTCTGAAACTCCACCACAGACACACACAAAGTTCTCGACAGTCAGGGGTCTATTTTTACATCCTTTATATTATGACCCTCATGCATTGTGTGTGATGCTGAAGTAATTTAAAAGGAGTAGTTTAATATTTTAGCAAATGCACTTATTTGCTTTCTTGCTTTCAAGAGTTAGATGAGATCAATATCACCCTCATGTCAGCCTGTTTTAAATGTATATAATACAATAAGAGGGTTAGCCTAGCTTAGCGTGCCATTAAAAATCCTGAAAACAGCTTTGTTTGGGATTTTCAAGAAGTCACTGCACAAGGTCAAAAGTTAGTGTGGCATACATAGCCTATCCTAATTCTAATTCTAATACTCATTCAGCTTCAGACATTCAGGCACTTAATTACAAAACAAGTTCATCATCTCTTACCTGAGCACAGTTCCCCCTTGTAGCGCAGACAGTTGAAGTCGTCACACTCACACAGCTTTCCCCAGACTTTTCCGAAGTCACTGCTGTGGCACACGCACTGGCCACACACACAGTCTCCACGGCCGCTGCAGATGGCAGACTGAGGTCCTCCAGAGCCTGAGGGTCCGCTGCAGCGGTCCTGCTCTGTGGGGTTATAGTCACCCTCTGCACACTCGCAGTGTGGCCCTAAGCGACCCGGGTGGCACTGGCAGATGCCGCACTCGTAGGTACCGTTGCCGTGGTTGCATTTGGGGCTGTTGGGCTGGGCTTTGTTCTGGCACTTGCAGTCACACTCAAAGGTGACGGTGATGGAGAGGGCGTCCTTGAAGCCCACAGGCTTAATGATGAAGGTTTTCTTCTTCTGTTTGGGGCAACCGCGAGCTCTGGCCTCCACACTGAAAGAGACCTGGGTAAGAGGAGAAAGTTGAAATTGTAACTTGTGGAAAGAAGTATTTGGTTCAAACTTATTTACAGCCCTGTCTGCTTGTCTTTTTCATGTGAAAGATTCTGTATACACACATTTTACAACAGATCAACGCTTCTGTATAACCCTGGTGTTGATTACGTAACATGTAAAAGCACTTTAATTGTTCAGTTAAAGCTCATTTAATAGCCGTTCATGTTGTCAGCATTGTCTAACAGCACAAAGCCCTGACACAGGGAATGCCTCCATATGTATTTAGTCAAAGTAATTGTTCATTCAGCGCTGCATCCAAATCTGGTAAATGTCCAAAAGTGGGCAGTTACTACATGTGGAGAGACAGCCATATATGGCAAAAATAACAGGGGCTGAGGCAGGGAGAAAGAAATGTTTGGAGGCCAAAAAATGTCACCTGGAGTGAGGAGAGAACGAGGAAAGGAGCCAGAGAAGCTGTGATAAAGCAAAAATGCAAAATAAAAGAGGAAAAGAGAACTCTATAAGCAGACAATTTGCTCTAAATGGAGTTGGCATAAGACAAATGGAAAGAAAAGAAAACATCAACTAAGGAGGACAAGCTCAGAAACAGTGCTGATACACTTTTTTTCCCATTATCTTTAACACCATGAGGAAATGGGGGAAATCCAACTTTAAAGACACGTATCAGCCAGAAGGGAAACGGAAAGAGACCAAAAATAGGGTGAAAAATAGTACATGGAACTAATATGTTATTTCTGCAATCAAGATATGATGATCAGCAGCCCCTGATAGATAGGAAATGTTGGCTAAGGGTGAAAAAGTTGATAAAAATGTTTTCTTGCAAACCTAACTTTGACCATTAGGGATGTCATGGTTCTCTAAATCCAAGCTTTGATTAGACTTTTGATTTTAAGGTTATGAATCCATTTAAATGTATTTATTTAACTTTTTTACAGTCATTGTTAAACTATCACATCTTGATTTGTAAAGATCAGTATATCAGTCTGCCCTGACAACTACCACAGCCATTTTTCAAAATATTTCTGTGATAGTGTGATATAACACTATAACACTTTAGTACCAGAATAAGGCTATATGGACAAATTTATATGATTTATTTAAAATGTAATACCAACAACTCACTTCACCGGTCAATTGGAAACAAAAAGAAGAGCCACTAAGTAGCAGAATGGTATCACACAAAGACAGCTTTAGTTTCCTCCACTAGATCTTTGCTTCACTAACAGAGCCTAAAAACTGTATTTTCTCTGTCAACAACGTGCTCGTTGTTTACATAACTCAAAGAGAAAGTAACATGTTGCAATGCTGGCGTACGGAAGCCCTAAGCGGACGTGTTTTTTTTTTTTTTTTTACAAGCCGTTTTCTCGATATAACGAGATATTATCTCGTTATAACAAGATATTATCTCGTTATCTCGAGAAAACGAACTTTGTTTTCCCGAGATATTAAGTCGTTATCTCGAGAAAACGAACTTTAGTTTTTTGGTTTGTTTTTTTAAACTTTATTGAATGAACGTCAGAAGAAGAAGTGGCGGGTGGATGATGTGACAGCAGGTGCCGTGCGGTGTTCAGCACGGACAATTGCGTGCAGGTTCTCGCCCCTGCACGTACCAAAAAGCACCGGAGCAACAGTATAATAATCTAGTTATGATTACTGATGAATTTGGGTGATGTGTTCCTGTAATTATCATCTTACCTTGCGCATTTGTCCGCGCTGAACACCGCACGGCACGTGCTGTCACATCATCCACCCGCCACTTCTTCTTCTGACATTCATTCAATAAAGTAAAAAAAAAAACAAAAACAAAAAAAAAACAAAGTTCGTTTTCTCGAGATAACGACTTAATATCTCGGGAAAACAAAGTTTGTTTTCTCGAGATAAGGAGATAATATCTTGTTATAACGAGATAATATCTCGTTATATCGAGAAAACGGCTTGTAAAAAAAAACAAAAAAACACGTCCGCTTAGGGCTTCCATACTGGCGACTTCATAAAGCCAGAACATTTTCCAGTTCTGTTGTTTCTCCTTCGTCTCTAACTTTGGCAGTGGCCATTGTGTCTCTAAAAGTGCTGTTTTTTGTTCTTTTGATGCACACTGGGGTGGTGGGTGTGGGGTGCTGGGGGATGGCCAATCCTGCTTTTGGTAACAGAAATCGAAAGCTCATTTCAATCAATTTTCAAGTTCGAGTCAAGATTGTGGCACCTATAGTGACCATACTGTGTATATACAGCAGCCTTTTAGCCTATTGTGCCAAAAAAAAACAGACGATATATATTTTTTATTTTTACAAACACTGCATCTTTACACTTGTGCAGCAATCTGCCTTATCTATACTTTCTACAGGATGTTGACCTTACTTTTAGAAAAAAAGAGAATAAGTGGATTTATCTCATCAAAGGTTAATTTCCTTACCATGGAAAAGTAAAACTTAAGAGATGAATGTGAGATGTGTCTTGTTGAGGAGAATGCTTTTTGTCATTTACCTCTGATAAAGTAAAGTGTAAGAGCACATAAAGGAATAACAACAACACAGGGGAGTTTTAACACTAGTAAATATGGATACAGCTGTCTTACAGCCAATTTAAACAACATCACAACACTGGTTTGGGGTCCTTGTTATAATTGGGATATACTGTATGTTATTTACAATTCATGAAAGTAAAATAACCACAGTGATGCAATAACCTGTGTTGAAGAAGACATTACCTCATTTCAAAGGCTCATGGGCCCAAACAGAAGGAGGGGTATGGACTGACCGTGTCTCCTATCTTGAGTCCAGAGCAGGACTTGAGGCCGGGGATGACCTCTCCGTTCAGACAGGTGGCATTGAAAGACAGGGACAGCTCCTCCGGGACACCTTGAAGTTCCAGCTCCACCTTGGAGCGGATTTTCTGGCAACAGCAATGAAGGAAAACAGCAGGAAACACATGCACATGTCAGGTTGTATAGGCGTGTGCCATGAGGCCAAAACTGCATGCTAATGTCATGCTTTAAAAGTGGTTATGCTGAGCCAAATCTAATACTCAGATCAGGAAAACCAAAATCCGACATTGCTGGTTGTTATGGGAAAAGAATAATGTACTTTTACAAGACAATCAAAATAATATCTTTATCCCAATCTGTGTGTATGACGCTTAATTTTACACTAAAGTTTTCAATGAATCCACCTGCTCTCTGCATAAAAAAACCCAGAATAAAACATAAACAATGAAACACAGCCAGGAGTCTTCCTCATTTGGTCAGCTTCACACTTCGGCCATTGTGGAATTACTAAGACTTTGGCTCGACTGCGTGTATGACTCAGACACTGTGGGTGTGTGTCAGCAAACACATGTCATCCCCTGAAACACTGTCTAGTCTAAAGTGTGTGTGTGTGTGTGTGTGTGTGTGTGTGTGTGTGTGTGTGTGTGTGTGTGTGTGTTACACTCACAGCGTAGGCGTTCAGTATGAGCTGAATAACATTGCCTGAGTCGTTGGACAACGTTCCTACTGTGGTGCCAGGAATCAGCTCACTGTAGTTCTACGTGACAGAAAGACAGACAGACTGGAAGACTGTTCTTGTGTGTTACAGTTAGTGAAACTATTAATAATAGTAGTATTAATAATAGTTAATCGCTATTAATGGCATATTTCAATTCCATTACTTTACATTTCAAAACAGTTACAAAGTCCACACTAACAAGGAGGAGCAATTTTTACCAGATTGTCTTGATTGGGAATCAAATGACTGTATAAAACTGTATGGGACTAACATAAAGGGGAGACTCATGGGTACCCACAAAACCCATTTTAATTTAGATATCTTGAGGTGAGAGGTCAAAAGACCCCTGTGAAATGGCCATGTTGTTTTCCATAGCCAAAATGTAGCCTGTTGTCTGTTGATATAGTGCATCGGTAAGCATTACGTGCATTTATATGTGTAGTCACAAAGCATTATGAAAGAGTTACGATTCACATAATGCATAATAGATGTGATCTTTATAGAAAGTGTTACCAAACTTTTTCTTTGTTATCCAGTTACAAAGGTGGACAGTTAAAGGCAGAACAAGTACAAAAAGGGAACAAGATGACAGTTACTTTGACTGTTACGAGATAACACTCTGGTTGCAGTGGGTTTACGGTATGAGATATCAGTTTCACCACAAATAATCATATAAAAAAGACCCTAATAAAGCAGAAGCATGTCATACTCTAACTCATGCCTACCCAATGTTCTCAAATTCTTGACCTATTTTTTCTTTTTAAACAATGAGTTCAAATTTAATATGCATTTCCCCAAATTCTCTGTAATTCCTGTGAATAGTTAACAGTTAAAATGTAAAAATGTTCCCAGTTTAGGAAAATCTTGCTGTGTCTGAACAGTGTATAACAGTGCTTCATACTGAGGTTCCATTCTTCCAATGCAGGATCCAAGAATCTCTGTTTAAAACCAGTGAGGTTTGGAGGACTTCAGCTCCAGTGTGTTCAAGATGAGATGATTACCGAGTTTCAGTTTCAGTTTAAAAACGTTTTGAACAAAGTCAAATGCTTGAACTGCAGAGCTGCTGACCTGGTACAGAGGAACCACCGGGTTGGTGACAGCAAAGATGAGATTGATGTTATTCTCCGACATCTTCTCTGTGATCAGAGCGAGAGATGGGTAATCCTGTGAGGCCAAACCGGACGGTGTGGTTAGCACACGCACACATAAACACTGAAATGTTCCTTTTCATGCTTTACCTGTTTAAACAAAGACTTTTATTGTCTCTACTACTCATACTGTTTCTGTCTACTGTCTGTGCACCAAACACGCACTTACAGGAGACACTAACCATGATGGTAGACATGCTGTACATGTTGTCAGAGTTGAGGTGGCACTGGCCATCGTTGGGCTGCACGATCCCAGCCAGGCGACCATCCAGAGCCACGTGAGTCTTAGCATCCGAGGTGAAGATCAGAAGGTGAGATGCACCGGGGCGCCAACCGATCTGCTCCTAATTTCCAACAACAAGCATTGACCGATTAACTTCTGTTTTAATTTCATCATCTAGTTCTTCTTTTGAAAATCATAAAATGTCTGATAAAAAAAGACTATAACAGATATGTGTGAGACAGCAAATGTCTCTCTCTACCTTGCACACAGCAGCCTGGATGATGGCATCAAAGCCTCCCTCTGGGGCATCTCGGTTCCTGGACACCATCTGCTTCTTCACTTCCTCTGTGAAGCGGCCCACCTCCTCCGTCAGGGACAGAACGTGTTTGTAACCGAACTGGGGCAGGCAGGTGGTGTTGATGCTGTCAGAGAAACAGAGATCAAATGATCAGAGTTCAGTAGAGCTGCTGTCAGCTTGTTCATTCATCTTAACTTCTGTATGCCATTGTAAAATATATGTTACCTCTACAAATTATCAGAAGCTGTACAATTATTGATTTGATACTTTATTAAAGGGGGGATAACCTGCTGTTAAATTAAAAATAATCAGGCTTATTGGTTTTGTATGTATTGTACTTATTATTTATACATAAAAAAATGACATGTAGTTTAAAAATACTACATAAATACATTTTTTAAATTTTGTTGTGTGACATATTAGCTGCAATTTTTAGACCTAGCTGCATTCATGCATTCATTTTTAAAGGTAAGCTTATATATTTTTGAACTAGGTACATTATCTACCCTGTTTTTGTGTTCGAGTGATTTTTGTGTAATTGGTCTAGTATTAAGCGACTGCTGCAGCTGCACCGAAATAAGCTGCAATGTAATTTCTATAGGCAGTTGTGCACTGTCATTTTACATCCACTTAAAGTGCTCCTTTTTGCTACTGACAGGCTAAGATCCTTATGATAAGTGTCTGGCAACATTATGGAAAGGATCTAAAAAAGAAATGAAACATTTTTTCTTACCTTCTGCTGATTGGGTCTGTTAATGTGTGTAACCAAGTCTCGATCAAGGAAAAAATCTTTCCGACTTTCCACATTGTCGAAATCAGCTAAATATTCAGCCATGACAGTGGAAATCATTGTACTGCAACACAACAAACTCTTCCAAGCTATCCTCTCTGCAACGCTGACTCCACACTTGTTCTTCCTGCAACAAGTCGCCTCTTGCGAGATTTCGGAGGGAGACTTCTTGAGCGGTACTTGGTCAACATAACTATCAAACCAGCAAAAGGTGAGAAAAAGCAATTCATTTCTCTGAAGGGTCTTTTTCGAAATGTTGTCAGAAACTTAAAATAACAATCTGAGCCTGTCAGTGGAAAAAACAAGCACTTTTAAAGGATGTAAAGTGACGGTGCACAGCTGCCCATGTGGCCTATTTTGCTCAGTGGCTTCAGCACTCTCTCACTCAATTCTGGACCAGTTTTAAAAGCTGTTTTTCTTAAGCAGAAATCTGTGGGAAAATAGGATCCATGTTGAAAAATACAGAAGTTTTCCTTTAAGCTAAATGCCAAGTGACATCTTGACATAACAGCTTTTCAATTCTACTATCATGTTAAAAAAGAAGACTAAGGCTGTGAGGCTGTACTTCGTCACAGCGATGCTTTGGACTTAATGCTAACATCAGCATTACTGACATGCTCATAATGACTCACATGCTGATGTTAAATATAACATTAGAATTCACCACTTTCATTTTGCAAGTTAGCATGCTACAATTAGCTTATTAGCACTAATCGCAAAGTACAGCTGAGTCTCATGAGAGTTTTACATTTACTTAAAACCGCAAATGTCAACCTCATGATGGCAGCAGTGGAAAAGTGGATCACCAAAGTCATCAGGAGTCATCTTCTAGGGGCAATGAATGTTTGTTAAAAAAAAAACAAGTAATTCAATAGTTCAATAGTCAGATTATAATAACCTGTTAATATTCATAACTTACAGTTCACTAATCCCCACAGATTTCGTTTCTATGTGTGTGAGGGTGTGTGCATTCAAATTCATTCGAATGAACAGCATATCATTTTAAATATGTTCAAACTTGATTAATGGAAAAAGTGACCGGCCATATCCCTACAGACTGTTTGGAACAGTTTACTTTTGGTTGGTCTGACTCTTCTGCGCTGCTTGTGGCCCCCGTCCCTGTATTACATATTACTGAACTGAAATTCTCCACTTGTCTTATCTTTTATCCAAACATTCCTAGAGGCTGGAACTCTGCAGACTGTGCATACAGCGGGAAAGTAAATGACCCCAAGAGACCTTAAACCACCAACCTCAGAGGGGCCTTTGGGCGAGGCTACAGCAGTTTGCATTGGGACGCTATTACTCTTCGGGCAGATTACCTGCAGCTGATTCAGAGCAGCTGACCAAGCACTAGGGAGCAACTGTAAGCCTTTAACAAGTGCTGTGACTCTTAGCCTGCTTGTATTTTTACTGTGCAACACTGTGTTTAAAGTTGCTCTCACAAAAATGACATCATCTGCATAATGAAGCTACTTCCCACATGCAGACATAAACATCCACTGAAATCAACACCAGTGGGTACCTATTAGGAATGCAAAACATTGTTAGGATATAGCCACTAAAAAAAAAACTTTCCATTACAAAGAAACCTGGATTCAGTTTATGTGCTTATGTACAGACAAAGAAATCTGTTTAAAGGGCCTGTTGTATTGTGCAAGATGGTTGAATAAAACACCCATGAGGGTGCAAATACTTTCTGATGCCAATCTCATTTGTGTTTTACCTGTAGCAGGGGTTTGTCACAGCCTCTTTGGGGGAGATGAACATGTAAGGCGAGAGCGGCTTGTCCACAAAAGCCCCAAAGCCCATGCGGAGGTTGCTGGTAGTGCGATTCATGGCCTCGGCTAGGCCCCTGCCCAGCGTTCTCAGGCGGAAGAGGTCATCGTTCATGGAGTAGGAGAGATCCATGAGGTAGTAAAGGTCCACAGGGTAGTCGTCTACCTGACGCACCTTCACTGTGAAGCGCTTAGCATCATCTTTAAGGTGAGATAAAGAAATACCTTTTTAAAGGTATGCTATGCAGGATTGTCAGGTACTTTTTGTAGAAATGCTTGGCAATGGAAACTAAAGTAAAAGAACTTTAATTTTGCATTTTGCCTCACTATATATGCATTGTTTTTTTTACATTGTCTCCTTCTGCTTATGGTCTGGCACCTGGTCACTACCTTTTTATTAAGTGCTGACCTCATCTGAGCATGCCCATAAGCGTTCCCAGTAAAGAAACTAAGAGTACAGAGTCTCTGCAGAAAAATACAATCGGTTGACTCTTCTTTTATGTGACTATGCTGGGGATAAATACGACTTGTAATAAACTGCACCAGTTGTGTCAGTATTTATAAATGGATGTTTGTAAATAGTTTTGCTGTAATAAAATGCTGACCCCATGACTTCCAATTCAAAAAGAAAATTCTCCTTTTTTTGGATTCTTTGGTCACCGTGGATGAGTGCACAAAAAACAAAGTTTTCTTTGAGAATTCAACTTTACATGGTGTCATTTGTTTACTTCTATTGTAACAATTGTATGTAATTCCCCTCTTAAAACAAAATCTCTCTACTGTGGTATGTCAGAAACTTTATCCCCATCAGTGGTGCAAAAAATGCAAACTCTGACGGTAAACCCCACCTGGCCTGAGGGTGATGTGTAATTTCTGAGGCTTTATCTGGGTGACGTCTTGCGTGGCCCCCGATGCCTTGTTGCTGAGGGGCCGGTCCTCGATCACCTGCAGTCTGCTGGTCGGAGACTCCATAGCTGATGGGGTACAGCCCGCTGCTACCAGGTTGCTCTTCAGATCACAACGGGAGGAACTGGCCACTCCCTGGCCGAAGTCCTTATGGAAGAGGCATTTTTCAAATTTAATACAGAAAAGCAGATTCAGCCTCCTTGCTGGTTCGGAAATACTTTAATGTGATAAAAATTCACTCAAACATTTTTTTATTTAAATAATTCCCATCTGTTATACAGCTGTGTTGAGAGAGATGGACATACTGGATTCATTTGAATGGGGAAGTCCAGAAATGGCTCAACATTATGTTTCTATCAAAAACATCTTCTAAAGTGAAGACACACTCCAACATATCTCCGACAAACTCTGGACTTACTGTATAAAGGCAAAGTCTCACAGTTCAACCAATACCTCTTGACATTAAGTCTCAGCAACAGTCACAGTGAAGTCATTCTGAGAAAATTTTACAGCTGAGTGAAATGTTGACTGTGTCAACTCCCAGTTTTACAATGTTAAATCATTGCGCTCATTATTTGAAACCAGAAAATATGACTTAATCCACATTTGGTTATAAAGTTTTGACCTGTCTTAAGTGCCAGGAATCAAAAACCTACACATTTTCAAATAACTAATGTGGGCAGTACATGTAAGTGAAGTGTGGTTAACTTCCCTCCATCTTACTCCCTGCTCATCTCTAAGCTCAAATCTGCTTTCTCTAAGGCTGTTGCTCAAACTACAGATTGTACTTATACATTTTCTTATGCCCACCACTACGGACACAAAGATTATAGAAACATATTGAGACTCGCCCCGTCTCTCTTATTCTCTCAAAGTCAGACTTAAACTATAAAACTAAGCAGTGCTGGTCAAATATAAACCAAGACTTTGTTACTGTATTGCTTATTTCTCACTTGAAAAGTTTTCAGTCATATTTTAGTGCACTGTTTAGCTGTTACCTGAGAATTTGTAAACAAGAAGGTTGAGCCACAATAATGCTTGTATTGTAAAAACTGAGATTAAATGGTATAATGAAGAAGTGCTGATTAGATTTAACCAAGATTCTCTAACTGTGTTGCCTATTTCTTGCCAATGTTTTTTTCAGAAACACATTTTAGTTTGCTGTTTAACTTTAATTCGAGATTGTGTATTTCCAGTCGGCCAAGCTTGCATTATGTCACCTACAAGAGGGAGAGTTTATTTGTCTGCCGTGGCGCAGTGCATTCTGGTAGTTGTAGGTTTTCCACCTCTTGCTTGCAAAAGCAAATGTCACAGCTCTTTATTCTCTTTATTCTTTGGTCATGTAGCACTAATTTCAAAAGTGTTTTCATTTTTCTACTCCATAAACAACCTAGTTTTATTAAAAGACCATCTTTCCAGCAGTGAAATATTTCTTTAACTTTATAATTTTCACCTAAATGATGTTCTCAGTTTAAAAAAACAACATATTTTCAACCAGATTACACGGCTGATGAGGAGATCTGTACCACCCTGCACCAGCAGCTCATTGCCTGAATGAAGTGAAGTGGAAAAGGAACCAACCTCCTGGAAGCACCACGCACAGCTGGGGTGAACAGCCAGACACTGCTTGCATGTGCTGGCCCCTCTCGAGGTGCAGACGTTTGAACCTGTAACCAAAAATTAGGTTAGTTTTTTCAAATGTACAGCAATTATTCAATGATAATGTTCACCTTGTTTATTCAAAATAAACCGATAATAATTCTATGAGATGTGGCATCAGAATTTTGGTTCATTTTTTGGCAAAAAAGATTAAGACTAAAAAGAACACGTTATATATAAAGTGTTTCTTTTAGGCATAGGCAGTATATCAATTTTATATGGTATCATTATATGAGGCTGGATATCATCTTAGATTTCGGATATCGTAATATCATAAATGTTGTCTTTTCTTGGTTTCAAAGGTTGCATCATAGTAAAGTGATGTCATTTTCTTCTTACTGGACTATTATTACTGTTCAGTTATTATCACTTAGTCACTAAATACACATTACTTATGATAATTTATTAAAAATACCACTGAGTAAATATTTTTTGAAAACACCAATGGTCAACCCTACAATATTTTCACATTATTAATGTATTTGGGCAAAATTATTGTGATATTGGATGTTTTTCCATATCATCCAGCCTTTGTTTGTTAAAGAAAATTTGATAATTAAACCTGTATTTCTTAACAGTTTGACCCATCTGAGACATTTCAGATGGATATATGATTAAAAGTTTTCATTCAATACATATGATGCGTCCTTGTGCATTCCCTCACTGACATAACTCTAATTTTTTCCTTAAATGCAGGGGAAAATTTCAGAAAAACAGCACATAAAACTTTAACTGTAGGCATATTGTACTGTCCAATGTAGAAGCATGCTGAGGACATCATTTTAAAGTCTAACTAGTTGAAAACTTGTCCCATGTGTCTCCCCCCTGCGAAATCTGGCACTGAAAAAAGTTCTACCGCAAAAACATGAAAACAACAACAACAACAGAAAATGCGATCTTACCGCAAACTCCTGTTATTCCCGTAAAGATGAAAACAGCCATCCATAGTATCCCTATTGCCGGGAGAGCACCCATCCTGGTGCGGGCTCTCTGAGAGGACGGAGCCTGCTGCCAACCAGCTCTGCTGGAGTAGAAAAGAGCAAGAAAAAAAATCATCTACAATCGACACAACTCCAAATAGAGTCAAATGTCTTAACACCACCCCCTCCTCTCCGCTCCGCATCCACAGCTCTCATTATCATACTATTAACTGTAGTGGGCGGGAAAAGCGCAGCATCCAAAAGCTGAGTGAGTTTTATTTTGGTGGAGGGCAGAGCTGAGCATCAAACACGTGACATACTGTGGGCTATAGCTGGCATGTTGTTGTGCGCTCTGGTATCTGATGAAAAGCAGCCGAATATTTACTACATATCGCATAGGATATAGCATAATGTACAAATATTGTTAAATATACGCATTTTAATTAAAAGGAAAAACACATTAGGTTTTGGAAAAACGGAGTCAAAGTGTAATTTCACACAACAAAAAGTGGGGGAAATGTAGGTTTTATTGGCTGGAACAATGAATTGAGATGTGTAGGCTTCATTGTGCCTTGCAAATAAACAACAGGCTTAATATAAAGTTCACATTAACTTTAATTGTTTATTTCGCGTTTGCACTGGTAAACGCTGCCCACTATTGGATGTAAGCTGTAAAGACAAGTGTCACTCCTTGGCTGTGGGGTAAAGTCAGATAATTTGACACTCTTTTTGGTAAATTGCCAAGAAAACCAAGTAAAATTCTGAAGACAACCATGTATTACTTTAAGAATGTGCTATGCTATATTTCTAGAAAGAAAATATTTTGCCAAGTAAAATATTTTAAGAAACTTTGGACCTTCAAACACATCAAGAACCCCTACCTTACTTTGATGACATGTTCAGAGAAAATGGATACAATATTTATTTTTAAGTGGTCAAATCCATATATATTAATTACAATACATATTATTAATTACAAAAATATCCTCCAACCTTCCTGCAATGCTTTCCCTGTTCTTTTGCTACTTGTTTCTTTGGTGCCATATTGTCTACAATGGGCATGCACATGTGGACTCATTACATCAGAATGCTCTTTATTGTCATTATACAGTGTATAACGAGATTGGAGATCTCGAGATTACATCCTCTTGTGATGATGAGAGCAGTACACAATAGTATAACTCATGACTTTATAAAACCCCTTTCCATCTAAAATGAAATCTGTCATGAAAATATCTGATTATCAGTCTAACAGTATCCTGCAACCATTTCTGGTGTTACCCTCCTTGTTGTTATAGCTGCAGCACTCGTATTACCAAAAATTGAAAATCAACATGCCATATAGCTTACAGTCATCTCAGACCAATCAAAATTATTGTTTCATGTAAATAACATTTGTAGCAACAACTCAATAGTGTTTTTGGTGATTGGTTGGTAACGAGTAGATGTAAAACCTCATTTGTCCCATTTTACCTCATGTCTCACATTACCTTACTTCACCCTAGTTTTATAAATGCCATGAATGACCAAATAATGACTTCAAATAATGTTGGAAAAAGAAACATTGCCTAACATTTAAACAGAAAAGTCAAACTTGTTCTTGTTAAAAATACATCTGGTTGTTGTTTGTAATAAAATGGGTGCTTTTGGAAGCCAAATGGGACTTTGTTGCCCAAATGCAGAAAGAATCCCTCTTATTTTACAAGCTGTATATTTGCTCTGGAACCACAGTGACTTAAATTAAAGCTTGATAATTGGCAAGAGCCAACGTAGACTAATCAGAGTGGTTGTTGCACATTATCCTATTGGCTACTCATGTTCTTGCCTCTTTTCTAACCCTCTTCTTTTCCCTCTTTGCTTTGTTTGGAAGAAAGGTGCATCTGATTTACATGCACATGTCAATTTTGGCGACATAAATGGGTCAACTAAGACCTTCAGACAAAATAAAAGCTTATTTTTATGTAGCCTACAGTGCATGTTACACTTTTCTAAAATAAACAGTCCTATTAGTCTGAAAGACAAATGGATATAGACATAGATATCTGATTCTATGGGTTTATGTATGATAATGGCTAAATAATGAGTATTATCACCCTACATACCTATTGTCCATGGCTGAAGTACCATTTACATCCACCAGATGTCATGTCCCTACAGCATGTGTAATCTACAAATGATGTATTTGCATGAATGTGGATCACATAACCTTTCAGTTTGACTCATTTAAGTTTCCCGCTTGTACTTCTTTAAATCTCATTAAAGGGACAGTTCTCTCCAATGTAAAAATTAACATTGTTCCTCTTACATGTGGTGTTATTAATTAGCCTAGATTGTTTTGGTGTGAGTTTCTGAGTGTTGGAGATATTGTCTGCCTTCTCTCCTATATAAGAAAACTGGATGGCGCTTGGCTTGTGGTGCTGAAAAAATGCCAAAAAAGAAAAGAAAAAATTCAACAGCAATACCGGAAATCATGACCTGGTGGCTCAAGATAATCCACAGACCTTGTTGTGAGCAGTTCCATGTTCTACTGAAATACACCCACTAACTGTATCAGAAACATGCATCCACTGATAGCTCACCAAACACCACTGATTTGGTGAACATTACACATCAGCTGAGGAGGACATTAATGCTGCATCTAGCTCTGTCACAAGCACGAGCCTCAACTCACCACAAAACTAGATTGATAAATAGCACTACAGGTAAGAAGAAAAATATGTAATTTTGATCTTGGAGTGAACTGTGCCTTTAACAAAGAAAACAGCGCAAGTCTTTAGTGTTCCCATGCGGTTACACAGTCACTCAAGGTTAAAATTTGAAGTTATATCTTTGACCCAGACATTATGCATGGTGTTGTGACTCAAGCAGTCAAGCTGTACTTGTCCTGAGATGCTTTCAACAATTACAGGGCCAGTGACAGAGGTTCTTTTTTACTGAGCTGGCATGGCAGTGAGATGTGAATGGGACTGGCGAATGGTGCGGAGTCTCGAGATGTACCAGATGTAAACAATGAAGGAACACAATAAAAAATGGAGACTATCAGGAACAGTCCAAAGCAGTCCCAGTTATTTTATCACTGATGGCATATGGTGTGTAAATGCGAGAAACATATTTTCTGCCTTTCCTTCTCCTCTCCTTAACCATCCTTGTCAGTTGTTCCTAATTTCTTTGTATGTTTTTTCACATTTGTCCTTCCTCTGAGCCTCTTGTTACTCAATTTTCCATCTTTTTCTTGCTTCACGTTTGCCAATCCTCCTCTCTTTTTTTTTAAAAAAAAACTTCCACAAGCAGTTGCACAACACTCTGCAAGGAAAAAGCTCCTCTTTTCTCCAGCAGGTTTGATTGACAGCACCCCTTGCACACTCTGCAGAATGTGCAAGTGTGTCTGTGGGGGGTGCATGCGTCTTGGCATCAACCTGTGTCTTTTAGAAGTTTAATTGCAGCATTTGGTCTTTCTTCTCTGGGCCATAAGAGCATGTGCATTCATACACACACGTTTTCCTATGAGTATGTGTGTGCTGCTTCAAGGAAACAGAGCAACAAAACCAGTCCAAAGGTTGCGAAAGAGCTCTCACACTGATTCATCTGAGGAGTGCAGGCACACGTGCACACACACACACACACACACACACACACACACACACACACACACACAGGGGTTGTGTGTTGACTTAAGAGTTAATGAATGGATGATTGAGGGCTGCAGGGGTTGGGGAGAGCAGTGCCGTGGAAACAACCCCTCTTTCCCAGGAAGGGAGCACAGAACAAGAGTTTGAGACAAAGAGAGGGAGAAAAAATGAGTGTCTCCGAGACAGAATGAAATTCAGATTGTGTGTGCACAGAGCCCAGGGGGCTGTGGGGCGAACTACTTGAAGCAGAAGCATTCTAAGCGCCAATAAAGCAAGTAGCATGTACTTGACAAGGACCCAAAGGGAAAGAGAGAGGGAGAGAAGCAGCTGTTGGAGGAGGAGAGTGAGACAAAGAAGGAGCGGGGGGCTGTCCTTACTTGCTCTTCAGTGTGAGGACTGTATGTGGGAGGAGGCACAGGGAGAGGGAGAGCAGGAGAAAGAATAGAAAGGAAAAGAGCAAGGAAGGGAGCAAGCAGTATGTTTGGTGTGTGAGGAGGAAAATATACATCTGAAAGTGTTTTGCATAGTTGCAGGAAGTCTCCAGCCTCCCCTCCTCGACTCCTGTGCTGCACAGCAACTTGGGCTGAGGGACCATGCAGCAGGGGCGGACTCTACCCTGGGTTGCTGCTCTCCTGCTGGGGCTGATGGGGCTCCGGGTGTGCGGCTCAGAGTTCAAGCATCACCGTTACGAGGATTTGGTGCGAGCCCTGTTTGCAGTGCAGAGCGAATGCCCCTACATCACTCGCATTTACAGCATTGGGCGCAGTGTAGAGGGGCGCCACCTCTATGTGCTGGAGTTCAGTGACAACCCGGGCATCCATGAAGCATGTGAGTAATCCTGGATTCTCTGTTTGACAAGCCAGAGAAGGATGTTAGAATGAGGTTAAATGTGATTTAGTGAAGGACTTTATGTCCAGGGTTAAACATGTGCACATAAGAAAATTATTCATAACAACAGACATACAGCAAATTCTATGGAGACAGAAAAGCGACAGTAAGTTTTGGCATTGAAAATAAAATCTGGCAATGAAAAGGGAAATATTAGCACTGAAAAAAAGTTCTACTGAAAAATAAAACACAGGCATTATAAATAATTTTTGCGTTTTGATGGAAGTTGTACGTTTTGGCATTGAAAATAATATTTCGACATTTAAAAAGGAAACACTGGTAGTGAAAAAATTAAAAATTGTTTTAATTTACTTAATTTTTAAAACTATTTTCACATTTTTTGCATTCGGACATAGGTTTTAAGTTTTGCCATTGACAATAAAAGGTTCGGAAACACTGACACTGAAAAATAAAACAGACATTAAAAATTATTTTTATATTTTTAAAGTTTCAATCCTAATGTAAGTGGTAGGCTTTGTAACTAAAAAAAATGTTTTGGCATTGAAAATATAATGTTGGCGCTGAAATAGATTCCATTAAAAATAAAATACAGGTATTAAAACTATTTAATTTCAATTTGGATTTTTTAAAAAAAAATCTTTTTGCATTCTGATGTTTTTCTTCCCATCGCTCTCTTTTCAGTGTCCGTTTTTTTTTTACAGCAACAGTTTGTTCCACACTTTTTTTCTTAGTTATAACTTTTTTTTTAGTTTTAACTTTCTGTCACTGTTTTAGTGTTGATAGGTTGTTCTTGAAGAGACAGACAAGGACTCATCAGGAGATCATTTTATAATATAACATCATAATAGAAAATATTTTTTGATTCCTGTGTTGTAATTTTCAGTAGACCTTTCTTACCAGCACGAATAAACTTTTGTAAAATGCTGCTAAGCAACATTTGAAGCTGAAATTTAAACATGATACGATTTCTGTGGGTACAGCGAATGGATTTATAATGATTACGTTTTTCAAATACACAGGCTGCAGTCATTGGCTGCTCATTTGTTTTGCTTCTCTGACTGCGAGTGAGAACATAGCTGGCAGCAGACGGAGCAGTCTGTGGGGGGCTCTGCTTTTTTTCCCCAACAGATGAAACACAAGCTTCTGATTTAGCTTTCTGAAGCCACACTACTGCGTGGATTGGTTGGTGGCATTAATCTGTGGAAAATTTAAAGTGTAACAAAAAAAGGCAAAAATCGAAGAATTGAGTGAACATCTGTGATTCATTTTAATTTCAGCCATCCAGCTACTGACAGATTGCGAGGTGCTATTCAAAGCTGAGCAGAAGTCACTAAAGTTCACTTTGAGTCAACAAGTCTTCAACCCTAAAAGCTTGCTCTTGCAAAAGCTTTGCTTGTACCCCCCTCTTCTAACCACTGAGTCAGCTATCCAGGTGTTTATTTTGCATATCGGTTGCAAATTGAAAACCATAACCTCGTCGCAGCTAATGCTTGTACTGAAAACAAGTCAAGGGGTCACACTCATGTAAGTGGTTTTGAAGATTTTTCCATTCTTGCACATTTAGTGACAGCTCTTTGACAGAAAAAAAAAATCTGCAGGGAATGCTTTCTTGGCTGTGACTGAGATTGCATTTTTTTTCTGCATTTGCACACGTAGGGGTTTCCTTCAGTAGAATTGAAGGATGTGCGCCTGTTCTGTTGCAAGTTGACCAACGGTGAAAAACAGGAACTGTGCACTTCATGGAGGGGAATGACCTCAGGTCTTGTCTGGGTCAACCCCCCAGCACCCTTTAGGAAGTTCACGTCTTTCACATGCTGCTGAGCGTGTGTGTGTGTGTGTGTTTAAAGCTGCATGCTAGAGCCAACAGTGTTTTCTGAACCTGAGGCCAGTTGGCCCTGCGTTAAAGAAAAGGAGGTGAATTGCAGCGCCCAAGCTGCCATTTGGGTGCCTGAAGCAATTAGTGAAGGGTGTTCATAAATTTGGAAGTATCTGCCCCCCCCCCCCTAAAAAAACCTACACTTTCTCCTTCTCATTAGGCAAGGCAAAGCAAATGTATTTGTATAGCACATTTCATACCCAATGGCAACTCAAGGCGCTTTACAGACTAATCAAGTCAAAGTTCATTGTGGCCCAATCGCAAAGCGTGCCCCGATGGGCTGTACAAATATTAATTTCAATTCAATTTAAATTTAAATTTGATCTTTAAAGTCTAAAGTCACAAATCATAATTAACCTCGGAAGGCTTCACAACATACAACATCCCTCTGTCCTTGGACCCTCACAGCGGGTAAGAAAAAACACTGAGGAGGGATCCCTCTTTCAGGAAGGACAGACGTGCAGTACATGTGGTGTGTGTAGATCAACATAATAAAATTACAACAGTCCATATAACAAAAAACAACTGAAATGCAAACAAATGCAATAGTGCAGCACTACAGTATGTACCATGCTTTTAGCACAAAATTATGTTGTTAGGGCTCAAGATGACATAATTTTGAGCAAAACTGTTGAGCAGTAGCTCTGTGTAGCTGCAGTGTTTAGGGGTCCTTGGTTCTATCAACACTGCAGCAGTGATTAATGACGGGACCCCTGGGAGGAGCCAACCTCCTCTTATATAGAGAGGGAGACTGTTTAGATAGGTGGCTCACCCAATCAGTGGGAATAGGAATGCCAGATGATCTTATCCAAATAATTCAATCAGCTTTAATCAGACTCAATCCCTAGAGCTCATCTTTGTCAGAACCTCGAGAACTACCTTATCAAGAAGTTAATGTCAAGACATTAAGTATGTAATTGTGCAATAACATTCATCTTCTTTCAAATGAACAGGTGAATCCATAAGCACTTAGATTAAATACACAAAAGGGTTGGTTTGACTTGGTTTTGTTTGTTTTTTAACCAGCAGCCCAAGGTGGCAACTCAACATCAGAGTCTGTTTACAGGTCTTGGGGAGTATTATTGCATGTGTGAAAAAAGTTGTACAATGTCTTTTGTGGCTCCAGCAAAGTCTGAAAAATTTCCTCAAATGTTGTCAGTTGAGGCTGAAGACTATAAAGTTAAAAAATGAAAAAAAATCTGAACATGTGGAGTCAGCAGACCTCTGCAGCGTGCTCTTTATCTGCTCATGTTTGACCCAGCGTACAAGAATGTCAGACAAAACTGCTCATGTTCAAGTTGCATTGTGGGTAACGTAGGTGCCAGACATGGAAAACAAATGCATAAAACAATAAAGAGGGGAATTGAATCTGCCAATATCCTGCCAATTCTTGCTAAAGTGGCTGCTGATGACCAAAATAGTCTCACTTTGCTCAGGTTATATGTTAATCAATTGAAATGTAAATCCTGTAACATATAGAAACCCAAGATGCTACCATGACAACTCATAAAAATTGCATAGGCTGAATTTATAATGTGAAAAAGACAGACCGCCTATCCAGTCTACTTTATTTTTCATGCAGTAAATTGCTCATGTATGTGTATATAGTATGTGCATGCACAGGCAGTCATTTTAAATGTCACGCTTGGCAGCTCTGTATGGCTTTTTGACCTCATACCCCCCTTCCACCTCTCCACTTCCTCCCTAGTGGAGCCGGAGTTCAAGTACGTGGGCAATATGCACGGCAACGAAGTGCTCGGCCGTGAACTGCTCATTAAGTTCTCCCAGTTTCTGTGCGAGGAGTATCGGGCCGGAAACCAGCGGATCATGAGGCTGATCCATGACACGCGCATCCACATCCTGCCCTCCATGAACCCCGATGGCTACGAGGTGGCTGCCAGACAGGTAATGTACACCCTGACATACATGTGAGCTCTAAGCTTCCACGTGCCAAAAGAAAACCAGGGAAAAATCAGCCACTGGGATGCCTTTGGCTGTTTTTACTCCAGCAATCATTTGCCACTTGTGAAGAAAGAGTTCCCACATTTTTCCTTGATTGTGTTCTTGCCCGTGGAAATGTGAAAATATCATGGTCCCTCAGGAAAACTGAAGTTAAATCACAGCACAACGCACATCTTACTGACTCCACCAGATAACATACATCTAAATATATGTTCATGTCTGTTAATATCCATTTCAGACAAGAAACCAAGAGACAAAAAATGTTTTTGTTTGATTCAATTTTCAGCTGTTTGTAAATGCCTATAATAATCCCATCTATCTGCTCTCTGAAAGACCCCTACTTTTCTTAATTACACGGGCCCTGAAACAACAAACACACAATCACACCCCTTTTAACACAAACACAATCTCAACAACAATCTCTTTGAGAGTAATTATATGTCCCGAGGAGGCAAGTTGCACATGACGGTCCCTCTCTTTGACACTCAGGCGACACACGAACAAAAAACTATAATTTGTAGCATCAGCAGATGTTTGGATGCAGCAGCATCTGGACAACAACAGGGGGGCGGTTCATTCCCCAGCATCCTAATCGGTAGGATGCAGATTTTGAATTGCAATTAAGTAAAAGAAATGATCGTTTTGTGCCCATAGCATAACAAATTTAAGATTGAAAGGATGCAATATTCAGAGCATATCTGTGATTTAGAGTCTGAGCCGGCATTGTCAGCTCTCAACATGGAGGTGGCTGAGCTAGCAGCTAGCAGCAAACAGTGCCAACAACAACAGTGCAGACAGAGCTAATGGTGTATGTATGCAATACATATGCAGCTGGACCATATACCACAAAACAGAAACTCAGATTACAAGATACACACAGAGAAAGTGTGACTTCATTCTCTACTAGGACGCCATTATTTCACTATATCTTTACCAAGCAAATAGTTGTTTGCTGCTATGTTGATGTTCTGAATGTTGTATGCAGCTCCTTAAAGTGGTTCCATACAGAGTTCAGCCTGCTCTTTTAGTTATTTATCAACAGGTCAGAAAGTCTGCATGGAAATATCTTGCAAATTCAATAACAGCCTCCCTATTTTGAAACAAATCATATTTTGAATTTGATCCAGATATAAAAAATAGAAAAGAAAAGAAAAGATAAAGATAGAGTATATTTGCCTCACAGTCAGTTATGAATTGCAAAAGTGGCACCGAATGATGAAATGTACTATTTCGAGTGAATTGGAGAAAAGGGCAAACGAAAAAAATTCCAAGGCACTCTGAGACAGTAATGAAAAATGTATAATAAAACAGGAGAGTACCGCTGTGCTCATGACTCCTTGAGGCTGTACACCATGAAAGGATTACAGAACAGGCTTATCGGGTACAGAACCTGGGGCCTAAAATGTCAATTGGCCCTACACTAGAAAAATGTCAAAAGTCAAACTAACATGTCCCGACCAGGAGGAGACTCAAAATTACCCCAAAGGGACATAAAACAACTACAAGGAGACATAATGACCGCAAAGAGACACAAACCCACAAAAGATGCATCCATCCAATGATTGTTGAGACATGTGATTCAAAAACACAAATGTCAAACTCATGTATCCCAACTATAGACAAATTTGGCTGCTTTGTGTTCTGCAAACTGCCATGCACCGCCATTACAAGTCTCTCTGCTTGCTGACAGTGAACGGCAGCAAAGTTTGTCAATTTTCTGAATTAACTCAGTTAATTGATTACAAAAAATGGTTTTCAATGGTAAAAGAACAAAACAAAAACAAAACGAACAAACAAAAAACCCCACTCCTACTCCCACTAGTAAACATAGTGACCGCTTTGACAAGTTACTTTAAGCCAAATATGTTTGTGTTTGCTTGAATTAACTTTCATAAATTATTTGCGTAAATAAAAAACACAGATGAGTATGTATTTAAAATTACTAAAGTAAAATTGAAGGCATTCACGAGGACACCTACATGTTCTGTTCATTCTTTCAACAGCTGTCATCAGTAAGAGAACAACCACCACATGTTCGGCTGAGTCACCAGCTGGTTAGCATTAGTTAAACCAAAACACTGACAAATATTGTATGTGGTCTGTTTGTGATGCCAACTGAATAATAGCACTTGGTGGTCAAGTTTCTTCTTCGTTAGGGAAACTAAGATTATATTTCACATTGACGCCAAGTTAGCTGACTGAGTTAATTTATGCTGTAGAAACACCCGAGACAGTAGTTCACTAATGCTAGCTAGGCGGTGCTGAAATTACTCGTTTCACCATCAGTTATTTAACTAAGTTTAAGTACTGCCACTACTGCGGGAGCAGCTGAAAAACTGCATAGGTCCTTGCCAAACTCCTAGACACTGTAATCAAAAGTAATGTTACAGAGAAAGTAAGTGTTTGTGGGGTCCTAACATCCTTTAAAGTTTTTTGTGAAAGATTTCAGTTTGGAATGAGAAGCAATGAACTCATGGTGAATTAAATGTTATATCCAGTACATTAAAAAAAGCCTGTTTGGGATCAAATTTGCTGTTGTGACAGTGCAGATTGTCTGGGCAGTTTGTGGAGTCTACAAACTAGTTTTCCTTTGCTGCTTCCAAGCAATATGAATTCATATCCTGACAAACTAAAACCCAAGGCGCCAAATTATCATAACTCAATCACTCTCTTATGAAAAAAAACAAGGTTTGAGAAACTTGATATTCTGTTTGTGGGTCAACAGGGTCCAGAGTTTAACGGCTACCTGGTAGGTCGAGGGAACGCCAGAGATTATGATCTGAACAGAAACTTTCCAGACCTCAATGCACTCATGTACTACTACGAGAAGACCAACGGACGAAACCACCACCTGCCCCTGCCAGACAACTGGGAGCAACAGGTCAGTGCTACTGGTTAAACATACAGGAAACACCCATTTATTGATGTCTCTGTGCATATGTGTGCAAAAACATGTATGTGGGAGTAAGGAAGATGGATGAGTACATTTTTCATGCTTGTGCGAGTGCGTGCTCAGTGTTTGAATATGGGGTTGAATAATGAGCGACTATAACATAGCTGAGTTATCTTGGCTTTAACTTTGTTGACATAAAAAAAAAATCATGAGATTTGTACTGGATGAGACTCCACTGCCAGCTGAGCTTTTTCTAAATAAAAAGAAATGGGTCCATAAATTCAAACAGCAACTACACCCAGTGAATAGTCTGTTCCATGTATATGTTTGTGTGTGCCTGTACAGCCTGGCCTGTTTGGATGGGTGTGTTTGCTTATCTTACTGTAAAACCTATATCTCCTCGTATAAACTGTGCTTTTCTTCATCTGGGTCAGAAGGAGGCCGCTCTCCTTTGTCTTTGCAATATGAAACAGGCGGGCATGATGCTCGTTCCAACACAGATGACAAAGCGGAGAAAAAGCAACACTGAAAATATTCTTTTGGATCCACCCTAACGACCTTAAATTTGACTATTTTTGTATCTGTTTGGTGGGGTTTTTTTTGTTTGTTTTTTGAGCACTGAAAATGAATTCCAAGCTCAGAATAAGCTTTGATAAACAATTAAATGAAGCTGACACACAGACGTCCTCTAAAGCTCTTTCAATCGTGCAATCATAACACTTGACAAGATACATGCACTGTTTATGAAGACTTTCAGCTTCAGCTAAACATTTTTGTCATTTCATCACCACCATGAGAATGTGAAGCGGCCTTCTCTGCTGTCTCAGAGTGTAACTGTTACCTGCTACCATAACTCTCCACAAATCTGTGATTTCACTCAAACCATCAACTTACTGCCAAGTCTGTCTTTGAATAGTAAACACTGGCACCTCTAGTACTCTTTCAGGTTTTCTACAGCTTAAGGCAAGTTAGACTTTTTTAATGCCACTTGGAATAAAATTTAAGACCAGTTTTACAATAACCTAAATATAAGAAGAAAAAAGGTCATATATTTAGGGTTGTCCAAATATTAATGATAACATAAAATATCACCTCTTTGTCGCGTGGCACAGACGAGCATAGTACAAAACTAGGAAATTTAAAGGAGAGTTTTCTTGGATATTTTGTGTTTGTCACTCTGCATACGGGATTCCACTTCCCTGCTTTCTATCACAAGTTTTAAAAAGTTTTTGCATAACTTACATCAAGCCTTGCATGCATTTCCTTGTACTGGTTTTAGCCATGTGGCGAAATCTCTGTTAAAAGCCAATTGAACTGAATTTGCAATTCCCCCATATAATCCTGGGTACAATGAAATGGAAATTCGCAGACTCTACTCTGAACAATTCCAGTCGGAAAGAAAATACAAGTGTTATTAGTTTTTCTATACTGATCTGTGGGACATTAAAACGAAAGACATTCGGTTAATTATTAAAGAAAAATAGATTTTACCAATTATTTTAAGATCTTACAATGTAATGTCCGAAAAAGAAAAAGATCTCTGTACAATCCTACTTCTCTTGTCTTATCATAAGACATTTAAATACAAATTAAGACCCTTTTTTGTAACATATATACAGTATAATGTAATGTAATGCATTTTACATTGAGACTTCTCAAGGCTCTGCGGGAACCCTGTCTTTTCCGGTGAGTAGTGAACCGATGATAAAGCCACGATCTTAATGGATATTTTTCTTGCAATGAGACTATTGAAACCCACGAATCAGATTTCTTGAAATGTTTTTTTTAACTTGACAGAAACACACTAAACTCTCTGAACAATCCTGTACTGTTCATGCAACTACATGTCCTGTCCCTTAATTCCAAGAGGCAGACTCGAGCCCTGAGCTAATAGTAACACTGGTGGGGATAAACTGTGGCACTTCTGTTGATGTATTGCATTTGTGGCTCAGTATTGCAGGGATGGCTGTTGTAGACATAGTTCTCATAGTCTTCTATTCTCTGTGACTTAATTTCACTGTGCACTTATTTCAGATCAATTTGGTGTAAAATGTAGGAAGTAGGGGAGGAGATGTGTGCTGTCAAACTATCGCTAATAGTCAGCTGAAAAGTACATTTCAAGTATTAAGGTCAGGTCCTTGGGGTGTCTTGTCTGTAGGCATCTAATCTTCAACAGACACTAACAGGGCTTCTGTTTTCAAGGTTAACTTCCCTGGCATTTTTCCTCTAATTTGACTCTTTGTTCCCCACTGCTTAAAACCACTGGGTGTTATTATAGCTGGATAATAAAATGTCTTTGAATATATAATAAAACATCCCTCAAAGTATCAAAAGTCATATAAATTTAATGTTGTTTATCTCCATCAGATTATAAGACTTAAGCTTTTCTGAGTGTGGCATTATTTTTAGTGATACTGTTATCAGTAAATGTTATTAAAATGACTTTTAGTGTTACATCATTTGTCAAAATGAATGTGGGAACAAAGTTTTTAACGTAATTAAAATTATAAGAAACGTGGAACTGTGACAAATAGACTGCTTCTTTAGGAAGAAAGTGGGCAACAGCTCTGGAGACAGACCTGTAATTGGTGGATGTAGCGGATCAAATTCAGTAAACATAAACACCCCCAGTGCCAGTGGCAGTGGATCTAACCTGCGTAATGGCAGCAACAGAAAGTTTGCTGATTTGGCAGGGAGTTGGGGATGTCGCCTGGCGTTGGGGATTGCGAGGACACTGTGCTTTAAGGCGCTAGCTAACATTAGCTACATAAACGTGAAATATAAGCTGCAGCCATGGGCCTTTGGCTCCCATCAGCAGAGGGCTAAGCAGCATTTACAGCATAGCAGAATTTTCTCTCCGTCTTTGACATGCTTGTCAGACTCTCTTTTAGACTTATTTTTTATAAGTCCACCTTCCCTTTTTGGGTTGCTCTGCAGTGTAGGCAGTTGTTGCCAATGCTAGAGAAGTCATTTTCACCATGGGATACGTGTACATCTGCATTTTTGAAACCGCCATTGGGAACGCCCTCTCGCTGAAATGACCTGTGATTGGCCATAATCTCCCAGGATTTTCACACAATGATGCCAATATAAAACTGCCTACAGCAGCTTTAATTATATCATAATTTAGATGCAGGTGTCTAATAAGGGTGTAACTGTGGCTATTTACTGTCTATTGAAGAACATATTATTTACATTTTTCATCTAATTTAATACAAAGTATGGGTTATTATATCATAGCAGCATACCTTAAAATAATGCGTGACAGATTTTTTTAAATTTAATATTATTATTTGTTTTTTATGTTACATATCAACAAAGTGGTTTTGTTCCAGAGCAAAGGGCAGCTTTTGATTTTTTGATTTTTTTTCCCCCTAATTACAAGTTCCTGAGCTTCAAAAGCCTTGAGAAAACTAAAACACTGGTCTTCCCAGTCGCGAGCTGGCCGTCTACCCACATGACTGCCTCCTGAAAGGCAAACACAAAAGAGTAACTGTGCCACTGTTACAGATACTTCATTCATGCTAGTCAGGATTACATCCTCACAGGCTGCACGAAGCCACAAGCCTCCTGCGTTTGCCTGCAGGCTCAGCCATGCTACATTTTAATTAGCCAACTGATGATGTTTCATCTAGAGGAGAGAGACTGATTCACAAACTGATGCAAATTAAGAAGGGCAAAGGTGAAAATATACTCAGACTAATTTTAAATCAACTGCAACTTCCAGGTGACACATGGGACTATTTTGATTCCTGTAAAAGGACGTCCCTCATACATTGTGAAATCCGACCTTGTCTATTAATAAAGCCAACAAGTGATCCAGAAAATGTAGATTCATATTTAAGATGGCATGGTATTCCCTCTGTCTGTTGAGCTATGAGTTTTGTAACAGTGAGATATGATCATCAGAGCGTAAGCATGTCATATGAAACCCTACGCCATGGTGACAGCTCTGACTTCAAACGCGTCCGAGTGTATATAAAGATCCACAGACAATAAACACCTGCCAGTCCTCAAAACAGAAGTCCCACTTCAAGGTCAGTCGTCCCCAATCGCCCTGATTATGCTCCAGCTGAACCAGACTGTGTTTATTGTCCCACATACCTCATTCAAGGAGAGGCATTACTCCTTGTCTCCCTGTGTGATATATGTCTGGAAGTGTGTGAGGATAGTTAGCGCTGACAGAGAAAATAAATGGCAGCCTGTCGAGTGGAATTTTTAGGTTTTATGTCTTAAGCGTCGCAAGGGAAAAGAAGTATCTGTTGTGCTTTTATCCTTGCAGCCTTAATCTCGCATTGTCTTCTGAAGTCATCTTTCTAACTGAATTCCAGACTCGAGAACAGACTCACAGAGAAAATATTTGCACATGGTAAAGCAGGGAAAACTAGGATTTGTCCAGATAACAAGCCAAGCAGAGAAGCCAGTGATTCTGGGTAAAAGGAAAACCAGATGTTCTGCAGTACACTGGTGTTGTTTATGAAAAGTCTGGGATAAAGTTATGTGCAACAATATCAGTGACAGGACAGTATACAGTTGGTCTGACAGGCAAAAGAGGACAGTTTTATGTATGTGTTAATGTATAAATAAATGTAGTATAAATAAATGGATAAATGTATGGACTAAATTTGGACTATATTTTTTAAAAATGACAGTTGAACTGAAAGAGATGGACATTATGTAGATACTGCCAGTGGCACCTCCAAAAGAAGATTCAATTGCTTACCCCAGCACTGCTACCTTGGTGGATTGGAAGCCGACATTATTGTCTTTAAGTGGCCGGCCTACATGAAGGTAGCAGTATCTTGTGAAAATAGGCAACTTAAGGCATCCATTGGTACCAAGCATGCCAGCATAGCTTGTCGAGAAGTGGGTTAAGTAAAACTCAAAATCTTGACTTAATTTTGGCAAGGAAACAACTAGCAAAGGGGTCCTTTGAACTCTCACATCAAGATTTTAGAATAGAAATGGGTCACATTGGTGAAAAATAATTCAGTATACTCTCAGTACTCTCTCCTCAGCCCAGGCTGCAGTAATCAAGATGGCCCTGGTGAACAAAGACCATATTTATTATATGCAAACCAGGTGAGAAGAAAAAATGCAAAAGAAACCCCCCCCACAAAACCTGGTTTATAAAAATCTAATTTTGAGTCATTTCAGTGGGAACAATAGAGAGAAAACACTCAATTGGCAGCTTCAGTCTGACTAACAGGACACAGGCATCCTCATCAAGCCTGAAGTCAGTGACTGCTATTGGAGATCAGGGCATGGGGCTTTCGCATTGTCTTTTTAAAGGTATTCCAGTACGTAATTTTCTGAGAGTCAAATTCAAGCATCAAGCACCTTGTATGAGCCCTGCAATATTTAATGTACACTGTCTGGTAAGAACATCAGCCCTAGAAGTTATATTTGTATATCTTCTCCACAGGTTGAACCAGAGACTCTGGCGGTCATAAAATGGATGCAAAACTACAATTTTGTCCTGTCAGCCAACCTCCATGGAGGAGCTGTAGTAGCCAATTACCCCTTCGACAAATCAAGAGACCCTCGCATTCGAGGGAGGACCACGTACGCGGCCACTCCAGATGACAAAATCTTCAGAAAGGTGTGCTCCAGATTCAAAATCCTTCCAGATGTTGTACACATATCATCTCATCATTGTCTTTTGTGCATTTGTGTGTGTATGTTTGTGTGTGAAAACATGTGAATGATTGGGCATTTGTGTGTGATGACAGTTGGCGAGGACCTACTCGTACGCTCACAGCTGGATGCACAAGGGTTGGAACTGTGGGGACTTCTTTGACGAGGGGATCACCAACGGGGCCAGCTGGTACTCTCTGTCCAAAGGTAAGCAAAGCCTATGGATCTGAGGTGAAAGCAACAGATAAAACTGACTTTTAAAATGCTACAAACTCAACACACAGCAGTTGAAGTCAGGTCAGATCAACTCATTGGAAAGAACAAGTGGAATTTACCTTCCAGCACCGTAAAGCACAACACTGACTCACCATCTCCACGCACCAACACATTATTCCGTGTGCAATATTCCCATGTGTTGGAGAGCATCCACTATTATTCTCTTTCCAAAGAAAGCCAAGGCCACCTGCACTAATGATGGACTATGCTGGCACAGACTTTAGCATGAATGACATGCCTCGAGTGGCTCGCAAGGCAAGCTTTCCTGGTGTCGTCATGAACTCTCTGACTCTTTCCGAGGCCTCCACGCGCTCCTCTTGCCTTTAACCTCTTCACCTTCTCTACACCAACAGCAGCACTCCCACTGACCCCTCAGCTTAGCTGCTTACGTTTGTAAATGACACATGCCAACAACAACTTTAGGGAGTGTGTGAAAATGATTAGCAGTGGAAGTAAGGATAGTAACCCGAAAGGTGGGTAGTATGAAATTTTTGTAAGCACACGCCCTTTTAATTTTTATGTCACCCCAATTTATTTTTTACGTCTACTTAATTTTGTCTCTGATAATGGTATTAACACATTCTACTGTATCTATAACCCCCCCTTTCTCCGATGCTCCAATTACAGTTGAGCGAGTTTGAAAGCCATGGTGTCTAGATGGTAACCAAAGATTAGCAAAAACTCTGAACTGAAATTTCATGTTCCATGTTTTAAGTGATTATTTTAACCCAAACCATTATCTTTCACTAACCACCGACCCTAACCAAGTACTTTTTGTGCCTAAACTTAACCAGCGTCACCGAAACAGTGTCACACCATTAGACAGCGAGACACGATGATTTTGAAGCAGCTTGCGAGATTGTTGCAAATCTAGGATTACCATGTAGCCATGACACTGAATCTCCGTCAGTTTTCCCTTTTACTCTCACCACTTTATTTTTTATTGTGAATTAGAAAATGGTTTGGGGGCCACCCAGCAACTAACTAAACTAACTTTCTATAGTAAAGATGGACTACCATTGTTTGTAGTCAGTAATAAATACATTCATAGAGTACTTTACTGACCCCAGAAGGGGAAAAGAGGACACATACCTGTGTCACATACCCAGTGCAGGAGCATGTGCATGTTGTCTGATAGTCTTGTTATCAGGAGTCTCTGTGCAAAGAACTTGTGGCCTTTTCCCTTTTGTGTTAGGACTTGACTGAGTTTCCTTAATGTGTGTTGTTTTAAAAGTTAACATTGTGAATATATCCTTGCATTGCATATTGTAGTCCCTGCTTTCAGCTTCTTGAGGGCCAAAAGGAACCGACATGGGCCTTTCTCATGACAGACACTCTGGCTTGTAGAAGAAAAGCACAGGTGTTACTAACAAGGCTGATTATGGCTCTGCTCTATTTAAATGCTTCAGTGAGAGAGACAGTGAGTCAGCACGCAGTATACCACAATCCTGAAATCAAAGCAGCTAAATGGAATTCAGCCCCCATTAATCTCATTATATTCATGTTGTCCGACCCATTAGACTGTTTAGAAAACTAAAAAATAAAAATATCTTTATCTACAGTCCATGGTCTGACCTAGCAACATTAACTTAGGATGGCAAGACTTTGCATTGGTCAGTTGTACCTAATGTGATATTTGGATGTTTCATTGTTTCAATTGCATAGTTACATATTAAGTTTAAATCAGACAGACATCCGCCTATTTATGCACCTTTTTAGTACTGACAGAGAAACTGGGTTATGCAACAAGTATTTTAAACAAAGTACACATTTGATTCTTTTATATGATTTTGAGATATTGGGTGTGCTGCAGTTTTTTATTTTGTTATTGTTTTTTTTTGCAATTCAAGGTCTGTCAGTCAGTCAATTTTATTTATAAAGCTCATCATCACAAATGCAAGTTTTCCTCAGAGGGCCTTACAGCATACAATATCCCTCTGTCCTTAGAACGCCATATCGACTAAGGAAAAACTCTCCCCCAACACCCCAAAACAACCTATAATATGGAAAAAAAAATGGTAGACAACCTCAGGAAGAGCGACTGAGGAGGGATTCCTCTTCCAGGATGGACAGACATGCAATATATGTCGTAAAGAACAATAAAACTAAGGGATGGGCCCACTGGAAAATGTAATGAAACTGAAAAGGGCATTGCTTTTTTAAAAAAGTGAACCATTAGGTTTAGCTGCCCTCCCCACCACAATAATTGTCATACGGTCCCTTAAGAGTCTTCAAACTGCTACAATCTGCCTATATCAGATTTCAGATGTATATCTGGAAACATCTTGATATCATCTATCCTGTGTGAACACATTGCCTCCTTCCTTTTGTTTGACTATAGATTACTGCACTATTGATTCTAGGGAAACAGAAAAATGAAAAAAAAAAAAAAAAAAATTGTAAAGAAAATTTGAACGACACCCATAACTTACTTTTACATGGATGCACATAATCACATGCACATGCCTTTTACACAATTTTATTTATTATCAACCTAATTTTATGTCTATATGAGTGCTAAACCCAACTAAACCAACTGGGCTATACTGGAGCAGATTTAAATATGCACTTCCAGTGTGTTGACTGTATTTTTAGTCCGGTGTCATCCAGCATGTCCTGTCAGCAGTTAACCATGTCCGATTTTCTGTCCTACAATTGCTCCTTGAAAATGAAAACTGTGAATATTTGAGGTTTATTTTTACATTTTTGTGAAGCCTTCTGTGAAAGTAGTCAGAGTGCTTAGTGGGTGTGTTATTAGGGTTTGGTTAACATAATATTATTTACTGGCATTGGCCACTCACAGGCCATTAGGAGTTATACGAGCTCAGGCACTGGCAGGCACATTAAAGTCCTCATCTTGCCTCGATTGGTTTACGAGAAATATTTTGCCGTAGAATGCTTGGAAGTTACAGCAAGTTCATCAAAATGTCTGGGCATGTATTCAGTTTCAGTTCAGTTAATCTGTAACTGCTACAATAACAGTACTCACATCTTTGATGTATAAGTCCTGGTCTGAACTGGTCGGGATTATTCCTTGGAATGTGAATCTGTTTAGCTTGTTCGGTTGAGTCATGCAAACTTTTGAATTGGATGAAAACGCCCACAGTTGCATTTAGTAGGAGCATGTTATGTTTATTTTAGCAACTCCTTTTGCGCCAAGCATTATGTCATGGTCTATGAGGTTAAAAAACCTGCCAAAGACTCAGAGAATTCTGGTTTTCAAAAAGCCATTCTGTTGTTGGGATTAAAATTAGTCCAAAAGATGTTAAAAAGCCATCAAAACAGTAAAACGCAATGGTTGGGAAAAAAAATAAAAGAGAAAGCCCCAATGACCAAAAATATGTGATGGGTTTTGAAATGGTCTAAAAATGATAAATCACATTAACTCCTAACAAATCTGAACAAATACCTAAAGAGGCAAACCAAAGCTTCATGTAAACAACTCCACACTGGGAACCACTAAAATGGAAAAACATTTTTTTTTTCGGATTTTCCCTTGAGATCTAAAGTAAAGAGTCTATTTCTGTGTGTTTCAGGCATGCAGGACTTCAACTACCTGTACACCAACTGTTTTGAGATCACCCTGGAACTGAGCTGTGACAAGTTTCCTCCAGCATCAGCACTGCCCAGAGAATGGCTGGGCAACCGAGAAGCACTGGTTTCATACCTTGAACAGGTCAGAACTCATGAGATTGCCCTCTTTCAAAATATGACCATATAGTTTTACAAGCAGAAATTTCTATGCATGTTTGCATTTTCTGTTAGGTGGCGACCTCTAGTGACGGTAGTAATTATTATGGGAGCAAAGGAGGAAGTAAGGCGATATAGTATGCTTATTTCAACATATGCTGCATTGAAATTGTGAGTTTGTGTTTACGACATTGGAAGTTGTGTACACAAAGTTGTGAACGAGGAGCCTTCAGAAAATGTCCACTTACAAAGTTGTTAATGCCACACAAAGGGGTGTGTGCATTTGATCGCTACTTGTGAATATGTCCCAAAAGAATAAACATTCGAGTGTATTCCCTGTTGGAATTTTTGTAATGTAGCAGCTGACAGCAAATAAGCAGGGACCAAAAACGGTTGCCCTAGTAACAGCATAGTAGTGAAATAGTTAACAAAGAGCGACAAAGTCTGCTTAGGTTGATGGATCAAACAAACACAGGCTTTCATCTATGAGACAGGTGTATGTGTCCCAGGTGAAACCAAAAGTCAGCAACTTAATTTGAGAACATACCGTCATATGTCGTATTATGCATGTCGCATGATGTAGGTGACATGTCACGTGACATTTCTTTAGTAACAGTTGTACTCTGTAGGCAGAACCATGAGTTATTTTTCTAAACCTTACCAGGTAATATGGTAAAACTGTGACTGTGAAGGTACAATGTCGTCCACTGGTAAGTGTGCTAATTTAGGAAACGTTCCTATGGGTCGTATTCAAAGGGTAGGAACCCAAACACCTGACAAATCACAAGCAGAGCCATTGACAGCAGGCACACTTATTGGCAAATACACTGGTCAATCATGCTGTCAAAGCCCTCTTTTATAGCATCAAATAACTAATTTAAACCAAATTTATTCAGAAAAACAAACCCTTAAACAAACATCAGTGTGATAAGAACTACCTAAAATGACAAAACCTTCTCTGGGAGAAACTTATTTGGCATGAACTTTGAGTTTTTAGCTCAAATTCAACAAGAGCACACTTTAATATCTTTTTTATATATTGTAAAAGTTATCCCATATTGCATATTTTCCTTATATCGTGCAGCACTGACATACGCACTCTCAGTATTTGGCAAACTATTGGTCATTTACAGCTTGGTGCACGCAAACAGACAGACAAACAGCACAGTTACACACAAAAATCCAGCTACCAAGAGTCCAGTGCTCCAGCTTCTTGTAAATATTGGCTTGGATTCTCTGGATAAAGTGACTTAAAATTAGCTGCGTGAAATTCAGTGTAACACAAGCAAGCTGACTTTTACCCTCCGTCTGTATGAAAAGAGGCCGTGGTTTGAGGACAAAATACCCTTTATCCAAGGTTGTCAGAGTGCTGAGATAAAATGCAGTGATCCATTGCCACTAATAGTGTTTCTTAAGCCACAAGGGAGAGCTCAGATATGGAAAACTTTTTTTCTGCAGCACTGATTAAACAGACCGAACTGAAAAGGGCTGCAGAGACTGTTCTGGTTTAGTTTTACTGTATGCGGATCACAGGGGCAAGGAGGGTAATAAGGTCTGAAGTTTTGGAAAAGTTGCTTCAGTAATGTAATTTATGACCTGATATGACTTACACACAAAGCTATTCACACATACCTGACTTGCCTGTATTAACACATAGGCCTGTTTAACATATTTTGGTTGACACAAGCTCAAGCATGAAAGGCCATAAAAAAGGAACGGTGAGAAATTAAATCAAACTGAACGGAGAATTAACTTGTGCGTTTCAGGTGCATCATGGGATAAAAGGCATGGTGTACGATGAAAACAACAACCCTATCGGCAACGCTGAGATCTCAGTGGCTGGCGTCAACCATGATGTGACCAGTGGTGAGAAGGGGCTGGAGGGGTGTCAGTTAATGTTTGTACAGATGTGTTTGTTATTTCCTGTGAGTTTTTTAACCTCTTTAACTGCAATGTTGAATATGTGATTGTGGAGGGCATGTGGTAAATGATATGCTGATGTCCTGCATAGTGATGTACTAGAATAGTGCTGTCCATCCTCACCCTGGAATAAAACAAGCAGCAATCATGCCAGCTAGTGGTCATTGGTGAAAGTGCACTTTGAAAATAACGCAAACTGCACTGTACATACACTGTATTTACATTTACTCCCAGCACTGTACATATGTTCAGTTTCAAAGTACTTGTAATTTACTTCAGTATTATTATTTTATACTTTTTTAAACTCTGCTACATTTAAAGGGGCATGTTAAACTTTTTATAAATGCATTTTTTAATCTTACAGCTATAGTTACAACTTAAGCCTACAAATGATTTCAGAAACCTGTAATGAACACTTTACATCTGATGCATTATTATACTGTAAATAAAACCACCAACCAGAGGTGGAGCAGGTGATGGCTGTTGGGGCTCCAGCCCTGAAAGTTTTCCCCAAAGCCTGAATGTTTTAAGTTATTAAAATACCTTTAACTTTATGTTATTCAGATAATTGCCTAATATATACAGATGCTGTTTATTCTACTTTACTTTTCCCCAAAGAAATTGACCATAACTAAGTAAATGTTGTTCTGTTGGCCTTATTTTTAATTCAGAATACAAAATAGGATGTACTCTTTACAGGATGATTTAAACCTTGGCAAACAACATGTTTTCCCAAGTGATGTACAAATTTGTAGGCATTCTTTTTTGGTTTTGTTATGTTTTGGAAAAAGTGCATATAGAATAAAAGATACAATTACTTCTTCTACAATGGCATGACTTGGATATTTGCACCTCTCATCTTTTCCTATGTGTGCTCCTTCAGGAGTGGATGGCGATTATTTCAGACTTCTGTTACCAGGTACCTACACTGTGACAGCATCGTCCCCAGGTTACGTCCCCTCCACCAGCACTGTCACAGTGGGACCAGCTGAGGCCATACAGGTGTGTTCCTATGTGTATAGACAGGAATCTTACAGCTGATTCACAGTTTTAGCCACCAATTTACCCCTTTTTAGTGGAAAAAAGCAGGTTGTAAGTACTGTAAATACACTTCTGAAGACCCTCACCTCAACTTGTTGTTCATATTGTGTGTATGTTCTTTTAGGCTGGAAATGTGCTCTACCTTGATCACTCACATCTTGTTCTCCATTTCTCCTCTCACAGCTTCATTTTTACTTGAAAACGGCACCAAAACAAAACCTTAAAGCGAAGCATCACAACGGCAAGAAGAACCTTTCATCTCCCAAGGCCCCTTTAAAACTTGGCCCTAGATGAGACACGGACAATAGGACAAAAACATACAGTACATACATTTTTACTGAAAATCCTACATAAACGCACACACACACACACACACGCACGTCAACATCATTAACAGGGGACTGTAATTATTTACTATCCAAGTGGGAACTTTTTAAAAATACAAAACCAGAATTGAAAATTTACTTTTGACTTTTTGAAACTTGGCCCTAGATGAGACACAGACAATACGACACAAACATACAGTACATACACTTTTACTGAAAATCCTACATAAACACACACAGACACTTTTACATACACTTTTATGAAAATGATAATTGACCATAAAATATATATATGTAATTTTACCGTTGTAGTCCTACAATTATGTATTTCAACCCTTTGTGTTTTTGTTTGTGTTTTTGTGTCTGAATCAAGGAGATCCTGGTGTATTTATGTAACAGCATTGATTTGTATGAGCACAGCTATCCTGTATTTGTAAAGGATTTTGATTACCGTAATTTGATGAAAACTGAAAGCGAAAATAAAATTATGTTTTTGCTGTCCTCATTCACCATCTCTGTAGAGAATGTTTCTGCAGAATCTTTTCCTTGTTCACTATAATAGCACTAATGTATATAATAGATCTTTACTAAATCCATCTAGACATTAGGCCTAAAGGAAGTACTCAGATTGCAAGAATAGTAAGAGACATAGAAGCAAGTAACAAAATGAAGTACAGAGAACATATTTGAGGAAAACATCATTAGATAACACCAAAGTTTTAGTTTCTTTCAACAAAAAGTGCTTTGATAAAATCTGCTTCAAAAACAAAAACAACAACAGCAACAAAACAGTAATGTCAGTGTACATTGTGGAACTTGTTAAACTGATAAATCAGGAAGGGATTTTTATCCATTTTGCGTCATCACTATGACTAACAGATAATACAGACCATATTTTCAGTTTCCTTTTTGTGCTGTGCCAAAATACTAACTAGAACCAGAAACTAGATCCCATTGTTTCTTGTTTCCCAGTACTCTCCCACAACTTCTTCTCCATGATCAACAAGAAAGAGCGTTGTGTGATGCTGATCGCTGCACTATTCTCTTTTGTTACGAGCTGGGAGGACAGATGATACATCCAGAACCAGGCTGGAGGTGGCAGCAGAGGATAGGATGACATCTGTTAAAAAAATGTACAATAACATATATGGAACAATTTGACCTCATCAGAATGTGCTCAATTGAAGAACTTTGGGTTTGGATTTGTAAATATGTTTCTTGTGGTTAATATGTCAAATGGAAGGCTAATATCCTTATCTGAGGGTTTAATTTGACTTGTTCTGTGCTATCCTTGTCTTGTAGACTCCAATAAAACTTCTCTGTTCTCAGTAGCTACTTCAAAACTCTGGAATATCCTCTCTAAAAATATGAGAGAAGCATAAGCTTTTGTCTCCTTTATAAGGTGTCTTAAGACCCACTTTTCGTTCCCTGCCTACCCCACATTGATACACATTAGGTCTGTATGCTTGTATGTGGGGGAAAATATGTGTGTGAACTATGTATTTACTCATGTACTTAAGTGCTTATGTCTTGTGTCAGTCATTTTTTCTCAGTCATGCTGGTTGTAAAGTATGTTGGCACAAACCTGCTTTGTCTATAAATAAATTCAACCTTGACCTTAATTTAATCAAAATAAAAATAAAAGATTAAGACTGTCTTATGGCCCTTGCCCAGACAGTGATCCAACCCAAAAGAAGAGACACTGGAACTGGACCTTAC
This sequence comes from Plectropomus leopardus, assembly GCF_026936395.1. Classification (NCBI taxonomy): domain Eukaryota; kingdom Metazoa; phylum Chordata; class Actinopteri; order Perciformes; family Serranidae; genus Plectropomus; species Plectropomus leopardus. Next base: position 13,924,729 of record NC_142194.1, read on the forward strand.
TGAGAGTGGACAGGACTCTTAAACATGAGATCTCTCAGTTTGTTTTTCCTGTGCCATTCACAAGTACTACAGAATGCAACAATAGCCGCTCTCTGACAAACAGGAAAGAGGAAAAGCGCACTTCACTGGGCAACTCTGAATTTATGATGGTCATATGAAGGTTCCCTGATGAAAAACATGGAGTCACACTAATAATGAACTGTGAAATGCTCACTCTGTATATGCACTAAATATGTAGTTTAGGGTCATTTTAAGCCCAATTTGTAAGACAATCTGCCTGCATAACAGGGCCAAATACAACTGAGGTGTCCCGCAACTGTTCAGACATGAACCACAAGAAATTTGACCTTAGTCATGTGACACAAAACCTACAGTCATGATAAAATTGAGTCATAGCAATCATAAAATTGTTTGCTGACTGACGTCTGTTCAACTATCAGTCCAGTAAACTACAATAAATGAGTACAATAACTTTCATTTTCTGCCCACTCCAACACTTTGTCACAACTGATGTTTCTCAGAGCAGATACAATAGGACGATTGTACCACTGCCAATGTGTTCTCTGCCTACAGAGCATTATAGTGCCGATCAACTGGCAGCAAATATTGAAAGACAACAACAGACCCACATACTGACCCTGAATGAACGTGGCCACTGTGAGAGAAGACAAAGCCGGCAGTTCATACAGAGGCACTGATCTGGAGGGTTCTCAGCCGTAGTATGGGTGTTTAAATGTGAGAGCGTGAGTGAGTGTGTGTGTGTGAGGGTTTGTACTTGTATTTGTGTGAACTTAGTTGGCCAAATGTGGCGTCAATGAAGCCCACCCATGGTCTTTCTCCTACACTGACTGACACATATTCATTGACTCAAAGTTTATGGTGAAGTTCTACGACATTAACAGTCAGGTCTTATCGGAAGTGACAGAGCAACAATGAATAATCTAGAAAATGAAGCTTTGGTAATTCAGGATAAGTTGACATTTGGAGATAAATAGTTTTCACTGGAATTTGGTGATATGATAAGTATTAAGTATGGTATTACTTATGATATCATGAACATGAATGCAAAGTGGGGCTCCGGCACGATGCTAACATTATCTACATATTACTTAACAATGTACATATATTTCTTATTGTCATGCTTATGGAAAACATACTGTAATACTGGTTATTTTTTTTACTACTTACTTGAAGAAATTTCACATAAATGGGTACATACTGAATATACTGGTCTTCACCGACGTGATGCCACTCAAACATGAACTGACCAGGAAGAGACTCAAAATGACCACCAAGAGACACAAAATAACCACAAGGAGACAACAAATGACCAAGAAAAGACACAAAATTATATAAAAGATAAACAGAACCACAAAAAGATGCATAACAACCACAAAAAGATGCAAAACCACCACAAAGTCTGTGTGTCTTGCCATTGGGGCCTTTTGCATATCTGTGCCTACGGGCCCTCTGTCTCATAAGCCGCCCATGCACACACATATACAACACATACACATGCATATGCACATGCAATAAGGTTGTCTAATTTGTTCTGCTGTTTTTAACCTGAATCTGTTTCATCCATTTGTTTTTTTGGTTAATCTGAATTTAAAAGCCTCATCAGGGCTCCAAAAAGATGCACTTCATACATGATACCCGTTGCATTGCTTTTCCCTGTAACAATGTGTATCAATGTTAAATAAATTCTCATAATAAATAAATAAATGAATAATAAATGATAATAAAGAACAACTTCTGATATTAGCAATTAGTGGTATAAGCAATATACTGCAAACATATAAGCCAGTTTTCCCCAGTACATGTTATATAATTTATATCATAATAGAATTTCAATCGTTGCTGATTTAGATCACATTTTTCTTGGTTGGTTGATTGATTTATTGACTGATGCATCTATGTATACTGTTTTGGAGATTTACTGAAGCAAAGTTTGAACTTACACAGAATGTAATTGTTGAAAAGATGACTTTCCATTGGCAAGTTAATCCTTTTATAGTCTTACTCTGAATTTTACAAAAGAACTAAAAGGTTACACATGTAAAAATGCTGCATACTAATATGGGATGCTTTGTAGAAATAGCGGTATTGCATTTAGATAGAAAAAAACAACTCCCACAAAATCAACTTTCAGACAGTCATGAAAGTTGTTTAGTGATATCTGAAGTAATTTATTGTTTCAACTTCAGTTATATATGATGACACCATGTGGTATATGTATGTTATGATGAAGCTAATTAGTATAAATATAATATATTTATATTATAGCATAATATAAATTCATGTACGCCAGTATGTGTGTTTATGACTGAGTCTGTTTTTATGGTTTTTTGTGTCACCTTTCCCATATCTTTTCCTTTTCCGTGCCAACACTTGACGGCAAAAGCACCCAACTGACTTTGTTTCCTGCTATTGTTCTGCACATGCAAGCTTACTTATGAGGAAGCTGTCATTACTGCAGACGCAGCAAAAAAGCTGCACTCCATGTTTCCCAACACAACACACAATAGCCATGGCTGGGAAAACCTATAATCCTCAATGCAACAACTGTGATTTTCTCCCTCTAAAAAAGGTTTTCATTGTCTTAATGATCCCAAATGAAAAAGCTGCAGCCTACAGAGTAGGCTACTGGTTACACCTTCACTCTGAGTGTCAAACAACTTTACATTTTTCTACATCATGTTGGGACCTTTGAAAAAAAAAACATTACGCATGTAATGTAAAAATTTAGATGAAGTGATTTATTTCAGTTATATGACTTTAGAGACACTAAATAACACTTTACAGAGCTATCATGATGTTTCAAATTCAGATGATGTTACTTCCTAAAATTGCAATGAGCAGTGTTTGGTCTGGGTGGAGTGGACAGCCCAAACATGTGCTGACTTGCACAGGAATGAGCTAATGCATTGAGGAAATGTCCTCATTGGTTTTGGTTTATCCTTTGCCACAAAAAAGGGTATGTTGTTTTCTCGTCACGTGGTAGTGACGAGAAGTAAAAGTACAGCAGTATATCAGGAATGTATGCTTTAATTATCAAAAGTGGAGCTGAAGTGTTTGGTCGACCAGCACAAATTAATCTGCAACAATTTTACTACAAACATCTAAGTCATTTTTTAATAAAAATACATTTTATTTCAAATTGAGCTGCTTTTCTTTGTGTTGTGTGATAACAAAATAAGAGAGGCATATTTCCAAACCATTTTCTGACATCTTATAGACCAATCTATGAATCAGTTAATCGAGAAAGCAATCAGCACATTATCTGACAATAAAAGTAACAAAAAAATTGCATCCCAGATTAAGAGAAAAAGTACGTATGTGAGCACCACAACAGACTACAAATATATGATATGATTAATGTAACTGGTGCATTAATGTTAATTAAGTACATTTTAATGTTGTGCAGAGGTGAAGATGGAGCTACTTATAACTGTTTTTTTCTGGTGGGTTGTTAAAAAAAATAAAACCAAAACTGTTGAGCAAAAAAAAATAAAATCTTTTTGTAAAATTTAACAGCAAACGTAGCTTAAAAGTAAGATAGGCCCACATAAGATGTGGCCAAAAGGACTTTGCAACATTGGCTCCTGGGCCAGTATAACACACAGTTGGTGGTAAATATTATGTTATATTGAGAAGTAACAGTGTGAAAATATACAGCCATGCAGTTTTTAATTTTGCTGAGTTAAATTAAAACTGTAGTGAAATTATTTAGGTTCTGCTGTACTTTTGGACCCACTTTCTTTTCTTTTCAGTCAGGCACAAGCCGGGCCAGCTACGGGTCTCTTTGGAAAAAGTGGGTGGCGTTGTTGTGAGTAGGCATGGAGAGGCGCAAAGCGACTGGGCTGCTCCCGTTTCTAATGTGATGACAGCTGATTCTACCGAGACAGATCCGGGACCACCGTGTCAACTTCATACTGTCAACATGTTTTCTTGACCTTCACGCCGAAAGAGAGCATTTATTTCCGGGGATCATGACTCTGAGGGAAGTGTAGCAGCTCAGAAGTTGAGTCGGCGGAGAAAAGCAGCTCCGCCACCAGCAGCACCACCACATCACCAGGCTCAACAAGTTGGATATCTTGTCTGACTGGCCCGATCCCGCATTTTCCACAGGACGATCAGTCACTTTAAAGGTAAGAAAAGCCACAAATACAAACTTTTGCTTTTCACAGAGTACCAGATGAGCCCAAAAAACACCTATCATGGGATGGATGAGTAGAAATAAGTTTGTATTTACGCATGAACATGCTTTTGCATCCTCTCACTAGGAGTATTAACGCATTTTCCTCTTTTTTTTACTGATTTGAAAAGCTTTGTGATGGTGAGGTGTTGATAGTTATTTAAGGATATTTTAAATAGGATTTGTCCTCAGTGCCTCACTGTGAACACAGACTAACTGACTAATGACGTGAGCTGAATGAGTGATGATGGCAGTGAACACAAGTGCTGCTGCTGCTGCTGCTGCACGCCAAATAACCCCCCCTCCGTCTGTCTGTCTGTCTGTCTGTCACCTGTGGCTGCTGCTGTCAGTTGTTCCACCATGTGAGACAACACACACTTGGGGAATATTCTGGTCACACTCACGCACATGCACTGGTGGTCTGGTCACAAACACACTGATAACTTAATCTCTTTTGCTCTGTTGAATTCCATTCTGTTCCATAATGGTCTGATTTGTCTCATATTCTATTCTCTTTTATAATATTCTGTCCTATTCTGTTCCGTCATGTTACGCTCTATTCCATTCTATTCTTCTCCGTTCTATTCTAACATGTTCTGTTCTGTTCTGTTCTTTTTTCTTAGATTCTATGCTGTTGTGTTTGACCATGTTCTGATCAGTTCTATTTTATAGTATTCTACTCTGTTCTATTCTGTTCCGTCATGTTACGCTCTATTCCATTCTGTTCTTCTCTGTTCTATTCTAACATGTTCTGTTCTTTTTTCTTAAATTCTATGCTGTTGTGTTTGATCATGTTCTGATCAGTTCTATTTTATAGTATTCTACTCTGTTCTATTTTTTTCTTTTTGCTCCATTCTATCCTTTACCATCATTTTCTATTCTATTCTTTTTTATAACATTCTATTCTACCATATTCTGTTATGTTCTATTCCGTTTCCTAGCATTCTATTCTGTCCTGTTCTATTGTATTCTGTTCTGTTCTATTTTCTCACATTCTGTGCTGTTCTGTTCTATCATGTTCTGCTGTATTCTATTCTGTTCTGTTGAATCCTGTATTCTATTATGTTCTGTTCTAATCTATTTGATCTTGTTCTGCTCTGCTTTATTCTGTTTGTTTCTACTAAGTGATGGCTTATGGGATAAAATAGCTACATGGTAATGTCTGTTTTTAATGTAATTTGGCAAATGAAATGCCTGAAAAAACATTTTTCAACTTTACACCAAATATATAGCCTACTATAGACAGAGAAGCAGACCATAGTGTATCTTATATGGTGTGTGTAGGGTCTGTAGACTTTCAGTCTCTGACATGAGTCTGTAGGTCTGTTATGTAGTTGACTCAACTACTTGGCGCAACATTTCTAAAGTTGAATTATGTCCAGTTTGTCAATTGAGCTGAGTCAGCTTTTCAGATTTAGTGGAACAGGGTCTGGAAATGCTATTTACACTGTGTCATAGAATTGACCAAACTTAATTTACAGTGTGGTTTTTAAGCATACTTGTGTAATTTAAGGCAAAAGATCCGTAGGCTCTCCCAAACAAAGTGCATGTTATGTGCATGTTAACAGATATGCTTTCAAAGTTGGTAAAATAACAGATTGCCTCCCTATTGCTCAGCATTGATCCCTGTACTGTGCAATGACATGCCTACATGTTTATTCTGTAAGCATGATACAGTATGTGTTTTCACCATGGCAGCATTTACACACAGCTTTAGAAGTAGAGCTTTGGTTTCTATAAAATGGGAAATCCATAATAGTTTCTTTGATTCGCGCTGCATGTCTGTTTATCATCACCCTCCACGTTTGTTATCATGTTCATAAACAAAGGGAGTGAATGCGTTGTTTCATACTGACACCAAAAATCACCAAATACAAAATGGAACGTGTTATAAAATTGTTTCTGATCCAAACATTTCCATGCATTTAATCATTAAATACAAGTCTTTAAAGCAGCCACACTGCAGTCAGAATATCAGTATTTTATAACACAAACACCAGTTTTTTCCTGCTCTTCTGATGCAGTCAGAGTTACTGCGCTTTGGCACTGGCACACGCCATAAAGGCTCATTTATTTTTCCTCGCCTGCAGGGATGCAACCACCAATCTTAGTGTGAAAACGAAAGGCTTTGTAACTTGTCCTGTCATGTGCACCAGAACAGTGCATGATAGTGTATTTTTCCTTTTTCTTCTCCCGAGTCATACCTGGCGAATCTCCTGCTACTTTAACTACTATCAGCCTTAATCAAAGGTGTCTTTTTCTCTTCTGTTGTCCTGCTTTTGTGTTTAGTGCCTAGTCAGGATTTTCGGATGCGCATCAACATCTTGCACACTGAATTATTCAAGACTTGCAACAGGGTCCCATATCACTACTCGGTGACAGAGAAACTTGAGAAGTTTGTGTCAGTTTGCATGTGCCACAAACACTATGCAGTAGCTGTCTCCATAAATCTAGTGAAACATGTAATTGTGTATATGTGATTATGATTTCAGCCAACCGAAGGCACCCGAGGTTACAGCAGCAGAACAGAATGTCAGACAGAGCCAAATGGCAATAACTTGATGATGCATGGGAATACAGAAAAATTCAGCATCAACTCAGAGAAGTTTCTCAGACAGAAAAAAAAGAACATTCCTTACGTTCTTGGCTGCCAGCACAGTATTAGTTTGGCTGAATAGGCAGGAGAGTTAATTTGATTTGAACGGGATGGGAAAAGAGAGGATGAGTTTAGTGCTCGTATGAGCCGCGGCTGCAAAGAAAAGGGTTAAAAGTCAGATTTTATAATAACAGTGATTTAAGGAAGCTGACTTCCTCTACTATGAAATTTCCGCCTGTAATGGTGATGTAAACCTCATAGCTGAGGCATTTTGTCTCTAAACCTACTGAAAAAAATAAATGAACTGAATCCATGACTTTTCAACGTTTTCACAGAGAAGACAGTGAGGTTTCATAAGTTTGGACTCAACAGACAAAAAGCCATTAAGACAGAAGAGAAATGTACATATGCTTACGAGAAGACAGACTAAATAAGAAACGTGTACCCTCAATGCTCAGTATTCTTCCAAGTTAGTTAGCTGGTACTGTCGAAGTCAGCATGCTACTCTGTGGATGACAAATTAATTGAATAACAAACAAAAATTCTTGTTGAATTAAAAATTATATAAATGCCATCCATCTTTGGCCTAGTCCACATGGACAAAGGTGCTCTTGTAAACTGGATTTTTCCCTCCTTTGTTTTCAAAAATATCTGTCTAAATAAAAATGCAAGGACACACTTGAAGTAATGTCAAGAGCAAGTCAAACCAATATGTGACAATATGACAGTAACCCTAAAGCCATGCAAAGAAGAAGAAAAAGTTGTTGGCCCATTAGCAGCTATAGTCAAAAAGTAACTATACATTTGTGTATAAACATGGAAATTAATACACAAAACATCAAGTTATTGGAGAAAAGTTAGAACTAGCAATACATTTTTTCATATCTGCCATTGCAAAAAATGAGATAACAGTGCACTAAAATTGTTCACCCTTGATGGAGTTTTACAAATGATCAATTTTTAGGCCACAATGCATTAAAAGTTTACAAACTTACCATTGCCATGTGGACTAGGCCTTAGCTTATGATTCTTTGGCCACCACATGGTATCTGCTACGCTGCAACATACAATTACTTTGCAGTGAGGTTTTCACGTTTAAAATGATACAATCTCAAGTAATCATACATTCAGTAGTTTTGTAAATACTGAAGCTATTGCAAAAAATAAAAACATATCTATAATCAGATTTTCAGTCAGAAGCTGCACAGATGAGACATCAGGGAGGAAAACCAACTGGTCCTCAATCTGTGGCTGTTATCAACAAAGTCACCACATGACTGGAAGCATGTTTTCAGTGCCATTTCAGCACTATCTTGGTTCCTATGACAAATAAGATAAGTAGCAGTTTTATAATCTTATGAAAAATGAATTGCAATAACATCTCTTTGGACAACAGTTTGCAAACTAGTTTTATGAACCAAAAAAAGTTTTGTTGCGCTTTCACACCCAAGCAATCATATTATTTAATCATGTACAAATATTTCTCATACTAAGAGCAATTTGCATTTGTTTTCGCACATATTTGCTCATTAATTATGTGATCGTTTTAAGATTCTGTGCAGCCATTACAGTTTTCTGGGCTCTTATGCTGAATCCATATGTTGCTGGTGTCACAGTCCTCCGCTTCAGTTATTCCAGACCACTCCCAATGAGCTGATTCACAAATTCATCAAAGCAGGCTAGGGTTTGCTATCTTGGCAGTGTCTTCTTTATGTCCTCAATTCACCCTGCGTTATTGAAATGTTTGGGAAGACGATGTGAGAGTTTTGTTTCTGGATGGATTCTCCAGAAAAAGAGCACACTTATTCCTCACTCCACAAACTGATCATGTTTCTGCAGGCATGTCATGATGGGATTCCAAAGATCAGTTATGTAACTGCTCATATGTAAACTATTAAAGCTCAGCCATGTTTTAAGGGGGCGGCATATTCCCGGGCACCTCTGGGGTTCTCTCAGGGAAAACCCTCCGGCGTCCAAACATATCCATGTATCCGTGACAACGCAGTCTCTGCCCCCTGAGCTCAGACATCCAAGCTGTCCTCCTCGCTGTGGAAATGTTTATGCAAAAAAGGAGTTCCACCCAGTGTGTGTGTATGTGTGTGTCATGAAAGCCATTAATATTCAACACGTGCATGCTTAAAAAAGGAACAGAGAAACAAATATGTGAGTGAAAGGAGTCACAGAAAGAAAGAAAAATATGAAAATGAGTCCAAAAAGTAAGCACATCCTTGATGGGTGCCTTTGTGCTTGCCAAACTGCAGAGATGCTGGAAAGAGAAGTGAATGAAAATGTGCAGATGAAGGTGGACGTAGGGCTCTGGATGAGCCAAAAAGAGTACTCTCAGTCTTTTTCCAAAGACCCACCCAGGGTTTTCCCCTGCGTTCATGAGGCAGCAGCAATGTCCTCTCTGCTTTTAGGAAAGTTACAATCAGGAGATGTACTTCGACTCCTTTCAATAAGGAAACAGCTATAGCGGTACAGAGATGATTTATCTGCTGGGCTTGTCGTGCCCTGACACTGTGTGGTATTGTACTTTGACAACCCTCTCTGTGTGCTGTTTGCTTCATATGTAAAATCTAGATACAACCTGGTAAATGGTGAGTTTTAGAGGTGCTGGTAGGCAAATTTTCGTATCTTAAGACAGAGCCAGGCTAACTGTTTCCCCCTTTTTTCCATTTGTTATGTTTAGCTAAGCTAAGCTAACCAGCTGCTCTCTGTGTGCTGTTTGCTTCATATGTAAAATCTAGATACAACCCGGTAAATGGTGAGTTTTAGAGGTGCTGGTAGGCAGATTTTGTTATCTTAAGACAGAGCCAGGCTAACTGTTTCCCCCTTTTTTTCATTTGTTATGTTTAGCTAAGCTAAGCTAACCAGCTGCTAGCTGTACCACATACTAGGGTCGACCAATATGGGTTTCTCAGGGCAGATACTGATAACGATTACTAGTAGTTCATGAGATAGATAACCAATATTTGGAACTGATATGCATGTAGAATAAAACTGTAAAAGCTTTCTGTCAGTATTTAGAATATTGAATATAACAAACTCCAACACAAACCATTGTTGAAATGCCTTTAGCAAATGTTTAATCAAAACTGAAACTTTGAACATCAAATACAGCAAGTTCCCAGCAATTTTTTTAATATAAAGTCAAAATTTAAATGAAATAGAAAATAAATAAAAAGTAAAAGTTCCTCCCATGCTTTCTTTTAACTTTTTAATTAAAATATTTCATTGGGGATCGTTAAAATAAAGCACCGATACAGATAATTGGCAAAATGCTATATATCGGCGCCGATAATCGGCCAGGCTGATAATCTGTCGACCCTAACCTCTTACCGTGTTTATTAAACTCTCAGCAAGAAACAAATAAGCATATTCGCAAAATGTCAACCTATTCCTATGTCTTTCCCATGTTTTCTTAAAGTTTAGTGGAGCTCTATGCAACATTTAGAGCGTATCTATATGTCTGCTCATGGCTCTCAAGATGGAAGCAGCAGCAAACAGTGTTAACAGTGCTAACAACAGTGCTGACAGAGCTTGTTGTGTTAATCTGGAGGGAGACTGGAGGATGGGTGCTACGCTTCTGCAAAGCTGGCGTTGCTGTTATCATCGTATGAACACATTTCAAAGTGGTGGTGATTAGATCAGATTTTGCAAATCATTTGGTGAGTAAAATATTATTTTATCTGATATGCAAGACTGCATAGACTAAAATAAGCACATAGTAAAAACTTACTGATCTTTCTTCAAAATTAGCTTGAATGAGCCTCATTTAATCAGTTGTTTAAAGAAAATGTTAAAAGACTTTTATGTAGCTGCAGTCAGGAAGGACTTTTATCTTAAAGTGGGCAACACTGAGATGGAAATATCAGTATGTAAGGCAATGACAATAATAGTGTGATGCATTTGCAAACTGAAACCTCAGCCTGACCACAGAAGTCAGTGTTTGGGTTATTTAAAGTAAAAGGAACATTCCTTACTGTGTCCTCATGTATGCAGTTCAGACTGATGGTGGCCTTGTGACAAAATAGACTGCCGTGATTGTTTAAAATGCAGAGCTGGCAAGTTAGTATACTGTACAATATGTCTGCATGCTTTTTCAAACATCAATGCGTATGTGTTTACTGTTTGCATGTTTGAGTGGGACAGGACAGCTTAGCCAAAATATTTCGACACAGTCTGGCATCTTTAGGCATTTGACTCAGCTTGCCAGATGTGTTCTTTTTCTCCAGCTGGCTGAGGCCACGTCGTGCTGCCTCATCTGGTAGAAATGCACTTTAAAGCCAGACTGCTCTCTTTGCTGTCCTGCCTTTTTCTCGTTTAGAGCAAAACATTAGAGCACAAAGTGACACCATACTATAGGTTATATATGTATGTGTGTATATATATATATATATTGTGTATATATGAGGAGGATTGCCTTTAGAAGATAAAGATCATATGAACTGTTGAAAGTGGGAGGCTGTAATGGCAAACATGCAACAAAGGCCCCTGGGCTGCATTTGAACCCAGAAAATGACATGGTGTGTGAATTAGACCTGAAATAATTAGTTGATTAATCAATAAGTCACTTGACAGAAAATGTATCTTCTGCTATTTTGATAAACTTGATGTTTTTGATACAATTAAAGTATATTGTGAAGGAAAAATACTAAAAACTTCCTAGTTTTAGCTTATTAAGTGGAGGATTTGTTACTTTCTTTGCCTTGTGTAATGGAAAACTGAATATCTTTGTGTTGTGGACTGTTGGTTGGACAAAATAAGTTACTTATGAATAGCTCAGTTTTGAGCCTCAAGGCCCCTTTAGTATCACTGTTGGCTCTGTTAGCACTGTTAGCTATGTTAGCATTGCTAGCAGCTAATGCTGCTAACATATTTGGACGCACCCACGAGCTCTCGTTGTAACATTTAGCTCTAGTGTGGATTAGACCACCAAGCCAGCAGAACTCCCTTAACTGAATAATTTTTTTCTGTTTTTATGAGTGTTTGTTTAGTGCTTGACAAATTATTTTCCAGTCCCAGAGCATAATGATTAATGTTGGTTTAGGTCTCAACCACTTCTCCAATTATGGTGTTTATTCCTGCTGTGGTTCATTACATTTTGTTTGCAAAGTAAAAAAAAAATCCTAATTTGTTATGTCATTCTGCTGCAGGGGGTCTGTGAGCTGCTGACTCTATAAACATATGGTTAGAAAACCACATGACTTGTGTTGACAACTGTCATCCATACAGAGCCTCTTCATTCTCCCCCTCCTCACCCCCCCGGACATAACATGCGCTGAAAGACTAGACAGTCAAAAGAAAGGCAACAGATGTCCCGCAGTTTTTAATATCCAGAACCGTCCACTGGCCGATCACCTGTTTTTGGTGATGTTGTTTTGAGGTGAATGCGTTTCAGTGGACTCAGCATTCTGGACGCGAGGACTGCACTGCTGCACAGTAAACAGTCGGTATCAAAAGACATCAGCTGTCATCCAGCCCACTCTAGAGGCTTCTACCAGTCTGTGTGTGTGTGTTGACATCCACACAGAGGCACGTGCCAGTCTGCCTCTCCAGTATGTCTGAATAGGATGAATGGCACATTGGTCGTGCATCAGCGTGAGCCTCGTCCTGGCAGGCAGACAGATAATGAAGCAGCGGCTTCATTGTTGGCATCAGATGACCCTGTTCAATAAAAGGTACTGACAGTCAGCATATCCCACTTCCTCCAGTCTGTACTCACACTAACACACTTTTTCAGTGCTTGCCCTGCTGTATTTGTAGAGACAGAGACAAATCTAAGATGTCTTGCAGCAAAGGCAAAGGTGGACCAGTTAGGACAGTTGTACAGTTAAACTTATTCACAGTATGTAGAGCTGAAAGGTTTGAGGAAAATATGTAATGTACATTTTTCTCGGAAAAAATAGATTGCAAAATGGATTGCAAATAAAAAAAAAATCTCTAAAACTTAAACTACAGTGTGGTAGTTTTGATCAACTCAGTCGTCACCAACATATCTTGTTTTTACATCAGTAAAGTTACATTAAATGAGGAAGATAATTCTTGTTAAAGTCCCACCAGGTGTTTTTTTTTCAGCAGCCAGCAAAAAGTCAACTTTGAAGTAAACTTGCCTAGTTTTTATAGGGGGAAATTTCAATTCCAATTTTGCCTGTATTTGTCACAACAGAGCAAGCATAAAAGGGACATACAGCAAAAGGCAATGAGCTTGAAGCAAACCAGAGCCCGATGCAGCAAGGACATAACTTTTTTACATGGAGCACCCACTATACCAGATGCCCCAAGTAATGACAATTTAATGTCAATTTAACATTTGTTAAGATGTTATTTATAGTTCAAAATCTTTTTTTGTAAGCTTAAATAGAACAGATACAAGTAAAAATAAGACATGTTTACCAGACAGTGGACAAAATTTCTTTCTTTTTGTTGTTTTCTCATGTCACAGTATTAAAGTTGATTAACAGCAGCTAAGTAAATCTGCTGGCAATTATGTAAGTTAGAACTAGGGCTGCACTATATATATATATATATATATATATATATATATATATATATATATATATATATATATATATATATATATATATATATATATATATATTCATCATTGCGATGTCAACTTGCGATATTGAGATTTTTTGAGTGAGAGCATCAGTGGAAACGATCTATTTTAATCTAACAAGAATTTCCTGTCTTAACAGTTGACTTTAAGCAGCCGAAATCAGCAGAACTGAGCACACTTTTTCTAATTATTCATTGCAAGTAATATTGACATTGCATAGTTTCTTAATATCGTGCAACCCTAGTTACCATGGAAATAGTGGCTCTTGCAATTGAAAATTACACTCTTTAAAATTGCTATTTAAAAAAACAAAGGTTAATTGTTCAGCCTCCAGCTGTATAGTTATCTAGTTGTGCGTTAATAAGATGTCTTTAGAGCATCTACATGAACTAAACTGGATGTAATAGCTTAAATGTTGATTGTTTTGCATAATCAGTTGACACTGAAACTGCACAGGAACCTTTCTCATTACTACACTAAAGTTTTAGCAGTGCTACAGCAGACTTTTAATCACACGCTAAATCTTTGTCTAGATTGCATGGTACTGATGAGGTATTATAAATACACAGATAGTTGAGTAAAGGGTGATGATGGTTCCATGTCTCAGGTCAGACAGTCGCTGCTTTGTCCATCTGTCAGCTGTGATGTGTGTACAGTGTGTGTGTGTGTGTGTGTGTGTGTGTGTGTGTGTGTGTATATGTGTGTCAGCTGTTGACTTAGCTGTCTGTCGTAATCCCGATACTTTCTCCAGCACAGTGCCAAGTGGCACACACTAGTCTCAGTCACACTGTCCCTTTCACCCTGTCTCCAGGAAAATAAAAAACCTTCTCACCACCTCTTTAATCCTAGATTATGTCACCAGGTTTGAAGCAGTAAAAGACTTTTTGTCTTTTTGTCTTAAATTCAACATTTAGGATCCAGTATTTAAGAACTAAACCAAACTCTTATTCCTCCTCAGTGAACATCATTTAAATATGCACAATGCTGTCTTGTTTTTTTTTTCTCACCAACAAAATAGTTTTCTCTGTTGTCAGGAGTCCTTTGTTTTCTGGGATACTGATCAGAGTCCCATAGCTTATCAAGACCTCATAAATCCTAATAGGAGACACGCCTGTTTAACTCTTGCCATGAGCTTTCAGTGTGTGAAATGCTCCCTGTACTTTTCCAAGACGTGCCCTGCAGTGGTGTAGAAGCAGTTACTGACAATAATTGATATCTTCCATCGATGGAAGGATAATAATCTGGTAAAATCTGGCACTGGTTCACTACCAACATGCTTGAAACATTTCCTCCAGACTTGCCTGCTACTCCTGATGTGATCTGGTTTTTCCCTCTTTCTTTTTTCAAATCCAAACAAAATGGTCCTCAGCTGGTGCTGTTGTGACTCAGAATGATCCACTCACACGCTGAAACATGCACAGTATGCTTTTACAACGAGAGGAAGATGAACAAATAGTTTTTTTTGTGTTTTTTACGATCGGTAAGAACACCAGAACTCTGCTATGCTGGCATTATCTGGAGTTATGTTCACATTTTTTCGGTTATACGTTGACCGATGCCTAATTAATACTTGCTGATACTTAATTTAATTTGTGTTGGAGAAATGTGTCATTGACCTGCAAGGAGTAGAATAACCAAGACTTAACTGGAACGAAATTGAAACTAATCACTCTTGTCCTTAGCTAAATAGGTCGAGACATGTCTGAAGTTGAGCCGAGGCTTACAGTGATGTTCAGACACTAAACTAGATTTCATCAAGGAGTTTTAGTTTGTAACGTCTTGTTGAATCTTAAATAGGGATGACAACAATGACTCAATGATCAATTATTATCCGTTATGCAGTGCAGCTAAATGACACATTTTATGTGTGCTAAACATGCAGCAATAGTCATTCCTAAAATAATATAGCATTATATTAGCAAATTATGAATGTCAGTAATAGGTATATATGATATGAGAAGTAATGCAAGTATGTGTAAAAAGTCTCCCTTTTGAAAATAACTCAAATAAAGGTGAGATTCTTCATCCAGATACATATTTCTTGATATCATAGATAAGCAAATGTTCACAGTGTGATAATCGTTAACTTTCATATCACGGTATACCTAAAAACCAGTAAATTGCTGCAACCCTTGCACCATATCACTGGAAAACTGAACAGTGTTTCCATCAGGCAGCTTGTGTTGTCATCTGCCAGAGCAGGGTGTAAAAGTCAGCAAGCACGGGAGGCGACTGACACACTGACAGACCCATAAATAACACTAAGGAGCTTGTCTGGCTGGATGCAGATCTGAGGATTAACGTGAAGAAAGCTGCTGCAGCGGCCCAGTGACTCTCTGCAGGTCCTGGCACTGCAGTCAGGTGGTGTGGGAGGAGGTTTGGTTTTCCGGGTGTTGGTTGTGAGTTCAGCTGTGGTGGCAGCAGGCTGCAGTGAACAAGATGCATAAAGTCAAGTGGTGGGAAGTGGTGACTTTTATACATGTAGTGCAGATTTTTACCACAGTTGAAAGTATTGAGTAAAGTATTATGATTTCTCTAAACAAATCATACCTGGGCACAGTGAAACAGACGCTGTGTCATTGTCACACCAGTCATCAAGTATAAAAGCCTGATGAAATATTTCTTACAGCATGTTTAAATTGTTAAAGACATAGAACAAGCAATCAAAGGCGTTAATTTCTTTATTAAACACACTGCAGGGGAGTTTTGAGAAATGTGACAATACCGCTGTCATAGTTATTTTAAATATTACTTAATTCTTGTAAGTTAATCATGACAGTGATCTGAAAACGATCTTTATACGCAGACATTGGCCTCTAAAACACATCATAAATTGCAAGTTTTCTACCATCACTGATTTTCATTTGATCTACTCGTTTGTTTCATGTTGGACTGCGTTAGGGTCGTGTGTCAGTGTCACATTGCTTGATTATGAAGCAGAAAAAAATACTTCTTCATGTTGTATCTGTAAGCTGCAGACACCATTTGAAGGTTCATAGATTTGTAAAGCCCAGCTGTACACTGGAAGTGATATTTTTAACACGCAGATGAAAGAGTTTAGATACATTGTTAACTTTTGGTTTTGTAAAGGTTTTCCGCTCCAAAAGTCTGTCTGTCATTTTGCGTCAGAATCCTTCCTCCGTGTGCAAGGTTATAGATAAAGACATTGTTTGTATGACCTGATACATTGAGAGGAAATCATCATGCAATCACACAAATTTGTGTTTTGTTTGTGTGAGCAATCTTCTTTAATTTGTGATTAATTTGGTAATTTGGCTGCCAAAAGGACAACCTTTTTATCTTGACAATTTAAATTTCCTTTTCTCTCTTTAGGAGGCAGATGGGGTATCTCTTATTCACATATTACCTGCCAAATTCATAATTTAAGGTCTTTTTGACTTAAATGTGTCTCAGTTTACAGGAACGTGCTTCATAAATACAAACAGAACCGATAAGGCTGGGAGTTTTTGGGAAGATCATTATCACTCACTGTTTCATGGAAACCATTCCTAAAAAATGGGTGATATGTGATTCACCTGTGTGCATGCCAAGACATGTTAAATAAGCTACGATGTCTGACAGGCAGCTATTGTTTCATTCAATTGAAGATAAGCAGGGAGATGGTTACAGTGTGCCTCATCCTGCTTTTTAGTATGAACCTGAAAATGAGCATAATTGGTCTTCTTTAAGTATGGATGAATAACTCAACATAAAAATAACAAACTAGAAAACAGCATGGCTTCTGTTCTGTTGAATAAATGCACACACAGCCTGTTTGTGCTCGTTGGCTGCTGTGTTTTGTAGCCTCTGCTCGCACACCTCCCTTTGGCTTGCATTAGTTAATGCCTTGGCTTGGGTTTCACTGTGGTTTTAGCACTATGTGGTGTTGAGTTCACAACCTACCTCAATGAACTGTGAACACCAACTGCTTTTGTTAAGCAAAACAGTACTGCTTAACCTTCACTGAGAAACCCAAACACACACACACTCAAATGTTCCTTATTTCTCTGGTTAACGCTGGTCATCTGCCTTCACTATCTACCTTCACAACCACATGCAGGATAACCTGAGTCGCGTGTCTCCCCAGAGACTGGCACTAAACTGGACTAGAGTTCCTCTTTCTTCCCCCCCTCGGCTCCGTGGGCACCACATAACAGAGGCCCCATTGACCAAGGCAAACTACAGCCCTCTTCTCTCATTTCCCGTCTCTTTCAGCGCGTCCATCCCCACCTGTGGTTAGTCTGTCTCCAGATAATGATGCACAAGGGCTGCTAGAATACTTATTAAATACATTTTTGTTCTGTTTAAGTATGCGTTTGCTTATTTCGCTGCTAATGGAGGTAGTCAGCAGATGAAAATTTGAATAATTTTCCTCTATTATGTGAATAAAAGGGATGAATGCAGTTAGTTTATAGAGCTTCACTTTGACCACATAATTATATTTTGTACGCACACTTTTATTTCTTCAATTTTCCAATACATTGTCAGGGGATTTAAATATGATGTATAATCTGTTTAATTCTTTCTTTTTTTAAAGAAAACAAAAGGCCAAAATTATGTGATTACAGCCTTTTTTGAATGGCAATATATATTTTTTCTGTTTCATTTACTCCCCTTTGCATGGATTTACTGAATGGGCCCAAAGAGTCAAGGGGCCCCTGAGCGTCACTTGCATATTTTTACATGTTACATTAACACGTAGCAACCAGGAAAAGACTAAAATCACCACTAGGAGAAAATGACCACAAAGCAACACAAAATGATGAAAAAAGACACAAAATCACCTCAAAGACACCCAAGGACAGCAAAACATACACAAAAAAACACAAGGAGATACAAAATCACTGAAAAGAGACATAAAACTACCACAAGTAGAAACAGAATGACGAAAGAAGAAGACCCCAAATTACCTCAATTAGGCACAAAATGACTACAAAGAGACACAAAATTACCTCAGTTACCTCACCAACTAGTAGGTGAGGAAAGGAAGTAAGATGAGTGAGCAGGGAGAAGTGCTTAAATAGAGGAAGCTAATTTCAATAGATACCCAGTAAAATGAGATATAAATTCATAAAAATAATATAATTTTATCGTGACATACAAAACAAGCAAGGAGGAATGTCAAACAATAGTGACCGAAGAGTGAAAGAATAATTATGTGAGCAGTGCAAAGGTCAAAGGTCAGTGATAACATACAGTAGATAGAAAAACTTGTCCTGCATGTGAGTGTGTGTGAGTTGTAAAATATCTACTGTCACATTAACCATATGTTGGTCACCCAGGAGTAGATACTGTACATCCTTAACCCTCATCTCCTTCTGCAAAGGCAGAGAAGCAGGAAAATTAAGCAGAGCGTTGAGGAATGTCCTTCAGCCTCCTTAAGTACAGCTCTTTTTTTTTTTTTTTGCTTTTGTCTCCTTTTTATTGCAGGTTTCTCACGCTTTCACTCCTCCTTTCATTCTGCGTTGTTCACTCTGTCCGTGAGGCATTTGTTGATTTGTATGGCGAGGAGCAGCAGTGGGCCTTTGTTATGAAAACTGAGACACATTTCCTCATGGGAAAGACTTTTAAATCCTCTGAAGTATTCTAAAAAGTTTTGCATAATTTCAACTTTTTTTTTCTTTACTTAAGTCCCCATTCTGTGAATTTCATTATGCTTTTGTGATATAAAAAAGTATGGGGATTTTCTCTTAATATCTCTTTTTTTTTTTGCCTCTGCAGGTTATGAGTAATGGAAGCAGGATCGCTGGTGCGTGCTGTCTTTGAGTTTCTCCCCAGCGTCTCGGAGGAGCTGCCACTCTTCACCGGTGATGTCATCGAGGTGCTCAGTGTTGTCGATGAGTTCTGGTTGCTTGGTAACAAAGATGGCGTCACAGGTAAGGTGTCAGGGGTCATTATTACTATAAATAAACATACACGGTTGAATATTTTTATTAGGAAGTTGCATCTTGTTTACCAAAAATAGCTTTAACCTTATAAAACTATATGGAGAAACTTACTGTAGAATATTGATTATAAAAATAAGCCACATTGGAAACTGTGAGTAACAGCTCTAATAATTGACATGCCCTGGTTCACTTCCACTCAGAATTTGGGAATACATTACACCATACATACCTGAATGGGCACTCTTAGAAAGTGGGAGCAAAATGACAAATTCTTGACCTTAATCAGGTCTGATAATAGAGAATAATGATTTAAAACTACCCTGTGAAATACAGAATTAAGTAATGCAGATTTTTTTTTAACAAATAAATTCTTATACATAAGAGTTTTTTTCACTTCATGTTCAACCGCGCATCTTTCATTTTTGTTACATTTCGGAAACGTTGAAAGATCACAGTGCATTCTGGCCAAGATGAGAAGTATGCATCATTGTTTCTTCGCTTTCTCTGCCCTTGAAGGGTTTTACTCACAGAAATCTTCTTAAGATTTTCCAAGACTCCAACGTCACTTAAGATGAGAAAGGGGATTCCCTGAGAGGGAAGCGCAGAGGGGAAGTCAGTGTAGGCTCGCTAAACCGATCCTGGAAAACACAGATCATATCAGTACATTTATGGCTCGTCTCTCCGGAAGAGATGAAATCTGCCTTTCATGATAGAGTAAAATGTCGACTTGAATACATAAACTTAAGTGAAGCGCATTATTGAAATAGCAGATTGTTTTATTGAATCCAGTTACTCATAATCTATTGGCATTCTCCAATAGATTATGTGAATGACCACTGCAAAACTCCCAAAAAGTACAAAGTTTTTAGGGCAGCACAATATCAATTTTTTTTTAAACATCATTGTGATGTAAACTTGTGCAATAAACACATTGGGAAAGAATATTGCACTCACTTTTTTTAGTCTAGAGAGAGAATCGGTAGCAAATTCCCCTTAAATATGTCTTTTTGTGCCTTTCATGTTCAGTTCAATATTTATTTGTAATAAAAGAATGTTAGACATATTGATCTTTTATTTGTTTTTTTAAAAAAATCAATAACTGACCTTGAGGGCATCAAATTGAACATTTTCATTAAAAGATACATAAAAAAGGCTATAAGCTAGTATCTGGAAGACTGTAGTAAACATTAGCAGAAAGAGAGAGCGAGAAAGCGCAGCTGATACCGGTGTATCAATAAATCAATATATTTGACAACACTATACTGATACTATCTGCAAAAGTATAAAATAAGTATAAGGATTTTAACATATCTAAATAATAGACAAAATCTAAATTCAGAAAGTTCCAACAGTCATTGCTGTCATTGTCTTGAGGAAACAGATGTATCAGTGCAGAAAATGTTTTTAGTTGTGTTTACTGTCCTGGTGTTCCTCACTCTTGTCTCCTGTCCTCAGGTCAGTTTCCCACCACCTTTGTGGAACAGATCACCATCCCCAGCACCAAGCCTGGAGACACGCTCTACGTCTGCATCAATGATTTCAGCTCAGCGGAGCCGGGAAACCTGTCCCTGAAGAGAGGTACGGACACACTGCACACAGATAATCCTCACTTTAGGAGTAAAGACTTAAGTATGAATCACTGCCCGTCTTTATGACACCCTGTCATAAAACGCGAAACATTTCTCAGAGAATATGTGGGCGTTGTTATCTGTTATATGCACATGAATGTTTTTCACAGGAAATAGTGCGACTGTTAACTCTAATGTTTTCTCACTCAGTTTAACGCTGCGTGTTGATGTCGCTGTGCTCAGGTAAACTGTTTTGTGTTCTAGTGTAGTTTTGTTGTGTTGTACCCCGACTGATGCCTTGTCTCCACTGCCACAGTCTGGGCTCTCTTTATGTCGCCATAAAAGAGAATCAAACAGTGTTTTTTGCGAGTAATTCTGGGTATTATTCTAATAACTGCAATGATGTGAGTGACAAAGAAAAGCTTTTTTTTTTCTAAAAATCTTACTGTATCATAGTAAAATCTAATAGCAGGGATCATAGTGAATGGAGAAAAGGCACTGCTTTTCCTTCATGGCATCTTTTTCGAAAGGGAATCTCAGTTAAAGAAAATGTTTACGGTGCATAGTTGAGGTTATCAGTCATTTTAAATCAGCACAGAGTTAGGATTTAGCAAAGAATCAAACTGATTGTCAGTCTGGCAAAATGTCTGTCTTTTGTGGCTTCTCTAGAAAATTGATGGACAAAGAAGGTAAAGATCACTTTGTGCACCCAGAGGGAATTTCAAAAGACGAGTTAGAACCGATCCTCGTAGGAGCACAATTCAAAGAAACCCTGAATACTGAGTCTCACTTTCATAGTCAGCTACAGATGCAGTGTGCCATCTCATTTTGTCTTATTTGGTTCGTTTAAGGCCATGAAATGTAACACTGTTTCTTGTGAGGAATGCTTTTCTCCTACCCTAAACCAGAATTCTGTGATTTTAATTCTCATTTTCCTTTTTTTTTTAAGTGCGAACTGACAATCTCCATTATTGATTTTGAAATGAAGTCATCTTTTTCACTAAAAAAACACGTGGTTAACGATTTCAGTAACAGTGAATCTTAAATTGTCAGATAAGCTAATTAGTTATAAATTCTCCTTTACAGCCATCTGCTTCTATGTGGGTTTGCTGTTCTGACGTGTTTAAATCTGTCATTCAAAATAGTTATAGTATGGAATGATTTTGGGAAGTTTTACTGCAGTTCCATTAAAATTATCATTTGCAGGCTGTTCTCAAGCAAAACAAAGACCTCTTTATGCAGTTAAAGATTTAAGATATGATAAAACTTTGGTGAATGCCCTCAGGGGCAAATTGACAGAAACACACACAGTGTTGACACAATAAGCTCACAAAAGTTGTTTTTGTTGTTTTTCTCCTTCAGGTTAAGGAAGGTCTATTGATGCCTGTGACTTCTTAACCTCTGCTGATAAACTTCTTATTTTTCAGTATCTGAATTTTATCCAGTCTGGTGTGTGTGCATATAAAATAAAAATGAAAAAAAAAGAGAGTAAGCACTCAAAAGTTAATTTCCAAAACTCCCCACTAGATGTCCCCATATGATAAAATTAAGATGTACAGTACATCGACCATCTGCAGCAGACTTTTTCTCTTCTTTTTACAATTTTGAATTGTCTCATGTGATAACATTGGTTGTATTGTTTTTCTGATTTTTCTTTCAACAACATCAGGCATACAGCAGTGATGTTTGCAGATATCTTTTACATCGGTAAAACCTTTAATTCACTGTCTTTACGTGTTATTAGGAATTATAGTGGTAGTTTTAGTCATAGCAGTAGTTGATGTATTTGGTGTACAGCAGGAAGTCACATCTTTGCTCTTTAACTATGACAAATCAAAAATCAGCTATTTATTCAGTGTTCTATTATCATACATGCACATTTCTTCTTTTATTTAGAATGCATCCATTATTAAATCTACCCAACAAAGATATTCCAGTAAATCTGTGTTATGTCCCAGATAAATAACACTTCCTGGATCAAAGGAAACATAGGAAACAGTCTTTACTGGCCGTGTGAAAGCTGAAATGTTCATTTCCAGTATGATTTTCCATGGACATTATTGGCTGCGCTCCAGTTTTGCCTGCAGACACAATGGGAGGTGGAGCCGCAGGTCTTTGGAATGTGACCCCCCTGACTTCTGGCTGACCAGTCGACATTCCTGTTATCCCTGATTCTCCAGATATATATTATATTAGCAGCAGTGCTGACCCTAGTACAGATATTAGGAGCACAATAATAAAGGTGACCTCACATAACTTGACATGAACAGAGCGACTTGAACAAAGACAAAATTTG
This sequence comes from Plectropomus leopardus, assembly GCF_026936395.1. Classification (NCBI taxonomy): domain Eukaryota; kingdom Metazoa; phylum Chordata; class Actinopteri; order Perciformes; family Serranidae; genus Plectropomus; species Plectropomus leopardus. Next base: position 13,947,837 of record NC_142194.1, read on the forward strand.
GACAAAAATGTCTAAACATACCTGGTACATGTATGTTAAAGGGGACCTGTTATGTTTTTTATTATATATAATGTTACATAAGATTAGATGTCCAAATTAAATGTGGCCAAAGTTTTAAGTAATGATGTAAACATGTATAAAAGTAATCACTGTGAACAAAAACTTAAAGCTTTAGACCTTTCTGTTAACTCTTTTTCCAATTATTTTTCTACTTTCGCGACATCTGCTTGTGACAGAATTGAATTGAATATACTAATTGGCTGAGTGAGATAATCAGAGGGAAATAATCAATATACATGTACTGTATATTGATTAGAGGAGCCATCTGTCAGTCTGCTGTCACTACCTTTATATCCCAAAGCGTTTCTGCTGTGTGCATCTTTTTACATGTTCTTATCTTTTTATCTAAAATGAAAAAAACATTTTAAGTCTTTGAAACCTGAGCAAATTGGCTTGATTTCTTTAAAAAAAACATGGGATGAAGGCAACAAGCAATGCTGAAAGGAAATGACCCAAATATTAGCAAGAAATTAGTAAAAAGCTAAAAAAATGTTTCTTTTTAGCACAAAACAAAACAAAGCACACAAACATGTTAATTACCTCAAAGAGTGTCTAAAAATAATAATGATTCTCTAAAATATTTTTTAAATATTTGATTATAAAATTTTTTTCCCAAGCTTTTTAAAAAAATGTTCTAAATCTATTAAATCTTGCAAGTTCTTCATTGCCTTTCCCTCCATGTTTTCAAAGAAGAAGTCTAACCATTTTTCTCTGGGTTCAAAGGTTTAAATCATACAAGAAAAGCACAAGAAAAGTGATGTCCATCCAGATTTCAAAGGGTTAAATAATAATAAAACACCTGAGAGCAACAGCTGGTGAAACTTGGCAGTTTTAGATTTTTTTTGTTTAGCTTTTAATTGTGATTTCAAAAATTTTCCAGCATATGAACATTAAATGTGATCCTCTTTATTCCACGTCTGTGCAGGCGATGTGGTAGTTGGTGAGGCTGGCGGGTCCATGGACCTCGGGGAAACCTGGCAGCGTGGTTGTAACGCCTGGGGCATCCGTGGTCTCTTCCCCACATCATGCGTGAAGGAGCTGACCCTCTCCGGCCGCTCCAGGCAGCTGTCTGAGCGCTCAGCTCAGGCCCAGGCTTCAGAGCTCCCACCGTACGCCCTGGGCCAGGCCCGGGCCCTGATGAGCCTCCATGCGCAGCTCAACGAGGAGCTGGACTTCCGCGAGGGGGACTTGATTATCATCACCGGCCTGCCCGAGCCGGGCTGGTTCCAGGGGGAGCTGGATGGGCGCAGGGGGATCTTCCCAGAGGGGTTTGTGGAGCTCCAGGGGTCCCTCCGGTCTCCTCAGGAGCCTGTGGACTGCCAGTATTTGAACAGTGATCCTGAACATTTTAGCTACGAGGACACTTATGATGCAGGAGAGGGGACTGAGGAGGAAGGTGTCGAAGAAGGAGAGGGGTTTGTGAGAGAGGAGGAGGAGCAGAAGGAGGCTGTGGTGGCAGCAGAAGAAGAAGAGGAGGAGGAGGAGGAGGAGGAGGAGGAGGGTGGTGTCTATGTAGTGGCACTGTATGAGTTTCGAGCCATGGAGCCGGGAGAGTTGGACTTCGATATGGGAGATCGTATTCGTCTTATAAGCACTTTGGAAGATGGTTGGCTGGAGGGGGAGCTGCGAGGGCAACGTGGTATTTTTCCTCATCGTTTCGTCAAAATGGAAGACGACGGGCAGAAAACTGCAGAGGAAACAAATGTTGTCGAACAAGAGGAAGACACAGGGAATAGCTCAGGTCATCTATGTCCCAATGGGTCAGAGAATGACCCAGAATGGATGAAATATGAGGATCACACAGTGTGGGACCTGGACTACTTTGAGAGGACTGAGGAGCAGAGGTGGCAGAATAAAAGCACTGGAGCTCAAACTAACAACAGAGGGCAGAGAGACATAGGTAGCAGACCTGACTCTCAGCCTTGTAGACCTGTCCCCCCAGCACAAAGAGGGCCTGCGAGACCCAAATCCACTCCTCCAGCAAGGCCAAGACTCCCATCTCGGCCTAGCTTGCCTGCACGTAGGCACCATGGGTCATCTTCTGGCGCAAATCGATCCAACTACACTAACGGAAACACTCGATCCTTACAACCCAAATTTACTCATAGTCAAACTCTCCCTAGCACTCAGTCTGGTTGGTCCAAAAACAGCAGATATCACCAACGCTCACCGAAGGATGATGCCACGACCAGTAACAGAAGTGGCAGTCTCGGCCAGGCGTTGTTTAACCTTGTTGAGGACCACAGGCAGAGGAAGCTAGCTCGCCATGGCAGCGTCAGTGATGCTGATATGATGACGGGCACCTCTGAGACACGGCAGCGTTCCCAGCAGACGACGCGCGGCTCCAATGGTTTAATACCATCGTCCTTCACTTTAGATGCCCTGGCAACCTCAGCCGGTGACTTGGAGGCCAAGCTGTCCCAGCAGCTTTTTGAATTTGAAAAAAGCTTGACTTCTTCATATAGTGACACATACATGAGCTCTGCCGCTTCCAGCGATACGACTTCTGCAGCTGACATGAGCCAACAATCCAGTATCATGCGCCACTTTTCTATTATGGACTTCAGCGATGAAATCGATATCATGCGAGGGTCTTCACACTCACCTGTGTCCCACCTTTTGCAGTCGAACTCTTCCTCATTAGAGAGACGCAGGACCCTTCGCCCTCCCCCTCCTCGCCCCAGAGTCCTCCGTCCCCAGCCTCCACCTACATACAAACCAGCCCGCCCTGCTCCACGTCCACCTCCCCGTTGCCCACGACAAAATACTGCTCCTCCAAACATCTTCTACACGCCTGACGAACCAGCCGTAAACCTCCTGGACCAAATATCAGAAGGGCAGGCTGAGTTCGGTGACCTCGCAGCGGCCCAGGAGCATGAACTCCAGTGCCAGCTGGAAGCGGAGAAAGAGCTGGAGAGAGAGATGGAGCTGGAGAGTCAGAGGCAGAGGGAAGAGGAGGAAAGGTACCAGCTGCTGCTACGGCTACAAGAGGTGGAGCATGACATGGAGGCGTACGCGCACACAGCGGAGGAACTCAGGAACATGTTGGAGGAGGAGGAGGATGAGACGGCCCGTATGCAAGCCATGGAGAATCTGGAGTTCTGTAACTACACGCTGGAGACGCTGGCCCTGGAGCAGCAGCAGCTACAAGGTAAGACTGTTGGGCAGCAGATTGAGAGTTAAATCGACATTTTATGCCTTTTATATAAAAAAATTGAGAGTAGACAGATAGCAGGAATAGCATGCAGCAACAATCTAGGCCCGAATCATGTTGGGATTGAGAGTTTTCTGTCTTTAGTTGGACCTAAAGTTGAATGTTCTGAAGCTAAGATAATATGATGGAACTGATGAAACTGGAGACAAGGTGACTGTAATTCAGCATTGAACACTGGATGTTTATTCTCTTTTTAAATCCCGGTGTTTAAGCTCACAGATACTTCATTTATTTTCCAAAATAGAGATGTGAGCAGATTTGTTTCAACAAATTGTCATTGGACTTGATTTGACATCAAACTAAATGGCTAGTGAATTAATTGAGAAAATCTGCAGATCAGTCAAGCTAAAAAAAATGATCGTAAGTTGCAGGTAAATTTATTAAAAGGTCCAGTGTGCAGGATTTAGTTGCATCTGGTGGTCACGTTGCTAAATGCAACCAAGGGAAACTTTTGTCGCGTGCTAAGCGTATTGGAGTACTATGTTGCTTCACGGTGAAACTTGATCCTTAAGAAACAATATGGCCATGGAAGTGGACCCACTTTGTATGTAGATATTAATGACAAAAGCACATAGATTCTTATTTTCAGATGGTTATACACTAAAGAAAACATAGGTATGAATATGCCAATATTCATATAATCTACAATGTTTTTAAACGCCATCATTTTTTGTGTTTTGATATTGATGTCTACACAGGAAGATCCTATAAATGTATGTTAGTGTGTGACAAACTTCTCACTGAACAACTTGAACTACTGGTGTTATGGGAAAAAAGTCTTAAAGTGAACAGGAAGCAGCATCAAAGATCTCAATTTCCATTCCAATTTAAATGCTAGCTACTGTGCCAGAAGGGGTTAAATGGAAACAATGCAAAAGAAAAGACAAATAAAGCAGAATATTTTTTGACCTGATGTCATAGTTCATTTCTGATGCCCTGCAGGTGTCTTCAAAGAGCAATAATACCCAGTCAGTGAAGACAAAATGCAATAAAGCAGGAATCTGAAAATGAGCCATTAGTGCTTACCAGATTTCCTCTTTGACTTATTACCCCAACAAGCACACACACACACAAACACACACACACACACGCACACAAACACACAGACAATTGATTTGAATTCCACTGTGAACTATGCAAACAAGACATCCCTATTTACAGCCCATAATGATAAGTGGAAGGAGGATTGTGTATTTAGTGTGCGTGTGTGTGTGCGCGTGTGTGTGTGTTTGCACGAGTGTGTGTGTGCTCGAGCGTGCATGCGTGCATGCATATTGGGAATTTACTTTGTCTCACTACAATGGTAATTTAGAAGAGCACAGAAAATATGACAGAATCGGCCTGTTGCTGCAGGGTTAGGTGGAGTAAAGGGAAAGAAATTTGCGAGTTTGAGGCGAGTTTGGTCAGTTGCTGGTTGAGATGAAATTTACAGGCATTTAAAGTTCATGACTTCAACAACAATAGTTGCAAAGCCACAGCTAATTGACTCAGATTTGTTTTTGCCATCTCATTTTGTCTGAGTGTACATCTCTGTCTCATGCAACCCAACACTTTTTCACATAGGTACGAGGTGCATTCCTGCACATAGTGAGAGGGTACGCAATGCACGTGGGCCTCTGTCTCTTTTTCCACTCTCTCTCTTTTTCTTTTAGTCCCCCTGTCTCTTCCCAAATGTCATACCTCCTTCACCTTCCTCACACTTTCCTTACTCTGCACCTTTCACCCTCTCACTCCATAGTATTTGGAGTAAGAAGAGGGAATACACTGGATGTGGTTTTTGGGATTTTTGCATGAGGGAGACGGACAGGGAATGGCACACACTAGAGTGCGACCTAAAGCGTGGTTATGGCGAGCTGTTACGTGGCCCGTGGCACACCTCTCCACAATGTTTGGACTCACTCAGGAGGCCAGGTCCAGCAGAGTAGCAGGTAGGCTTGATATCGAGATCAATCAGAGTTGTGATGGCAGAGCATTGTTGCTGTTTTTCACTTATTTTGTTCACTTCTGCTCATAGCTGCAGCTGCACGGCTGCTCGCTACAGCAGCAGCTCTCTTCTCTTTGGTCATTGAGTCAGATCAGAAGTTGGGGGATTTTAGTGCCTTGCTCAAGGTCATTGACAGTATGTTGTTTAGAAAGTTTCAAATTGTCTTCACTTATAAGGATTGAACTTCCTTTGAGGAAAGCAGGACAGAAATATTAGGGAGCTGTCATTTGCAATTTAGATTTATGACAGTGTTAGGGACATGACGTGTTGTTTTTGTTAATTATTAAAAGCTCAGCAGTAAAGAAAAAAAGAAAAATTCTCTGAACTTGCCATCGAGGACATTTATCATCAGATAATATAAATGGATTAATTTTGATTTAATATTAATTTATTACCATTGAATTCTTACCTTATTTTTTAATCGTTGTAATAAATTTACTTGATTTTTAAGGTATTTGATTTGCTGGATTAAACAAAAAAGGGACACATATGGCTATTTTATCCATAAACTTTCTTTATGAGGTTGTTGCTTGGCATTAGATGCGCTTGTATAAAGTGCCAGATCTTCCACCCAAAAAGCCCTAAAACGACAATTTAACAAACAGGCAAAATAATTATATCAGTGAAGACAAACAAAGATATCTTGCCTTTTAAACAAACAAACAAACAAAAAAAAAAAACAGCAAACGGTACTGGCATGTATAACAAGATCTGCATATTTCATACTTCCAGAATCAGCACACTGCCTTTGAATTGTCATCTCCACTCTCTTTTTTCTGCTCTCTTTCCATATTTTGCCCACTAAAGAAAGTCCATCAGTCAGGTGATTCATATATGAAAAAATGTCTAAATCACTATCAGTCACCTGTGTTTATAGGGAAAGGTGCAGAGGTAATGGGGCTGTGGACACATGGTGCAACAAGACAAACAAGAAAGACAGAAGACATATGGGGAACAAGCCCAAATAATCACTTCAGAGCTTTTCGACAGAAGAGCTCACCATCTCTGGCACACAACCGCACATAGAAACGTCCTTATTCATGGAGGAGCTTTCAGTCTAATCAGCGGTGTTTCTCTGTAATGTTAAAATGTATCTCACTTTACACAATCAGAGTTTAATGATCTGATCAAAAACTGTTTATTTATGACAGTCGAGGCTTTTTTTCCACCTACTCTATGCTTTTCTTGCCACTAAATGTAAGTAATCTGATTACTACCGGATGGTTCCGCTGTATTTTAATTTAATGCTTTTCCTTTAATCTTGTTTGTCATTATACCAGTAACCCAATAATCACTCATTTCCTGTGTTTGTTTCTTTTTTTTGTTGCATTCAAATGACATATCCTGTTAGATGTTATCAGTGAGTCTCTAGTGCTTTTCAATGGATGATCTTTATGACTGTGAACGACAGGTATCAGCCCGAGGGCGGGAACTCCTCCTGCTGGCTACAGGTGCCTCTAAGGGTCATGCAACCACATAGTTTCCATTCACTCACCACACTTAAGGAATCCTCACACCCTTGCTTCAGAGTTATAAAATCCCATTTTCAGTCTCTGTTTTGCTTTGATTTTTTTCCACACTTTGAGATGTGGAAATGGCCTGAGATAGTGAGATGATTTGTAAGAGACGAGATTCAGCGCTCGTAAGGGTAATACAGCTTTGCACACTCCCATTGTAGAATGTTTGATTGGGTGATTATCAACACTTAACTCGGACACAAAAGCTTTTAGTGGGAGTTGTTAGTAGGATATTGTGTTTCTCTTTGTTTTCCCTTTTAAAGCAATTGTGCTCACACAGGAAGGTGTGTACACATCAAGCATAGGCTCAGGATCTTTGCTGCAAAAAAATGTGTTTGTCATTCTACTGCAATGTGTCCACACACTCACTTGCTCAGGAGTGAGTGTTTTTTCCGTGCTTTTACAGGGTGTGTTCCTGAGTGTGACGTTTGAAAGACAATGGCAGCTTATTGTTACAGGGCAGGGAGTAACTTCAACATCGGGCTCAGCCTGCACTCCGCTGTGCAGAGGCCGGCTCAGAGGCCCTGCAGAAGCTGACAGAGGAGTGATACTGAAGACCAAAACATACAGAATAAATCATATGACTGCAGAGTGTGTTTGATGATAGCGTTTCATTTTAGTGTTTTTTAAAACTATATAAGTGTTTTTCTGCTCATACTAGAGAGAATATTAAATAGATAGCTTTCTACGTCAGTGAGTGTTATGATGAGAGGGGTGATGTGCCTGATACCAGACAGAATTGTCAAGTTTTTACACTCCGTATCCATCTTAAGTCTGGGATTTCGTCTACTGTGACTGATTTCCATGGGGATAGGGGGATTCAATTTTCTTTAACAAATAACTAGAGACCAACTTTTCTGCCTGCGTGTAACTTTATTTTAAGTCCCAACCTGGTTTTGTTGTTTTAAGAGTAGAGGGGAGCAAAAGTTAAATAAACTACCTTGTCAGGTGATATTTAGAAGACATGTTGATCTAGCACAGCTTCCATAGAAAGGTCTATATTGTCTATAGCACGTCATAGTTGTTATTGTAGCTCAGTTATGCTCTCTGCACGGCCTGACGAGGAAATGTTTAGATCTTTTTAATCCACACAGTTTTTGTCACAGCATGCCAATATTTCCCCAAACTGTAGGCGCCAGTGTATCAGTAAGCATAGATCTCTACACATCCCACATCCATGTAATCAGAAAATGTTGGATAAACTGTTACAGTGGACTCCAGCCAAGGGTCGTGTCTGACGGTGTGACGTCACGTCGTCAGATACTAGTGAATCTTGCGGAGGTATCAAGCATAAGTCAGGCATTTTTCTACTTATAATGGTTTGACAACAACATTAGTCTTGCCCACGGGGCTCAGTGGCTGATCTGGTCCTCCTGAGGCGCTCATTGGTAGTTTTTTATTTTAACCGAGAAACTGCTGTTTTATGACACAATGCTAGAAGAATCAGTCAGCTTGAACTCAGTGGATTGGGCAGATTTCAAGGTCTGCACCCAGGCAAAGGGGTGATAAAGATTTTTTTTTTACCAGTCTGATTATTTTATATGTTAAAATATTGTGTTGGTATGCCTGTAAGACTGGACAATATGGGCCATTTTTCTGATTATCACTTTATATCACAACAACAGATGTATGAAAAATCACAGACAAAATAATCAAACTGATGTTCTTTTGAGCTCTCACAATCATTAAATCAGGCAACCACATTTTAAAACACAATATGATCATTTAATCACTAAACAGGTCCACTTAAGTCAAAACTGTTTGCGCATTACAGTAGCCAGTCTGGTAACCCTTTCCCAATATTCATAAGTGGGTTCCCACTCATTTTAATTGAGACATTTTTCAAGGACCCATAAAAAATGTCCACGATCATTGACTGTATAAAAACAAACATTGCTCCATCTCAAAAAAACAAACAAACAACTTTTCCAAAACTTTCAAGGATTTCACTGATGACATGACTTTCCTAGGCTTAGAAAATGAGATTTTCAAATTCCATGACTTTTTCAGGTTTCACATGATTGTTGGAACTCTGTGCATCAAATTATGACTGATTAATTAATTCATCAGAAAATATGAGTGGGTCTCTAAATCAGTTTTTGGAAGGTGCTATAAGCTCCTTTTCTCACACATTGGTGCAGGTTTTCCTGTTTCCAACATATTTTTGTGTTTCCTCCTTTCTTGTTTAAACTATTTGACCTTCGGCTTCCTTTAATTCTTTAAACTCACCATCACAGCGCCTCTATAGACACCACAGCATGATCTATTTAACATTGTTTTGAGGATCTATTGCAGCTTCGGGTTTCCCTCAGTCAGCCATACAAACAGGGAGCCTTCTAAACTGCAGACACTCAGATAAATTACATTGTTACTGGACATCACACCACTTTATCTCGATGAACTAAACGTTGATCAAAGCCTTGACGACTTCATTTCCAGCAGCTAACACAGCCACAGAGAGGAATGTTGTATTTGGCATTCCTGCAATGACACATGTATGCTACACACACAGTTTCGGTTGTGTCCTGCTACTGAAAGCTGAGATGTTGAACACTGATAATTAAACAGTCTTATGTAAGAAGAGAACAATGTCTAAGTGAGAACTTCTGCTCAACCTATGTTGTTTTGGCTTGTGCAAATGTGTTCATGATTTACAAGAATTGAATTATTTTACTGGAAACAGACAAGAATATTTGCAGGTTTTTTGAGGTGTTTTGTAGTTAACAAGATACAACACGATAATATCATTCAGTAAATGGATATTTTGTAGTGTATACAAGGAATGTGAAGGTTTTTTTTGCCTTTGCTTAAGTCAAATTGTGTTTGCTCTTTCTTTTAGAGCTCTAGTTTTATTTCCCAACATGTTTCTGATTTGCTGGTTTGTGATATGGTTTATCATGGCTGGACTAACTTGTCACCAGTTTTCTAAAACCAGGAACTGCAATTACTCAAATTATAAATCCTAAGGGAAAAAATAGTATTCAGAAAACAATTTGCAACTTCAGGTTACATTTTAGGCTGTTTGAATTTATGGTAAATTGACACTGTCCCACATGTGTGTGTCTGTGTGTATCACGTGCACTTGAGTGTATGCAGGTCCTTTAAACCTGTCCCCTCAGTGCCTGCCTCTTTCATGGAGAGTTAAGGAGGGGGAGGGATATATTATACTGCAGCTTTATGAATAGGCTTGAGTTTTTTTCTCACACTGAAAGATTGTGTCTCTTCTGAGAGCGAGGACTGTCCTCAACAATAGCTCATTGTACACACCAGCAGCTACTTTTTCAGTGGCCGCCCCAGCCTAATCAGGCTATGTGCTCTCAAAAATCTCTCCCTCTTCACACTCATCTAAATGCAATCACTATCCTTTACTTAGATCTTTCCCTTTCACTTGTTTTCTACTTCACACTCCGCTTTGAATCATCACTCCAAAAGAAAACTTGTTTCAAACAAAATCACATGGACCTCTTCATGTGCTCCTCCCTCAAATGTAGGGCAAAGTCAAACTGACAGACTCGCTCAGTTTCAGTTTACCCACAAATATCACGGCCTTTGGACCAGTGTTGAAAGCTGGAATATGTAGCTTGTTGTAAACACAGACAGGACTGAGTTGCTTTTGCCACTACATGCTGTATTAATGACCTGCAAAGCAGTGACATCTGCAGGAAATAGCAAAAACAAAACAGGATACAAGGAAAGATGGAGAATTGTTCATCACAGTGAAAAACAAACACTTGGTGCCAAAAGTCTGCAGCCCCTCAAAGGCACAGTGTGAAATAAGTCAACATCTTCCATTAAAGAAAATCTACAGGCAGACTGTTTTCCTGCAAACAGAGGTAGTAGCCTATTGAGACAATGGGAGGGGCTGTTGGGCTAATCCTCCACTCATGTGACTCAACTGAATCATTAACCCAAGGAGGCCCCTCCTTCAATAACCCCACCCCCCTTCTCCTTCCACGATTCGCTGAGATAGCTGCGGGGAGGGTGCAACTCTACACTGAGGGCTGGGAGGTGCTTGGGCCGGGCAGTCCTGCTGAGGCAGTGGAGAGGAGACAGAGAAAACAAGTGGGAGAGTTACAGACAATATGCCTGACAGGTGGAGTCTCCCACAGCGCTTTGTTATGGAATGCAGGAAACTTTGGAAAGAAGGAATAAGCCACGTTGAACGGAAAACTGTATCAGCACTGGGTAGGCTGATTTAAAAAGCAAGAGCCATGAAGAGCCCGGTGGTTTATGGCAACCCAGTCATGTTCGGTCCAGTGGATTGGAACTATCCAGCTGGTGCGCCGGTAAGGAGAGGGAAGAGTGTGGAGGAGCTAGGGGATGCCGGGTGGGCCAGAGAGAGAGAGAGGATGGCCCATCTGCAACATCTACAACAACTACACCAACTGCAGGTTCAGCAGCAACAGGTTGGATATCCTGCATATGGTGTAGTTCATCCTGGACAGCCACAAGGACCTGTCATGGTAGCAAGTCCTGGTGACCCAGTTCCAGCTCCAGGCTTCCCTGGCGGCATGATGGTGCCTTTAGGTGGGCCAGGGCCACCTCCAGTGCATGTGCCAGCTCCATGGCAAGCACAATGGGAGAACCAAGCCCAAATTAGACCGAGCAATGCCTGCCGCCAAACCAGTTGGGAGTATAATGACCCACACAAGGCAGCTTTCCAAGAGAAGAGGCCTCAAGGCCAGAACATTTACTTCCACCCTGGTTCCGAGGATGGTCATCTAAACGTGAGAGTATCTGAGTGGAAAGGCAAGCATTGTTTTTACCAGGGCCCTGAGGATTACAGCCAGCAGGACTACAGCAGAGTGCCACAAGAAAAAGACAACAATGACTTAAGAACTCAAGAGGGATATGGTAAATTGGACAAGGAGCGAAGAAGAAGAGACGATTGGGACAGAGAAAATGACCGTTATGACCATAGGAGTCACAGAGATTCGGAGGAGTATGATCATAAGGATAAATACAGGCAAAGGGATCATTATGACAGGAAATATGATGAGCGCTATGATGACCGAGAGCAATATTATGACAGCAGGAAACAGCGTAAAAATGACCTCAGAGAGAGGGACAGTTACAACAGTGAGTATGAAGACTACTACGACCGTAAGGACACCTATGCTCGAAGAGACAATTACAGAGACAGTGATTGCTACTATGACCGGGACAGGGATTACTATGACTCCAAAGAGAGTGACCGCTATAGAGAAAAGGACTACTACCAGTGTAGGGAGGACGACCGCTACTATGACGAGCGAAAACGTAAGGACCACCACTATGATCGGCATGTGGAGGATCGATATGACCGCAGAGAAAATAACTATAAAGACAGGGATGATTACGATCAAAGGGGTGAGGACACTTACACCAGTAAAAGAAGGGGCCAGTATGACTCTGCACTGGACGAGCACTGTGGTTATAAGGACCGGGACCACTACGACAGGTACAGGGATCCAGATGATGAGCGCTACGACCACAGAAGGAGGGACCACTACAAATCAAGGGAGCACTATGAGCAGAGGGACCATGACAATGAGGACCGCTATGAATCTAGAGAGGTGGATTGTTCCTACAACAAGCCCAGAGACAGATATCGAGATTTACGCTCAATATCTGCAGAATCGCGGTATGAGGAATACCCTAAAAAAGACCGCAAGACACACTGCGAGGAATGGGTCGAGCAGCAGAACCAGAAGTTGGCGCTCAGGGGGTTGCATTCGTTTGAGGATCCCGGTGTATACCAGCACAATGACGATCAGGAGAAGGGGTATGAGTCAAGCGCCGGGAGCATTGGGTCAAAACGGGGTCGCAAGCCTGTTTATGTGGGCTCGCTGGATCGGAATAGTTTCTACAGGAAGACGGCTCCAAGCTCCCTGCGAAAGTCCCAGTTTGCCACCACAAGGAAACAAAAGCAAGGTAAACACAAGGATGTTGTCATGTGAGAAAATGTACTCCACACGTGTTTGCACAGAACAGCATGTGGAGCTTATGTTATGCTCAGGTAGAACTCTACATCACAGATCTTGAAAAACAACAGAGGACACATGGTTTGCAAATGTTTGTCATTCCCAGCACCTTTAGATAAAACAGGGTGGAGAGGACTACAGTCTTTGTTGTCTCACTTCTTATCATGAGTGACCTCCAAAGGTGCTTTTCTAATCAATGCTGGGGGCTTCAAAGTGCTGACAAGCCACACTCACCTCCTTAGAAAGTGTGTGCAGGAAACTGTGTGTGTTTCTGAGTGTGTGCATGTCTCAGTATCACCTATCTTACAGAAAAGTGAGCTGTCAGGTATTTGCAGGCGTAAGAACCAGCAGAACAAGTTTTGTGGGTTCTCGGTTTTTGTTGTCTCTGTCATTCTCACTGTCTGCAGTATCCCTGTTAGCTGCCACACTGCCACATCACTGATGCTATGTGCACCCACAACAAGTCTGGTCAGTTCTTGCATGACTTAAAGGTCTGTCTTTGACTGCGGAGGTTGTTACATACAACCTGCGCAGGATACATTTAAAAACTTTTTGGTGATCAAAGTGGATCTGTATGTTTTGTATACAAGCCATATCTTTATTTACTATATACATCTCAGCCTAAATTTTACAAAGCCCATTTAAGTTCCAAATTCTGCAAACACTCAACTTAGGTTTATGATTTTATGCAAAATGGACTTTTTAGCTCTGAGTTATGTATTTAAAATAGACTAAACTTCATCCATCCAAATTTTTCAAAACTGATACACAAGTGCCAGTTTAGGCAACCGATAATTTTAAACATTTCAACATTTTTAGAGAAAGTTTGAGGTTCCTGATGGTTTAAAGCTACAGTGTGTAACTTTTATGAAAATATTTTTTTTTTCATATGCACGGAAACTGCCACTATGTTTTGAAAAAGTACACAAAACAAATAATCTAGAAAAATAATCATGTCCCTTCTCCTCTTCCTACTGTCTCTAATAGTATTTGCCAGAATTTACAAGCAATAAGAGCTGAGGAGTCTCTATTGTAGCTGTCAATCATGTCAATCACTCTGTAAACTGTGATCAAACTGGGTAGCGCAGATCAAATATGAATCAAGTGGAGTGAGAGACTCCTCAGCTCTGATTGGTTGTTTTTGTTCACTGGTAAAGTCATCAGAAGCACTACAAAGCAATAGAGTAGACAGATGAATGTTTATATATATACATATATATATATATATCTATATCTATATATATATATATATATATATATATATATATATATATATATATATATATATATATATATATATATGCAGATTATCTGTCTCATTTAGTGCTGTAAATATAGTGACATTTTCAGCAAATATGACAAGTTATTTTAAAAATTACCAACTACATCTTGCACCCCCTTTTTTCTTAAAAAACAACTGTGTAATGTGTCAGTATCATACTTATATCAACTTAAAATATAATATAGTCTAGAGTAAGAAGAGTTTCCTAATTTAGCTTGAAAGTATTTGTCAAAAGAGTAATGAAAGACACTTAAGAATATAACCATGCACTTGATGCTAATTTGAAATCCTATGGACACATTTCTGTGTGTCCATGTTGGTGTGCACTCACAGTATTGAGGTTATATGCCCAGGCCAAGGGCAATGATGTTATCAGCTGTTAACAATGACGAAAAGTGTGGTATGTAAACACAGAAAACTAATACAGCATAAGAAAGTAGGTGCGCATGTGTGTGTGTTCCACCGTGTTTCATTAGGAATCGAAGAAAGAGAGAGCACGCTTCTGACTCGCTTTATTGTGTCTGAGAAGAAGCAGGTGGCGCCCCATGACCCCTCCCCCAGTTACCTAGAAACACACACACATGCATGCACAGCCACACACAAAGTACACACCGGCCCCCACCACACATCCATTTCGGGAGTCCAAGTATTAATCCCTAGCGTCAGCATGGTGAGTGGATGGCGGGGGTCTGTCTGGTGCCAGGCGGCGGCCAGCACGGGCCTGACTCCTTCACTGCAAGATGATACTGATTCACAGTGTGTATGTGTGTGCATGTGTGTGTGCTGGTGAAGGCCTGGGAGGCTTATTTAAAGATGACGGCATTTTTCAAAACACACACACACATGCACGCTTGCTTCTGCAGTCATCCTGTCATCCTTTAATCTCGTTAAACTGTTTCAGCTCTGTCAGGGGTTTGCCTCGAGTAAAGCGTTTGATAGCATGGCTAAAAACATTAGAGCATCTCGTTGCAGCGCTTATTGGGCTTACGCTGTGACTCAGTGACATTGAGGTGATGGCCGAGGCTTTCTGAGATGGACCTTAAGCATCTACAAGGGCTTTTGTTCTGTGTAATCCAGTAATAGATATTAGACCTCTCTCTGGGGCTGAAAAATCTATAGAGCAGCTGCCAATCAACGTTTCAAATGACATACATGTAAAATGAGAGGGAAAAATACTTTAAAGCTTAATATTTAAAACCAAGAAAACCTATGAAATATGTGAGTTTAAGTATGCACATAGTTTTCTGTCTTAAACTTTTTTATTCAAAAAAAGTATTCAGCTGTATGGACAATGTTGGAGCGTCTGTGTGTGAGTAATATGTCGTCATCCAGCTATGATCTGGCAGCGTATGCTCTGTAATCCCTGAGCGGTTGCTGTGATTGGTGCGCAGCAGTGGGAGAGTGGGGTTGGGGGAGTTAGGAGTTAAGACAACACTGCTTTAAAGACGTCTTATCTCACTGCTGGCAAGCAAAAAAGTCAGTCGGCAAAAAAAGATTTAGCTCATTAGTCCAAATGTCTGCATGAGTCAGTGGTAAACACACACACGCTGTGTATGATTTAATTATGCTTCATCCTCAGTCCTCTTTAAAGCTTTTTGAAGCTGAATGATGTCATTGAAATATTTTAAATATTTTGTTATTATCATAGAATTGTCATCTGGACATTGCCAGCTCCAGAGCAAGTTATTTTTTGTACATATATTCTTGTGAATGCGATATCACAAGAAGCTCAAATCTGGCACAAACGTCACTGTGACAACACCCGACAGAACTGTAAAACAGGAGTCAGAAAACAACATAATAGCTCCAACAAATTTAAGATTTATATTTATTAGATTTAATATTTCTGTTACAAGGGGGCATGAGCTGAGCAAATAAATATGCTGCGCACTGCTCTAAAATTAAATACGATTTTACCAATTTTAAATTGTAATGTTGATATTGTCGCAGGCAGACACAAATAAATCAATAAATCAAGGAAATGCTGATATTAACGTAGAATTTTTAAGGGTTTGGTGTTTTTAACTCTTCCTGCCTCAGTTCCTGGTGAGAGGAAGCTGCTGGTACCTGCATAAATAAGACATCTGATGTTAACTGGAGTTTTTCGCAGAGAAGTGTGGGAAAAGACAACTGATCTTTGACCGACTTTTCCATCAGGATGAGTTTACTTTTGATTAGTTCTTGATTAGATTAGAAAGGGGGGGAGAGAATAGGGATGACAAGCAGCAAATCAAACCCGGGCTGCTCTAAAGGATTCAGCCGTCATGGGGCGGATGCTCTACTCACTGAGCTAGAGGCCGCCATGGCCTCACTCATGCAGTTTATGTGGTTTCACTCCTCATGTGGATGAGAAATAGTCACTATAGTCATTACCTGAACATTTCCGGTTGTTAGCACTACTGTATATCGCTACACATGCAGCACTGTCTATAGGACAGCTGCTCTCTTCTGTTGTATTTCATTTGTCATTTAAGTTCATTTCCTCATAGAGAAACTGTCATTGCACCAGTTTCCCTCAGTTTTGTGCTCCAGATACTCACTCTGCAAAAAGCACCTTTGTCAGTATTTGTCAAACAAATTGCAGTTGTTTAAATGTTAATTTTTTTAATTTGTGGTTAAAGCTACCACAGTTGTTTTATTTTGTGTGCCCAACTGTTACAGCGGTTACATGTGTTGATCTTGTCCATTGTGACAGTAGCTACAGGGACTAATTTATTTACATGTTCACACAGTGATTGTTTTACTGTGGTGTGTGGTGAAGACTCGCTCTTGTTAGTACAAACGGGTGTCAATCTCAAACACTAACTGTATAAACAGAGACGCTTAAATCAATATCAGTGAAGTGCTTCCGTACATGTTAAATTTCTTGTATCAGTAAATTTATATCTTTTGGTTGGTTTTAAATTATTATAAGGATTGTTAGGTTGTTAGCTAACAGCCAGTCAGTCACTTAAACTTAAACCTTAATGTCAGAAAGCAGTTGAGACGACAGATTGTTCAAATGATTTTGTTCTTGCACTTTACTAAGGGCGATGTTGAAAGTTAGCTGATCTTAGTTCACAGAAACCATGAACTGTACGCATAGTTACCAAAAACTCAAACAGTTTAAATGAATGAAAAAAACCTTCCCGAAATGTCAAGTATTGCATTAATTTGCCTGTTTTCTGTTCAGATCTTGGTATCTACAGTTGGTGAAGTCATCTAGCTCCAGGTATTGAGCAACATCCACCAGCTGCTAAAAAGCCCTCTGTTTCAACAAAACAGGCCTGAGAGCAAGCTTTGCAACCTGCAAAACACGCTCTGACGTCTGTTCGGGGCCTGAGAAGTTTGCTTTTCCTACAATGGCAATTTTTCATTAAATTGGGGGTTGTAATTTGAGAAATTTAGAGAGAGCATTTTGTCACCCTGTTGTTTATTTGTAGAACAGAACAGTTGAACTCAATTCTCTTATTTACTTGTAGAAAAAGTCATAAAGCCTTCAGGCTGATTTTTGTCTTTACTTGTCCTACGCAAGTTCAGTCATCTCAAAGTCTCAGAGAAGTTCTGACACTTGGGTTGCAACCGAAGGAACAAATATTTTCCCACACAGGCAGTGAAGGCAACAGCCATTACACTGTATACAAAAAAATAATGCCATTGCCTGTTGTTTGCTTAGCGTTGGATACATGACCCTTTAAAAATATTAAAAATGTTTTTTTTCTAGTAGGTTTTGCACAAATGTGTATCACCAAAACACCTGTGGGACCCAGTCGTCCCATTCTCTTCCCTCTCCCCATTAACATGAAGACAGTAGTGTTTTGGGCTGAATAGTTCCCTCATTTAATGGCTTTGGTTCCTCTTAAAGCTCAGTCTGCACATATGCAAAACTGATGATCTCTTGAAGTAATTGGACATTGTTCATCACACAAACAGGACGAAATGAGAAATTCCAAGGAAGCCAGAGATCAGTCTTGTTCCCATTTATTATCCAGCGTTGTAGCAAGTTATTTATTCAACTTAATTATGTTGTGGCCTTGCCCACCTTGAAACGAGAGGGGTTGTATCTTTTTGTATCCAACAGTAGATGCCAAACACATGATTAAGTGTGGAGAAAATCACATTCTCAATGCCACATGTTTTAACACACAGCCTGCTTTTATGATGAGTGAACAGAGAGGCTGTAATTACAAGAAATTCCCAACAATATTACATAATGGTTGCTATGAGATTGTGCAGGGAGCTGGAATGTGACCTTTTGACATTTTGACCCTAAAAACAGATAAACAGGATGGTATGTCGCTAAATAAACTCCCCTTTTTTCCATTTTTAAGTGGCCTCCTACCTGGTGCAGCAGCTGGTGGAACAAATCGGGACAAAAGGCTAAGAGATAAAACCAAATAGTAGGGAAATAAAGGCTGCCTCTTTCTCTAAAACACAAAGTACATAGGTGACTAGACCTCCCGATAGCCATACACCTTTTGTCCTCTGGGGTCATTCTGACCCTGCCTTGTTTTGACTTGTTTTGAAAGCATATTGTAGAAATTGTCAATCAATTCTGTGATACACCTTTAGTTTTACTTCAGTCCAACCCATTACCACACATTTTTCCCTTCGTTTTGGAATTTGGGGCCAATAGACCTTGCTTACGTAAGTATAAAAAACATATTTTGATGGCAAAAGATTTCATTTGGGGTCAGAATGACCCCAAGGACAACACGAGGGTCAAGAGTCTTGCTGATATTTACTCTGCCTGTGCTGACATTGCTTTTTTATCCGAGTTACAAGCGTCATGGATTTTTTTTAATATATCCAGTATTAATCACAAGTCACAGCTTGCAGGTTGTTAGGTAAATATTGCTGCAAGTCTTGGCATTTTCAAGAGTCTGCAAACTTGTATTCTCATGTCCCAACTGAACGCTCACGCAGAGTTTCCCATGTGATCATGTCAGCAAAGCCACGCCCTGCTCTCCAAAACTTGGCTTGATATGAGGTGGGCCCCCGTTGTTCCTGTTGCCATGGTGACAGTGCATTCTGCTGTGAACTTTGGAGCAGAGCACACACACAGCGCTGATTGTGTCTGACCTTAGAGCGCTCTGTGCAGGGCCAAAACTTTTTACTTTGCACGGCTGTTTGAGGAGCTTGCTGTCTACAGAGAATGAATTCAGCAGGATTGTTTGAAGACTTGACTTACTGCAGCTGTGCAACACAGTATAATATCTTTGATAAAAAGTTATTTCTTAAGAGTAAAAAAAACCAAAAAAAACAAGAATATTCTTGAGTTAACTTGGATGGTTTGGGATTTATAAAAAGAATTAAAAATATCCTTGAGTGCAAGACAACTTGAGAGGATTTAGGGGAAAATGTTGATTCTAGGCCTCAATATTTTGATAGAATTCAGCCTGTGAGAGGAGGAGCTCAGTCAGGTGTCAGCAGACTGTGAAACATGAAACAGATTCATCACTGAACTGGACTTAAGACTTCACTGAATTTGATCCATCCCACACAGCACAAGCCCTAATAAATGTAAAATATGAGTTCATGCCACCGAACATATAGAAAAATAACTATTTCTATCAGAAAAGCAGCATTAAACATTTAAGAAAGTGTTACCAGATACACAAGGGGTCATTGTCCTATTTTCCATCAACAAAATAGTGTTTGAAATATAAAATTACAATGAGATTGCTTTAAATAAATAGATGAATTAAGCTCAGTAATGAATCTCGTGTGACACCTGATTTGGGGCAAAAATGTGAAGGACAGGAATCAACATATGCAGTCAGGGAGATTTTTTTCATAACAGATCAAGCAAGGCACCTTTAAAGGAGGCTAAGATATCAGCTAACTTAGTTTATGTACAGCAACTAACAATAGATACATTGTCCCAATTTCATACTGATTTTAAGGTTTAGTTTGCAGATTCAACCAGGTCAATTATTAAGTCTGCTGTTGATTCACAAATTAAATTTGAGGTGCTGCTCACTGCAGGGAAAAAAATATTAAAGCTGCTGTCAATTAGTCAAAAAAGAATTACGTCGTGTCTTTTTCCTTGAAACTTTTCCTTGACCTCAGTGGAAATATTGTAAGGTCAAGGAAAGATGTGAAGGAGAATTCATAAGGGCGTAGGAAAAGGCAACTGCGTCAGTGCTTAGAGAATTCATCAGCACTTGCTCTATGCTATTTATGGTATGGAGGACATAATTAATGTGAGTCTGTATTGACAAAACTACAATTTTACAAAGATTCTTGACTAAAAGTGCATCTTTGCCAGAGCACAAAAACATAAAAAGTACACACGAGGGTGTGGTTGAAACCTGTACTGGCTTATATAAAGACCACACCCAGAAAACATATGAATAGTAAAATAGCAATCAAATCATCAATATATTTAGCTGCAAAAAATTCAAAGTGCCACATGCATGTTAAAGGACACCTGTTGATTTTAAGCATCAAGCAGCAAAAGTCCAGCTCCAGGTTTTCTCATCTGCCTCAGTGGTCGTCCTCCCGGGTGTCTGTGTGAGTGTGTGAATGTGTGTGTTTGATGATGTTGGGTTCCCATCCATTCTCATGGTAATTGGAGTTTTGAAATGGAGTTTTTGCAACGGGATGCACGGATCTCTACAAGGCTCAGGAGCTAGACTTCAGTTTGACAATGGACTATCGTAGAATGGGCGGCGGTGTCTGAACTACTTTGTATGTGTGGGAGGGGGATGTGCTTGTTTTTGAAGTGGTTTGAAGAAAGTTGCAAGCAGCAGGTGGGTGCAGCCTCATCATCTTCTCTTTTGTCCCTCTTGCTGTCTTTCTGTCTCTGTATGAGGCAGCGAGCATATGGAAAGAATGCAGCCATGAATTTTTGGGAGAATATTTATTATAATGTTTGGTTTGTGTTTTTACAGCTCAGATTTAAGGGGGAAGTTAAAGCTATGCTAAAAAGCATTGTTAAAGGACTTAAAAATGCATTTGTAATCATTAAAATTACATATTTGATCTTTTTTTTTTTGCCTATTTAAAATTTTAACCAGTCCCTGACATTGAAGCACCTTTTTTTCTAAATGTCACACAAAAATTAAATATGAGCATTGTTGCATGCATTTAAGTGGGAAAAACCAGACAAAGAGCCTCTTACTCTTGTTTTTGGTTAAACTTGCAAAACAAACACAAAAAGCTGGATTTCACAAAAATAAGACAATGCATATTAACTATAAACCACAATAGGAGTTTATGATGCCCATAATCATACTCACTAATCTTTAGGCCACTTTAACCTTTGCGTTCTGACTAAGCTGCCCTTTATTTTTGCTTTTTGTTAAATCCCTGATGCCCTGTGTTAATCAGCTGTGACTGTGACTGCAGTCATACTGAATATGGAAGGTGCGGTGCCCTGAGAGATGTTGTCATTTTATGGTGTTATTAAGCACACTCCCTGTTGTGGCTGCTCCAGAAATCCAGTCTGCTGTGTATTTTTAACTCTAAGCTTCGTGATGAATGTTATTCATACGTTGCAGTGACGGCAATCAAGAACTGTTTCCAACTTGACACCATTTTGAAATTGTCTGTCTGATTCATGTGAGTTGATCAGGCCCCTGTTTCCAAAAAGCAGGTTATGTTTGCTGTGTCCATAAAAAAAAAAAAACAACCAAAAAAACCCAAATGTGGATCACAGCTGATGTTAAAAAAAGAGGATGTTCCATGTTCAAAGATGTCCAGATGAACCAGCTTTTTGGAAACAGGTGCCTCTCTGCTATACGTTGTTGATTCCACCTGTTGATTGTTGATGCCTGTGCAGTGCAAGCAGTGACTGAAAGCTGGGACACACAATCTCTGAACCCCTTTACACCTTACATAAAATGTAATTTAGGTTAACCAATTACATGCAGCATCCAGAGAGTGCTTGACCACATGAAAGCACAGATGTAAATCCACCCATAATGCATTGGATGGTGATCCGATCAACCAAACCACCTCTGGAGATGGTCAGGGATGCATCATGACCACATTTACGTAAGTTGCATTTTAGCAGGTAGCAGCGAGCTAAGTTTCAGGGAAAAAAATCAAAAAGTAAGCTTTTTGATATTCTAGACACTTGTGTGACACCAAGTGTCAACTTTCAATTTGGTCTGATGAAAGTATACAAGCAAAATTGGCCATTATCGCGATCAAACCATTTATGAAGCAAAGCAACTGGTGAGCAGCTATAGCTGTTGGGTTTTTTGAGGTAGACAGAACTATCGAATTTCAATCAGATCTTTTATAAACACTGGCGATGTATAATCATACTAGATGTAAATGTAATTGGGATTAATCAAATTTACGATCAGGATACATGAAACATTTTGATGCAAAGTAGAAAGGGGTTTGTTTTTAGTGTATGAGAAGAAATCTGTTACTGAAAATTGTTTTTCAGTTCTCATCAATGTTAGGCCTGCATAGAAATTTAATGAGTGCAGGGAATCAAAGGCATACAGTTCCTCTGCCTTCATTAGCCCATATATAACCCATAACCCCCTTTATGTCAAGAGATTACACAGGCAGTCTCTTTGTTTTATTTTTCCACACTTTCCAACAATGTGTAACCAGGTCAGTGTTTGAATGCAACTCGTTTATTAACCCTCGTGATGCCGGGTGTCTGCACAGACACCCCTGAACCCCCTGCAGATCCCTGTTTTTCTGGTATGGTTTTTTGAGTCAATCATGCAATTTTATGTCACATTTTTGACTAATTAATTTTTTGGTGTAATTCTACAGTATGAGTGTGTTTTTATATACCATACACCCAAGGCTTAGGGTATGATCTAATTACACGTTTTTATTTTTTTGTGTAGAGCTTAAATATCTCCTTTCTTAAAACTTTCACTGAAAATGCAATACATTACTTTTTATAGAATTACTAATCAATTGTCTTCCCATCAGATACCATTTGTCCTTTATTGGTCATTATATTGCAGATATTGAATCAGCAATCAACAGGTGTTGACATTCAGACTACAGCTACACAGTAATGAAAGTAAAGCTACTATGGTTAAAAAGTTAAAAAAGCCATTAAGCAAACAGTAGTCTTAGTTCAGGGAAAGAGAGAAACTTTGATGGGTGTACAGCTCTTGTTTTTTTGGGTTTTTGTTTTTTTTTATTTTAATAAGGAAAATAGGTGAAAGAATAAGCTTAAACATTGTTCTCGAACTACGGAATGTGACTCTTTAGCGATGTGAGTTGTCGCCATAATAACTGACAACAGTGACTATTTTCTTTAGTAGCTGGTTCAATGTTTCTATGATTTTACCTGATTGAGAGGAAAATGAATTGGTCTCAATTCAGCTCAGTGAATTTTGACCCTTAGAGACTTCAAAATCATTCTCTTAACTGTGAAAAGTAATTCCTAGAAAACTTTATTTTCCTAGTTTTCCTGATCAGAAAACTTTCTGTATTGAAAAGCTTGATTTCATAATGAGGTTTTCAGTAGCAGATTGTTGTTGAGGGATTAGTTTCTCTGATTGTTGGCGTCCAGTCACCGGTGTGTGATTCAGTAGATGCTAATCTGTGGTTCTCTGGGTGTTTCTTGTTGCAGACTGAGTAACACAGGCAGATCCTGTTCCACATGCTGATAGCTACATTTTAACATGTTATGGTCAACTCAGATTGGTGTTTATTTTCTGTATTCAGTTGTCAGATAGAGAATGTTTTGGAAAAAATTTCCATCACTAATTAATGAATAGCCGTTCTGCTGTACATTAGAGTTATACTGTTTGAAGTCTGTGTGTTTGTGTGTGCACCAGTGCAAAAAAGTGTGCGATGCCTGGACCTTCTTTATAATACTGCACAGAAGTCCACAGAAGTAGGTCAAATTCCAGTCATGGGGTTTCACAGGTTGGTTATGATGGAAATAGCTGCATATTTAACCACGTGAAGTGGAGCATATGATGCAGTTGTGTGTGCATGTGGAGGATCAAACGTGGGAATGAGCCGATTGATTCCAATTAAACTCTGAGTCTTTTGTTTTCAGTCTCTCTCTGCATTGTGTCGCTGCTGTGTGACTTTTAAAACCCATTAGCGAGCTACTTTCTCAGCAGTGGGGAAATGCCGGAGCGCCGGCAGTTAGCAGAGCAGCAGTGACGGACGGGAGATATGGTGCAAGCACTGAGAAAATCTCCTTTGGGTCGAGCTTTAGCCAAGTCACGTGAAGAGAGAGGGGGGTGAGGTCAGGGTTGGAGGAAGACAAAAGGCAGGTGGCCTGAGGATCAGATGCAAAGTCAGCTCATAAAATATACGTTCATATATTTTTGTATCAAAACTTGAAAAGCTTTGCAAATAAGCTTTGCAAGGTCTGGTCGTGATACTCTCGCAAAAGGTGGCCACACTTAGGATAAAATTCTCGAAATGATTTACCCACTTTTATGGGATTAAAACGAAAGTGTGTCAGTGCAGCAGTCTGTCTGTGTGTCTGTAGCATGCAAACATTGTCAAGTGCATGGGGTGACATGAGGGTAAGCAGAGTTAACGTCATTAGCCTCTGACAGCATCTGTTCCAGGAGCGACGGTGACGTCACCCTCATTTGTAAACACATGCTGCATCCTCACCTGCTGAGATGTAGCAAAGCTTTGTACTAAAATATACACAACCTCCAACTACAGCACAGAATAAGATTTGGAAATATGATCCACTTTGAATATGTTCGTCTAACTTATAACACAAAGTGACAAATCATCAGTGCTGCATGTGTTGAATGCACAAATGAATCTTCAGCATTTTCTCCACGTCACAGTCACGCTTTAAGGGTAAAGCTGCAAATAATGTAAATTTTTGTAGTTGGCAAAATATCCATGCGGAGACTAAAGCCATCATTGTATCAATCCATCTTGTGATATGATTTCCTCAGTCTTAAGTGTATTTGTCCCTTCAGAAGTCATACATCTGAGAAAAGCACGTGATGAACATATACTCTCATGGTTTAAAAAGTGTAAATAATTTCATAAAACTGCAGGTTTTATCAAATGTTACTTAAAGGGGCAGTCACCCCTAAATCAAAAATATATATTTTGTCTTCCCTGAAGTGCTTTTTATAAAATCTAGATTGTTTTTGTGTGAGTTGTAGAGTGTTGGAGGTATCAGCTGCCAACCAAGTCACAGCGCAGAAGGAAGTGTGCACCTGCTCCTGGAAGAGAGTCTCGTGCTTGCGACAGTGCGAGACGTAGACATGAAGAACATCGTCCTCAGCTGAGCTTAGATGTTAGTTAGCTCAGTGTTGCTGGGTGAGCAAACAGTAGATGCAAGTTTCCTTCTGCGCAGTGATTTGGTTGGTGGGTGTAGTTCAGTAGACAGAAAATAGTTCCTAGATGAAACTGCTCACAACAAGGTCTGTGGATTATCTTGAGTAACTGGGTAATGATTTCTGGCAAGAGAAATTGTTGTTGACTTCTTATTTATCATATGGTTCTTTGAGCACCACAAGCCAAGTACAATCTAGCTCAATTATATTAGAGAGAAGGCAGACATCTCTACGGCTGATATCTCACACCAAAACAATCTAGATAGACATGCTCCTTTAAACAGGAGTATTGCAATATTAGGGGACTTTTTTTCAGCTGCAAATTTGGCGCTCTAGTGAGTATTCACAGCAGCAGGATGGTGTATGCAGAATTGAATTTAAATAACTCACAGTGCTCATGTTCAGCAAATGCAACAATGTGGCTTATTGGTGTGTTTTAATAGTTTTTGGTTGACAATGGAGGTCTGTGCATGAAAGAATAAGCTCTGGCTTTATATACACAAGCAATTCATGGTCAGTTTTCTTTTAATGGGAATTGTTGACAATAAGAAAAACATAGAATATCACCAGACATATCCGTTAACCCAAGAGCCTAATGTCTCACTGAGTAATGAAAGATAAAGACAGCAGATGTGGTGACTCAAGATATCTTCAGAAACATGTATCATCACTCTCTAATACTGTTATCTCTACTCCCTCAGTCCCCCTTCTTTAATGTCTGCTCAGTCCCTGAGAGCCTTTACGTCTGTAGTTGCTGTCACAGGCCATTGTGCCACACACAAAGAGCCTGAGTCCACTCCAGTTTTGGGTCCATTCATAAAAAGCATTGGTGCATAAACCAGGCTCTCCCTCCAGTCCCAGGCACCCCCAGAGATCAGCCCTTTGGGAGTGAGAGCAGAGACATTGATCAAAAGCTGGTCGGACAGGAGGAAGAGTAAAGGGCGGAGCGGGTGGGTGGGCGGGCAGGAGTATGTTTGGATACAATGAATGGAGACATGGGCTGGGAACGTTTTCCTCTTTCCCTTTTTGGACTTTGTCATCTTTAGAGTAACCCCTTTGTGTTTCTTGCTACGACAAGCTTTGTGTTCATGCAGATTTCATGGCAATGAACAAGCAGAAATTGATACTATTATAAGAAGAAATGGAAAGATTTGTTTTGAATACTGCCTGATCAAAAATATTAAAAGAGAAGCTCATGATTAAGAGTATTTCAGATTAGATTGAACTAAATCTGTCTCCTTTCCTGTCTCTCCAGAGATGACGCTCCTATCATCCCAGCCCAGACCCCTGGACTCCACCACGACCTCCGACTCGACCCCCGCCGCCGGCACAGAGGATCCCGAGCAGAGGATGTTGGAGAAGAGGTCAAAGGTCATTGAGGAGCTGCTGCAGACGGAGAGCGACTACATCAAAGACCTGCAGATGTGTGTAGAGGAGATCATCGAGCCACTGCAGAAGAAGCAGGTAAAAAAAGATGTAAACATTGTGGAGATGAAGTTTAAGTATGTTCTGATTTTTTTAAGCAGGTCTGTGTCATCATGCTGTGGGGAGTGTGTGCACATGATCGGTGTGAAGGGGCCCCCGTGCCACCAACTCCCGGAGCTTCCTGCCTGTCTGCCCGCTAAATCCGCCGGATTACGTGTTTAGGGTCATGCAGTGGATTGTTGTTCATGGATGGAGAGTTCCTCTCGCACGCACTCCTCGCATCACAGTGACAAGACCTTGATGAAAATTGGCAAAATATACTTTTAAGAGAGTTGTTCAAAAAGACAGAAAACAAGTTTATTCTATGTGATTGTTTTTAAAATATTTAGATTTATGGTTTAAAGTTATTATGAGGTGCCACACACATTATCCAGCTCAACAGGGTCTTTCGACATGTATTTTCATCATATTTGGGATGTAAAGTTTGCATGGAACACAATGCAGAAAAATTTGGTTATTCGCTTGCCCCGTATACATAAATATACATTACTTAGTTTGGTTTTTGACTGCATTTACATTTTCCTCTACTTGATGTACAGTAACTTTGTCATCTAATTTTCAGTCATGGAGGATGAAGGCAACATGTGTCGCCTACATTACAAATGTCAGACATTTACTTTTATTTTTCACCATGTAGAAAATAATTACATTTTATGTCATTTGTTTTTTTAATTTTACTGACTAAGTACTATGTTACTTGCTTGAAGGTGGCACCTCTGAACATTTATGAAAGAATGATTTTAAACCTGGATAAGATGTTTACTTATCAAGATATAATGGTTTCTATTGGAGAGCTCAACTGGTACAAACAGGTTTCTCAAACCTGGGATAAGGCCTTTTTTTGGTTTCTAAATCAAGGATATACATGACCAGGATGCTTTAAAAACAGTAATAATTAGGATAGTAGTGTTTTGGCTGTGTACATTGGTTGACAGCACAGAGGAACGTTTATCATTGTTTTGACACTTTCTATCTGCATTTCCTAAAGGTGAAGAATGTGGACTTTGAAGGTCTCTTTGGCAACATCAGCTCTGTGATTGACCTGTCAAAACGCCTTTTTGAAACACTGCAAGACAGCGACTCTATTGGTAAGAAGCTAGTTTTTAAAAGATGCATATCATGAAGTCATTGTTTTGCCAACAGTCGAGTCAAGTGACTTCTTCCTGCTCACTGTGCTTTGTACTGTATTCATGTTTCCACCATAAACTGCCACCTGATAACATTTTATAGGTTGGGTAAGACTTTGAATGTATTTTGAAAATAGCCACCTTTTGAAGAATTTGGGGAAAAAAATCACAGATTTTTATAAATTCCTACTTGAATTTTGCTCTTTTTTTGTCTGTTTGTGTGTCATTTTTATCTGATTAAAACATATACTCCTCCTTTCTTCTCTGTTTCCCTTTTTAAATGAAAACATGACTTTATGTTTCTGCATGCTGTGTTCTCAGGAAAAGTATTTCTGGGCTTCAAAGCTGAGCTGGAAGAGGTTTACAAGATCTACTGCCAGAACCATGATGATGCCATCTCTCTGCTGGAGACCTACGAGAAAGACGAAAACATCCAGCATCATGTGTTGGAGTGTTTGGAGAGACTGAGGTGAGTCAGTAAGAGGAGAAAAAAGTGCAAGAAAGAAAGGGTTCACTCACTAGTTCCAGATTTTCAGCTTTGACTTGTGTTTGACTTTGGAAAATCTTTTGCACTAGAGTGAACAAACATGCATGTTCTTGTGTGTAAAAGCATGAAAACAAAGCCAGAGTGCCCACTAATCAAATTTACAGTTAAATATTAACTAATATTAACTACAGAGGGCTGTTGATCATTTATTGTCTGTAAAGTTCAGCAAGTGAAAAAGTCATGGCAGTTGTATTGTTACAGCATGTGTTTCAGTACACTTAATGTTGTTTTGAATAGGTTTTTGCACTACAACAACAGTTTTAAAATAGACTGAATCCCCATGACATGGCACTAAAAACAGCAACATTCACGTCCAGGTCGAACACTGGCAATTGATATTAATTTTGGAGACATTTGAAATTCGCAAACTTGTTAATTACTGTCGTCATTTTTAGCTGAAACTGTAACTTTTAAAAATATATAGTTAGACATCGTGGTCTAAACTATTTGACATTTCTACTGTGCTCATTTGCTTAGCTAGCATCTTTGGTAAACCAAATTTACCTGCATGGCAGCTAAAAAGACTTTACTGGACGGGACAGCTGTCAAATGTATTTTTTCCATCTAAAAACTTCAATATTAGTTTAACTGTACGCTGGATTTTGAATATCTTCACCGCTTTAATTTACACATTAACTAATGGAGGCAGCAGTAGACTGGAGACTCCCATGTTTCCTGAAGTAAAATTACTGTTTTTTTTGTCAGAGGTCTGCTGGCTTTGCGATAATGGCTTCAGTTCCCCATGAAAAAATCTCTCTGACAGCGAGGTTAAGTGGTGAAAGTATTGTAAATAAAATATACATTTAAACTAGTAAGGATTTTATTATCTAACTGGCTAAAAACTAAACATTTGATGCTGTGTTTTCTCAGTGTTGTTTTATTTCATGTACGGGACACGGGGGTTTTCTACCTGGGAACTTACTGTAAACAAGCGTGATATGGTTTACAGAATCTGTAGACATTATGGAAATCCAGATTTCCTGTCGTAAATGATTTCAAAAAGTCACGTTGTCATGGTGTTCAAGGCTACAGTGTGACTTCTTGTAAGGAGTTGGTCACATGGGATTAATTTATGATGGGATTTCTTCAGCAGACTTTGAACTCTGACGCATGGGCAAGTTATGATAGAGAGGTGCAGTAAATCTTCAAACAGATGACGTACTTTTTTAGTCTGAAACTTATTTACACTTAATATCTGCCGTTTTTCTTTAAAAATACCTTAACCTCACTCCTTCTGCCATATGAACACTACCAGATCGAGCGCCATGGCTGCTCCTCAGTAATGTAGAGCAGTTGTAGAATGTGCCCTACCTGGTTTCACCTGTCTGGTTTCACCATCAGTGACTCAGACACTTAAGTTGACACTCCTGTAAAATAAAGTCATCAATCTGTGTTTGAAGGTAAACACAGGGATTGGCAGACCGGAAACCTTCTAAAAAAAAAAAAAAGAAGAGGGTGCTCGTTCCAAGAAGTCTTATTAAACAAAAGGACAGTGTACAGCTGTGTGTGTGTGTGTGTGTGTGTTGTTTTTCATTTGTTTTTTTAGTCATTTTGCAAGTTTATAATAAACCTTGTCAGGTAAATAATAGTCTTCTCTGTAGTGTGTGCGTGTGTTGCAACCTGTTCAGTTTTAAAAGGTTGTGTGTTCTGCCAGTTTTGAGAAATTGCCAAGTTTTACTGCCACACTGGGCCTCTGTCCAGCTTTAAGAGAAAATTCACAAAACAAAACCATAACAACCGCCAGTGCAGCTGGCTTGACTCTTTTAATGACCTTTCAAAGTAAAATCCTGGATTTAATCTCTGCACAGGCAGATACTTTCTTTAGAGTTCTGCTAAATTTAGACGTGTGGAAAAATGAAACATTCCTGATCAGGCCAGAGATTTATAAATCCTGTTTTTGTCATTTTTCTATCTCTCTCCAACCTTCCCCTCAACAGGGCCATATATCGTGAGTGGTAAGTCTCCACGAGTGTCGTCGTGAATTCAAGCATGACAATCATCTTGACCGCATGCTTTTTACTCACTAACCCCCCTGGAAATTACCTCTGTGTGTTTGTGTGTGTTTACTACGTGTGTGCTGAGTGTGGGAGACTCATCAGTGCTGCCATTTGAATTCCTTTCCCTGCAATGGGATGAACTTGCTGTTTGTGTTTGCACGTGCATGTGAATACTGAATGCTACTGTTGTGAAGTGAATTATTCCTCCTCCTCCTCTGTGGATAAGCAAAGGAATTGTTGATCCTTGGAAACTAATTTAATGCCATCTACTGGACTAAAACAGCAACAGCAATTTACATTAACTGGTGCTTTAAAGGTACTTTTCATGGTAAAAAAAAAAAAGTCTGGTAACCACAAATCCACCTCAAACACTTAAAACCTGTCAAATTGCATGTTTTTTTCTTCATTGACAAAGTGAAAAATGTCTGTATACATACTTTGTCAATGGCAAGAAATTATTTTGTAATAAATGAGAAGATTACTAAATTATACAGCTAAATTTGTTGCTAATTTGTCCTCCAGATTGCATTAAAATTAAGCAGATCAATATTGTTTTTATGGTGAAAACTGTTTTTTTTATATCTCCCAAAAACTGCATTAAGCATCATCAGAATATGTGATGATGGTTACATATCATTGGATCATGACATCCACATGATACAGAGACATGTGTTACATGAACATGGGAACATAATTTAATAGCTGTGACTGTAATGGTGGCTGGATTGCTGACTGTGAGTCTCAAATTCTTCTCATAATCTAATTTTTCCCTCTAATCAAACCCAATCTGTTGTCTGTGTCATCTTTTCAGGGGGAAAACAAATTACATCAACCTCGGCTCTTTCTTAATCAAGCCGGTGCAGCGGGTGATGCGCTACCCGCTGCTGCTGATGGAGCTGCTGGGGGCCACACCGGAGAGCCACCACGACCGGCCCCAGCTGACTCAAGCTCTGCAGGCTGTTAAAGAGATCAACGTAAACATCAACGAGTACAAGCGCAGGAAAGACCTTGGTAAAAAAGAAAACAAAAAATCCCGTAAAGGGACAGTTTACTCCCAAATCAAAACCACATATTTTTCCTCTCACCTGTAATGCTGTTTATCAGAATAGATTGTTTTGTGTGAGTAGATGAGTGTTGGAGAAATCAGCTGTAGAGATGTCTGACCAGGGCCGGCTCTACCCAATTTGGTGCCCTAGGCGCCCTAACCCTAACCCGCACCTCCGCACCCAATAACGACACATCACGTGCTCACACATAATTTAGGAACATGTCACTGTTTATTTATTTGTAATGTTAATATATTTTTTTTCTAGACAGAAAACACTAAGTGAGGGTGCCAGTGGGCATAGAAAATTATTATTTTATTATTATTTCCCTCGAGGCCAAGGGGGACTGGCGGCGTGGCGGCGCCCCTCCAGCAGATGGCGCCCTAGGCGACCGCCTATATTGCCTATGCCAAGAGCCCGCCCTGTGTCTGACTTCTCTCAGATATAATTAAACTAGATTCTACTTGGCTTGTGGTGCTGAAAGTGCCAAAAAAAGAGCGAGGAAAAAATTCTTTCTAGAAATCATGACCCAATCAGGCAAGATAATCTACAGACCTTGTGAGCAGTTTCATATAGGAACTGTTTTCTTTCTTACGAACCCCACCCACCAACTGTTGCACCACGCAGAGGTAAGAGTGCATCCACGTTACAGCTCAGCCGAGGAAGATGCTATCAAAGTTTGCATGGTGCACTGTTACATGCATGAGCCTATCATCCATTAGTAGATGTACTTTCCGCAGTTATACGGTTGGTCAGTGGAGTTCCTATATTGAACTTTAAAAAAAAACGGTCTGTGGATTATCTGGAGAGAGACATCGCTGTTACATTTTTTCAAATGTTTTTTTTTTTGTGCTTTGAGCACCACAAGCCGAGTGCCATTTAGTTCCATTAAATTGGAGGGAAGGCAGAAACCTCTCTGGCCAATATCTCCAACACTCGGTGACTCACATCAAAACAAACTAAACTAATAAATAGCACTACAGGTAAGAGGAAAAATATGTACTTATGATTTTTGGATGAACTGTCCCTTTAAAGCTTGCTAATTTGTCTGTAATTGGGAAAGCATTTATCCATTACAAAGTCTTTACTGTTTTCCCTCTGCGGTCCACAGTGGTGAAGTACAGGAAAGGCGACGAGGACACGTTCATTGACAAGATCTCAAAGCTGAGCATGCACTCCATTATCAAAAAATCCAACAGAGTCAGCAGCCACCTCAAACACCTGACAGGAATTTCACCCCAGGTACACCATCACAGCCAAGTGGAGGGAATACCACCTGTATGTGTGTGTGCTGGTTCTCATCTTTGTCCGTCTTTTTTTCACAGATTAAAGATGAAGCATTTGATGAAGCTGAGAAGAAGTTCAGACTGCAGGAGAGGCTCATCAAGTCTTTTATCAGGGACATTTCCTTGTACCTGCAACATATAAGGGTAAGAGCAGATTACCACCGTCACATGGAAAAAGGAGACACACCTAAAAATATGTATTGTGCCTGATTTCTCATTTTTAAACACATTTGAATTATTATCAATTATTTCCAAAATTTTAATTTAATGTAATCTAACTGTGTTTAATGAAATATTCAGCAGTAATTGTAACACAATGCTTCTCTTAGGAATCAGCATCTGTGAAGGTTTTGGCAGCCATCAGTTTCTGTGACATCTACACAGAGCGCAGCATCCTCGACCCCGAGCGCTTTCAGAGAGCTCACCGCTGCATCAGCGACAAACAGTTCACGCAGTTTGTAAGTCCTCTTCCTTTGTTTAGCTTCATTTAACTGCTGTAAAGGTGTATTAGGAATATCCACCGGTCACATCACATTATCTGACGTACCTCTTTCCTCACACTCTGAGCAGAAGGAGCGCACAGAGGCCTTAGTCATCAATCCGCTCACACAGCTCCTCCTCATGTTCGCTGGACCGCACAAACTCATCCAAAAGCGCTTCGACAAGCTGCTCGACTACGACAACTGCAAGGAGCGCGCAGATCGCCTCAAGGACCGCCGTGTCCAGGATGAGCTTCAGGTGGCGCGCAACAACTATGAGGCGCTCAACGCCCAACTTCTAGATGAGCTCCCCAAGTTCCACGGTGCTGCAGAGGAGCTTTTTACTGGCTGTGTGAGGGCTTTCGCTCAGGCCCAGAAGGACTTTATGAAGACGACACTGGGAGAGCTGAAGCCCCTCCTACAGGCTGTGAGTGTGTGTTTGTTTATGAACGTGTTGAAGGAAGTGGGACAGTTTTCAGGAATATTTTAGGCCCATTTTGAAAAAGTGCCATCCATTTCAAATGCAGTTGTATTTATTGCTACTAGTGTTGAATCAGTTCACATTTTTGCCAATGTACAAACTTAAATTGTTGGATTTATGCAAACTCGCTTGACCGGAATTTGTCATTATGACTCTTTCTGGCAAATTAAAAAGTAGCCGAAATCGACACAGCGGCTAGGGCCGATGGTGTCAGGGTGCTAAATCCAACTTGTATTAGCAAAACTTGTGTTTAGCTTGGTGCCAAACCAGTTTGATTTTTTTTATACTGGCTCAACCTTAGTTGCCACCTTCTGTTCTTAACTCAGACTTTTCCTCACCCTTTTTTCCCCCTTCTCCAGTTTTCTAACAAAGCTGGCACAGAGGGCAACCTGATTGCTAAGTTTCAAGAAGAGTACAGCCGAGTCCTCCAACTCCTGCAGAGCTTTAGCTTCTGCCCGGAGAACCTTCCTCCAGCCACCACCACAAAGAAGACCTTTGAGAAGAAGACTCTGGAGAAGCAGACATCTAAAAAACAGCTGCAGGGACCTGTGCGTAAACACTTATTCCATTTTTGCTACATTGTATTTTATGCACAATGAGTTCAGGATCTAACAATGAGTCTTGTCCTTGTCACCTTCAGCCAAACTACATCCTGCAGACAGATGAGCACCGTGCAGGACTTCTGGTACGCTATGGTCCTGAGAAACTTTTCCAGGCGGAGAGAAACTTTAATGCAGCACAGGATCTGGATGTCTCTATATTGGAAGGAGATCTTGTGGGTGTGATCAAGCAGCAGGACCCCATGGGTAGCCACAACCGTTGGCTCATTGATAATGGGGGTAGGAAATTTGTACTCTAAGCACTGATTAGAATTTTTTAAGCCACTATTTTTGATCTCTGATTATTGTTTTTTCTCGTTTCGCAGTCTCCAAAGGTTTCGTGTACAGCTCCTTCCTTAAACCATATAACCCACGCAGGAGCCAATCAGACGTCTCCATCGAAAGCCAGTCGTCTAATGAGTCAGGCTATGGCGGCTCCTCACCTGTGTTCTCTCGCCAAAACAGCAACAGCACGCTGACCTTCAACCAGGAAACAGCCACAGTCAGCTTTTCCGCTTCGCAGCCCCAAAGCCAGTCATCTCCGCACCCTTCGCTGGACTCTGCCTCGTCTCGAAGAAGTCACCACAGAGATGCACTTAACCCCGACTCTGTCAGTCAGAGCAACTCCATAAACTCCTCCCCAAGAAATCCCTCAAGCCGCAGGGAATTCTCAGACCACCGAAACTCCTCCAGTCAAAGAGACACCGAGCCTTCTTATCGGCATTCTGGCAATCACAGAGACGCATACGATACGAGTTATGCAAGTCCAAGCAGCCACAAGGAGATGTCAGACCTTTCGGAGACGGACTCTTATTCTTCACTTAGAAACAATCGCTCACAGCGGTATGGACACACAGACAAAAGCTACAGTTCATACCAGTGGAGAAATGGAGACAATGGTGGTCAGAAGAGGAGTGCTTACTCCAGAGATGAGTACATAGAGCCGGAGCCAGAACCAGAACCAGAACCAGAGCCAGAACCAGAACCAGAGGACGAGAGTGAATTAGACGGTCATCAGGTGAGATTTACTTTGACTGCTATGATGTAATGACTTTTATATTGGATCGTCTATCACAAGTATGTGAGTCTATGCGCTGATCTAATACCACATCATTTACTAATAAGTCATGGAGGTCATATACTTGTGTATATATATGTTGTAACATTTAAGTGCTTTATTCACTATTTTTAGATTATCTCTGTTTGCTGCAGTCTAGAAACTTACTTTGATTGGCATTCGCTTCGATACCGCTTACAAATGAGGTCACTGATGGGATCGAATCACTTTCAGAAGTTATTTAATCCAGCACGAAACCACAGTATTTTCTTAGAGACTATATAAAACTAATAAATCCAACAATAAATGTCTTCTGTGATGATTTAGTCATTCATCAGTTCTGAAAGGAGTAGTTGTTGTAACTGTGTCCAGTCTTTTACTCTTGTTATCAAAAATGATCTAAATCAATTCTGAGATTGTTCTGTCAATACTTTTATAGTAATTTATAAACACAGTGACTGCTGATCAAACAATTTCAATTTTAGGCTAAACAAAACAACTTCTGACTGGGCTCCTCAAATTTCTGGTTCAAAACTCGCCCATCCTGAGTACTGATACGGATACAGATAATTTAGTCAGTTGAACAGATACAGGTACAGAGTTGCAGATAATGGTGCAATCGCTCATCCCTGGTGAGAACAAAGAAATGGGTTAGTATATAAATCTGTAAAAAGCTTCTTAATGCAAAGGCATCGGATTGGTACTCAGTAACAGCTGACAACCAAGTTCAGGTATCGGAATTGATTTTTGGAAGTAAAGATATATATATATAAGGAAAGAATCACTAGACGGCCCAAAAACATTAATTAATACAGCTATTAAAATTGAAAATACACAAAATACCAATGTTGTTTTTATTTCCTTGATTTTAGATCTACTACGCTCTTTACTCCTTCGATGCCCGTTGTGCCAACGAACTGAGCATCTCAGCCAATCAGCAGCTGCGGATACTAGAGTTCAAGGACATGAACGGCAACAGCGAATGGTGGCTGGGGGAGGCAGGAGGTAGGCGAGGCTACGTGCCTTCCAACTACATTCGCAAATCAGAATATACATGAACAATCTTGAGACTGTGCTTGGACCTGAAGGAGGCACACTCTGCGAGCAGACAGAACAAAAAGACAAACAAGCATCTGGACACGCGGTGACTTATTTTTGATCTGTTGTCATGGAGTTTGATAGTGAGAAGGACTGACTATTGCTGCTGACTCTGCTCCTTAAAGTTAGCATGATATGCCTATATTTATAGACTTTTTTCTATTATTTTTACTTACTGGAAACTGCACCCTACTCCCTCTTGTTTCCAGAGGAAAAACCTGTGAATTGCACCAGATTTTTTTGCCATATTCTCTGGAGCTGAAGACAATGAATTGTACATTTAAGAGAACAGTCGTAATGGTTACACATTGGGAGATTGCAATGGAAATGTGAATGTTATGGGTTCAGACTGGTTCTTCAAAACAGACAAAAGGTATGCAGACAGACTGACCTAAACACTGTGTTTATGACTTTTTCCTGCATGTGGTTTATTACCACTAGAATGATGAATGAATATTAGATGCATCTATAACATACTGCTCAACAATCAAGGTTTGAGGCACTTATAATGATTATCCACCAGTTGTGAGTTTTGAAGTGTCTGTGGAGCCATCGACAAGAATATGGTGTGTTGTATGAAATTAATATGGACCCTTTGAATTAAATCCAAGGACAAAGTTGAATGGCATATAATTATATTGTTTACAAGCACTCCCCTCTTCAATAACCTGAATACACTTTTGAACTGGGTTGACGGTGTGTAAGCAGGTGATGACCCACTTTACCTGTAAGAGGAGGTTAATGAACAAGGAGAAATCAAGATTGTGGTCTGATCTTGACTCTGTTTTCTCCACATACTCCCCATGTACATTATATATAGTGCTGTATATTGAGAATATGCTATTGCACCCACTGTAAAGTGATCACTGTTTGAATAAAAAACAGCTCAGCTGACAAATGACGGTGAAGTCTGAAAGAATATGTTTTTGCTCTGTATTGGAAAGTCATCGTCAGTACTTTGTGACATTTAAGGGTTTTTAATGACAGACCACAAAATCTGTAGTGCATGATTCATCTGCACTTTCAAGTGTTTCATCATACAACAGTAATGTTTACAGGGATGCATGATGATATCGGCACGTCATCTTTATCAGCGGATATTAGGTTTAAAATGGAATATCAAAAATGGCCAACATGCTGTTTTCTGCTGATATAGACTATAAAACATAAATACACCAGTATGGTCTTTTGATTATGGTAGCAATAACTTTTACATTTTAAAATTCCAGTTTGTTTTTAGGGGCATTTATTGGCAGAAATTGTATATAATATTCATAACAATGTTGTCATTAGTTTATTATCATCTAAAACTAAGAATCACTGTGTTTTTCTTACCTTAGACTGACTTGTTTATATCTGCTACTAGCCCAGAAGGAACGAATTAAACACTGGCTCTAGGTAATGCCATTCATGTTTTCGTATGGCCTCGTAGTTGTCTCTCACACTTTGAAGTTTCAGTCTGTTGCAATGTTGCTGCCTCACCACTAAATTACACTAAAGCTTACACATTAGACCTTTACTGGCCATACGAAATAATCAGGCAACATAATAGGAATTTGCAAGAATACAGTGCAATTCTAATTAATGGTGTTTGACATATTGCATAACTTTTTCATTAAAACTGTAAATTCTAAACCATAGTTTCAGCTAAAATTCAGATAAAATGTCAGCTGTTTGCTGACAAAGAAAATCCCCTCCTACGTACTAAAAAACTTCCGGTCTCTCAGTAACATTTTCAGTGAAAAGCTGATTAAAAACTATTTAAAAAATGTTTTTAGGAAGAACTTGACACAGCCCATTATTAAAAACACATCGCCTATTACAAGAGTGCAGTCTAGCATCAGCCTTTTGGTATCACTTTGTGTTCTTTTATTATTCTTTCACTTTTAATGCAAGCTACTTGCTTACTGGCTTTTCTTTTGATGACCTCGACAGAAACAAAGGTCACAGGGCAAAAAAGACAAAGTACTGAATCACATGTAACTCATGTCAAATCAATGCAGTGTGCTAATGATTAACAGGTGGGTGGAGTGTTTGGGGGTCTCCATGTTAGTGAGGAATTATTTAGGACTGTGAGCAAAAACTAAACCATAGACTCACACTGGTCCCATCATGGCAAGAGTCTACACCGACATGTTGAGTTTCATAGCTTTACTCTTGCAACTGTGTGCACTCACTGCATATGGACAAGACTTGTATGTAAGTATGCATATTGGATTAATTCAGCTTGAAACATGGAATATAAGTATGTATTCATATTTTGGAAAATATGTCAAGCTCAAATATTTGATATACTTTGATATCATTACAGGTAATCACAGAAACAGATGACCCTGGCGGTAAAAGCCCTTTAAATTTTACTTAGCAGTACACTGAAACCTGATTTAAATGACTGAAATGTTTAAATTCTTCTCTTTTCCTCACAGCCTATGAATATTATTATTACGATTATACCCCTGACAGCCCTGCAGAAGATCTTGATTTGACTCTAGATGACTGGTTGTATGAACTTGTGGATATTACAGGTAAATTACCTCTTGTTTGATGTCTGTATAATGCTCTAGTTTAACTGAAGGTACCTTTTCTGTCTTAAGATGCATTACTAAAACATCCACAAAAGAAGATACAATCAATTGCACTCTGCTCCTGACTGATTAATCTCAGTTTGTTTGGCAACTGGTGAGACTGCATTTGAGACTGCATGTGATCTGCAGTTTAATGTTTTTCTGTCTTTGTTTAGATGAGTGTGATCCAAACCCATGTTTGAACGGAGGCGTCTGTGACCACGCCGCTAATGGGAGCTTCACATGTTCGTGCCCTGAGCCTTACTCAGGAAAGAAGTGTCAGACAGGTATGACTTTCCAACTGTGGTCACTAATGTACAGCAGGTGAAAGAGATATTTAGTTCAATAGTTGAAACATTAATGTATATCAACAAATGTTTGTTTTTTTACTATATTTTATATAGAGGATCAGGTATATCAGAGCCCAATGTTTAGAGATCCTCAATGTTTTTATTGGAAATCTAACCAAATAGATTCTGAGATTAAGAGACATTAAAAATAAAAGCATCATGATGCCTGTAGCCGACTTTACTCTTTTCTTTTTAGAATTGAAAACATTTTTTTTTAAAGACTTTGGAGACCCCCATTGTCTGTACCAAAAGGGCACAGTCTTGCTATAATTGACAAAATTGAGTGTTTTGTAGTAAACAAATTTAAATGAAAAATAAAATGAATGTATTATGTTTTTCAGTAAAAGATGTTTGCAAGAATGTGAAATGTGGCTACGGAAGCTGTGTCGTCACATCTACTGCTCCATTCTACGAGTGCAAATGCAAGCCCCCATACAAACCACCCAACTGCAAGAAAGGTCTGTTTTTATTCAGTTCTGTTATAAAATATATAGCTTGCCCCCTTTTTAACAAGCATGGCTGACCATGAGAAAAGGATATTATAAAGTACATAATTTGTGGTTAAACAGTTGTTAAAGTAGATGTTATATTACTTTTACAAAAAAAAATCATATGATAGATTTATAGCTTTTTTCTCTTTTTGTTTCCTTCAGAAACATCCGTCTGTTGTAATGGACAGCGAATCTTAAGTGTCACCAGAGAATAAATAGGAGAAAACTACTATTTTATATATTTTTAAGTTATTTTGACTAGTGACGACAAGTATAATACAAAATATACAAAACCATTTGTAAAAAATAATTCTTATTTTTTGCTGAAGAAAGAAAACAAAACAGGTGTGTTAAAACCAATTATTGATGCTTCTACTATTTGATGTTTCCTGGTTGGAGATTCTTTGTCTATTTGAAGGGACATAAATCTAAAATCACCTCCTGTTATGTTTTGTCCTTTTCAATGGTCATTTGCTCTTGTCTGCATTCACAGCTGCTCCCTGCCGGCCCAACCCCTGTCAAAATGGAGGCTCCTGCATGAAGGGTCCCAAACGCTCCTCCTTCCAGTGCTCTTGTCCTAATGGATATAGTGGGAAGTTCTGCGAAGTTGGTAAATACAATTTTTTCACTGTCCTAAATCAAAGAACACACTGTGTGACTGGCATTAAAAAAAAATCCTCTCAGGGCCCAATGACTGCTACCAAGAGGACGGAGAGTTTTACCGTGGCATGGTGAGTGTGACAGTTGAAGGGGAAGAGTGCCTGGACTGGAACTCCTATTTCATCCTGCAGAAAGGCGGAGATCCCTTTAAAGAGTACGCAGGCTTTGATGGAATCGGACCACATAATTACTGCAGGTGAGGAGTCTTCTTGTGTAAATATTGCATGTGCTTACTGCTGACATCACCATGTTTGTGTTCAGTACATGTGAGGTGAGGGGTACACGGTACATAGATACTCAAACAAAACTTTGCGTTTGCTGATGTGTTTCTGTAAAACTTAACTTTATATGTATAAATGTAATGGGTATCAAGCTTTTTA
Source organism: Plectropomus leopardus (assembly GCF_026936395.1). Classification (NCBI taxonomy): domain Eukaryota; kingdom Metazoa; phylum Chordata; class Actinopteri; order Perciformes; family Serranidae; genus Plectropomus; species Plectropomus leopardus. Next base: position 13,988,744 of record NC_142194.1, read on the forward strand.
ATTCTTGTAAAATCTCTGTGAATTTAAGGAACCCTGATGGAGATGATCAGCCCTGGTGCTTTATTAATAAAGACGGCAAACTGAAGTGGAACTATTGCAAAGTTCGGAAATGCTCTGGAGGTAAAACATACACACACACACACACACTGATATTGGCCTCCATGGCTCTAATTTGCTCATTTTGATTTACCATCCCTCCCAGCTCCACCCAGCCCACCAATTATCCATGAAACAGATCCAACTACCGCCAAACCGGACGTCACTGCTGCCCAGTTCTCCCAGTGCGGGAGGCCGCAACCCGGCCGCTCTGCCAGGATTTTTGGAGGGAAGAAGTCTCTTCCCGGGGCTCACCCATGGCAGGTTTCCCTGCAGACCAGATCCAAAGGCTCCTCAGGACCCTTCAGCCATATCTGTGGAGGAATCCTCCTCCACTCCTGCTGGGTGCTCACCGCTGCACACTGCATGTAAGCTCTGGTGTTGTTTTAGTACATACAAGCATGAATGGATTACTGGATGGGTCCAGGGGCCCAAATTGTATAGGGCCCTCCTTGGTCACCTGTAAAATTAACTTAACTTAACTTAATTTCACACATACAGACTTAAAGAGACACAAAATAACCACGAAAAAATGCAAAGGAAACATAAAGAGACACAAAATACCCCGAAAAGAGACACATATATCTCAAAGACACACAAAATGACAACAAATACATACAAAAGAACTACAAAGACACAAAAAACATCCACAAAGAGACACGATGGAACTACAAGGAGACACAAAATTACCATAAAGGCGCAAAATGACCTCAAAGAGATACAAAATGATTTCAGGGACATAAAATGACTTCAAAGAGACACAAAGACCTAGAAAGAGATGCAAAATACCATAAAGAGACACAATGGAACTACAAAGAGATACACAATGACTTCAGAGGCATAAAATCACTGCGAAGAGACACAAAGAACTAGAAAAGGACACAAAAGAACCAAAAAAGACCCAAATATATATTTAAGACAGAAACTGACCTTTAAAGTGACACAAAATGAAAACAAAGGAACTACAAAGAGACAAAAAAACCCCAAAGACACACAAAATTACCAAAAAAGACAAAAAAGTTACTTAAGAGAGACACAAAAACAAAACAAACAAAAAAAGAGTCTCATAATCCACCCATGCAGATGTTCATTTTTACATGGACACAGTCACATGACTTTTATTTAATTATTTCAATTTGTTTGTCTAGTAAAAGTGGGATGGAAATGCAGGTGGTGCTGGGAGGAGTGGACATAGAGAAGGACGAAGCATACGATCAGGTCATTCCTGTGGAGAAGGCCATCGTGCATGAGGAATACAGAGCGAGCCCCTTTGCTCTTCATAATGATGTTGGTGAGTTGCAAAGATTGAAATTATTCAGTTGAAATGGAAATTAAATGTACTGATATTTAGCAATGCACTGTTCTTTACTTTGTGCCTCTCCTGTGCAGCCATGCTTCAACTGAAAGTCACGGACAGACCATACTGTGCCAAAGAAACCCGATTTGTAAAGACAGCCTGTCTACCAAACCAGCTCTTTAACAGCGGGACAGAGTGTGTGATCTCAGGATGGGGCGCGACTGAAACACGTAGGTATCATTTAAATCTGCACTTGCAATTAGAAACTACTTAACAAACTGTCAGAACAGTATGACTCAATGGGGTCAACAGTTGCAATTTGGCAGTTGTTACTTACAAAGAAATTTAGTAGTTGTTACTTACCAACCCACCCACCCACACACACACACACACACACACACACACACACACACACACACGCACACACACACACAAAATGAATAACAAATAAATAAAAATACTACAAAGTCAGTCTGCCTAGTTTCTATTTAGGAGAGGTGGTGGGGCCTTATCTATGCCCAAGGCCCATCATCTCACCGTAAGCCACAAGCACATTAAATATTTACATAAGATAGCATCCGATTTAGTCCAAAGTTTAAAAGGCACACATGCATGCAGAACCTTAAGTATTTGTCATAAGTCACATGACAAAATTAAGTGCAAGCGAATGTATGATATTACAATATCACTTTATTCAAAATGTATAAAAGCAGAAATACATACAGGAAAAACTGCATCAGAGTACGGCCACAATATTTATTAAAAAAATCTAAAAGTTACCTTGTCTATGTACTAAACTTGTCTTGACTAAATGGCTCACTGGATGCATTTATATATCAATCTGCTTGATGCTACCTTGTCCGTCTCAGAGAGGTACGGTACCAACCAGCTGCTGGACGCTCGTGTCCTCCTGATTTCCCAGGAGAAATGTAAAGCTCCCCATGTTTATGGAGACTCTCTGGATGACAGCATGTTCTGTGCAGGAAACATGAAAGGAGGTGTTGACTCCTGCCAGGTCTGTGAGAGATGTGATTAGAAATAAATATTCTTATAACAGAGTATTCACAAGAATAATTCAAACAAATTGTTGTTCATGCAGGGTGACTCTGGCGGCCCTCTGGTGTGTGAGCGTAATGGGACCCACTATGTTGTTGGTGTGGTGAGCTGGGGCGATGGCTGTGGCAAGAAGTACAAGCCTGGGGTCTACGCCAATGTGGGAAAATTTATAGACTGGATTGCCCATCATTTACTCTTATAAGGACGCATGTGGCCATACAGTACTGTATATGATAATTATGGACATGCCGCCACTACCTCAGATAATGTCCTTTTGTACCAATAATACTCTTACTTTTTGTTAAAAAAAAAAGGTTTTGGATCAGAAAAAAACCTGTCAAAGCTCTCACTTCATCCCCAAATTGTTACTCTGAAGACCTGATGACATAACTGAATCATACCAGTCAATACAATTATTCATGATTACCTTAACATTATTAGAAAATAATTATTTTCTATGGCATGTGACACATTACCTCATGAATTTGTGTATTAACTCATGTATACCTCACTGTGGCGTTGCTTGCTGGAATAAAGGTAATAAAGAGAACTATAAAATGTACATTTGTTTTCTGATAGAGTCCTTTAAATTATTTGCATTCTCTGTGAATCTTATGATTTTGATATTAAAGGCGACATTTACACTCAATTTATAATCAATAATCAACTGATCAATATAATTATTGTTTTTAATTTATAGTGTATTTAATTTATGTTATGCATTGTAGATATTCGATACTCATACTGTCAACATGCGCTCGCAGTATGCACTCAATGCCTTTAGGATTAACAGTTGAGGATAAATAAGTCTGACTTGTTTTTTTTGTTTGTTTGTTTATTTTTTTTAAAAAAAGCTCTATTTTGACTTTCTTATGCACTCTTACACCCTATTGAGATTCAGAGCACAAAAGAAATTGATTGATTGGTTGATAGATTAATTTTCACTGTGTAGTACTGTGTAGTACACTAAAAACAAAAGAAAAGTGCCAGTGGACGGTTCCTCTAGATATTTGGGCTCTTCCCCGAATGTTCTCAAATCTTAGAAATGCCCAACCTGACATGTTCAGGGCTGTTGTGAAAATAAATAAATATACGTATACAAAGAATCTCAAAAAAAGAGAGAGAGAGTTATGGACCTTTAAATCTTTATTTCATTTGACCTGAGGAATATTATTGTCTCTTTATTAACTGGTCCCTGGTCTGCTTTTGTTATTTTGCAAAAGTGGCCATCCGGTAAAGCAGGTTGAGTATCCTTGACATAGAGGCTTGAACAAATATTTAAAAGACAGAAACTCAAAATAGTGCCAATAACTGCCACCACTGATTTTAAAGAAATAATTCACCCAAAAAATGAACACTTGTATACTAGTTACTCACTGTTATGATGAATTCATGAGGAATGCTTTGTTTTTCTCAACGCTTAATAAAGAATCCAAAATTGGCAAACATTCTATCAAGTAAATGGGGTCCGTGTTTGACAGCAGCAAAACTACATCAAACATTTGTTCGTCATGCAGTATAATCCACGTCTTATTTATCCAGTCATATGCTCAGTACTTCCCAAACACATGCATTTATGCAAAACCCTTCATTTTGAATTCTGCGTACAAGTAACATTCATGGGCAAGTGTATGCAGTTCGAACTATTGCTCTTGCCCTGGTGTGCTATTCACCTTTGTTTGCAGAAGTGTTCTCAAAAGTATGGTTTTAGCAGTAAGATTTTAGCAAAATGCATGTGTTTGGGAAGTACTGATTGAGTTGTGTGAAAGTTGATAAACTGATGTTTTGATATGATGTTGCTGTTGTTAAACCTGGCTCAAATTCTCTTCAATTTGTTAATTTGTTAAGAATGTTCACTTTTTTTGGAATTTTTGTTCACTATAGAGGCATGCCAGAAAAACATTTTATTTGCAAATTCATGGTAGCACACCATGAGTAACTTATATACAAATGTTAATTTTATGGGTGAAATACTCCTTTAATCATGATTACCGCAATGATCACAGTGAAATTTGTTGACAAAGAGTTTAAAGTGTACTTAAGCACATAAGTCAAGGTTAAATAAATGAAACCGTGGTGCAAAACGAGTAAGCAGTGTCCTAAAGCACACAGAGAATCAATACAGCTGGCTAAAGATTGACAAATTTGAAGGACAAGCTTAATATCGAGAGGGTTTTTAGGGATTAAAGTCAAACTCTGGATCTTCATGCCTCTACATTGAGCTGAGATTTTCACACAGCACCATGCTGACCGCAGGGGCCCTTCTCATTAGCCTTAGTATACTATGTGTTCACGGAAATGACCCACATGTAAGTTTCTCAATATCTATATGATTTATTCAGCAGAGGTAGATTTTATTTTGATTCAAATGTGAAAAAAATATTGCTAATCTAGTCTCTGCTTTTGTCATTTCAGCTGGATGCCATTTGTAAGAATCTTTTCTGCAGTTTGTGGTGACGTGCTTCATCTTCACATTAATGCTACTGTATATGATTTCACAGACAACTGCAGTTACAACTAAAACTGTGTTTTAAAACTTTTGACTTTTTTCAGATCTTGGGATTTGTTTTTTACTTGTCTTTTAGCTATTTATTAAAATTGTTTAAAGTTTTTTTTTGTATTTTATCCTTTTCTCAACATAAAGAATATAGTTAAATCTTTAGGTGAGACAGAATGGTGGATAATTTTCTATTATATGCAAAATCTGGTTTAAATGCAATTTTTGTCTTTGTATCTATAAAACATTTAACACCTGCATCTTTTCATCCTGTACTTTATCCTACTGCAGTATACAGTAAATTTATATAAACTTTGATATATAATCACAAAATGAACTAATTAATGAAGTATGACGTAATATAAATTATTTACACTGAGTTGCTTGTACAGTTTTACTTTAAAGTGTGCCAGTTTAGTTTTCCCTGATTCAGTTTAATGACTCATTTTCATATCAGTGCAGACGGCCTTTGTTGCAAAACTCCAGTGTTTAAACAAATCTCTGTTCTTGGCAGACATCGACTACGGAGATGACTACCCCACCGAGGCCCCTGGCTTTTTTTTTGATACAGGTGACTGGCTGTTTGACCTCATCGATGAGAACAGTAAGTGGCCCTAGAAAATCTCTGTGTGATTGCACATTGTGTACGTTATTCTCACCGCTCAGCATATAAATGCATACTTTATCTCTTCTTTATTCTTTACCAGATGCTTGTGATCCAGACCCTTGCTTCAATGGTGGCGAGTGCCAAGTTAAATCCGACACAAATTTCACGTGCATATGTCCTGAGCCTTACATAGGGAAGCGATGTCAAAGAGGTAGGAATTACCAACTCTGCTTTACGTTTGTTCTTTTGTGATTATTAGTTATTTTGTGATGCAAAAATACTGCTATTTCAGAGTTTTTTTAAAAAAAATTAATTTCGATTTATTGGAATTTTGATCTGAAGTCCCACCCCCCTAGATTAATGTTGTTAGGTCGGATTGATAAAAGGTAATATGGATATGCTGGTTTCATTTAGCTGGGTGTCACAGTGCGTTTTAGTTTTTGGGTGTCATGCAATGTAACTTCAAGAAGCTGACAGCAAGGACCACATCATTTAGTGGAAGGACATTTTCACAAAAATGTGATGTATACGCGAATAACCTGACAGTGCCCTATATCTCATTAACTTTAGCATTACAGAGGAATGTTGCCTCTTCATTGCGTTCCATTTGTGCATGTGGGCTAGTCATCGGCGACGCAGCTTTAACAAAGTAAATTCCTGACATTGGCATTAACATTTAAGGAGGATGACTGCTCCAGTATTCACACATTTTAAGGCTCAAAAATAAACAAAGTCAGTAGGCCTATAACACCAAAGTTACTTTGAGGTAGCATGTAGCCATACAGAGATAATAAAACAAAGCAACATTGGCCACCAATTTTAACCTAAAACTTGCCAATGGGCTAACTCCTCAAGATGTGCCTATATGTTTGTTTGCCTAGTTAGCTATAATTTTGCTATGAATGGCTAACTTTAGATGACTACATACTATACAGCATAACATGTCTGTGAAGACTGTGATAGTCTTCCTATCACATCTTTCAACCGTCTTCAAGTTTTCTCTTTTCAACATAAACAAGCCTAGCATATAGCCTAGCATATAGTATATAAGTATAGTATAAGTATAACAGGTATGGAGAATGTGAGGTTCTGCCGGACACCAAACTTGTTCAACTACTTAAGAGTGCTCCAGGGATGAAGTTTTTCTATTGGCCAGCCCGAGTGCTAACGTCACCCATGTTCTCTCATTGAAAATACAATGGGATATTTCCACTAGATTTTGGATCATTGCAGAAAATAAGATCTGTGGTAAATTAACTTTCACCTTTTGTTCAGCAAGATCATCTTTACAGATGAACACCACATTCGGGATATTTTAGGCCTTAATGCAATCACCAGAAGGAAAAAGCTATTTTTTGGCTAAAAACAAACTGCACTATGGCTGTGTCCCAACCACTACACAGCTATAAAGTCATATTTGGCATATAGAACAAATTTTGAAAGTGTCTTAAGCTCATGCTAACCAGAGACCTTATTTCAGGCAACAAACCAAAAACCCATTCAAAAAATTAATTGACCTTGAGACAAGAGAGGTGCTATAATGCTGACGGATTTGCGGGGTTTAGGACCCATTACAGGGCTTCTCCATTCAAGCACAAAGCCAAAAGGGGTGGGACTTAGGAAGGGTCAATTCTAGTTTGTGGGTGTATCAATTTTGATTGTCTTAAAAACCATAAGTAGTCTCTTTCACAATCAGTACAGTAATACAGTGTCTACTCTAAGTGTTTATGCACAAGGCTCACATGTGGCTAATTTTTACTTTTGATAACTTGTTTTGAATATTTAGTGAAAGATGTTTGCGAGAACGTCAGATGTGGTCATGGTGAATGTGTCACCAATCTAAACAAAGCCCCATATTATGAGTGCAAGTGCAAACCTCCCTACCAAGGCCCAGACTGCAAGACAGGTCAGTATCCCAAACCTCATCTAAAAAAAAAATGTTTTGTTTGACCTTTAGCATCTTGTTTTGATCGAGCAAGAACAAAATATTGTGGCCAATATTCTTTGAGGGCCCCAGAATGCCTTGCTACACCCCTGCTTTTGTGCACTTTTTAATTGTTAATGTCTGTTTCATTGCCAGTGTTTACCTGTGAGCCCAGTCCTTGCCAGAATGGAGGCTCTTGCACAAAAGCAAACCGCCGCTTACGCTGTCTTTGTCCTGATGGATTTACCGGAAAGTTCTGTGAAATTGGTAAAGACTTAGCAAATGTCAGAAATAAAGAAAGGAACAGTCAATAATGATCTATTACAGCACACCCAAAAACACTTTGTCTTCAGCCATCCATTTTTTTGCAACACATTAAATTTTCAGTTCCACTCCAAGTCAAAAAAAAAAAAAAAGACATGATCGTATTTTGGATGTTAAACTATTCCAATTCTATGTTATTTTTTAGATTTTGAGCTCACTTGAATGTTTCTTCTTTCACGATTTTCTTAGCTTCCACTGACTGTTTTGAGGGAAATGGAGCGTCGTACAGGGGTGTTGTCAGCACGACAGAAAATGGGCAGGAGTGTTTGAACTGGCATTCCTCCTTTATTGTGAACAACGGGGATGATCCTTTTAACATGTACTCAGACTTTACTGGACTGGAAAGAAACAACCACTGCAGGTATAGTCAAATTCTATTCAATATCTTTTTAAGTTTTAAAGAATACTTCATTTCCAAAATGATCATTTGTATATCAGTTACTGCCCCTGTGTTACAAAGAATTCAGGAAGAAAACTTTGTTATCAATTATCATTTCAATCGACAATTACATTTAAATGATCAATCATCATTTAAAGTTAATCATTTAGATTGTACTGACTACACATCACAATTCTGAAATAAAAAATGTAATCTAAAACTATAGCTGTAGAATTAGAAATTTTCTAATGGTCCCTCCTAGTGAAAAGATTCACCCTTTCCCAATGGGAATCCACTCTTAAAAATCATTTGTACATCAACTATTCTTACATTGAATTCATGAAAAAAACTTTATCCTGATGGTCTCAAACACTGCTGTCTTGGATCAAATTAGTTTTGCCATGCTTGCAAGTTAAAATTCTGTTTTATCTCATTTTTAACTACAATTTCTTTGCTAAATAGTATAGTGTAACATAGGCACTACAATCTGAATTATCAATTAATCAACTGAATCAATAATTTAAATGAATATTGATAACAAATTACTTGTAATATAACACTGATTGTTCCTTTGTGTCAGCAAAACTTCAGTACTTTTTCTCTCAGGTACTTTTCAAGTGTGGCTGCCTCTAATAGCATATAAACAATTTAAATTAACCTCATAACTCCAAAAATGTCTTTCTGTAATCTAGTAGTTTTATCATTTCTTTGTTTTAGAAACCCAGATGGAGATGACAAGCCTTGGTGTTATACTAAAAGTCAAGGCCAACTGAGTTGGGCCTACTGCAAAGTCAAGAAGTGTGACGAAGGTGGTCAAACACAGACACATGTACTCACACGACACATGCACGCACGCATGCATGTACACACACACACACACACACACACACACACACACACACGGTATACTGTTTAAATGTCTGTATGCTCGAACTGTGCTCACTTTTTTCTGATGTTCATCAGTCCCAGCTACTCCACCCACGCCAGTCATACCAGATTCAGGCTCTGTCCCATTCTCTCAGTGTGGGATATCTCAGCCATTTCGCAATAGCAGGATTTTCGGCGGCCGCAAGTCTTCCCCTGGTGCCCACCCCTGGCAGGTGTCTGTGCAGATCAGACCCACAGGTGCTCCCTTTGACTTTAGACACTATTGTGGTGGGATCCTCATCACATCCTGTTGGGTCCTCACTGCTGCACACTGCATGTAGGTTTTGAATTTAGTTTTTAAGATCCCTTCCAGTTTGTACTAGAAGCAAACTTTAAAAAAAAATGTTTTTTTTCAGTGAACCTAACAATGACTACCAAGTGGTGATGGGAGGAGTGGACATACTCAAACAGGAGGAAAGTGACCAGACCATCCCAGTGATACAAACGATTGTTCATGAGGACTACAGGGACACTCCAACAGCTCTTCACAATGACATTGGTTTGTCACATTTATCAAATATAATGCAATTTTCACCCGGGATAAACCATTCACCATTTTTGCATTTATCTAATTAATTGTGTCAGTGTGAAGCCTCTTCATTCAGCATCTATTACACATTAGATGATAAACTCAAGTATAGTATACACAATACAAAGTAGTCAAACTTATTACTATTACTTGATACTTTAATTGAAACCTTTGAGTCACTTGTTAAAGTTCAATCTTATTTTGGTTAATTTCATATCATAATTTTTTTGATTATGCACTGAGAATATAGTTTTATGCTTAAAGAAATATTTATGAAAAGTGAATTGATAGGTTTATACATCAAAGGATTAATGTCAATTTCTGTATGTGTTATTTTCTTGTTTAGCTCTGCTTAAACTCCAGGTTACAAACAGCCCTTACTGCGCCAATGAAACCCGCTTTGTGAAGACAGTATGTCTACCAGACCAGGCCTTTCCAGCTGGAAAGGAGTGTGTGATCTCCGGATGGGGAGCCACTGAAACAGGTAACTAAATATTTACGAAAAGTCATGTCATATACACAGACTATTTTGATAGAGTAATAATTCATTATTGCGCAATTTCACAAAGTTAGGGGAGTTGTAGAGACATAATCAACGGGGCAGAGGCCAAGCTATCGCAACCTTTGGCCTTGAATTTCTGTTAAGTTCCAAAAGTGCTGGATCACATGTTTACTATAATGCAACTGGATAACATCTTTCATAGAGGGCTGCAGAGATAATTTTCTGAAGTTAGCATCACCTTGGTTCCCTTGACAAAAAGCCTGTGAGATTTTTCCAATTGATTTTGGATTATTGCAGAAATAAATTCTGCAGCAAACAAATGCTTATCATTCTTACAGGTTTCGTACAGCAAAATCATCTTGACATTAAAAAGACATACTACAGTATGTCTTCCAAAATGGCATTAAAAAAATAATACAAAATGTCGTCCAAAATAGCAAAAAAGAATTATATTATAGTATGTCATCCAAAGTAGCATGAAAAAGTCATTATATGTGTCGTCTAAATTAGCATAGAAAAGTCTTACTATTGTTACACTCTCCAAAATAGCATAGAAAAGTCACAGTATACTATATTGTTCAGCATAGCATAAAAAAGTCATAGTACAGTATGTCTTCCAAAAAAGCTTGAAAAAGGATAAACGACATGAAAAAGTCATTATGTAGTATGTTATTATGTAGAACAGCACTAAAGACTCATAGTATACAATGCATCCAAAATAGCATAAAAAGGTCATAGTTTAGTATATCGTCCAAATTAACATGAAAATATTGAAGTATAGTATGGAGTCCAAACTTGGATAAAAATGCACGTTATAATATGTTGTCGAAAACTTCACAAAAAAATCATAGTATAGTATGTCGCTGTGGTTGCCAGTAAATTCAACAAGCTGTGGTTGCCAGTAAATTCAACAAGTCAAAACTGTAGGAAGTACAATATTTTTAAACTGTAAAATTTGCTCTGTCCATTTGGAAGACAAAAAAAAGAAAATCTGAAATTCCATCATCAGCGACATTATGTATAAAAACCCTCAAATTAAATTAATAATTAAAAATCTCACGTACTTTCGCTTCGGCCCTGTCCTTGCCCGAATCACTCCCCTTTTTGGATCTCTTCCACTTTTTGTGGCTTACATCATTCTGCTTTTCCTCCACCGATACTCCGTCTTAGAAATTAAAAGAAACAACACAAGACAACACAAGACTGCAAAAACAAAATCTCTCTTTGTGTTTAAAAAGGATATCGATAGCCTGTTCTCTAGGCTCTAGCAGGCCTGTGTTAACCTGTAAGTGGAATTTTGTGGGTTTTGAGTGTTAGAGTTAGATTAGCAGAGAGTGAAAAATTGACATTTTGCCATACTATAGCCTTGCATTTTGCGTCATTTTTTCTACGTGCTACATTTTGGTATTTTTTGGCAGGTTTTGCGACTTTCTATACTATGGCAAGTCTTGGCACGCCTTTTCAGGTGGTTTTCAAATGTTTTCAGCTCTTTTTGGCACGTGTCATATTTTGACATTTTTGCCATACTATAGCCTTGCATTTTTGGTCATTTTTTAGACATGCTACATTTTGGTGTTTTTTGCCATTTTTGCGACTTTGTTTGCTATGGCGAATCTTGGCATGCTATTTTAGGTGGTTTTCAAATGTTTTCAGCTGTTTTTTGGATGTGTCATATTTTGACATTCTTGCCATACTATAGCCTTGCATTTTGGTTCATTTTTTTCGACATGCTATATTTTGGTGTTTTGTGCCAGTTTTGCAAGTTTGTTTGCTATGACGAGTCTTGGCATGCTATTTCAGGTGGTTTTGAAATGTTTTCAGCTGTTTTTGGGGGATGTCATGTTTTGACATTTTTGCCATACTATAGCCTTGCATTTTGGGTTATTTTTTTTAGACATGCTATATTTTGGTGCTTTTGGTCGTTTTTGCAACTTTGTTTGCCATGGCGTTTCTCCCCACGTTATTTAAGGTCGTTTTCACCTGTTTTCAGCTGTTTTTGGAACGTGTCATATTTTGACATTTTTTCTATGCTATAGCCTTGAATTTTGGGTCATTTTTTCGACTTGCTATAATTTGGTATTTTTTGCCGTTGTTGCAATTTTCTGTACTATGGCGAGTCTTTGCATACTATTCTAGGTGGTTTACAAGTGTTTTCAGCTGTTTTTGGGACGTGTCATATTGTGACATTTTTGTCATACTATAGCCTTGCATTTTGGGTCATTTTTTTCTAAATACTATATTTTGGTGTTTTTGGTCGTTTTTGCAACTTTCTATGCCATGGCGTTTCTCCCCACGCTATTTTAGGTCGTTTTCAACTGTTTTCAGCTGCTTTTTGGGACGTGTCATATTTTGACATTCTTGCCATACTATAGCCTTGCATTTTGGGTCATTTTTTTCGACATACTATATTTTGGTGTTTTTGGTCGTTTTTGCAACTTTCTATGCCATGACGTTTCTCCCCACGCTATTTAAGGTCGTTTTCACCTGTTTTCAGCTGTTTTTCGGACGTGTCATATTTTGACATTTTTTTCTATACTATAGCCTTGAATTTTGGCTCATTTTTTCGACATGCTATATTTTGGTGTTTTGTGCCAGTTTTGCAACTTTGTTTGATATGACGAGTCTTGGCATGCTATTTTGGATGGTTTTCAATTGTTTTCAGTTGTTTTTGGAATGTGTCATATTTTGACATTTTTGTCATACTATAGCCTTGCATTTTGGATCATTTTTTTCGACATGCTATATTTTGGTGTTTTTGGTCATTTTTGCAATTTTCTATGCCATGGCGTTTCTCCCCACGCTATTTTAGGTCGTTTTCAACTGTTTTCAGCTGTTTTAGGGACGTGTCATAATTTGACAGTTTTGCCATACTATAGCCTTGCATTTTGAGTCATTTTTTTCAACATGCTATATTTTGGTGTTTTTGTTCGTTTTTGCAACTTTCTATGCCATGGCGTTTCTCCCCACACTATTCTAGGTTGTTTACAAGTGTTTTTGGCTGGTTTTGGGTCGTGTCATATTTTGACATTCTTGCCATACTATAGCCTTGCATTTTGGGTCATTTCTTCGACGTGCTTTATTTTTATGTTTTTTGGAGGGGATTGCAAATTTCTATGCTATGGCGAGTCTTGGCATGCTATTTCAGGTGGTTTTGAAATGTTTTCAGCTGTTTTTGGGGGATGTCATGTTTTGACATTTTTTGCCATACTATAGCCTTGCATTTTGGTTCATTTTTTTCGACATGCTATATTTTGGTGTTTTTGGCAGTTTTGGCGACTTTGTTTGCTAAGGCGAGTCTTGGCATGCTATTTTGGGCGGTTTTCAAATGTTTTCAACTGTTTTTGGAATGTGTCATATTTTGATATTTTTGTCATACTATAGCCTTGCATTTTGGATCATTTTTTTCGACATGCTATATTTTGGTGTTTTTGTTCGTTTTTGCAACTTTCTATGCCATGGCGTTTCTCCCCACACTATTCTAGGTTGTTTACAAGTGTTTTTGGCTGGTTTTGGGACGTGTCATATTTTGACAATTTTGCCATACTATAGCCTTGCATTTTGGGTCATTTTTTTCGACATGCTATATTTTGGTGCTTTTGGTCGTTTTTGCAACTTTCTATGCCATGGCGTTTCTCCCCACGCTATTTTAGGTCGTTTTCAAATGTTTTCAGCTGTTTTTGGGACGTGTCATATATTGACATGTTTGCCATACTATAGCCTTGCATTTTGGGCCTTTTTTTTTCAACATACTGTATTTTGGTGTTTTTGTTCGTTTTTGCAACTTTCTATGCCATGGTGTTTCTCCCCACGCTATTTTACGTCGTTTTCAACTGTTTTCAGCTGCTTTTTGGGACGTGTCATATATTGACATGTTTGCCATACTATAGCCTTGCATTTTGGGCCTTTTTTTTTTCAACATACTGTATTTTGGTGTTTTTGGTCGTTTTTGCACTTTTCTATGCCATGGTGTTTCTCCCCACGCTATTTAAGGCCGTTTTCACCTGTTTTCAGCTGTTTTTGGAACGTGTCATATTTTGACATTTTTGTCATACTAGAGCCTTGCATTTTGGGTCATTTTTTTCGACATGCTATATTTGTTGCTTTTAGTCGTTTTTGCAACTTTCTATGCCATGGTGTTTCTCCCCACGCTATTTTAGGTCGTTTTCAACAGTTTTCAGCTGTTTTTGGGACGTGTCATATTTTGACGGTTTTGCCATACTATAGCCTTGCATTTTGGGTCATTTTTTTCAACATGCTATATTTTGGTGTTTTTAGTCGTTTTTGCAACTTTCTATGCCATGGTGTTTCTCCCCACGCTATTTTAGGTCGTTTTCAACTGTTTTCAGCTGTTTTTGGGTCGTGTCATATATTGACATGTTTGCCATACTATAGCCTTGCATTCATTTTGGTTCATTTTTTTCGACATGCTATATTTTGGTGTTTTTGGCAGTTTTGGTGACTTTGTTTGCTATGGCGAGTCTTGGCATGCTATTTTGGGTGGTTTTCAAATGTTTTCAGCTGTTTTAGGGACGTGTCATAATTTGACAGTTTTGCCATGCTATAGCCTTGCATTTTGAGTCATTTTTTTCAACATGCTATATTTTGGTGCTTTTGGTCGTTTTTGCAACTTTCTATGCCATGGCGAGTCTTTGCATACTATTCTAGGTGGTTTACAAGTGTTTTTGGCTGTTTTTGGGACGTGTCATATTTTGACATTTTTGCCATACTATAGCCTTGCATTTTGGGTAATTTTTTTTGACATGCTATATTTTGGTGTTTTTGGTCGTTTTTGCAACTTTCTATGTCATGGCGTTTCTCCCCACACTATTCTTGGTTGTTTACAAGTGTTTTTGGCTGGTTTTGGAACGTGTCATATTTTGACATTTTTGTCATACTATAGCCTTGCATTTTGGGTCATTTTTTTCGACATGCTATATTTGTTGCTTTTAGTCGTTTTTGCAACTTTCTATGCCATGGTGTTTCTCCCCACGCTATTTTACGTCGTTTTCAACTGTTTTCAGCTGCTTTTTGGGACGTGTCATATTTTGACATTCTAGCCATACTATAGCCTTGCATTTTGGGTCATTTTTTTCAACATGCTATATTTTGGTGTTTTTGGTCGTTTTTGCAACTTTCTATGCCATGGCGTTTCTCCCCACGCTATTTAAGGCCGTTTTCACCTGTTTTCAGCTGTTTTTGGAACGTGTCATATTTTGACATTTTTGCCTTACTATAGCCTTGCATTTTGGGTCATTTTTTTCGACATGCTATATTTGTTGCTTTTAGTCGTTTTTGCAACTTTCTATGCCATGGTGTTTCTCCCCACGCTATTTTAGGTCGTTTTCAACTGTTTTCAGCTGTTTTTGGGACGTGTCATATTTTGACATGTTTGCCATACTATAGCCTTGAATTTTGGCTCATTTTTTTCGACATGCTATATTTTGGTGTTTTGTGCCATTTTTGCAACTTTGTTTGCTATGGCGAGTCTTGGCATGCTATTTTAGGTCGTTTTCAAATGTTTTCAGCTGTTTTTGGGATGTGTCATATTTTGACATTTTTGCCATGCTATAGCCTTGCATTTTGGGTCATTTTTTTCGACATGCTATATTTTGGTGCTTTTGGTCGTTTTTGCAACTTTCTATGCCATGGCGAGTCTTTGCATACTATTCTAGGTGGTTTACAAGTGTTTTTGGCTGTTTTTGGGACGTGTCATATTTTGACATTTTTGCCATACTATAGCCTTGCATTTTGGGTAACTTTTTTCGACATGCTATATTTTGGTGTTTTTGGTCGTTTTTGCAACTTTCTATGTCATGGCGTTTCTCCCCACACTATTCTTGGTTGTTTACAAGTGTTTTTGGCTGGTTTTGGAACGTGTCATATTTTGACATTTTTGTCATACTATAGCCTTGCATTTTGGGTCATTTTTTTCGACATGCTATATTTGTTGCTTTTAGTCGTTTTTGCAACTTTCTATGCCATGGTGTTTCTCCCCACGCTATTTTAGGTCGTTTTCAACAGTTTTCAGCTGTTTTTGGGACGTGTCATATTTTGACGGTTTTGCCATACTATAGCCTTGCATTTTGGGTCATTTTTTTCAACATGCTATATTTTGGTGTTTTTGGTCGTTTTTGCAACTTTCTATGCCATGGCGTTTCTCCCCACGCTATTTAAGGCCGTTTTCACCTGTTTTCAGCTGTTTTTGGAACGTGTCATATTTTGACATTTTTGCCTTACTATAGCCTTGCATTTTGGGTCATTTTTTTCGACATGCTATATTTGTTGCTTTTAGTCGTTTTTGCAACTTTCTATGCCATGGTGTTTCTCCCCACGCTATTTTAGGTCGTTTTCAACTGTTTTCAGCTGTTTTTGGGACGTGTCACATTTTGACATGTTTGCCATACTATAGCCTTGAATTTTGGCTCATTTTTTTCGACATGCTATATTTTGGTGTTTTGTGCCATTTTTGCAACTTTGTTTGCTATGGCGAGTCTTGGCATGCTATTTTAGGTCGTTTTCAAATGTTTTCAGCTGTTTTTGGGACGTCTCATATTTTGACATTTTAGCCTTGAATTTTGGGTCATTTTTTTCGACATGCTATATTTTGGTGCTTTTGGTCGTTTTTGCAACTTTCTATGCCATGGTGAGTCTTTGCATACTATTCTAGGTGGTTTACAAGTGTTTTTGGCTGTTTTTGGGACGTGTCATATTTTGACATTTTTGCCATACTATAGCCTTGCATTTTGGGTAATTTTTTTTGACATGCTATATTTTGGTGTTTTTGGTCGTTCTTATAACTTTCTATGCCATGGCGTTTCTCCCCATGCTATTTAAGGTCATTTTCCCCTGTTTTCAGCTGTTTTTGGAACGTGTCATATTTTGATATTTTTGTCATACTATAGCCTTGCATTTTGGGTAATTTCTTTGACATGCTACATTTTGGTGTTTTTGTTCGTCTTTGCAGCTTTCTATGCTATGGCTAGTCTTGGCATGCTATTTCAGGTCGTTTTAAACTGTTTTCAGCTGTTTTTGAGACGTGTCATATTTTGACGTGTTTGTCATACTATAGCCTTGCATTACTGGTCATTTTTTCAACATGCTTTATTTTGATGTTTTTGGCAGGGTTTGCGGCTTTCTATGCTATGGCGAGTCTTGGCACGCCATTTCAGGTGGTTTTCAAATGTTTTCAGCTGTTTTTCGGCGGTGTCATATTTTGACATTTTTGCCATACTATAGCCTTGCATTTTGGGTCATTTTCTAGACGTATTATTTTGGCGTTTTTCAACATTTTTGCAACTTTGTTTGCTATGGCGAGTCTTGGCATGCTTTTTTGGGCAGTTTTCAACTGTTTTCCGCTGTTTTTTGGATGTGTCATATTTTGACAATTTTGCCATACAGTAGCCTTGCATTTTGGATCATTTTTTTCAACATGCTATATTTTGGTGTTTTTGGTCATTTTTGCAATTTTCTATGCCATGGCGTTTCTCCCCACGCTATTTTAGGTCGTTTTCAAATGTTTTCAGCTGTTTTTGGGGGATGTCATGTTTTGACATTTTTTGCCATACTATAGCCTTGCATTTTGGTTAATTTTTTCGACATGCTATATTTGTTGTTTTTGTTCGTCTTTGCAGCTTTCTATGCTATGGCTAGTCTTGGCATGCTATTTCAGGTCGTTTTCAACTGTTTTCAGCTGTTTTTGAGACGTGTCATATTTTGACATGTTTGTCATACTATAGCCTTGCATTACTGGTCATTTTTTAGACATGCAATATTTTGGTGTTTTGTGCCATTTTTGCAACTTTGTTTGCTATGGCGAGTCTTGGCATGCTATTTTGGGCGGTTTTCAAATGTTTTCAGC
The DNA here is from genome assembly GCF_026936395.1 of Plectropomus leopardus. Taxonomy (NCBI): domain Eukaryota; kingdom Metazoa; phylum Chordata; class Actinopteri; order Perciformes; family Serranidae; genus Plectropomus; species Plectropomus leopardus. The sequence goes on from NC_142194.1 coordinate 14,006,740, forward strand.
TTTTTTTGCAACATGTCATATTTTGACATTTTTGCCATACTATAACCTTGCATTTTGGGTTATTTTTTTTAGACATGCTTTATTTTTGTGTTTTTGGTCGTTTTTGCAACTTTCTATGACATGGCGTGTCTCCCCACGCTATTTTAGGTAATTTTTAATTGTTTTCAGTTGTGTTTGGGATGTGTCGTATTTTGACATTTTTGCCATATGTCACAATCCACAGATTTTAAGACAAAGAGAAGCAACACAGCGCTGTGGTGTTGAACAGGTGGGAATGCTGTTTATTGTTCAGCACAAGCATATATGAATGAACTGGCCCAGCATCAAATGGGCAATATGCACACAAACAAACAGAGGAAGAGGGCGGCAGGTGGCGTCGAAACAGTAACCAAAACAAAAAAGAACCCTTTAAGCCTCTCCAAATTGCAAGAAACACAAACAGCACAACCACCCCTAAAGCCTAGTGTGCAAGACAGTTGGCTGACTGCGTGTGGTGTGACAACGACACACAGTATACATGAAATACAACAAAAAAAAAATAATAATCTAGAGCCCAGCTCCCTCATACACGAGTTAACAAATAGTACAAAATTAACGATCACAAGTTTACACACTCACACCAGCACAATATCAAAGCGAATTGCCCATGGGTAAGAACAGCCGCCACTGGCAAAGGAATGGCAGTCTTTAATAGACAACCAGAAACACATGACTGGAGGAAGTGCTCATCAAAAGGGAAGAAGGCAGGACCACTGGCACCACCCAATTGGTTGGAAGGAAGATGTGTAGCAGGAGTAAAAAGAGCGAGCCACAGGCAGAGGAACACCCCAGGGTAGTGTAGGAAGGAATCCTCGATGGCATGGCAAACCTCCGATGACGTCATCATTCACACGATCTGAGAAGCGAGTCCTCCACAACCCCCATACACTCAACAACCAAAACAACACTGGCGTCTGTAACACCATACTGTAGCCTTGCATTTTCAGTCATTTTTTCAACGTGCTATGTTTTGATATTTTTGGCCGTTTTTGCAACCTTCTATTTCATGGCGTGTCTCCCCACGCTATTTTAGGTGGTTTTCAGCTGTGTTTAGCTCTTTTTGACGTGTCATATTTTGACATATTTGAAGTACTGTAGCCTTGCATTTTGGGTCATTTTTTTGACATTCTATATTTTGGTGGTTTTGGCCATTTTTGTAACTTTTTATAATATGGCGAATCTTGGCACAGTATTTGCCATACTATATCTTTACATTTTGGGTCATTTTTTTTGACATGCTATATGTCTGTGTTTTTGGCCGTTTTTACAACTTTCTATGCCATGGCGTGTCTCCCCAAGCTATTTTACTATGTTTTCAACTGTTCTCGGCTGTTTTTGGGACATGTCATATTTTGACATTTTTCCATACTATAGCCTTGCCTTTTCGGTCATTTTTTCAGCGTGCTATTTCATGGTGTTTTTGTCCGTTTTTGCAACTTTCTTTGCTATGGCAAGCCTCGGCACGCTATTTTCTGCTGTTTTGGGGTGTTTTAAGCTGTTTTTGGGACATGTCATATTTTGACATTTTTCCATACTATAGCCTTGCCTTTTCGGTCATTTTTTCAGCATGCTATTTCATGGTGTTTTCATCCGTTTTTGCAACTTTCTTTGCTATGGCAAGCCCAGGCACGCTATTTTATGCTGTTTTGGGGTGTTTTAAGCTGTTTTTGGGACATGTCATGTTTTGACATTTTTCCATACTATAGCCTTGCCTTTTCGGTCATTTTTTCAACATGCTATTTCATGGTGTTTTCATCCGTTTTTGCAACTTTCTTTGCTATGGCAAGCCTCGGCACGCTATTTTATGCTGTTTTGGGGTGTTTTAAGCTGTTTTTGGGACATGTCATATTTTGACATTTTTCCATACTATAGCCTTGCCTTTTCGGTCATTTTTTCAGCATGCTATTTCATGGTGTTTTTGTCCGTTTTTGCTACTTTCTTTGCTATGGCAAGCCCAGGCACGCTATTTTATGCTGTTTTGGGGTGTTTTAAGCTGTTTTTGGGACATGTCATTTTTTGACATTTTTCCATACTATAGCCTTGCCTTTTTGGTCATTTTTTAAGCATGCTATTTCATGGTGTTTTTGTCCATTTTTGCAACTTTCTTTGCTATGGCAAGTCTCGGCACGCTATTTTCTGCTGTTTTGGGGTGTTTTGAGCTGTTTTTGGGACATGTCATATTTTGACATTTTTCCATACTATAGCCTTGCCTTTTCGGTCATTTTTTCAGTATGCTATTTCATGGTGTTTTTGTCTGTTTTTGCAACTTTCTTTGCTATGGCAAGCCTCGGCACGCTATTTTATGCTGTTTTGGGGTGTTTTAAGCTGTTTTTGGGACATGTCATGTTTTGACATTTTTCCATACTATAGCCTTGCCTTTTCGGTCATTTTTTCAAGATCCTATTTCATGGTGTTTTTGTCCGTTTTTGCTACTTTCTTTGCTATGGCAAGCCTCGGCACGCTATTTTCTGCTGTTTTGGGGTGTTTTAAGCTGTTTTTGGGACATGTCATATTTTGACATTTTTCCATACTATAGCCTTGCCTTTTCGGTCATTTTTTCAGCATGCTATTTCATGGTGTTTTTGTCCGTTTTTGCTACTTTCTTTTCTATGGCAAGCCCAGGCACGCTATTTTCTGCTGTTTTGGGGTGTTTTAAGCTGTTTTTGGGACATGTCATATTTTGACATTTTTCCATACTATAGCCTTGCCTTTTCGGTCATTTTTTCAACATGCTATTTCATGGTGTTTTCATCCGTTTTTGCTACTTTCTTTGCTATGGCAAGCCCAGGCACGCTATTTTCTGCTGTTTTGGGGTGTTTTAAGCTGTTTTTGGGACATGTCATATTTTGACATTTTTCCATACTATAGCCTTGCCTTTTCGGTCATTTTTTCAGCATGCTATTTCATGGTGTTTTTGTCCGTTTTTGCAACTTTCTTTGCTATGGCAAGTCTCGGTACACTATTTTATGCTGTTTTGGGGTGTTTTGAGCTGTTGTTGTGACATGTCATATTTTGACATTTTTCCATACTATAGCCTTGCCTTTTCGGTCATTTTTTCAGCATGCTATTTCATGGTGTTTTTGTCCATTTTTGCTACTTTCTTTGCTATGGCAAGCCCAGGCACGCTATTTTATGCGGTTTTGGGGTGTTTTCAGCTGTTTTTGGGACATGTCATATTTTGACATTTTTCCATACTATAGCCTTGCCATTTCGGTCATTTTTTCAGCGTGCTATTTCATGGTGTTTTTGTCCGTTTTTGCAACTTTCTTTGCTATGGCAAGCTTCGGCACGCTATTTTCTGGTGTTTTGGGGTGTTTTAAGCTGTTTTTGGGACATGTCATATTTTGACATTTTTCCATACTATAGCCTTGCCTTTTCGGTCATTTTTTCAACATGCTATTTCATGGTGTTTTCATCCGTTTTTGCAACTTTCTTTGCTATGGCAAGTCTCGGCACGCTATTTTATGCTGTTTTGGGGTGTTTTGAGCTGTTTTTGTGACATGTCATATTTTGACATTTTTCCATACTATAGCCTTGCCTTTTTGGTCATTTTTTCAGCATGCTATTTCATGGTGTTTTTGTCCGTTTTTGAAACTTTCTTTGCTATGGCAAGTCTCTGCACGCTATTTTCTGGTGTTTTGGGGTGTTCTGAGCTGTTTTTGGAACATGTCATATTTTGACATTTTTCCATACTATAGCCTTGCCTTTTCGGTCATTTTTTAAGCATGCTATTTCATGGTGTTTTTGTCGGTTTTTGCAACTTTCTTTGCTATGGCAAGCCTCGGCACGCTATTTTCTGCTGTTTTGGGGTGTTTTGAGCTGTTTTTGGGACATGTCATATTTTGACATTTTTCCATACTATAGCCTTGCCTTTTCGGTCATTTTTTCAGCATGCTGTTTCATGGTGTTTTTGTCCGTTTTTGCAACTTTCTTTGCTATGGCAAGCCCAGGCACGCTATTTTATGCTGTTTTGGGGTGTTTTAAGCTGTTTTTGGGACATGTCATATTTTGACATTTTTCCATACTATAGCCTTGCCTTTTTGGTCATTTTTTAAGCATGCTGTTTCATGGTGTTTTTGTCCGTTTTTGCAACTTTCTTTGCTATGGCAAGCCTCGGCACGCTATTTTCTGGTGTTTTGGGGTGTTTTAAGCTGTTTTTGGGACATGTCATATTTTGACATTTTTCCATACTATAGCCTTGCCTTTTCGGTCATTTTTTCAACATGCTATTTCATGGTGTTTTCATCCGTTTTTGCTACTTTCTTTGCTATGGCAAGCCCAGGCACGCTATTTTATGCTGTTTTGGGGTGTTTTAAGCTGTTTTTGGGACATGTCATATTTTGACATTTTTCCATACTATAGCCTTGCCTTTTCGGTCATTTTTTCAGCATGCTATTTCATGGTGTTTTTCTCGGTTTTTGCAACTTTCTTTGCTATGGCAAGTCTCGGTACACTATTTTATGCTGTTTTGGGGTGTTTTAAGCTGTTGTTGTGACATGTCATATTTTGACATTTTTCCATACTATAGCCTTGCCTTTTCGGTCATTTTTTCAGCATGCTATTTCATGGTGTTTTTGTCCGTTTTTGCTACTTTCTTTGCTATGGCAAGCCCAGGCACGCTATTTTATGCTGTTTTGGGGTGTTTTCAGCTGTTTTTGGGACATGTCATATTTTGACATTTTTCCATACTATAGCCTTGCCTTTTTGGTCATTTTTTAAGCATGCTGTTTCATGGTGTTTTTGTCCGTTTTTGCAACTTTCTTTGCTATGGCAAGCCTCGGCACGCTATTTTCTGGTGTTTTGGGGTGTTTTAAGCTGTTTTTGGGACATGTCATATTTTGACATTTTTCCATACTATAGCCTTGCCTTTTCGGTCATTTTTTCAACATGCTATTTCATGGTGTTTTTGTCCGTTTTTGCTACTTTCTTTGCTATGGCAAGCCCAGGCACGCTATTTTATGCTGTTTTGGGGTGTTTTAAGCTGTTTTTGGGACATGTCATATTTTGACATTTTTCCATACTATAGCCTTGCCTTTTCGGTCATTTTTTCAGCATGCTATTTCATGGTGTTTTTCTCCGTTTTTGCAACTTTCTTTGCTATGGGAAGTCTCAGCATGCTATTTTCTGCTGTTTTGGGGTGTTTTGAGCTGTTGTTGTGACATGTCATATTTTGACATTTTTCCATACTATAGCCTTGCCTTTTTGGTCATTTTTTCAGCATGCTATTTCATGGTGTTTTTGTCCGTTTTTGAAACTTTCTTTGCTATGGCAAGTCTCGGCACGCTATTTTCTGCTGTTTTGGGGTGTTCTGAACTGTTTTTGGAACATGTCATATTTTGACATTTTTCCATACTATAGCCTTGCCTTTTTGGTCATTTTTTAAGCATGCTATTTCATGGTGTTTTTGTCCGTTTTTGCTACTTTCTTTGCTATGGCAAGCCTCGGCACGCTATTTTCTGCTGTTTTGGGGTGTTTTAAGCTGTTTTTGGGACATGTCATGTTTTGACATTTTTCCATACTATAGCCTTGCCTTTTCGGTCATTTTTTCAGCATGCTATTTCATGGTGTTTTTGTCCGTTTCTGCTACTTTCTTTTCTATGGCAAGCCCAGGCACGCTATTTTCTGCTGTTTTGGGGTGTTTTAAGCTGTTTTTGGGACATGTCATATTTTGACATTTTTCCATACTATAGCCTTGCCTTTTCGGTCATTTTTTCAACATGCTATTTCATGGTGTTTTCATCCGTTTTTGCTACTTTCTTTGCTATGGCAAGCCCAGGCACGCTATTTTCTGCTGTTTTGGGGTGTTTTAAGCTGTTTTTGGGACATGTCATATTTTGACATTTTTCCATACTATAGCCTTGCCTTTTCGGTCATTTTTTCAGCATGCTATTTCATGGTGTTTTTGTCCGTTTTTGCAACTTTCTTTGCTATGGCAAGTCTCGGTACACTATTTTATGCTGTTTTGGGGTGTTTTGAGCTGTTGTTGTGACATGTCATATTTTGACATTTTTCCATACTATAGCCTTGCCTTTTCGGTCATTTTTTCAGCATGCTATTTCATGGTGTTTTTGTCCATTTTTGCTACTTTCTTTGCTATGGCAAGCCCAGGCACGCTATTTTATGCGGTTTTGGGGTGTTTTCAGCTGTTTTTGGGACATGTCATATTTTGACATTTTTCCATACTATAGCCTTGCCATTTCGGTCATTTTTTCAGCGTGCTATTTCATGGTGTTTTTGTCCGTTTTTGCAACTTTCTTTGCTATGGCAAGCTTCGGCACGCTATTTTCTGGTGTTTTGGGGTGTTTTAAGCTGTTTTTGGGACATGTCATATTTTGACATTTTTCCATACTATAGCCTTGCCTTTTCGGTCATTTTTTCAGCATGCTATTTCATGGTGTTTTCGTCCGTTTTTGCAAGTTTCTTTGCTTTGGCAAGTCTGCACGCTTATTTTCTGGTGTTTTGGGGTGTTTTAAGCTGTTTTTGGGACATGTCATATTCTGACATTTTTCCATACTATGGCCTTGCCTTTTCGGTCATTTTTTCAACATGCTATTTCATGGTGTTTTTGTCTGTTTTTGCAACTTTCTTTGCTATGGCAAGCCTCGGCACGCTATTTTCTGCTGTTTTGGGGTGTTTTAAGCTGTTTTTGGGACATGTCATATTTTGACATTTTTCCATACTATAGCCTTGCCTTTTCGGTCATTTTTTCAACATGCTATTTCATGGTGTTTTTGTCCGTTTTTGCAACTTTCTTTGCTATGGCAAGCCTCGGCACGCTATTTTCTGCTGTTTTGGGGTGTTTTAAGCTGTTTTTGGGACATGTCATATTTTGACATTTTTCCATACTATAGCCTTGCCTTTTCGGTCATTTTTTCAGCATGCTATTTCATGGTGTTTTTGTCCGTTTTTGCAACTTTCTTTGCTATGGCAAGCCCAGGCACGCTATTTTCTGCTGTTTTGGGGTGTTTTAAGCAGTTTTTGGGACATGTCATATTTTGACATTTTTCCATACTATAGCCTTGCCTTTTCGGTCATTTTTTCAGCATGCTATTTCATGGTGTTTTCGTCCGTTTTTGCAACTTTCTTTGCTATGGGAAGTCTCAGCACGCTATTTTATGTTGTTTTGGGGTGTTTTAAGCTGTTTTTGGGACATGTCATATTTTGACATTTTTCCATACTATAGCCTTGCCTTTTTGGTCATTTTTTAAGCATGCTATTTCATGGTGTTTTTGTCCGTTTTTGAAACTTTCTTTGCTATGGCAAGCCTCGGCACGCTATTTTATGTTGTTTTGGGGTGTTTTAAGCTGTTTTTGGGACATGTCATATTTTGACATTTTTCCATACTATAGCCTTGCCTTTTCGGTCATTTTTTCAACATGCTATTTCATGGTGTTTTTGTCCGTTTTTGCAACTTTCTTTGCTATGGCAAGCCCGGGCACGCTATTTTCTGGTGTTTTGGGGTGTTTTAAGCTGTTTTTGGGACATGTCATATTCTGACATTTTTCCATACTATGGCCTTGCCTTTTCGGTCATTTTTTCAACATGCTATTTCATGGTGTTTTCGTCCGTTTTTGCAACTTTCTTTGCTATGGCAAGCCTCGGCACGCTATTTTATGCTGTTTTGGGGTGTTTTAAGCTGTTTTTGGGACATGTCATATTTTGACATTTTTCCATACTATAGGCTTGCCTTTTCGGTCATTTTTTCAACATGCTATTTCATGGTGTTTTTGTCCGTTTTTGCAACTTTCTTTGCTATGGCAAGCCTCGGCACGCTATTTTCTGCTGTTTTGGGGTGTTTTAAGCTGTTTTTGGGACATGTCATATTTTGACATTTTTCCATACTATAGCCTTGCCTTTTCGGTCATTTTTTCAGCATGCTATTTCATGGTGTTTTTGTCCGTTTTTGAAACTTTCTTTGCTATGGCAAGCCCAGGCACGCTATTTTCTGCTGTTTTGGGGTGTTTTAAGCAGTTTTTGGGACATGTCATATTTTGACATTTTTCCATACTATAGCCTTGCCTTTTCGGTCATTTTTTCAGCATGCTATTTCATGGTGTTTTTGTCCTTTTTTGCAACTTTCTTTGCTATGGGAAGTCTCTGCACGCTATTTTATGTTGTTTTGGGGTGTTTTAAGCTGTTTTTGGGACATGTCATATTTTGACATTTTTCCATACTATAGCCTTGCCTTTTCGGTCATTTTTTCAGCATGCTATTTCATGGTGTTTTTGTCCGTTTTTGCAACTTTCTTTGCTATGGCAAGCCTCTGCACGCTATTTTCTGCTGTTTTGGGGTGTTTTAAGCTGTTTTTGGGACATGTCATATTTTGACATTTTTCCATACTATAGCCTTGCCTTTTCGGTCATTTTTTCAGCATGCTATTTCATGGTGTTTTTGTCCATTTGCTACTTTCTTTGCTATGGCAAGCCCAGGCACGCTATTTTATGCTGTTTTGGGGTGTTTTAAGCTGTTTTTGGGACATGTCATATTTTGACATTTTTCCATACTATAGCCTTGCCTTTTCGGTCATTTTTTCAGCATGCTATTTCATGGTGTTTTTCTCCGTTTTTGCAACTTTCTTTGCTATGGGAAGTCTCAGCACGCTATTTTCTGCTGTTTTGGGGTGTTTTGAGCTGTTTTTGTGACATGTCATATTTTGACATTTTTCCATACTATAGCCTTGCCTTTTCGGTCATTTTTTCAACATGCTATTTCATGGTGTTTTGTCCGTATTTGCAACTGCCTTTGTTATGGCAAATCTCGGCACGCTATTTTCTGCTGTTTTGGGGTGTTTTAAGCTGTTTTTGGGACATGTCATATTTTGACATTTTTCCATACTATAGCCTTGCCTTTTCGGTCATTTTTTCAACATGCTATTTCATGGTGTTTTCGTCCGTTTTTGCAACTTTCTTTGCTATGGGAAGTCTCTGCACGCTATTTTATGTTGTTTTGGGGTGTTTTAAGCTGTTTTTGGGACATGTCATATTTTGACATTTTTCCATACTATAGCCTTGCCTTTTCGGTCATTTTTTCAGCATGCTATTTCATGGTGTTTTTGTCCGTTTTTGCAACTTTCTTTGCTATGGCAAGCCTCTGCACGCTATTTTCTGCTGTTTTGGGGTGTTTTAAGCTGTTTTTGTGACATGTCATATTTTGACATTTTTCCATACTATAGCCTTGCCTTTTCGGTCATTTTTTCAACATGCTATTTCATGGTGTTTTGTCCGTATTTGCAACTGCCTTTGTTATGGCAAATCTCGGCACGCTATTTTCTGCTGTTTTGGGGTGTTTTAAGCTGTTTTTGGGACATGTCATATTTTGACATTTTTCCATACTATAGCCTTGCCTTTTCGGTCATTTTTTCAACATGCTATTTCATGGTGTTTTCGTCCGTTTTTGCAACTTTCTTTGCTATGGGAAGTCTCTGCACGCTATTTTATGTTGTTTTGGGGTGTTTTAAGCTGTTTTTGGGACATGTCATATTTTGACATTTTTCCATACTATAGCCTTGCCTTTTCGGTCATTTTTTCAGCATGCTATTTCATGGTGTTTTTGTCCGTTTTTGCAACTTTCTTTGCTATGGCAAGCCTCTGCACGCTATTTTCTGCTGTTTTGGGGTGTTTTAAGCTGTTTTTGGGACATGTCATATTTTGACATTTTTCCATACTATAGCCTTGCCTTTTCGGTCATTTTTTCAGCATGCTATTTCATGGTGTTTTTGTCCGTTTTTGCTACTTTCTTTGCTATGGCAAGCCCAGGCACGCTATTTTATGCTGTTTTGGGGTGTTTTAAGCTGTTTTTGGGACATGTCATATTTTGACATTTTTCCATACTATAGCCTTGCCTTTTCGGTCATTTTTTCAGCATGCTATTTCATGGTGTTTTTCTCCGTTTTTGCAACTTTCTTTGCTATGGGAAGTCTCAGCACGCTATTTTCTGCTGTTTTGGGGTGTTTTAAGCTGTTTTTGTGACATGTCATATTTTGACATTTTTCCATACTATAGCCTTGCCTTTTCGGTCATTTTTTCAACATGCTATTTCATGGTGTTTTGTCCGTATTTGCAACTGCCTTTGTTATGGCAAATCTCGGCACGCTATTTTCTGCTGTTTTGGGGTGTTTTAAGCTGTTTTTGGGACATGTCATATTTTGACATTTTTCCATACTATAGCCTTGCCTTTTCGGTCATTTTTTCAACATGCTATTTCATGGTGTTTTCGTCCGTTTTTGCAACTTTCTTTGCTATGGCAAGCCTCGGCACGCTATTTTATGCTGTTTGGGGGTGTTTTAAGCTGTTTTTGGGACATGTCATATTTTGACATTTTTCCATACTATAGCCTTGCCTTTTCGGTAATTTTTTCAACATGCTATTTCATGGTGTTTTGTCCGTATTTGCAACTGCCTTTGTTATGGCAAATCTCGGCACGCTATTTTCTGCTGTTTTGGGGTGTTTTAAGCTGTTTTTGGGACATGTCATATTTTGACATTTTTCCATACTATAGCCTTGCCTTTTCGGTCATTTTTTCAGCATGCTATTTCATGGTGTTTTTGTCCGTTTTTGAAACTTTCTTTGCTATGGCAAGCCCAGGCACGCTATTTTCTGCTGTTTTGGGGTGTTTTAAGCAGTTTTTGGGACATGTCATATTTTGACATTTTTCCATACTATAGCCTTGCCTTTTTGGTCATTTTTTCAGCATGCTATTTCATGGTGTTTTGTCCGTATTTGCAACTGCCTTTGTTATGGCAAATCTCGGCACGCTATTTTCTGCTGTTTTGGGGTGTTTTAAGCTGTTTTTGGGACATGTCATATTTTGACATTTTTCCATACTATAGCCTTGCCTTTTCGGTCATTTTTTCAGCATGCTATTTCATGGTGTTTTTGTCCGTTTTTGCTACTTTCTTTGCTATGGCAAGCCCAGGCACGCTTATTTTATGCTGTTTTGGGGTGTTTTAAGCTGTTTTTTGGGACATGTCATATTTTGACATTTTTCCATACTATAGCCTTGCCTTTTCGGTCATTTTTTCAGCATGCTATTTCATGGTGTTTTTCTCCGTTTTTGCAACTTTCTTTGCTATGGGAAGTCTCAGCACGCTATTTTATGCTGTTTTGGGGTGTTTTGAGCTGTTTTTGTGACATGTCATATTTTGACATTTTTCCATACTATAGCCTTGCCTTTTCGGTCATTTTTTCAACATGCTATTTCATGGTGTTTTGTCCGTATTTGCAACTGCCTTTGTTATGGCAAATCTCGGCACGCTATTTTCTGCTGTTTTGGGGTGTTTTAAGCTGTTTTTGGGACATGTCATATTTTGACATTTTTCCATACTATAGCCTTGCCTTTTCGGTCATTTTTTCAACATGCTATTTCATGGTGTTTTCGTCCATTTTGCAACTTTCTTTGCTATGGAAGTCTCTGCACGCTTATTTTATGTTGTTTTGGGGTGTTTTAAGCTGTTTTTGGGACATGTCATATTTTGACATTTTTCCATACTATAGCCTTGCCTTTTCAGTCATTTATTCAGCATACTATTTCATGGTGTTTTCGTCCATTTTTGCTACTTTCTTTGCTATGGCAAGTCTCTGCACGCTATTTTCTGCTGTTTTGGGGTGTTTTAAGCTGTTTTTGGGACATGTCATATTTTGACATTTTTCCATACTATAGCCTTGCCTTTTCGGTCATTTTTTCAACATGCTATTTCATGGTGTTTTGTCCGTATTTGCAACTGCCTTTGTTATGGCAAATCTCGGCACGCTATTTTCTGCTGTTTTGGGGTGTTTTAAGCTGTTTTTGGGACATGTCATATTTTGACATTTTTCCATACTATAGCCTTGCCTTTTCGGTCATTTTTTCAGCATGCTATTTCATGGTGTTTTCGTCCATTTTGCAACTTTCTTTGCTATGGGAAGTCTCTGCACGCTATTTTATGTTGTTTTGGGGTGTTTTAAGCTGTTTTTTGAACATGTCATATTTTGACATTTTTCCATACTATAGCCTTGCCTTTTCGGTCATTTTTCAGCATGCTATTTCATGGTGTTTTTGTCCATTTTGCAACTTTCTTTGCTATGGCAAGCCTCTGCACGCTATTTTCTGCTGTTTTGGGGTGTTTTAAGCTGTTTTTGGGACATGTCATATTTTGACATTTTTCCATACTATAGCCTTGCCTTTTCGGTCATTTTTTCAGCATGCTATTTCATGGTGTTTTTGTCCGTTTTTGCTACTTTCTTTTGCTATGGCAAGCCCAGGCACGCTATTTTATGCTGTTTTGGGTGTTTTAAGCTGTTTTTGGGACATGTCATATTTTGACATTTTTCCATACTATAGCCTTGCCTTTTCGGTCATTTTTCAGCATGCTATTTCATGGTGTTTTTCTCCGTTTTGCAACTTTCTTTTGCTATGGGAAGTCTCAGCACGCTATTTTCTGCTGTTTTGGGGTGTTTAAGCTGTTTTTGGGACATGTCATATTTTGACATTTTTCCATACTATAGCCTTGCCTTTTTCGGTCATTTTTTCAACATGCTATTTCATGGTGTTTTGTCCATTTTGCAACTGCCTTTGCTATGGCAAGTCCGCGCTCGCTATTTTATGCTGTTTTGGGGTGTTTTAAGCTGTTTTTGGGACATGTCATATTTTGACATTTTTCCATACTATAGCCTTGCCTTTTCGGTCATTTTTTCAACATGCTATTTCATGGTGTTTTCGTCCGTTTTTGCAACTTTCTTTGCTATGGCAAGCCTCGGCACGCTATTTTATGCTGTTTGGGGGTGTTTTAAGCTGTTTTTGGGACATGTCATATTTTGACATTTTTCCATACTATAGCCTTGCCTTTTCGGTAATTTTTTCAACATGCTATTTCATGGTGTTTTGTCCGTATTTGCAACTGCCTTTGTTATGGCAAATCTCGGCACGCTATTTTCTGCTGTTTTGGGGTGTTTTAAGCTGTTTTTGGGACATGTCATATTTTGACATTTTTCCATACTATAGCCTTGCCTTTTCGGTCATTTTTTCAGCATGCTATTTCATGGTGTTTTTGTCCATTTTGCAACTTTCTTTGCTATGGCAAGCCCAGGCACGCTATTTTCTGCTGTTTTGGGGTGTTTTAAGCAGTTTTTGGGACATGTCATATTTTGACATTTTTCCATACTATAGCCTTGCCTTTTGGTCATTTTTTCAGCATGCTATTTCATGGTGTTTTGTCCATTTTGCAACTTTCTTTGCTATGGCAAGTCTCTGCACGCTTATTTTCTGCTGTTTTGGGGTGTTTTAAGCTGTTTTTGGGACATGTCATATTTTGACATTTTTCCATACTATAGCCTTGCCTTTTCGGGCATTTTTTCAGCCTGCTATTTCATGGTGTTTATGTCCGTTTTTGCAACTTTCTTTGCTATGGCAAGCCCAGGCATGCTATTTTCTGCTGTTTTGGGGTGTTTTAAGCAGTTTTTGGGACATGTCATATTTTGACATTTTTCCATACTATAGCCTTGCCTTTTCGGTCATTTTTTCAGCATGCTATTTCATGGTGTTTTCGTCCGTTTTTGCAACTTTCTTTGCTATGGCAAGTCTCGGCACGCTATTTTATGCTGTTTTGGGGTGTTTTAAGCTGTTTTTGGGACATGTCATATTTTGACATTTTTCCATACTATAGCCTTGCCTTTTCGGTCATTTTTTCAGCATGCTATTTCATGGTGTTTTTCTCCGTTTTTGCAACTTTCTTTGCTATGGGAAGTCTCTGCACGCTATTTTATGCTGTTTTGGGGTGTTTTAAGCTGTTTTTGGGACATGCCATATTTTGTAATTTTTCCATACTATAGCCTTGCCTTTTCGCTCATTTTTTGAACATGCTATTTCATGGTGTTTTTGTCTGTTTTTTCAACTTTCTTTGTTATGGCAAATTTTGGCACGCTATTTTATGCTGTTTTGGGGTGTTTTAAGCTGTTTTTGGGACATGTCAAATTTTGACATTTTTCCATACTATAGCCTTGCCTTTTCGGTCATTTTTTCAGCATGCTATTTCATGGTGTTTTCGTCCATTTTTGCAACTTTCTTTGCTATGGCAAGTCTCTGCACACTATTTTATGCTGTTTTGGGGTGTTTTAAGCTGTTTTTGGGACATGTCATATTTTGACATTTTTCCATACTATAGCCTTGCCTTTTCGGTCATTTTTTCAGCATGCTATTTCATGGTGTTTTGTCCGTATTTGCAACTGCCTTTGTTATGGCAAATCTGCACGCTATTTTCTGCTGTTTTGGGGTGTTTTAAGCTGTTTTTGGGACATGTCATATTTTGACATTTTTCCATACTATAGCCTTGCCTTTTCGGTCATTTTTTCAGCATGCTATTTCATGGTGTTTTTGTCCGTTTTTGAAACTTTCTTTGCTATGGCAAGCCCAGGCACGCTTATTTTATGCTGTTTTGGGGTGTTTTAAGCAGTTTTGGGACATGTCATATTTTGACATTTTTCCATACTATAGCCTTGCCTTTTCGGTCATTTTTTCAGCATGCTATTTCATGGTGTTTTTCTCCATTTTGCAACTTTCTTTGCTATGGGAAGTCTCTGCACGCTATTTTATGCTGTTTTGGGGTGTTTTAAGCTGTTTTTGGGACATGTCATATTTTGACATTTTTCCATACTATAGCCTTGCCTTTTCGGTCATTTTTTCAGCATGCTATTTCATGGTGTTTTTTCTCCGTTTTTGCAACTTTCTTTGCTATGGCAAGTCTCTGCACGCTATTTTATGCTGTTTTGGGGTGTTTTAAGCTGTTTTTGGGACATGTCATATTTTGACATTTTTCCATACTATAGCCTTGCCTTTTCGGTCATTTTTTCAGCATGCTATTTCATGGTGTTTTTGTCCGTTTTTGCAACTTTCTTTGCTATGGGAAGTCTCTGCACGCTTATTTTATGCTGTTTTGGGGTGTTTTAAGCTGTTTTTGGGACATGTCATATTTTGACATTTTTCCATACTATAGCCTTGCCTTTTCGGTCATTTTTCAGCATGCTATTTCATGGTGTTTTGTCCATTTTGCAACTTTCTTTGCTATGGCAAGTCTCTGCACGCTTATTTTATGCTGTTTTGGGGTGTTTTAAGCTGTTTTTGGGACATGTCATATTTTGACATTTTTCCATACTATAGCCTTGCCTTTTCGGTCATTTTTTCAGCATGCTATTTCATGGTGTTTTTGTCCATTTTGCAACTTTCTTTGCTATGGCAAGTCTAGGCACGCTTATTTTCTGCTGTTTTGGGGTGTTTTAAGCTGTTTTTGGGACATGTCATATTTTGACATTTTTCCATACTATGGCCTTGCTTTTTCGGTCATTTTTTCAGCATGCTATTTCATGGTGTTTTCGTCCATTTTTGCAACTTTCTTTGCTATGGCAAGTCTCTGCACGCTATTTTATGCTGTTTTGGGGTGTTTTAAGCTGTTTTTGGGACATGTCATATTTTGACATTTTTCCATACTATAGCCTTGCCTTTTCGGTCATTTTTTCAGCATGCTATTTCATGGTGTTTTTCTCCGTTTTGCAACTTTCTTTGCTATGGCAAGTCTCTGCACGCTATTTTATGCTGTTTTGGGGTGTTTTAAGCTGTTTTTGAACATGTCATATTTTGACATTTTTCCATACTATAGCCTTGCCTTTTCGGTCATTTTTTCAGCATGCTATTTCATGGTGTTTTGTCCATTTTGCAACTTTCTTTGCTATGGCAAGTCTCTGCACGCTTATTTTATGCTGTTTTGGGGTGTTTTAAGCTGTTTTTTGGGACATGTCATATTTTGACATTTTTCCATACTATAGCCTTGCCTTTTCGGTCATTTTTTC
This sequence comes from Plectropomus leopardus, assembly GCF_026936395.1. Classification (NCBI taxonomy): domain Eukaryota; kingdom Metazoa; phylum Chordata; class Actinopteri; order Perciformes; family Serranidae; genus Plectropomus; species Plectropomus leopardus. The sequence continues at coordinate 14,022,594 of NC_142194.1, forward strand.
AGCATGCTATTTCATGGTGTTTATGTCCGTTTTGCAACTTTCTTTGCTATGGCAAGTCTCAGGCATGCTTATTTTATGCTGTTTTGGGGTGTTTTAAGCAGTTTTGGGACATGTCATATTTTGACATTTTTCCATACTATAGCCTTGCCTTTTCGGTCATTTTTCAGCACTCTATTTTATGGTGTTTTTGTCCGTTTTTGCTACTTTCTTTGCTATGGCAAGTCTCAGCACGCTATTTTATCCTGTTTTGGGGTGTTTTGAACTGTTTTTGGGACATGTCATATTTTGAAATTTTTCCATACTATAGTATTGCCTTTTCGGTCATTTTTCAGCATGCTATTTCATGGTGTTTTTCTCCGTTTTGCAACTTTCTTTGCTATGGCAAGCCTCTGCACGCTATTTTATGCTGTTTTGGGGTGTTTTAAGCTGTTTTTGGAACATGTCATATTTTGACATTTTTCCATACTATAGCCTTGCCTTTTCGGTCATTTTTTCAGCATGCTATTTCATGGTGTTTTTGTCCGTTTTTGCTACTTTCTTTGCTATGGCAAGCCCAGGCACGCTATTTTATGCTGTTTTGGGGTGTTTTAAGCTGTTTTTGGGACATGTCATATTTTGACATTTTTCCATACTATAGCCTTGCCTTTTCGGTCATTTTTTCAGCATGCTATTTCATGGTGTTTTTGTCCGTTATTGCAACTTTCTTTGCTATGGCAAGTCTCGCACGCTTATTTTATGCTGTTTTGGGGTGTTTTAAGCTGTTTTTGGGACATGTCATATTTTGACATTTTTCCATACTATAGCCTTGCCTTTTCGGTCATTTTTCAGCATGCTATTTCATGGTGTTTTGTCCGTTTTGCAACTTTCTTTGCTATGGCAAGTCTCTGCACGCTATTTTATGCTGTTTGGGGGTGTTTTTAGCTGTTTTTGGGACATGTCATATTTTGACATTTTTCCATACTATAGCCTTGCCTTTTCGGTCATTTTTTCAGCATGCTATTTCATGGTGTTTTTGTCCGTTTTTGCAACTTTCTTTGCTATGGCAAGCCCAGGCACGCTATTTTATGCTGTTTTGGGGTGTTTTAAGCTGTTTTTGGGACATGTCATATTTTGACATTTTTCCATACTATAGCCTTGCCTTTTCGGTCATTTTTTCAACATGCTATTTCATGGTGTTTTCGTCCATTTTTGCAACTTTCTTTGCTATGGGAAGTCTCAGCACGCTATTTTCTGCTGTTTTGGGGTGTTTTAAGCTGTTTTTGGGACATGTCATATTTTGACATTTTTCCATACTATAGCCTTGCCTTTTCGGTCATTTTTTCAGCATGCTATTTCATGGTGTTTTTGTCCGTTTTTGCAACTTTCTTTTCTATGGGAAGTCTCTGCACGCTATTTTATGCTGTTTTGGGGTGTTTTAAGCTGTTTTTGGAACATGTCATATTTTGACATTTTTCCATACTATAGCCTTGCCTTTTCGGTCATTTTTTCAGCATCCTATTTCATGGTGTTTTCGTCCATTTTTGCTACTTTCTTTGCTATGGCAAGTCTCTGCACACTATTTTATGCTGTTTTGGGGTGTTTTAAGCTGTTTTTGGGACATGTCATATTTTGACATTTTTCCATACTATAGCCTTGCCTTTTCGGTCATTTTTTCAGCATGCTATTTCATGGTGTTTTTCTCCGTTTTTGCAACTTTCTTTGCTATGGGAAGTCTCTGCACGCTATTTTATGCTGTTTTGGGGTGTTTTAAGCTGTTTTTGGAACATGTCATATTTTGACATTTTTCCATACTATAGCCTTGCCTTTTCGGTCATTTTTTCAACATGCTATTTCATGGTGTTTTGTCCGTATTTGCAACTGCCTTTGTTATGGCAAATCTCGGCACGCTATTTTCTGCTGTTTTGGGGTGTTTTAAGCTGTTTTTGGGACATGTCATATTTTGACATTTTTCCATACTATAGCCTTGCCTTTTTCGGTCATTTTTTCAGCATGCTATTTCATGGTGTTTTTGTCCGTTTTGCAACTTTCTTTGCTATGGCAAGTCTCTGCACGCTTATTTTATGCTGTTTTGGGGTGTTTTAAGCTGTTTTTGGGACATGTCATATTTTGACATTTTTCCATACTATAGCCTTGCCTTTTCGGTCATTTTTCAGCATGCTATTTCATGGTGTTTTCGTCCATTTTGCTACTTTCTTTGCTATGGCAAGCCCAGGCACGCTATTTTATGCTGTTTTGGGGTGTTTTAAGCTGTTTTTGGGACATGTCATATTTTGACATTTTTCCATACTATAGCCTTGCCTTTTCGGTCATTTTTTCAGCATGCTATTTCATGGTGTTTTCGTCCGTTTTTGCAACTTTCTTTGCTATGGCAAGTTTCGGCACACTATTTTATGCTGTTTTGGGGTGTTTTAAGGTGTTTTTTGGACATGTCATATTTTGACATTTTTCCATACTATAGCCTTGCCTTTTTGGTCATTTTTTCAACATGGTATTTCATGGTGTCTTTGTCCATTTTTGCAACTTTCTTTGCTATGGCAAGTCTCGCACGCTTATTTTATGCTGTTTGGGGGTGTTTTAAGCTGTTTTTGGGACATGTCATATTTTGACATTTTTCCATACTATAGCCTTGCCTTTTCGGTCATTTTTTAGCATGGTTTTTCATGGTGTTTTTGTCCATTTTGCAACTTTCTTTGCTATGGCAAGCCCAGGCACGCTATTTTATGCTGTTTTGGGGTGTTTTAAGCAGTTTTTTGGGACATGTCATATTTTGACATTTTTCCATACTATAGCCTTGCCTTTTCGGTCATTTTTTCAGCATGCTATTTCATGGTGTTTTTTCATCCATTTTGCAACTTTCTTTGCTATGGCAAGTCTCAGCACGCTTATTTTATGCTGTTTTGGGGTGTTTTAAGCTGTTTTTGGGACATGTCATATTTTGACATTTTTCCATACTATAGCCTTGCCTTTTCGGTCATTTTTCAACATGCTATTTCCTGGTGTTTTTTTCCATTTTTGCAACTTTCTTTGCTATGGCAAGTCTCTGCACGCTTATTTTCTGCTGTTTTGAGGTGTTTTAAGCTGTTTTTTGGACATGTCATATTTTGACATTTTTCCATACTATAGCCTTGCCTTTGTGGTCATTTTTTCAGCATGCTATTTCATGGTGTTTTTGTCCATTTTGCAACTTTCTTTGCTATGGCAAGTCTCAGGCACGCTATTTTTTGCTGTTTTGGTGTGTTTTAAGCTGTTTTTGGGACATGTCATATTTTGACATTTTTCCATACTATAGCCTTGCCTTTTCGGTCATTTTTTCAGCATGCTATTTCATGGTGTTTTTGTCCATTTTGCAACTTTCTTTGCTATGGCAAGTCTCTGCACGCTTATTTTATGCTGTTTTGGGGTGTTTTAAGCTGTTTTTTGGGACATGTCATATTTTGACATTTTTCCATACTATAGCCTTGCCTTTTCGGTCATTTTTTCAACATGCTATTTCATGGTGTTTTGTCCATTTTGCAACTTTCTTTGCTATGGCAAGTCTCTGCACGCTATTTTATGCTGTTTTGGGGTGTTTTAAGCTGTTTTTGGGACATGTCATATTTTGACATTTTTCCATACTATAGCCTTGCCTTTTCGGTAATTTTTTCAACATGCTATTTCATGGTGTTTTGTCCGTATTTTGCAACTTTCTTTGCTATGGCAAGTCTCCGCACGCTTATTTTATGCTGTTTTGGGGTGTTTTAAGCTGTTTTTGGGACATGTCATATTTTGACATTTTTCCATACTATAGCCTTGCCTTTTCGGTCATTTTTCAGCATGCTATTTCATGGTGTTTTCGTCCATTTTGCAACTTTCTTTGCTATGGGAAGTCTCAGCACGCTATTTTATGCTGTTTTGGGGTGTTTTTGCTGTTTTTGGGACATGTCATATTTTGACATTTTTCCATACTATAGCCTTGCCTTTTCGGTCATTTTTTCAGCATGCTATTACATGGTGTTTTCATCCAGTTTTGCAACTTTCTTTGCTATGGGAAGTCTCTGCACGCTATTTTATGCTGTTTTGGGGTGTTTTAAGCTGTTTTTGGAACATGTCATATTTTGACATTTTTCCATACTATAGCCTTGCCTTTTCGGTCATTTTTTCAGCATGCTATTTCATGGTGTTTTCGTCCATTTTTGCAACTTTCTTTGCTATGGCAAGTCCCGGCACGCTATTTTATGCTGTTTTGGGGTGTTTTAAGCTGTTTTTGGGACATGTCATATTTTGACATTTTTCCATACTATAGCCTTGCCTTTTCGGTCATTTTTTCAGCATGCTATTTCATGGTGTTTTCATCCATTTTTGCAACTTTCTTTGCTATGGCAAGCCTCGGCACGCTATTTTATGCTGTTTTGGGGTGTTTTAAGCTGTTTTTGGGACATGTCATATTTTGACATTTTTCCATACTATAGCCTTGCCTTTTCGGTCATTTTTTCAGCATGCTATTTCATGGTGTTTATGTCCGTTTTTGCAACTTTCTTTGCTATGGCAAGTCTCGGCACGCTATTTTATGCTGTTTTGGGGTGTTTTCAGCTGTTTTTGGGAAATGTCAAATTTTGACATTTTGCCATACTATAGCCTTGCCTTTTCGGTCATTTTTTCAACATGCTATTTCATGGTGTTTTCGTCCGTTTTTGCAACTTTCTTTGCTATGGCAAGCCTCGGCACGCTATTTTATGCTGTTCTGGGGTGTTTTAAGCTGTTTTTGGGACATGTCATATTTTGACATTTTTCCATACTATAGCCTTGCCTTTTCGGTCATTTTTTCAGCATGCTATTTCATGGTGTTTTTCTCCGTTTTTGCAACTTTCTTTGCTATGGCAAGCCTCGGCACGCTATTTTATGCTGTTTTGGGGTGTTTTAAGCTGTTTTTGGGACATGTCATATTTTGACATTTTTCCATACTATAGCCTTGCCTTTTCGGTCATTTTTTCAACATGCTATTTCATGGTGTTTTGTCCGTATTTGCAACTGCCTTTGTTATGGCAAATCTCGGCACGCTATTTTCTGCTGTTTTGGGGTGTTTTAAGCTGTTTTTGGGACATGTCATATTTTGACATTTTTCCATACTATAGCCTTGCCTTTTCGGTCATTTTTTCAGCATGCTATTTCATGGTGTTTTTGTCCGTTTTTGAAACTTTCTTTGCTATGGGAAGTCTCTGCACGCTATTTTCTGCTGTTTTGGGGTGTTTTAAGCAGTTTTTGGGACATGTCATATTTTGACATTTTTCCATACTATAGCCTTGCCTTTTCGGTCATTTTTTCAACATGCTATTTCATGGTGTTTTCGTCCATTTTTGCAACTTTCTTTGCTATGGGAAGTCTCAGCACGCTATTTTCTGCTGTTTTGGGGTGTTTTAAGCTGTTTTTGGGACATGTCATATTTTGACATTTTTCCATACTATAGCCTTGCCTTTTCGGTCATTTTTTCAGCATGCTATTTCATGGTGTTTTTCTCCGTTTTTGCAACTTTCTTTGCTATGGGAAGTCTCTGCACGCTATTTTATGCTGTTTTGGGGTGTTTTAAGCTGTTTTTGGAACATGTCATATTTTGACATTTTTCCATACTATAGCCTTGCCTTTTCGGTCATTTTTTCAGCATGCTATTTCATGGTGTTTTTGTCCGTTTTTGCTACTTTCTTTGCTATGGCAAGTCTCAGCACGCTATTTTATGCTGTTTTGGGGTGTTTTAAGCTGTTTTTGGGACATGTCATATTTTGACATTTTTCCATACTATAGCCTTGCCTTTTCACTCATTTTTTCAGCATGCTATTTCATGTTGTTCTTGTCCATTTTTGCAACTTTCTTTGCTATGGCAAGTTTCAGCACGCTATTTTATGCTGTTTTGGGGTGTTTTAAGCTGTTTTTGGGACATGTCATATTTTGACATTTTTCCATACTATAGCCTTGCCTTTTCAGTCATTTTTCAGCATGCTATTTCATGGTGTTTTCGTCCATTTTTGCAACTTTCTTTGCTATGGCAAGTCTCTGCACACTATTTTATGCTGTTTTGGGGTGTTTTAAGCTGTTTTTGGGACATGTCATATTTTGACATTTTTCCATACTATAGCCTTGCCTTTTCGGTCATTTTTTCAGCATGCTATTTCATGGTGTTTTTGTCCGTTTTTGCAACTTTCTTTGCTATGGGAAGTCTCTGCACGCTATTTTATGCTGTTTTGGGGTGTTTTAAGCTGTTTTTGGGACATGTCATATTTTGACATTTTTCCATACTATAGCCTTGCCTTTTCGGTCATTTTTTCAGCATGCTATTTCATGGTGTTTTCGTCCGTTTTTGCAACTTTCTTTGCTATGGCAAGTCTCTGCACGCTTATTTTATGCTGTTTTGGGGTGTTTTAAGCTGTTTTTGGGATATGTCATATTTTGACATTTTGCCATACTATAGCCTTGCCTTTTCAGTCATTTTTCAGCATGCTATTTCATGGTGTTTTTCTCCATTTTGCAACTTTCTTTGCTATGGCAAGTCTCGCACGCTTATTTTCTGCTGTTTTGGGGTGTTTTAAGCTGTTTTTGGGACATGTCATATTTTGACATTTTTCCATACTATAGCCTTGCCTTTTCGGTCATTTTTTCAGCATGCTATTTCATGGTGTTTTCGTCCATTTTTGCAACTTTCTTTGCTATGGCAAGTCTCTGCACGCTATTTTATGCTGTTTTGGGGTGTTTTAAGCTGTTTTTGGGACATGTCATATTTTGACATTTTTCCATACTATAGCCTTGCCTTTTCGGTCATTTTTCAGCATGCTATTTCATGGTGTTTTCGTCCATTTTTGCAACTTTCTTTGCTATGGCAAGTCTCTGCACGCTATTTTATGCTGTTTTGGGGTGTTTTAAGCTGTTTTTGGGACATGTCATATTTTGACATTTTTCCATACTATAGCCTTGCCTTTTCGGTCATTTTTTCAGCATGCTATTTCATGGTGTTTTGTCCATTTTGCAACTTTCTTTGCTATGGCAAGTTTCGGCACACTATTTTATGCTGTTTTGGGGTGTTTAAAGCTGTTTTTGGGACATGTCATATTTTGACATTTTTCCATACTATAGCCTTGCCTTTTCGGTCATTTTTTCAGCATTCTATTTCATGGTGTTTTGTCCAGTTTTGCAACTTTCTTTGCTATGGCAAGTCCCGGCACGCTATTTTATGCTGTTTTGGGGTGTTTTAAGCTGTTTTTGGGACATGTCATATTTTGACATTTTTCCATACTATAGCCTTGCCTTTTCGGTCATTTTTTCAGCATGCTATTTCATGGTGTTTTCGTCCATTTTTGCAACTTTCTTTGCTATGGCAAGTCTCTGCACACTATTTTATGCTGTTTTGGGGTGTTTTAAGCTGTTTTTGGGACATGTCATATTTTGACATTTTTCCATACTATAGCCTTGCCTTTTCGGTCATTTTTTCAGCATGCTATTTCATGGTGTTTTCGTCCATTTTTGCAACTTTCTTTGCTATGGCAAGTCTCGGTACGCTATTTTATGCTGTTTTGGGGTGTTTTAAGCTGTTTTTGGGACATGTCATATTTTGACATTTTTCCATACTATAGCCTTGCCTTTTCGGTCATTTTTTCAGCATGCTATTACATGGTGTTTTCATCCAGTTTTGCAACTTTCTTTGCTATGGCAAGTCTCTGCACGCTATTTTCTGCTGTTTTGGGGTGTTTTAAGCTGTTTTTGGGACATGTCATATTTTGACATTTTTCCATACTATAGCCTTGCCTTTTCAGTCATTTTTCAGCATGCTATTTCATGGTGTTTTCGTCCATTTTTGCAACTTTCTTTGCTATGGCAAGTCTCTGCACGCTATTTTATGCTGTTTTGGGGTGTTTTAAGCTGTTTTTGGGACATGTCATATTTTGACATTTTTCCATACTATAGCCTTGCCTTTTCGGTCATTTTTCAGCATGCTATTTCATGGTGTTTTCGTCCATTTTTGCAACTTTCTTTGCTATGGCAAGTCTCTGCACACTATTTTATGCTGTTTTGGGGTGTTTTAAGCTGTTTTTGGGACATGTCATATTTTGACATTTTTCCATACTATAGCCTTGCCTTTTCGGTCATTTTTTCAGCATGCTATTTCATGGTGTTTTCGTCCATTTTTGCAACTTTCTTTGCTATGGCAAGTCTCTGCACGCTATTTTATGCTGTTTTGGGGTGTTTTAAGCTGTTTTTGGGACATGTCATATTTTGACATTTTTCCATACTATAGCCTTGCCTTTTCGGTCATTTTTCAGCATGCTATTTCATGGTGTTTTCGTCCGTTTTTGCAACTTTCTTTGCTATGGCAAGTCTCGGCACGCTATTTTCTGGTGTTTTGGGGTGTTTTAAGCTGTTTTTGGGACATGTCATATTTTGACATTTTTCCATACTATAGCCTTGCCTTTTCGGTCATTTTTTCAGCATGCTATTTCATGGTGTTTTCGTCCATTTTTGCAACTTTCTTTGCTATGGCAAGTCTATGCACACTATTTTATGCTGTTTTGGGGTGTTTTAAGCTGTTTTTGGGACATGTCATATTTTGACATTTTTCCATACTATAGCCTTGCCTTTTCGGTCATTTTTTCAGCATGCTATTACATGGTGTTTTCATCCAGTTTTGCAACTTTCTTTGCTATGGCAAGTCTCTGCACACTATTTTATGCTGTTTTGGGGTGTTTTAAGCTGTTTTTGGGACATGTCATATTTTGACATTTTTCCATACTATAGCCTTGCCTTTTCGGTCATTTTTTCAGCATGCTATTTCATGGTGTTTTCGTCCATTTTTGCAACTTTCTTTGCTATGGCAAGTCCCAGCACGCTATTTTATGCTGTTTTGGGGTGTTTTAAGCTGTTTTTGGGACATGTCATGTTTTGACATTTTTCCATACTATAGCCTTGCCTTTTCTGTCATTTTTTCAGCATGCTATTACATGGTGTTTTCGTCCAGTTTTGCAACTTTCTTTGCTATGGCAAGTCTCTGCACGCTATTTTATGCTGTTTTGGGGTGTTTTAAGCTGTTTTTGGGACATGTCATATTTTGACATTTTTCCATACTATAGCCTTGCCTTTTCGGTCATTTTTTCAGCATGCTATTTCATGGTGTTTTCGTCCATTTTTGCAACTTTCTTTGCTATGGCAAGTCTCTGCACACTATTTTATGCTGTTTTGGGGTGTTTTAAGCTGTTTTTGGGACATGTCATATTTTGACATTTTTCCATACTATAGTATTGCCTTTTTGGTCATTTTTTGGAAATGCCAAATTTATGGTGTTTTGGGCCCTTTTTGCAACTTTCTTTGCTATGGCGTGCATCGGCAGGCTATTCTCGGCGGTATGCAGCTGCTTTTTGGCAATTTGTCAAATTTCTAAAATAGCATGCCAAGACTCGCCATAGCATCGAAAGTTGCAAAAACGGCCAACAACACCAAAATATAGCACGTCGAAGAAATTACCCAAAATACAAGGCTATAGCATGGCAAAAATGTCAAATTTTGACATGTTCCAAAAACAGCTGAAAACTACCAAAAATAGCTTGCCAAGACAGGCCATAGCATAGAAAGTTTCAAAAGTGGCCAAAACCACAATAATATAGCATGTCAAAAAAATGACCCAAAATGCAAGGCTATAGTATGGCAAAAATGTCAAAATATGACACATCCCAAAAACAGCTGAAAACAGTTGGAAACTGCCTAAAATAGCGTACTAAGACTCACCATAGTATAGAGAGTTGCAAAAACGTCCAAAAACACCAAAATACAGCATGTCGAAAAAATGGAAACTGCCTAAAATAGCGTGCCAGTGTCAAAATATTACATATTTATATATGTCATATCCAAAATATCCTTATTCGTATCCAAAATACAGCTGAAAACCTCATGAAATAGTATGTTGAGACATGTTATAGTATAGAATGACGAAAAACCTTCCAAAAACATCATAATATAGCATGTCTAAAAAATGTCAGAAAATCTTATGGTGTCGTCTGTCAACAAAATTAAATTAATGACATGTCAAAACACAGTAGAAAACCACATAAAATAGCATATCGAGACACCTGGCATTATAGAATGTTGGAAAAAAAACCAGCTGTAAACATTATAATATAGCATGTCAAAAAAACACTCCAAAAACATCATAAAGTTTTTCTTTGTCCTTCACTTTTTAGAGAGGTACAGCAGCCAGCTGTTGAACGCTCGTGTTTTCCTGATCTCTGAGCAGCGATGTAAAAATACTGTTTACGGAAGTGTGCTGGACGACAGCATGCTATGTGCAGGGACTCTGCAGGGTGGCATCGACTCTTGTCAGGTGTGTATTTTCATGAATTTGAATCCAATGTGCTTATGTCATTGTTAATACATTCACATGGCTGCTCAAAGCTATTGGTATTTAATTTAACAATTTGTAGAAGAGGTGAGAAAGGGAGTTATCCTTTTCTTCGTGGCCCTGTGCAGTAAATATGATATTCCTAACATGCTCTTTCTAACTCTGCAGGGTGATTCAGGTGGACCCTTGGTGTGTGAGCAAAATGACAAACACTATATCACCGGTGTTGTGAGCTGGGGTTACGGCTGTGCTGAGAGGAACAAGCCTGGGATCTATGCTAACGTCAGCCAATTTACCAACTGGATCACAAGCAAGATCAACTAAACTACATCAATTCAGTCAGTACTGTGGTGTTTGTTTTTTGCTCTGAAAAATATTGTTTATTTGGGATAAAAAAAAAACTACACTACAGTTTGCCTTGAAAAAAAGAAAGTTTATTTTATCAGCAATAAAACCAAGCATTTACTCCCAGCCCAGCTTTGAGTTAAAAGGGGCACTGATACAAACTCACGAAGCTGAACCTGCCAGACAAAATTTAGATCACACATGATTTCAGTAGGACTTCTTTCTCACTGAGCCTAGCTCGAAGTGCACTAGGTTAGCCTACCTTGTAAGAAAACTGCATGTTGTTGTGCATTTGAACTTGCAGCCTTTTGTAAATCTATAAAGAAAAAAAAAATTGATGAAAAAATCCTCTGCAGTCCTGGCCATTCAGCTTCATATCTTCCTCACACACTCAATATACAAAAACAGAATGCTAGCTTTCCTTTCCAAACACTCACTTTTGTCTTAAAAACAACCTAAACTGAGTTTTGGTAATCTTGATGTTTTTGCTTTAGCTGGTTTTGAACATGGTCCTTTTGAGGAGATACCTTGTATTCAATCTGAAAATAAAGATTCTGTTTGAACTCTTTTTTTGCTCATTACATCCACTGACAATCTTTTAAACCAACTTGACAAGTTCTGCCCTTTTTCAACATGCTTACTCCCGTGTTTTCAATTTGACAACATTTTACGTTTCACTGATGCACCTACAAAAGCTCCGCTTTACATCTCATGTAACTACAGTCATTTTTATCAGATACCACAAACACCACTTGTAAAGGGCCGTCTTTAAACACTGTTGTCTCTATTTACGCGTCTTCTATCGCAGCAGCTTTACTTGACATGGATGCCTGGATTGTGTTGTGGAGGGCAGCCGAGGAGGAAGAGGAGGTGGTGCTGGACTTCTTCTCCATGGATTTGAAGGTTTTTGAGGTGGTGGTGGACTTTTTCTGGACTGTGTGGATGGTCTTCTTCCTCTTGACATGGAGGACCTCCATGGCGTCCATGTTGACGCCTTGTTCAATCTCCTCACTAGTCTCCACCTGCTCTGAAGTCTGCTGTTGCTGCTGTTGCTGCTCCATCTGCTGCTGGTGATGCAGCTGAAATCAAAACATTGAGAAAATTAATTAGATCGTTTTGAAAACCTGCATGTTATGTTGTATATGTATTGGTTTTCACATTGAGAAAAAGTTTAACAAGAGAAAACCACTAAACTTCATGCTCTCTCACCATCATCATGTGCTGATAATTTGCAATAGCCTCGTCAGTGCTGACTCCCTCAGCCAGTCCCAGCTCTGCAGCACGGCGGGCGAGCTCAGCCTTGTGGGAGCCTGGAGGGGTCCAGCCCACTCCTCTGATCCAGTTCAGGTCGGACTTGTAGTTCACCTGCAACAAAAACAGATCAACAGTTAGGCACACTGGTATTTTAGGAGTCAAATTTAATGGGATGGGTCTACAAGACAAATAGTCTACTGTGGTTTCTTTCCTCTCGGCGTATTTCAAGTTAAACTGATCCCTAAAAACCAACCAACATCTACACGCTCGAATACCACCCTGCCACAAGTTTCATACACATCGGTCAGTTTTTGGCATATAGCAAACAAACTTTTGCCTATTTATACATACAGTAATAATGGATGTGTTCAAGGAATTGTGTTTGTGGCCACATGATGACTGTAAATCCAACATTCAGTCTTATTTTAGCTCTGTGTTTGGTCTCCACAAATTGTTAGTCATATATCTAGCTCTTCAGCTGCTAAATTCTCCACCATGTTAATCGGCTAGTTGCTAACTTTGTCTGTCCACTATATGGTGCTACGTCAATTTCAGAGCTTTTTTCGCTGCATGCTGCAGCCCAAAACAACACTGAGAGTGGTTAGACAAGGATATGCACAATTTACGCATAATATCAACTGAAATATAAAAGGTATTAAAGTAAAGATTTGGACACAGGTCTCCTCTAAAAGGGCATTGAGATTGGCTTCAAATCCAGGAACATTATCATTTTTTTGTTCTTTAGTGTAATTAATTAAATAAAATGTAATTAATTTAATTACCATAGTCACTGAAATATAGGTCAGTTCGAGATCCATAAAATTGCATGATTTAAATAGGTCTTCAGTGTTAAATACATAGATGTAGTGAATAAAACCCTCGCTGCAACAAAGCCGCTTTAAGAACCTTTTTTTAAATATTAAATTCATGCAGCATGACTTACATCGCTCTGCAGCTTGTATGCCTGCTTGGCATGCTTGACATTGAGCTGCTCGGGGTCGCAGGTGTAGTCATGGAGCTTGCGGCGGTAGGTGAGGTCACTGGCCTGAGCTTGACTCTTTTTCGCCTGCAAGAACTCGGGCTGGTCCGCATGGATTTTGTAGTGGGCCCGGTCCTCCTTGGACTGGCGTTTGTACTCCAGGTTGCTCTGGAGCTTGCTGGCTGCCAGAGAGTGCACCATCTTAGGGTCGTCCTCCACACAGCGCAACCCCACCTGCTGACCTTTTTCTTTTAGATGGGACTCCTTGTAGCGGAACTGTAGGAGGGAAAAAGATTCACAATTTTCATATTATTTCCGGCCGTCAAACTGTTCTGCATTTCCCCCGATTATGACAAATTTTTCGCAAAATTAAATTTTGAAATATTCCCTTTTTTTAAAATAGGTTTTATACTAATTCTGCTATATTCAGAATACATGAGCAAAACTTTCCTAACTCTAGATAACATTAAGGTGCCGAAGAAAAAGGCGCATATGCAGTAAGAAGTGCTATTAAATCCTAATTTGTGCTTCAAAAATGCCAAGAAAGTATGAAGAGAGCTGAATCTTATCACAAACTGAACTATCACATGAACTCACATCACTGGCAATTTCTCTGGAGGCCTTGGCGGTTTGGAACGGAATAGCATCCAGCCTCAGGTCATAGCCTGACGTCTTCACATGCTCACCAGCTGCCTTGTAGACTTTCTTCATGTGGGAAAAATGTTGAAGACAAAAAAAATTCAGAAAGTGATACTGGCAGGTTTTGATGTGGATTTGCAAATCATTTACTTGTGTTTGGGATTATGAGAAAGTATCTGAGGTGTGCCTTACATCACTGATCTGTAGGGCGTTCATCTTGGCTCTGACGAAGTCTGGATCATCAGGGTGTAAAGTGTACTTATGCATGTCATCATTCTTTCCAGATTTGTACAGCCTCTGCAGTGTAAAGACAAACAGGATATCAACATCATGATTCACAGAACATCCACATTTTTTGTGCTTAGAATTTTGCAGAGTACAGTAGAAGGAGACTGCATTATTTCTTATGCATGTTTATCTTTTCACCCCACCTCACTGCACTGCTGATAGCTTGTTTTAGCGTGGACAATATCGGGGGAATCGGTCACAGAAGTGAACTTCAGGCTGTCTGGCAGCTGACGATACTTCTTCTGCATGAAGGAAGACCACACACACACTTTAACAGCAGGGTCTACAGATGGCTGAGAGTTGTGTTACAATAAATCCTGTTTAAACTGAAATGTACTCTAAGCTTTATTCAGTAAACTTTTTCAGGGAAAAAATAGATGGTAAATGGAAAACTCATAAGATATAACCAAAATGTTTGCAACATTACAAGAGAAAGGCCGATTAGCAACATTCAGTAAGTATAATTAAAAGAAAGCTGTTCACTTAGACAAGAATTACAAAATAATGACTAAACAAAGCTTTCAGCAATCTGTCCCAGCTCAAAAAAAGTCCTAGTATAGTATGTGATAAAAGAAAAGCTGTAAGAAATGTCATAAAAAGGCATAGTTTAATATATCATAAAAATAAAAATTAAGAAAGTCATTAAAGGTCATAGAATAGCATGAAGTAAAAATGTCTTAAAAGCCCTAGTATAGTATGTCATATATAAAAAGAGTCATAATAAGCCATTGAAAACTAATTGTGAGTTAACTTTTTTATTTGGCTAGCTCCCTAAAATGGGATTCTTGTTGGATTTTTGTTTTAAAAATGCGGTTAAAATAGTCAATATAGCTGTTAAGCTCTTAAAAAATTGTCCTAGGGGATTACCCCCAAACCCCCTTGGAAGGTTGGGTGGCAAAATGTGTCAAATGACCATAATGAAGTATTTTCAAGTATTTTTTTCATACCATTTGCGACATCTACTCACATCACTTATAAGCTCTCCGGCTTTCTTAGCCGACTCCAGCTGAGGCGCACCCACACCGTCCCAGGCCACTCCTTTCATGAACATGAGGTCTGACTTGTAGAGTTTCTAGACATAAGGAAATAAAATGGGTCAGTCAAGATTAATTAGTTTTGTAGTTATCCCTTCATCATCCACACCTCTCACCTCACTCTGCAGGTCGTAAGCAGCTTTGGCCCACTTGACCTTCATGTCATCAGGAAGCACTGTGTACTCATGCAGTCGCTTCCTGTAGTCCTGCTCGCTAGCAAGGGCCTGGGCGTTCTTAGCCGTCACCAGGTGCATCATGTCTGGGGTGAGATGGTACTGCCCACTAGCCGTCAGCGCATCCTTGCGATACTCTTGGTCGCTTGCCAGCCGGCCCGCCTGCAGGCAGTGCAGGAGACGCGGGTCGTCCAAGACGCTTTTGACCCCGATGTGCTTCCCTTTTTCCAGCAGGTAGTCATGTTTGTACTTGTTCTGCAGACACAAAATAATAAATAAATCACACATTTCTTAGCATGCAGATTTTTGAAACTAGAAATGTTTACTCTCTATGATCATTAAAAAATGTTGCACTTTGCTGTGCTGATGGTTGCATTACAGGCTTTTGGTATGTGCACGAGGTCTCTCTTTAGGTGAACACTTTGGACAAATATCAAAAGTTTTTGAATTTTGACTTAAGTGATATTCTTTTTAGTGTAGTGCGATCTTACATCACTGGCGATGCCTGTGGAGCTCTTGGCGGACTGGAAGGGGATGTCCTGCATGGTGAGTTTGTAGCCTTGAGCCCTCAGAGTGTTCCAGGACTCTCTGTACTTGATCTGCAGCAGACAGACGAATAACAAATGATCATTAACCTTAAAATCACACACACTGTGGAAAAAAAGAAGTCACGGATGTTTACAATGTATTGTTTGGAGCAAAGGCCACAGGAACTTGGACTACCTCACTAAAGTTGGCTGCATTGATCTTTGCTTGTGTGATCTCTGGTCTCTCAGTTGTTATGGTGTAGTTATGCTGGTCATTCACCCCTTTCTCTTTGTACAAACGCTGGGAGAGAAATATAAAACAGCTGTGTAGTATTGACCCAACAGGATTTGCATGTTCAGCTTAACTGATCAAACAAAAAAATGGTGATATGGGCTAAGATTACTGGAACAGAACTAATCGACTTCATGTCTCACTTCATTTGTGATCTGTCCACTGAGTTTGGCATGGACGATATCTGGAGAGTCAGCGATCGAGGTGTGCTTGAAGTTGTACGGCTGCTGGCGGTACTTTTTCTGTTAGAGAAGAAGCAAGAAAAGTAGTCTCTGTTAAGTTTTTGCAGATTTAAAGGTGAATCAAGTCCATCTTTTGCATTTGTATTAAAGAGGAAATTGACATCGAAAATCCAGAAATGGCAAAATCAACACACAAATAATTCACAATTATATATTGTGGTTTGGACTTTCTTTTAGCTCTAGACCAGGGGTCATTCCTATGTTCCCCAGCTCTATAAAGCAAATAATAGGAGCCCAAGAAAAATGTCCAACAGTTCTGTATCACTTAATTTGACATGGGCTAGGGATTAGATTGGGGTACAGAAATCATGATTCTGAGAGTAATGAAATTGCACTGGACTCGGTCTTACTGGTACATGAGGCAAACAAAGGAACAGAAAATAAAGGAAGCCATCCTACATCACTGATGAGGTCAGTGGCCCTCTTTGAGCCCTCAATCTGCAGGGCCCCAGTGGCGATCCAGGCTGCACCACGCAGGTAGTTCAGGTCAGAGCGATACACTTTCTGTGACAAACACACATAAAACACCATATTCAAACATCCAGTTGGTCTAATGAACAAGAGAAAAATTTACTAATATGCTAAAGTGAAATCATGTCAATCACTCCTTTAGACTTTGTGCTATTTATTACTCAGGTGACGCTGCTTTGTGCGGTGGGTTTAACACTTTAACCCATTGAAACCTGGAGTGACATCACTTTTTTGAGTTGCTTTCAGATGCCTCTCACAATATCACAAACCTTTGATCCCTGGGCTAATTGGTGAGTTTTCTTTCTTTTGTGTGTGTGTGTGCGATTTTATTTCCTTATTTTATTTATTTATTCATTTTTACTCATTTTTAGGTAGTTTTCTTTTACTTTTTAAGAATTTCTTGCTAATGTTTGGGTTATTTTTTCTTTCGTTGCTCATTGATGTCCTACCATGTTTTTGAAAGAATTTAAACCAAATTGCTCAGGTTTCAAAGGGTTAAAGTACCATAAACTAACAACAGAAGCACTTAAACATTTAAACAACATATCGCAAAGTTTGTGTTATATGTGTATGTTGTAACCAATTAATCAAACATTGGGTAAAAAGTGTAAATTACAAATTGATGCAGCAGCTGTCTCACCTCGCTCTGCAGAGCGTACGCTTTCTTGGCCGCCTGCACCTTCATGTCATCAGCCAGTGAGGTGTAGTTATGCAGGGTGAGCCTGTAGTCCTGATCACTGACCAGTGACTGGGCTTTTTTGGCATGGGAGACCTCCAGCATGTCCATGGGCAGGTGGAACTTAGAGAGCTCCTTCGCTGAGTCCTGCTTGTACTTAATCTGGGGATAGACAAACAGATAATAATAATACAGTTTAATATATATACTGATTCACTCATTGTCCCCAATACTGTTGTAACAATTATTTCCCTAAAAGAACTTTGATTTGTAACTTGTTTTCTAGTCCAGAAAAGCAAAAGTGACCCTAAATCAGTGTTTTTACCCCACTGGTGCACTTGGGCATTGATTATTTTGGGAACCAGTTTTTCTATGGGCCCTCTGCAGTATACTCAGTGGTTATATTAATTTTGTTTAATTCACTCCTCAGTGTGTTCAGATGATATTCTCTGTTTAAATTCCAAGAGTGTTAACCCTAAACTAACCCTCTGCTGATGTTTAAAGAATAGTTGTGCTAATGTGGCACCATGCCTGTTAATTTAGGTTACTTGCTTTTTGCTTGTCACAGGCATTATTGTGCTCTTTGACACTGAAACAGGAGCCTCTAAATCTGCACACACTTGGATGCTTATCTTTCAGTTTCTTTTGCCAATGACTGTTCATTTCCTCCATTCTGATTGAGCTGTTGCTCAGAGGGATCTTTGTACAAAACAAAATAGCATATATCTGTGCAACCTAAAAGCATTAAAGACCTGGAGACAGAAGGAGATTCAACACCTCTGGATGACACTGATTGTAATTTTGGAATCTGACTTAAGAAGCTCTTACATCACTCTGTAGCTTTGTGGCATGGACTGAGTGAGCGATGTTTATGTCATCCTGCAGTCCCTTTAGTCCAATCATCTTCCCTTTGGTCCTCTCAAAGTCTTCTTTGTACTTATGCTGAAATGACAAAGCATTTATTTTAAGATGATCTGTGTAAAGTTGCAAAGTGTCATTGTGTTGAATTGTCAATTAGACAAACCTGTTAAGCAAATTGCTCATAATATTGATGGTTGTTTAAGAATGCCAATAGCTGTGTTACAAAAAAATCTGCATCTTTTGCAGGAAAATAATTTTAGGCCCACTGTGAAAATAACAAGAAGTTTCAATCTCACATCGCTGAGGATCTCTGCAGACGCCTTGGCAGACTGGAAAGGAATGGCATCCAGACGCAGCTTGTAGCCGCCATCGCGTAACTTAGTCCAAGATTCCTTGTAACAGCTCTGAAAACACACAGATGTATAAACTGAGCTCCACGTGGAGGACCTCACACACACACACAAAGGCAGCTGAGAGGATGATTAACTGTCTGTTTGATGGATTTCAGTTGTTGTATGTGTGGTTTTACCTCGCTGAGGTTCATAGCATTGAGCTTGGCCTGAACCATCTCAGGCAGCTCTCCGCTGAGTGTGTAGTTGTGCTTCATGTTTTCACCTTTCTCCCTGTACAACCTCTTTAAAAAAAAAAAAAAAAAAGGTATTTAGTATATAGCTTTTTTCCATTTATTATTGTCATTTATCTATTTTAACTTCAAGAATTTGTACATTTATTGGCATCAGATCTGCTTTACATGAGATTATCTTGTATGTTTCTCTTATTTGTTAATATGTTCACCTTAATCTCACAAGCTTATTTCTCTTATTTACATTTAACTTATTTATATGTGAAGTTATGTATTTTATTTTTCACTTGGACCTTCATTCGTTTAGGTATCAGCACAGTGCTGCTTAATAAACTATGTGCTCTCCCGTTCCTACTTTTTGTAAATGTAAATATATATAGATATAGATATATAATGTCAATTATAAATAAAATTAAATGAAAAATGAAATAAAATTGTATTATTATTTTTTCATTTTTTATGTAATTTTATTCATAATTGAGCATTCTAATTTACCTCTGTTAATTTCATATTTACAGCATTCGTGTACAGTAGTAGAAAAGTTCAGCCAAAAAAGATTTTTTTAAAGTTTTTTTTTCAACAAGAAGTGACAAACTTTAATATTCGTAGGTGAGGCAAATACTTCAGATTTACCGTATTTTGGTTGCATACAGTATTTGGTGCATTAAACAAATGATAGCTAAACTTACATCAACAGCCAATTTGTTGCTGAGTTTGGCTTGGACCATCTCTGGAGTGTCTTCAACGCTGGTGAACCTCAGAGAACTCACATCCTGACGATACTTTTTCTAGATAGAAATATCAAAGAGCACTGAATATTATAGGACTGTCATAATGTCATGCAGCCTTGAAAACATCTACACATGCATTTGATGAACAGCAGAGGGCACAAAACCATCACAAACACTTACACTGACAAATTAAATACCTGGGAAAATGAAACAAAAGCACCTGGTTATGTTTGTATATTTTACCAAAGATACAGTAAAAATGGAGTAGATATGTAGACACATAGCTAGAAAGAGGTCTGCTCAGGAGGAACTGAAGGCTCTTTTCTATTTATGTGCAGTCTGTCATTTCATGGTCTAATGTTGGTAATGGAATGACACTTAAAATAACCAGCTGCTTATGAGGAGGTTATAGATAGAGTCTGGTGTTTTTCAGTCTGCACTAGAAGTGTCACAGAAATATCTTCACGCACCAACTGCATGCATTAACAAACATGAAAAGAGTAGTAAATTATGACTATCAATGTTAGTATTATTATTATTTTTCCCTTCTAACAAGCATAATGATAATATTGCCTTTTTATCTGATTCATTTTCTAGTGTCCAACTGTCTCATTTTATATGTTGTATTTTATGTTTTTATTATCTCTGTTTATGTATGCGATATTTACGTTTTGAATTTTGTATCATTTTTGTTATGTATGGTGCTATTTTTATTTTAAACACATTGAGTCGAATGAAATGTGATATATAAATAAACTTGACTTCCATTCGATGGTCTGAATAGTGCAATCAACATACATAAATAAATGCAAGCTACATTTTCTAATATGCCTCTCTAAAAAACAAAGAGGGAGCCCTACTTTTTAGTGAGGCTGAATCTTTTTGAAATAAATATCTAACAGCTTTAGTTATTATAATCAGTATGGTCTCTTGTTGTAGCCCAGTGTAGTCCAAATACTTAACCCAGTTTCTGGTGAACAGAAATGCTCTGCAGCTCTTTAAATAAATTCTGACCTATGCTGTAAACCTAGATATGTGCTTTCCACTAACATGTTACACAATCATGCTCATCACTTTCTCATGCTCCCTGTGCTAATTTATCTCCTTAGTTCTCCAGTTATAAATAGCACTTGAGTGTGGTTAATCACACACTGCATGTTAAGTGGTTTAAATTACATTTGACTTCCTATGCAATTACCATAAATGAGGGAAATGTTAATGAAGGTCAAGGACGGAAACTGTTGGCATTTAACTGTATAATTGATGACATTTCACTTATTAATTAAAAGGGACCTTTTATGTTTTCTTATTTTCTTACATGTATACAGTATATAATATTTCTCCCCAATTTCTGACTACTGGAACATGTCTGGTTGTGTTTTGAAACTTTTGTTTGGTATTTTTCCCCTGCAGAAAGTGCAGCTATTCTTTGTTAGATTCATTTCCCTGCTGCAATAACCTGCAGCATGTAGCTACATGCTAATGTCTGGGAAACATGTAATCTCTGTAATCTCGGTTGGCAATGTTGTAATTTCTGTTTGATTTCACATCAAAGTTCCTGCTGGAGCATGTCAAGTTATGTTTAGAAGCATTTATTTGGTGATTTTCAATAGGAGAAAGTGCATAACAGTCATTCAGTGACTGCGAGTACACTGCTAAATGTAGCTATATGCTAACCTCAAGGAAAACCTTAATCATAGTTGCCGATGTGGTTGATTTCTCCCCAGTTCCACATTATATGTCTGCTGGAAATATCCAGTTGTGTTTAGAAGCTTTTGTTGTTGTTTTTTTTTTACAGTAGAAAGTACAGCTATTTTTCATTACAGTCACTCCCCCTGAGAGAAAATAAAGTCATTTTCAACATTAAAGCATATAAACATGTATGGTAAGAAACCTTAAATATAAGTACGAACCTGAAAATGAGCATTATAGCCCCTTTTTATATTACCCATAATGTCATCCCTTAACCTGCAGCTTATTTCAGCAGCGCATTCTAGGTCATAAGGTTGGAGGTTACCTCGCTGACAAGCTCCCCGGCTTTCTTCGCCTGTTGGACATCTAGAGATTTTGAGGCCTCCCAGCCAACACCCTTCATCCAGTTCAGATCTGACCTGTACTGTTTCTAAACACAAACACAGACAGCATTCATCTGTTAGTCCTGTAGTGAAAAAATCATATTAACATAAAACAAGTTGTTATTTGAATGTCTACAAGAGGAGACTTACATCACTCTGTAGTTCATAGGCCTTCTTGGCCTGGGCGACATTCATGTCTGTTGGCAGAGTAGTGTACTCATGGAGGAACGTCCTGTAGTTGGTCTCAGTTGCAAGATCTTGGGCCTTCTTGGCATGGCTAATGTTCATCATATCCAGAGAAACACTGCAGACAAGATCAGTTTCATGAAGGTTAAGGCCACTTCTTGTGGTCTTACTAATGCTGAAGTCAACAATCCCTGACTTTGTTTCGGTTAAAACAAACCCTTAATTCATTCAGTTAGATATGAAAAGATGCTGTCTCTTTACAGGCAAAAATTACTTTTTATTTAAATGGAGTCTGGCGGATTTGGTGAGGGCAATTTTGGGGCTTTCTGGCAAGACGAAAAAGATTTTTCTCTTGAACAAAAAGGTCTTTTTTTCCATAATGTTGTCAGACACTTACACTACTATCTCAGTCTGTCAGTGGCAAAAATAAGATATTTAATGGAAATAAATTGACTGAGGGCAAAATAACTTGGGTCTGAAGGACGAATTGGAGACAAGACTGTTAACAGGCACCTGTAGCCTCACCTGTATTTGGTTTTAGTGTCCTCATAATCCTTCTTGTAGTTGCGGTCGCTCTGTAGTTTGGTGGCAAGAGCGGTGTGGGCCATCTGAGAGTCATCAGTGACTGACTTAATGCCAATCACCTTGCCTTTGCTTTTCTCATAGTTCTCCTTGTATTTGACCTGCAAGATAACAAGACATTAGTGGTTTTATTGAAAAAGGAAAAAAAACCCTGTATATTTTTTAGCTTTAAGAATAACTCACATCACTGGCCAGGTCTCTTTTGGCTTTAGCAGTGAGTATAGAAAGCGAATCCAAACGCAGTTCGAAGCCCTTTTCCCTCTGCTTCTCCCAGCTGCTCTTGTACACTTTCTGAAAAAAAGAAAAGAGAATAACTTTTTTTTTCAAATAAAAACCTGTATGACTTTGCATTTAAATAAAATCATGTATTGAAGACCATAAACAGGACATTTTAAACAGTAGTCAGGTCACACAATCACAACTATATGATATGCTTTACTATAAGGTATGAGAACATCACCACTGAAAACTTCTCCTTAGCACAAAGCATCAATTGTTGATCACAATTTAGGAGAAGCGGACAAGAAACAAGGCTGCTACTGTACCAAAGATTCTTTACACAGACACAAGTAGCAGTTTAACAACTGTACTTACTGCTTATGAATATTTTACAGGCTCTGCACACCAAGACAAGTTTTTACTGTACAATCAAACTTCCAGTCAGGTTTTAATATGAAAGAGCTATGCTGGGAATTACAAAATAATATCAAACTCAATGGACTAATAAAAATAACCGAAGGATAGGCTGTCACAAACAAGATCACACTGTCCCAAGAAGCAGCCCAGTTGCTAAATAAAAACGCTGGCAGTGTACATTTCTGCACACCACATTTGGAGGTTTCATATGATATATGCAAACAATTACTCTGTAAATGGGGTTGCAGGAACAGGCAGAATTAGGCAAATAACTGAAAGTGAAAATACTTGTGTGACTATGGGTGTGCAGGAGCTTTAATATATCTGAAGAACACAACTGTGGTATAAAATAGTCTATTCAACAAAAAAATTTATAAAATGTTGCTGTAGAATGGAAGAAATTTGAAAATATGTAATTTGTGAAAATTTTGTAAAAAAAAAGACAAGGGATGTTACAAAACAAAGATTGTAGTCTTATAATCAGCTTAAATGCCTTAATCTTTTAAGTTTATACTGTTGTAGGCGTAAAAATCCATCCATTCACATTATGAAGCTCTTGCATACTTCACTGTTATCATACATCTGATCATTGTGAGCTATTAGTTATTACTTACCCCACTAAGAAGGTCAGCGTTGGCCTTTGCTTGTCTAAAGAGCGGCTCATCTTTTGTCATGGTGTACTGGTGTATGATCTGCTCTGTGTTTGCTTTGTACGCCAACTGGAAAATCAGAACCAGATAGATTTATGATATATGAGATATCGGCGTAATTAATTGTACATTATTTCAATTTTAAAGTGAAGATCTTACGTCGCTCTGCAGTTCCTGGCTTTTCTTGGCATGTTCGATGGAGAGATCATTCGCCACTTGGGTGAACTTGATGCTGTCTGCCTTCTGACGGTATTTAGTCTGCGAGTGAAAGGGTAGTGGGTACATCAGATAAACAGCGTGTCAAATAGTTATTTATCCATCCATCCATTTTCTACCGCTTATCCAAACTGGACCCCGTCAATGCCCTGGCTGCACCTAGAAATTCTGTCCATAAAAGTTCTGAACAGAATCAGTGACAACAGGCAGCCCTGGCGGAGTCCAACCCTCACTGGAAAGAAGTCTGACTTACTGACAGCAACGCGGACCAAGCTCTGGCACCGGTCGTACAGGGAACAGACGGCCCGTATCAGGGGGTCCGATACCCCATACTCCCAGAGAACCCCCCACAGGACTCCCCGAGGGACACGGTCGAATGCCTTCTCCAAGTCCTCAAAGCACATGTGGACTGGTTGGGCAAACTCCCATGCACCCTCAAGGACCCAATTCCAGTGGAAGAGAGTCCAACCCCTCTTGAGAAGACTGGTTCCAGAGTCCATGCTATGTGTCGAGGTGAGGCCGACTATATCTAGTCGGAACTTCTCAACCTCGCACACCAAGTTATTTAATAGACTAAAATATGCATGCACAAACAAATGAATATACATACATCACTAAGAAGCTCTCCAGCCTTCTTGGCCTGGGTAATGTTCAGACATCCTTCAGCCTCCCAGCCCACTCCTTTCATCCAGTTCAGGTCTGAGCGATACTGGTTCTGTGGTGCAACAGATCATTAACCAGGGAGAATAGTTTTATGTGTGAATAACAATCTAGGGCGCATCTCTTTTCCCTGACTCTCACCTCACTTTGCAGGGAATACGCCTTCTTGGCCTGCTGGACCTTGATGTCATCAGGCATGACGGTGTAGTCGTGCAGCTTTGTGCGGTATTCCAGGTCACTGGCAAGGGCCTGAGCCTTTTTGGCGTGGCTCAGGTTGATCATGTCGTGAGGAAGGCTGTACTGGGCCTGGCTCTCCTTGGAGCCCTTCTTATACTCAATCTAAAGTGGGGAGCATTTTTAAAAAGATTCATTTTGAGTCAGCACATAAGAAATGTCTTTTGATGCCTGTAATTACTGATTAAGTTGACTTCTGCTCACATCACTGCTCATCTTGGCCACTTGAAGAGAGTGCAGAGTCTTGGAGTCGCTCATGTTGACCCCCACTGCCTTTTCCTTGTTCTTCAAGTAGCTCTCTTTGTATTTAATCTGAAACACATGCACATCTAAATTAATTTAATTTGCCAGCTATAAAATGTGATTAAACCAACTTTGCTCAGACGATAGCTCTCCTTGCAGTGGAGAAGACTGCTCACTTACATCACTTGCGAGGTCACGTGAAGCCTTAGCTGCTTTGACACTCAGGTCGTCCACGCTAACATCACAGGCTTTAGACTTGGTTTTCTCCCACTCCTCCTTGTATTTAATCTGGAGTGATGAAATTCAAATTATAAAGAGTGAGGGGTGATTTTCTGCAACCTTTCAAATGACCTTTGATGTGTACATGCATACTCAAACGCAGGCATGTGTATGTAAAAGTGAAAGAGTGTAACTTACATCGCTGCACAAGGCAGCATTGGCTTTGGCCTTTTTAATTTGGGGCAGGTCCTGGGACAGTGTGTACTGATGTTTGCTGTTTTCATAGCCTTTTTTGTAGTTTAGCTAAAAGACACATGGATAACATTCAAACTCTGCAGTTGGGTCAGTGCTCTTCAGAACAGAGTGAAGCTTAAACGTGCTGATAAAGTCAGTGTAAACGTTATCAGTCCTTGGTATAATGCAGTTTACTTACGTTGCTGACAAGCTGAGCGTTCTTCTTCGCTAAAACAATCTCAGGTGTGTCTGTCGCTTGACTGTACTTGACCTGGTCGATGTGTTGCCTGTAGTTTTTCTGCAGTCATAGAGGAAACAATTTTTACAAATGTATCACAAAAGATGATCCACCTACCTGAGAAAAAATATTTTCATAATAGTAATGTTGTAAATTGCATATGGATAAAAAAAAGAAAGGATTGGATTTGTTTTGAGAGAACTCACATCTTTTAGTGGATCCAGTTTCCTTTGGCTCTGGTAGCCTGGTGTGATGGTGGCTGGGTAGTTGTATTCACCCTGCTCCTGTTCACAGCCTTGTTTATAGGAAATCTGAAATTTCATATTAAAGTTTTAATGATCCTCAGCAACTTCAAGTTAAACATTTGATTATATAATAAATTAAAATGCGAAGATGTCTAGGATTGTTTTTGTTTTTTTAAAGAGAGAATAACAATGGAAAGAAACAAGCTATATAAAATGTAAAAGGTCAAGATAGTCCTTAAATACAAAACTTTATCTGCCTAAATTCAGTTGTGGACACTAATAATTTGCATAAATCTATAAATAAATCAAAAAAACGAACAATGCCTAGACCTGTCATGATAACCAATTGTGGCAGAGAACATATTTTCAAAGGATTAAATGCAATAACGATTTATTGTCACTTTACGTCCATTTAATTTCACTGATAAATTTATGATATAAAAGCATGATAATGCAAGTACACCCTTTCAAAGTGCAATGACATTTTAATTCCCAAGCCTGTTTAGAAATTGGAATTAGAATGTAAAATAAATATTAAACTATCCTAAATAAAAAGTTTTTTGCCTGTTCATTCGATTTTGACGCTGTGAAAAAAAAATGTTTTGCCACCATGCCCAAGTCTCATAATGGTAGAGAAAACCCTGGCATCGTATTGGCTAAAATGTTAGTGCCATTTTTATATAAACAAACAGGCATATAAACACAGGGGCAACATGATATGATATAAACATGACCTCAATCATAACTTCTAAATAAAAAAGATGTCATTATTGTAACAGGTCTACTTACATCACTGGCCAGTTTCCTGGCTTTCATGGCATGCATGGTCTTCTTATCAATCCCCGAGTCTTCATAGTGGCCCTTCATGTCAGAGGTGTACTTCTCTTTGTATTTGTTCTTTAACAAAATACAGAAAGATGATGAAAAATGACTATGCAGAATTGTCTAATATTACCAGAATATTAACATATTTGCCCTCATGATGTTTACAGTAAGGCCCAATAGATACAATTTGTACATACATTTTAAATACATAAAAACCAATAAAGTGTCATGCTTACATCACTTGTGAACTTGGCCACTTTTGCAGCATTTTGAAACTGTGGTGTCTCACAGAAATTTATGCTGTGACCTTTGGTGTTTTCCAAGTCCTTCTTATACTCGACCTGTTAGAAGAGACATTTGTGACATTTTTCATTGCAACTCCCTTTATTGTTGTTGAACAGTCAGAGCTCCCTTTGTTGTTTGCTCCCTGTGTTATGTGCTAAATATAAAGAGCCAGCAGCTAATCAGTCACCATCACTGACACTCCATCATAACTCAAGAGTCACTGAGACGCACTGTTAATCTTAAATATGCTGTGCCGAGCTTAAAAAATGACAGCGTGGAGCCATTTGACTTGTCAATTTCATCACTAAATTACCTCTGGGGGAGACTTTCGTCACCTTTAAGCATTCAAGCTAAATCACGTCATTGCTCAGAAGCTATTGTGGCATTTCTGTGTCATATTCCCAGCACTCTGAATGGTTTCTCTAGAGTGAAGCGCAATGTTGCTGTGTGAGGTAACATGAGTTTGACAGGATGTCCCGTGGCCTTGGAGGGAAGCTGTAACTGTAAGCGGAGAGGCATGTCAGAGATGCCGAAAATGCAAGTTGGGTGGCTTCATGTCTACTGGAAACTGACACGGTATGTCCAATATTTCAAGCTCTTAACACACTATCTCTCTCTTTTTCTTTCCCTCTGCCTCTCTCTCTACCTCTCTATCTCAGCGCCTTTGCAATTGATGATTACTACATGAACTTCATGCTACTGGATCTTCCCAATTAGAAAGACGCAACGTATTCCATATCCAGAGGTCAACGGTGTGCTGCGTCATGCTAAGTTTCATATGCCCTTAATTGTCTCCTGAACACTGTGATGAAGTTCCCATCAAAGCAAAAGGAGGACAAGTGAGTGGTGCACTACTTTAATGTAGCTAGCTTCACAAAATTGTGCAGGGCGAGGTAATAACAGGTATCACAACTGCAAACAAATGGTCCTAATTAAAACTGTTCCTCTGTAATCTACTTTCGATGCAGAAAATACCTTAATAATTTTCCTAACTAAAGAAATATTTTAAGGGATTATGTTAAACATCCTTAAAGGTACACTACGCAGAATTCTCCTAAAAATAAAGTGTGTGGCTGTGTATTTTCTGCACAGATTGCCCTCCAACTGTATTTTCTCATTTTTCTTATTTTCTGCATTTGGGATGTTTATGGGCATGCAACGCCCACAGCGCTCAGGTGAGGTCAGGGCTTCATAAAAAGGTAACAACCAGCTGCCAGACTGTAAGCAGCATGAAACCAAGAGAAACTGCGCCTAAAAAATGCAAATATAGCCAGGTGAAACAACGAACAAAGGTGAATGTGGGATTGGCTTTTACTTTTACTTTTGCTAGCGAGCACATTTAAAAACAGTAACTGACAATCCTGCATGGTCCTGATTTAGGTAAGTCCCTAAACTAAGGACAAATGAAGTCTTAAGTTTCATTCTTAAGCAGAAAACTTTGGGTGTTTTGTACAACCGGTCTGGTCTTTGCCTTGAGAGCTTGGCAATCGCTCACAAACAAGCTCACCTCACTGACAATCTTGTTGATCTTTCGGGCGTTCTTTAAAGCCAGGTTGTCCTCCGATGTCAGGCTATGGAAGTGTGAGGTGCCCTTCATCTTGTCTAAATCCTTCTTGTACTTCAGCTGCAAAGGGATGAAAGATGATTGAGTGCATATAAGAAGGACAAGATGTTGTTCTCCTGTAGGATCGGGAGATAAGCGGTGCACATACACGCACACACAGAGTCTAATTTAGTCGGTGTGAAGGGTTTAAAGAATGACAGCACAGGGGGGTTTCTCATTGTGGTCCCTCATCTATTCTGCCTGGTGACGACAAGACCAGATGATGGATGAAGCTGGAGTGCTTACACTCTACACTCTGTTATGTTTTGACAGCATTGACATCCAGTTCACATGGTTACACAACGGATAAAGGCTCCCCTTTTAGACAGACCAACCTTCCAACGACTAATGTTAGACTCAAGGTGTAGTGAAGTGAAGGACCGACTGCATGTATCGAAAATATGTTATGTACAGTGTTTATAAGCATTTTAAGGGCTTTATTTGGAAATGAATGTTGCTGTCAGGTTGATACTTACGTTGCTGGCGTTTTCCTGAGCCTTCTTTGCCAGATAGTAACCAGGAGTGATCATTGCAGGGAAGCTTCCTTTGCCTCGTTGCTGCTCATATTGCTCTGTATATGCAATCTACAGGATAGATACAGGATAACTGAGTTGTAATTCCAAAAATATGACAAGAAGGAATACAAATACTTCATGAGATGCTATTAACAAGTTTCTAAAAGTTTTAGTGCATTGATTTTAAGTCATGCATGCTACGGCATCACAGTCATATTGACACATTGTGGGCCAGAATCCCAAAATATGAAGAGTGTATAAAAAAACAGTATATTTTCTGAAATCCACTGTATACTATTAATTGAAGCCAATGTTCTGCTGTTTATCAATATAGATTGCTCTGGTTTAAGTTTCTGAGTGTTGGAGATATCGACCAATTAAATGTCTGCCTTCGCTTGATGGATGGATACTTCGCTAATGAAATAAGTTGGTACTCGGCTCATGATGCTAAAAGCGCATAAAAACACATATAAAAAACTCAACAACAACGTCTCTTTCAGAAATTACGGCCAGGTCACTCAAGATCCACAGACGTTGTTGTTGTCACAGAGAACTACTGAGCTAGCTAACATTAGAGCTCAGCCAAGGAGGACACCATTTGTTTACATCTCGCTCTCTCGTCCATGTATATGCACACCTCCTTCTACACGGTGATACCAGTAGTGGGTATAGTTTGGTAGAAAGAAAATAGTTCCAACATGAAACTGCTCACAACAAGGTCTGTGGATTATACTTGGTAATCATCACGATTTCTCAAAAGAGACATTGCTGTTGAGTTTTTCAAATGTCTTTTTTGGCGCTTTGAACACCTCAAGTTGAGTGCTGTCTAGTTCCAATTCATTGCAGTGAGGTCATACATCTCTACAGCCGATACCTCCAACACACAGCAACTCCCACCAAAAGAAATCTAGATTGATAAATATACCAAATGTGATTTTTTTATTTTGGTGTGAACTGTCCCTTTTAAACAGCATATTATAATATTGCATTCTAGATGGTTTTGCAAATGCTTTTACATCAAAACTTAATAAGACAGTTTTTTACCTGGCTAAAGTTCTCTGCATTTTCTCTGGCGTGAGCTGCGTCAGTGACCGCTGCCTCAGCGCTGGCTTTACCTTTTATCTCCTGCTCATACATCTGACGATACTTTATCTGGAAGGACATGAAAACCATTACAAACCGATTATCTGCGTTTGTTTGTATGTTTGAATACTTTTTATATTGTCTACTTACATCACTGGCCTGCTCAGTGGCCTTCTTTGAGATTTTGTATCCTGGTGTAAGATGAGCAGGGAAGCTACCTTTACCTCTCTGCTGCTCGTACTCTTCTGTGTAGGCATACTGGAGGAAGAAAAGCAATGATTCAGGCACACAACTATACTCTGCATTATAGACTAAAGTACCAACAGTAAAATACTCAACTGGTCTTGTTATTTGTAATATATAAAACACACTGAGATATCATTTAGTCATCACGAAAGGCTTAAAGCTTACATCGCTAACAATTTGTCCTTGTTTCTTGGCCAGAAGCACCTCTGGAGGGTCAACAAACGTGGTGTACTTTGAAACTCTCTCCTCATGTCCTTTTTTATATTCCAGCTGCAAATAAAGAAAAACAAAGAACTTGATCTGGCTCATAATAAAGTAGGGATGCAGAATGATATTGGCTTTTAAGTTTAATATCAAGATTGGCCAACAGGCTTATTTCTGCACATATGACAAAACTTTTTTTTATTACTGACAAGGTGAACATGTACAAAAAATCAATCAAAGTTGAAGTATTTTTATTTTGCACAATGAATTCATAATACATACAGTGAAAAGTATTGTATTTTATGTCTCTATATGATGTTAATTTCACTACAGAAAAGACCTGGTGATCACTAAAATTAGGTGGGGGAAAAAAGTGGATATATTGATATTGTTATCAGCCAAATTAATTGTTCTATATCCAATATCGGCAAAAAAAAATCAAATATTGTGCATCTCTATTATAAAGTCCCAATAACCTCTGACAGAGACATATTCTTAAAAATTGCTTTAATTTTAGCTATTTTGTCTGGAACCATATTAGCAAAGAATTTCACTTACGTTACTGGCCAAAGTATTGGCTGTTTTAGCCGCCTGGTAACCTGGTGTTATCATGGCAGGGAAGCTGCCTTTCCCTTTGGACTGCTCATACTCTTCTGTGTACTTTACCTGCCAAATATGCACAAAATCAGCCAAAACATTTGACCAACATTGATGCAAAATATAGTGACATTTTACTGGCACCAGTAACTCTTAATGTTTTTAAAGAAACATATTTTCATTTTATAAAATAAGGGAAGAAAAACTACTTACATCACTGATGGTCTTCTGGGCCTGAGACATTGTTACGATCTCCTGGCTGGTCACCATGCCAGAGTACCATGTCTGTTGCTGGGAGAACTCAGACTGAGACTGAAAGGCCTGTTTGGACACGAAGGACAAACAAACTCATTACCAGCCGTTCACAAGACAGGTAATACTTTACCTTTTACGTCTGTTCCACTATAAATCAGCCACCCAAATCTGTCTACTTCTCTCTGCTTTATTCAAATTGTGACAGTTTAATCAAGTGCAGATACATCTGTGTCTACACAGCACAGGTTTGTCAGCACAGACAAAACAACTGATCAATTTTAAATCCTACACTCAATAGGAGACAGTAATGAGGCCCAACACATGAACAATGATGGCCTCCATTATTACTGGCATCATGCAGTTTCCAAACATGTTCCCAACACTTTTTAAAATAGTCGATTTTGTCTTTTTAAAAGTATAATTTGTTAAAAATGTTTAAAAAATGATGGTTCCAAGAAATATTAACTAACAATTGAAAGAGCTCTGAGAAAGGTATATATTTTACACTAAGAACATACAATGCAATGTAAATATATATGAAACAAATGTGTATTATATAAAAAAAAGTATTGTAAGCTAAAAAAATTCCACCTCTAGCCTTGTGATTCTAAAATGCTCGTTTTATCTTGTCCAATGTATCTATTCTCTCTCTATGGACATAAGTCTTTTGGTTTATTGATTAATAGAAATAATAAAAATGTATTCACATGAATAGGTGCCACATTTAAATAGGTAATTTCCCCAAACACAACAGGATGGAGTCGTAAATTATGGCTATGGTTGTTGAGATCATTTTAAATGAGAAAAGCAGAGATTTGAAAGAAAAAACAGAGTGTCTAAAAGCCTTGCTGCAGTATATTCCATAATATGTGAATTGTCACCTGCTGCCTAAATGTTGTGTTTTCCTTTATGTTAATATAGACATTTTAGCCATAAAGTGGTGCAAGAAAAAAAAATAATGCAGGAAATAAATTGTTGGATGCCCCAAATTTCCTGAGGGAGAACTCCCAAACCCCAAGAATGTTGAAATGAAACCTACAAACTAGTCCACATCCAATATAATTAAATCTTATTACATATTGGTTAAGTAAGACCTGCGTCACTGGACACAAAAACCTTTGGCAAAGAGTGTCCACAAGAAGTAGAGAAGTAGGATTGTTTGCTTCATATATTAATGATATGCAAAACATAAACTTATTTCAGGAAAGATCAGAATTAAGGCTGAAACTCCCTTTAACTGGGTGTAACGACCAGTCACTTCACCAGGAGCTCACCTGGCTGGCCATCTGATTGGCTAGGTAAGCCTTCTCCAGATCCATGGACCTCATGTCACGGTGGAAGGAGGACATAAAGCGCTCACCATCTTCACGATACTTCAGCTGCACGTGGACAACAAGCATTAAGCCAAGGCCAGCACACTTTTGCACATGCACACCTAAGACATTGACACACAGCAACAACTTTGGTAGCTAGATGCATGATATCAACCAAATAATTGTAAAAAAAAAAAAAAAAAAAACCCTGACTGATGTTTTCCTGACTCCAGAGCCAAACATCACTCTATTCTTATGCTGCCAACCTCAAGCAGACAACCTGAGCTCACACGCTTAATGATGAAGGGATAATATTAGTGTGCTGTTATTAATAACTAAGATGCTCCAATCAAGATGCAGACAGAGCTGCCAGGAAAAATCCAGAGAGCACTGAGTGATGAAACTCTGAGCTGTTTGCTAATGATCCTTAAGCTGTAGAAATGTTCAAAACTAATATTAGATTAGTTTTATAGCGGGGGGATAAGAGTGACTTCTCTGGAGCATCGTCGCTAAAGGGCCAACAATAAACATGCAACAAATATTTCTATCAAAACTCAAAGTATGAGCCCATTAAGCTTTGCGCGTTAACCGAAGCAAGAGTGAACAGGGTTGAGGGTCACTCAGCATGGTCTGAACTCAGCCCCCAGATCATATATCAACACGTTAAGTCCTGTATCTCTCTAGTGACATACAGCAGTAGCTGATGAGCTTGCTAGCCCACTGCTAATATAAGCACGAGAACATAGCATGAACTCGCAGACAGAGACAGGCACAGACGGACGGGAACAGGTGGCAGGGCAGAGGAGAGGAAGGGATGCGAGGCTGTTTTTCCTGACGTATAATTTTAGCCCCCGCAGAGAATAAAGTGGGCTAAGCAGAGGGGGTTGTCTCGCTTCTGTCACAGGAACAGAAATAAACCTGAGCCGCACTCTCCATTCCACACCGCTGCCGTCACCATGGACTCAAGAGCAGCCGCCACCTCTCTTTTCCAGACGCAAAGAGGGAATGAAATCTTTTTGATCCGAAAGTAGTGGTGCTTTGGGTTAGATCTGAGATTTTTGATTGTATGAGCGTTTGCAGGTTAACCCTCTGAAACCCGGATCGACATCAGTTTTCTTGTGCTGCATTCAGACAACTTTCACAAGCTGTTTAACCCTTAGAAACCTGAGCGAATTGGTTTGGTTTCTTTCCAAGACATGGGGGGAGGGAACAATGACCAACTTGGCGAGAAATGTGCCACAAATTGCAAGATATTAGTAAGGCTGAAAGAAAAGAAAATGAGTTATTAGTTAAAGGGGGATTACAAAAAAAAAATAAACCCCAAAAATGGGGGGAAAATGTTCAGAAAACTATAATTGTTATTATAACAATTCTATATTTAAAATAATGTTACAGAAAGAATATAATACATAAAATGATTTTTTTTTTTAATTTTCAGCAATGTTTTTTTTTCAATCTTTTTTGCTTTTTTTGTCAATTTTGGGGCAAAGTCTTGTTAAGTTGCTCGTCGTCTTCTCTTTTTAAAAGAAATCAAACCAATTTGCTAAGGTTTCAAAGGGTTAATAGATTGGAGTCATCTGTGACAGAGTCATCAGTGGTTTCAAGGGATAATAGAAAAACTGCATTTTGGGATTTTAAAACTATGTGCCCTCACAAAAATGTGTTTGTAGGACATAAGAATAAAATTGCTATACTATTAATAAATGTAGGTCCGTTTAAATTCAGTTGTAATGCATGTGTCAATCCTTTTTTTAAACTTACACAAACACGACTATCAATAGCAACGTCATGACAAAGCAATGATAAATGGACATTTCACTCATGGCATAGACAGTGACTTATGTCAGCCTGACAACAATGCACCTTGACTCACATCAAGGCCAAAATATTTCGTCTCGTGTTGCTGCTTCTGTGTTTTTGCATGTGACATCATCTCACCTCACTGCTCGCCTTGCTTTGCTTCTTAGCGTTGATGTTGATGGGGGTCTCATAGACGCTTGTGAATGTATTGTTCCTTGGATTGTGTCTAGGGGGTTAAAATATAGAAATACGGTCAGCATTTTTCTTTTGAATTCATGGAAACAAGTGGAAAAATGGGGTCTTTTTTCCAGACAAAAAAAGATTTTTGCTCAGTTTTTTTGGGATTATGCTCAAATAATAAGTGATATATCACTTCGGTGCTTGGTACTTACACAGAGCAATATGGCCTCTTCTTGTGGCTGACAAAGTTGTTGGCAGTGAGCACCATCTTGCAGACGTCACAGTGAAAACATGCTTTATGCCAGTTCTGGTGGAGTTAAGGACGAATCAAATTATTCTACGGGGTCCTTCAAGCAGATATAGTAACATTTTTGCTTTAACGTAACATATTGAAGCAAGGGCATAAGCTTCTTTTAACTTTGGGGAGGACACATGAAATGAGAGGTTCCTTGTAAATTTTTCTGCACAGCTTCCTGCCTTTTTTGCATCAGTTTTGTCAAAATAGACGTCCTCCAACTTTCATGTTTTTTTATTGGGGGGGTTAATGCACATGTTCTAAATTAATTTCTAAATGTTGATTGCACAATGAAATAGCTACACAACAATGACAACATCAGCATTAAGACTGGTTCCCTATAAGCCTCACTTTCACTATGCAGTTCATTTTGCGGCACAAAAAGAAAGTGTGGTGTAAGCAAAACAGGAAGGGGATAGCACTTTTGATTTCTCTGTTGCTATCTGTAGCTATCCCCAGTTAATAAAGAGTGTCAATGTAACTTTGTTACAGTTACTGTCCCTTGTAGTGGAAATGATGGACATTGGAACAATGGAAGTAACTGTGGAAACCGTGATAGTTATTAGGCTCAAAGAAAAAAAATAAAGCAGTCAATCAAGTTAAATTTGTGACAGCAGCGCTAACAGTAATACCACTTGTCAGTGCTGGAGGAGCTGTGATTGAAAAGCTGTTTTCCACTTCAAAGCTGAAATTTAATCTCCAAATTTGGGAACATGACTATGTGGAGAGAGAAAATATTTGAAGCCAAGACAGGTCATTTCTGGTTACATCACATTAATAAGACATCTTTAATTGAACAAGGCCCAAAATAACGGCTGCAATCACAGCATGATCTTCCAACTGGGCTCGCTGACTAGTTTTTAAATAGCTTTCATGTGATTGTTAAACCGTATACCTCTTTGCTTTTCATCTTACTAGTTTTAAAAATACACTCTGTAGCAGCAAACAGTTGGAGCTACAAAGATGTTTTTCATGCCGCATGGTTAAACATGTTGAGTAATCTGTGATCTTTGAAACGCATGGTCACTTTTTTATTACTCACTTTGTATTAAGCATGTGCTCAGATCTATAGCACCTCAAAAACTTAAAATTAAGAAGAACACAATTTCACACACACTTTTTGAATTTACTTTTTAAGTACTTTTTCAAACTTAAGTTTATTTGCAGATGCTGTATTTGATTACATTTACTTGTTTGAACATTGAGCGACGTGCTGTATTTGATTCAAGGAAACTGGAATAACTTACATGTTGCCATATTCAAGTGACAATATGCTCTAACAGTTGAATCTAAAAATTCAGTGCCTCAGTTCTGTTGAAAGTTTGCGTCATACTTTGATTTCATTAAAACATAAAACAACCATCTACATAGCTGTTTTATCATGTCTAAGACTGCACCCCCATCTGATTTTTATTTTATCTTAGATATTTTTTATCATCTTTTTTCTATCACCAATGTTTTTTTATGTTCAGCACTTTGTGTTGAATTTTATGCATGAATTGTACTAAAAAAATATTATTACTATAACTTATCATTATCATTATTATTATTACTGAATTCCTTGCTACTTTTAAAGCTCTTTTAAGTATTATGAATGGATTTTTAATTTTATTGGTTCAAAAAAAAAATTATTAGCTTTTTCAGGATTACAATATTTATGTGTGTTACCTGGTCAATGCAGTTGATCTTCTCAGCTGGGTAGACCACAAACCCACACCTGGCACAGGACTGCATGGTGAATGCTTGTCCTTTTCCCAAAAAAAGTTCAGAAAAAAATATCAGAAGAAGTGAGCTAATAAGAAAAGTTGGCCAAGACAAGAGTCAGGTCAGTCAGTCAGGCAGGCAACAGTTTAGTGGAGGAACTAGCAGTGACTCCCAGACAGTTGTGGTAGTGCGTCTCTGGTGGTGGTAAACTTAGCTCTGTGACTGTGAAACTTTGAAACTGTCTCTTACTTGACACCATGTCCCATGCTGGACCAACCCCCTCCCATGCACCATGCTAGAAGACTGGCTGAGTCGAGCTGTCTGTCTGCAGGGGAGAGAGAGACAGCAAGGTCAGATGTCACTGTATATGTGTCATCATCCTGAGTTGGACAGCTAGTTCAAACTTTGGGCATGTCGCCATGACTCTAAGACATAAAAGCGTAACACAATGTGTAATAGCTCTACTAAGTCTAACTTAGTACATCAACTAAGTATATTTAGTGGATAGACACATACAAAGAATTTAATTCAGATTTCCAGCAGCTCTTTACTGTATATACCACATATACAGTATATATATATGGAGAGAGATAGATAGATAGATAGATAGATAGATAGATAGATAGATAGATAGATAGATAGATAGATAGATAGATAGATAGATAGATAAAAGGTTGTATTATTTTGCTGATACACTTTCCTATTTTCTTTCCTTCCACTTGACCCAAATTTACCAATTTCAATGTACAATAGAAATGAAATTAAAGGAAAAAAAAAGTACAGCCAAAGAAACATATATTAATCACAAATAAACATGTAATAAAGGAAATAGTTAACTGTTGGTACCAAGTGTAAATGAAAAACTGAAGGTACGCTCTGTTCGACCCAAACTTGTTCAGTTATTAGCTCTTAATTGTCTTTTTTTTAAGACTGTCAGTCAACATTGGCCCTGCTGAAAATATCAGATTTTCTCAGCTTTTGGAACAAACACCAATCTGAGATGATAGACGAAGTGCAAATAAAACTGAATCCTCCTTAGCTAAGATTTTTTTGATTTGGTTCCTACCCCCACTTGGAACAACACAACATCCATGTGTCAGTGTCCAGAAATATGAAGCGATCCTCAAGCTGAAATGATCCAGTTAGCAGGCGATGCAGCTCCATGTTGCCAATAGTGAGAATCCTCCCTAAAACAATCAAAAAAAAAAACCTGCATGCTCAAAAAAGTAACCGTATAGTGCACTTCTCTTGTTTCACTGTACATCATATTAGAATGAAGACAAACAAACCTTTACAATAACTACAATAAAACATTCATCTCAGTTTTTAAACAATACACATCTGTCCTTTTACATGTTTAGCACATACACATTAGCTTTAGCCACAACAGACTGTTTAAACAGCTGTATCATATTGTAAGGTCCTTTCAGGGACAAGATAGCAGCTGCAATCACTTTGGCAAGTTGAAAATTGTATTTTATGTATTGGCCCTTTAAAGGTATTTCCACAGGTAAAAATGACTGGAGTGATTACAATTGGCAAATACAATACAGTCAAATACAACCCCCAAAAATTAAATCTAGTCATTTTGAGGCAGAGGCAACCTTTCAGTAAGAAGATAGCAGCTTTTTGACAAATTGAAAATTGCATTTTATTTGTTGCATTGGTCTTTTAAATGTATTTACACAGGTAAAAAGGGACAGAGTGGGCTAAAATCTGTCACATATATTTACTCTGAATGAAATGTAGTCATTTTGAGGATTAAACAACCTTTCAGTAGCAAGATAGCAGCTGCAATCACTTCTTGGCAAAACAGGATTGAAAACAGGACTCGTATTTGTTGCATTTGTCTTTTAAAGGTCCTTAAACAGGTAAAAGAGGACTGGGCGAGGTACAGTCCGTCAAATATGTTAACTATGAATGAAATCAAGTGATTATGAGGCAGAAACAACTTTTCAGTGACAAGATGGGAGCTGCAATCAATTTCGGCAAGTTGAAAATGCATTTTATGCATTGCATTGGCCCTTTAAAAGGTGTTTACACAGGTAAAAGTGACTGGAGTGATTACGATTAGTCAAATGCAACCTCCAAGAATTGAATGTGGTCATTTTGAACCCGAAACAACCTTTCAGTAACAAAAGAGCAGCTGCATTCACTTTTTGGCGAGATGAAAATTGCATTATAAGCATTGTATTGGCCCTTCAAAGGTATTTACACAGGTCAAAATGACTGGTGAGCTACAGCCTGTCAAATATAATCACTCTAAATGAAATCAAGTGATTTTGAGGCAGAGACAACCTTTCAGTAACAAGATAACAGCTGCAATTATTATTATTATTTTATTTTTATTATTTTTTTTTGCAGGTTTTTATGGGTTGTATTGGGCCCTCAAAGGAATTTCAACAGGTAACAGGAGGTAAGAAGGACTGGAAAGGTTATAATCTCGGGCACAGAACAGGTAATATCATGCAGGCACATAGGGATGATAGCAGATAACTTTATTTTTACATTATCCATCCGTAAAGTATGATAGACTACTTTCCAAATTTAAACAAGATTTTAGACATATTAAACACATACAAACAACGGGAACGACAATATTGTGTAGAATCGCAGTAATGTCATGCCTGATCAAACTATAAATCGCAAACACGTGAAAATTGGGTTTCAGGAAACATTTAAGTTTCACAAAAACATACCTATGTGCTTACCATGGACATAAGTTATGTGTATTTGCATGCTACGACTGTTTGATCCATGTGAGAGCAGCTGAAGACGTGAATACCGGGCGATACAGCTTTAACCGGCTGCGCGCGCTCCCGCGGACGGTAACCAGTTTCTGACAGACGATCAGGTAGACACCGTTGGCAGGTTCGTTGAAAAACTTCTGTTTTTTCATCCTTTTCTTCTTTTTCTGTGAAACGCTCTCGTAGCTTCGCTCCATGGTATTTCTGTCTCTCTGTCGTGCTGTGTTTACATGATTTGATTCTCAGCGCGCCGGAATCATTTCCGCATAAGTGCTGCGCAGTACGTTGATGCGCATCATGGAATAGTCCATGTAGTGCCGACTGAAGGGGGGAGAGGTGCAGACAGACTCCGACAAGACACGAGTTATTGATTAATTAGTCATTCCGGTGCTATTTTTGAGAACGTATTTTTTGAAAAACATAATACATGAGCAGAAAAATAAAGGTAGGGCATTTGATGGGGCCCCAACGGGCATTTTATGAGGCTAGGGGCTCCAAACGAGTGCATGTTTCGCCTAATGGTAAAGTCCGCCTATGCCCCCTGATAACCATGCAAAGGTGTGTCATGTATTTCTGTACTCTCATGATGTAATCTGATGTTTTATTAGAATGTACAAAATTAGAATTTACATAAATGCTACAGTTTTCTATAATTAGCTTATCAAAGTTATTTACCAAACCTGATATGTTGGAATAAACTGTGGACTTTGTTAAATGTGACCATAGACTGTCTATAAATGTGACTGTACTTTAATGTAAATATGAAATCTGGCAGATATGACGCAAGGCTCTGACGTAATTACGCACCTCAAACGTGCAATCCTTTCGTTTTCTGGAGTTGTCAGAGGAACAGAAACTTGGCCGAAAACTTTGGAGAAGGAAAACAAAAACATCTCGCAGTCAACTTGTGTGCAATAGCATAGCTGGCATAGCACAACACACGAATGAGAGTGTAAGTTCATGTCAATTTAACGTTACTACGTTGAAACTAGCTGATCATTT
The DNA here is from genome assembly GCF_026936395.1 of Plectropomus leopardus. NCBI lineage: Eukaryota > Metazoa > Chordata > Actinopteri > Perciformes > Serranidae > Plectropomus > Plectropomus leopardus. Next base: position 14,063,109 of record NC_142194.1, read on the forward strand.
CCGCTCGGTTTTTGACGCTAAGCTAATCAGATATTCCGCTTACTATTTGGATGTAATAACGTTAATTGACTGGTGATTAAACTAGTTACCCATGTATTTGTTACCACTGTTTTTAAACCAGCTGAACAACCGTCTGAGCGGTTAGAAGTAATGGCGAATATGAGGAAATCGTGTTGGAAAAGTTGATGTACAATAAATGTGTCAAACCATAACGTTGTGATACGTGTGTGTACTGCAGATGGCTGCTGGAGAACCTGCTGGACAAACTGATCTTGGAGCTGAAGTTGAGGAAGAAAATCTGACAAGAGATGAAACAGACGCCAAACCTGACCGCAGAGGAAGATTTCTGCTGTTTGGGTAATTTCCTTTTCAACCTTTCCGGTGTTTGTGGGGGAACCCAGATCGTTTGGTTCACAAGGACCTGAGGTCACTCAGAAGTCACTTTAACATAACATGTACAGTGTTGTGCAAAAGTCCTAGGCCAACTTAAACATTTGTATTTTAACAAGGTTATAAGGTTATAATGAGCATACATATTTATTTCTAAGTAGTGTCGTTACTAAAATACAACCAGAACATACAAGGAATATGTATACACAGTATTAAAAACGCAGATATTTCAGAATAAAACAACTTCGATAGGCTAAAGTAAGTAAGTAAGTAATTACTGTGACCTCCCTTTCCACTTGGCATGTCTTGAACCCTCTAGGGCAGACTACACACACACACACACACATATACACACACACACACATATATATATATATACTAATTTTCTGGTGTATTTACACCAATAATATAAAGACTTTTGCACCATACTGTATTAAATTATGCATGTGCATGCATGTGCAATCGTGCATCTGTTGCTTTCACTTTCATTTTATTCCCTCTCAAGTTTGTGTATGAGAATTTATGCATATTTGCATATAGATTCAAGTAGTTGAATCACTGTTTTTTGGTATTTTTCGTGTCGTTAACCCCTGAAACCTCAATCAGTTTTTGGCTATTAAAAGAAAGGAATTATTTTATTAATTAATTACTTTATTTATATATTTAATGCTTCTCTTCCGCAATTGAACCTCCTTTGACCACAATTAGTCATATGTATTGATTATTTCTATTTCTTAACACATGTTCAGAGATGTTATTGCATGGTATTTTAGAAGTTATTGAGTAATCCTGTTTGGTGCAATACACCCACCTGGACTCTAGTTTCTATAAGGCAGGTGTCTGACTGAATGACACTGAGAGACAAAACCAAAGCCAGCATTCCTGCACTTTCCCATGAATAGTGTGGCATTTTATTTTTGATTTACAACCTGTGAACAAGTGGGTACTTTTTACAATAAACTCAGTCCGGTGGCTTTTTTTTTTTTTTTTTGCTGGCATGAATTGTTTGTATTAGGCTGTATTTATATCAAATATACATTGCCAATATGATTGTTTTTTTAATGAAGTACTTTAATTTGCTTTTTCAAAGGAGCTTTAGTTAACCAAACTAGTTCCTCCCCACGGTAGCTTTACTGTAGATCAGCATCTTGCAATGTGAAGTAATTGGTAGCTTACAAAGCTATATTTCAAAGTTATTTCCCCAACGCTGGGTATATGACAGTGTGGTTTTATGATATTTTGCTGGTAATTCTTGACATTATTTTTTTGATTGGCATTGAGAAGGCCGTGCATAAGCAGCTACATATGACTTGAGTGTTTTGCAGCAGCAATCATCTTCCCTTTTCTTCAGAGTGTGGTTCTCCTCTAAATTTATTTCTACTTTGTTCTGTTTTTTTCATTTTTAATTCAGAATTAACTGTTTTCATCAGTGTCAGGTTGTTTTTGTGGTTTGTCATTTTGTCCCCATTTTCACCCCGATACTGTTTTGGAGCAGTTCCCTGTTGATGCAGTTTAGAAGAAAAAGAAATGAACTGTGCTGTGAGCAGTTCATTTCTTTGAACAGTTAATTTGCATATATTTCTCATATTACAATTGCATAATTTCTCAGGTAATGGTGGTAAAACTATTGCTGTGGTGCCATACCACTTCCAAATATATTTACCGCACACAAACACTCATATATATTATCACATATTTATTAAGTCAACAGTTAGGCTAAATGTCTACATTAAGCCCACCTAGTCTGCTTTTCATTTTTAATACATACTGCTCCGATTTACAGGAGAATATTTTACTTCAAATGAAAGTACATATTTTATTTGACGTGTTAGTAAATTAGTTATACAAGTTTAATGTTTTTGTTTTTTCATTTGTCAAAATATGTCAAAAGTCAAGAATCTAATGTACCCTTTAAGCCTTCTTAAGTCAATAATGACAAATCCGTTTAGCTTAAAAGTGGCGTTTATGTAACAAGCAGCTTTACTGGAAGAAACATCACAGCAAAAGATGATGTTGTAGTTTTCTAAAAATGGGACTCAGAAGTTGTAAGTGAGCTTAACGGGGACTTTAACCGACTTTTTGGGTTTTTCACAATAATAAAATAGACCTCACATTAACTGTGAACTCTTATTAAGACTGACAATTCTTTGTAAAAAAAAAAAAGGTGTCATTGGTTCCTCTTCAGCCTCAATTTATCAAATTTTACAAAAAATATTCAAAGCATACCCTTGATTTGACACAGCAGCCTAGTTTTTGATGGCCCAATTAAAGTAATGGGGCAGGGAGCGTGGAAACGATTTTAAAGTCAATTTTGGGACTGATGTCAGTCCTCAAGTGACTGCTCGAAATTAGACTGTACTGCAGCAGGGTCTAAAATTGTGATATGAGAATTTAGTGTGATATCATAGAGTGTGGGCCTGTTCACAGAGTCTTGTGTTTGACTTTGTCTTTTAAAAGTGTAACACTGACTCATATGAGGGAGACGTCCGTTTGTTCCAGTTTGACTCACATGGTGGCACTGTGAACCCTGCAGTGGAGAAACATTTGTCAGCTGTTTCTCCCAGACCCTGGTAATAAAACCCAAAACCTGTGTGCTCTGTCTCGCATTTACATTTTTATCTCCCAATTTTGCTTTATTCATAAAACACAAAAAAAAAGTGTATCCCCCTTTTTTTATTGTCAACAAATAAAAGCGCCTTTTAAAATATGATGAATTCTTTAAAGAAAAAACATAGAGAAATTATGATTGCTTAATCTGCTGAACGGTGTGGCTTTTAAAACTTTTTCATTGTTACCCGATAGCAAACATAACCACCAAATTTGGACGTATTACATGAAACTTATACTATATTATCAACTGTACTTTGGTGTGTTTCTTTTTTGAGGAAGGCATGACCAAACAGAAGATTAACTAGTGATGTCTAACTCGTGATGCCTCTTTAGACATACTTGTCATCTGTAAAGGCATTTTGTCTAATATAAAGATGGCCCTGGTGATTATCTGTATATGTTGAACTTGTTGGATTTTGTCTAAACAAAGACAGAAATTATTGATTACCAACTCTTTGGTAATTTGTAGTGTCTTAAGGTGCTCATGAAAAACCTAGATGATAGAAGTTTTGAAATTATAAATAATATTTTCCAGGTCTTTACCATGTAAATTGAATTTACATGGTTTTGGCTATTGTTTAAAATATGTTCGTATGTTGGTATTACTGATATAAAATGTAGGGGTGTGTTGGCGTGGCTGTTGAAGTATGACCTGATACACATGGACCAGGCTGGCATGGCGTCATAGCCAAGGCCATGCCCCCCTTTGGGTGAAAGAAAAAAGTTGTGAGGGAAACCTGTATTTAGCAAAGGGACCATTTTCTTAGTTTTTTCAGTTGTAACCCATCTTGTGCACCCAGCTCCAAAATTGAGGGAATAAGGCACTCATGGTGTGTAGTATGTCCGTACAGGTAGATTCTGTGCCTGTCAGCAGAGGAGCAACTTGTTGCCCTGTCTGACCTCAGCAGGGAGCGAGGCGCAGGGGCCATGTGTGAATAGGCCTTTAGAAAGCACTGGCGTGGTGGCGAGGCTGCTGACTCAGGGGGCTCACAGTGCGCCGCCCCTGTCCTCAGCACCCGCTGGCCCAGTCAGGTGTCCATCCAGTACAGACAGCATGTCAGTATCCTAGCACACAGCCAAAAATTAAGCTGCCAGGTCTGGAGAAACGTACTCTTTTTGGGGGAAAAAGAAAAGAAGCGAGACAAAACCAACGCATTTCAGATGCAGAGTGGCGTAGCGCTTAATGACGAACCCAGGTAAGACGGACACAGCCGCCTCACATTCCTCTTCACCGTCCTCCTACCTGCTCCTCTTTCTGCCATGCCCAGCCCACAGCAGAACAGAGTTGCAGCTCTTTACCCACCCTCGCGTGATTGTTTGGTACAGTATGTTGGCACGGTTCGGAGGTGGGAGGGGGGCTTGAAAAAGTTCTGGATCACATGTTTATTAGAATATGGCTGGGCTTCCTGTGAGTGTTGTGCGTGAGACTGTTAGAGCGCACTGCCGTGTATTGTTCCCGTGCTCGAGTAACTTGATGACTAGGCTCTTCTGGAACAAGCCTGGATTTTCTGAGCCCCCAATGGGCCACTGTTGGCTTTGCTATCTGGATGCATCTTTTAAAGAATGGAAATATGACAGGTCTGTGAGAATTGCCACTGGCGGAAGATTAACTCTTGCCCATCTACATTGACGTGGTTACGATTTTTTAATATCTGCGCTAAGCAAAAATGTTCTAGTTTCTTCTTCAACCCGATGGTGGATTACTGCGACCAAATTTGGCTGCGACATTAATGCCTTATTTGAAAATGTATGTACTCTTTGGTTTCTGAGTAAGTGGATTGGAGTGAGTCAGTTTTCGGCGTTTTTCTTGCATTGGAAGTGTCGGCATTTATTTATGTTGAAATATCTGTTGTGTATTGAATAATGTGGACTTAAAAATACCATCAAGTCGCTATAAGATTCAGAATATAACATTTCACTTTTCTAAGATGCTGCCATGTAAGATCAGAATTGCCATTGTGGAAGTTAAAAAATTGGATGGCCTGATTCTTATATTCATTGTTACTTTCATTCTACTTTCTATTACTTTTCTTATTTATATGTTGTTTTAGTTGGTTGTATAAGAATTAAAAGGCAATAAGGGGAATAATGTTATGGATTAGATTTGTTTGTATCTACTTTAACTTTAAAAGAAATCGCCTGAAATGGAAACATTTTCTATTCAGCTCAAAATTAAATAGTATTGTCGGAGTTAAGTGCTAAAATTTGATTTTTAGCAATGCTGCCATGATGTAACTCTTCTTAATTTACATTTTAATTTCTCTTAAGTAAGAAGAATAAGGATGGCCAGACGCGGGAGCAGGACTACTCTTCTGAAAGCCATTACAGAATTGTTTCACCAACATTCCAGTATAAGATGAGCCACCAGCGAGTGGGCAAGTGCATCATCATCAACAACAAAAACTTTGATGAAAAGACAGGTACAGTGAACATGTTGCATACCCGAATTCAATCATATTCAGTTTTATGCATAAAGAACCACATGTATTCGAAGCCAACTGTCTTGGCAGGGATGAATGTACGCAATGGCACGGACCGAGACGCAGGCGAGCTGTTCAAGTGCTTCAAGAGCCTGGGCTTCGATGTCTACATCTACAACGATCAGACATGCGAGAAGATGGAGCGTCTTCTCAGAGAGGGTGAGTAGTGAAGTTCTTACATCTTTCTTTTTTTCATGTGGGTAAGTAATGTTGAACTATTCAGATGCCAATAGGGCTGCACCACAAGAGGAAAACATGCATTGTTGAATATTGCATTAACATTACTACTTGTGATAAATCAACAGATATGAATGAGTCTTTAGTTTTTTGCTTCACTTCGTGTACTGCTAAAAATACAACAAATTGTTTGTTAAATTGAAAAAAATGGAAAATCAATTATTTCTAAAAGTCACCAATAAATGCGCAAGTTGAAATTTCGATGGTGATGAAAAAATATAACATACAGCCCTTAAAATAAGATACAGAGAAACCTTTTCGAAAAACCTTGAAAACTTTTCAGAATTTTCTTTCATACTTGCTATACAGTAGTTCCTGTGTGGTGGACGGGGTTCTTGCCTCATACGCTCATAAACATCTAGTCATACCTCAAAAATTAGTTGAATTTTTTTCAAATGTTCAATTGCCAGTTTATTAGGTACAGAAAAACAAATGCAGTCTCTTCCAACGGTCCTGCATTGAGTACCATAGGCTTTCTGCAGATCCTTTAAAAGGCATTGAATTAATTTTTCTAATAATAAGGCCTTAATTCAGTCAATCCTTCAAAAATATTTTTTTAAAAAGTTTGCATGCAAAGTTTTCACAACTGTTACAATATGGTCCTAAAACTGCCAGGTCAGACAGCAGGTGGTGCTGTTGTAAAAGTAATGACTTATATCTTAATTAAGGTGCTTTCGATCTGACCAAAGGTTAATACTCTTGGTGCCACTGATCAGAGCAGTCCACTGTCTAGACTGAATTACAAGATATACGAGTCACCTCTCAAACCACACGTCCTTGGGAACACTAATAGACTTTCTTGTGTATTGGGATAGTTCAGATTTTTGAAGTGAGGTCGTATGACATGCTTTTTCATGGTTAGCGTGTTACCTAGAGTAGATGGCAGTGGGCCTCGACCCCAACTTGGAGAAACAGACGGGAGTACGTCAACACGGAAAGGAAACAATGGGCTGCTGTGAACGGGGTCAGCGGCAAAACGTACTTTAGACACCTAAAAAAAGTACCAAAAAAAACAAAAAACAATAACTGTTAGTATCTGTTAGTCTTGGCTGAAATGCAGACACCAAAAAAAGGCAGTTGGACGAGTTCAGAGATTTATTAAAAAAAGCTTACAGTTCCAACATCAGGTCGGTGAAAGCAGGCAGGCACAGAAGAGCAGGGCACAGAAAAATGAAGATGAACTGACAAAAGGGAGATAGTAATTGGGGAGGTGAGAACAGGTGTGTAGACTGCAGGACTAGTGAGGGACAGGTGAAACTACTCAGGGCGGAGCTGACAATCAAGACTGGTGGGAAACACAAGGACAGGAAGTGAAGTGATCTGTAACGAGAGGAGATGTGAGCAACAAAACACTAAACATGACTGAAGTATAGAATTAAACACAAAAAAATGAAGAGGAGATCAGGGCAGATCATGACAATATCAGTTTAAGTGTACGCTATATTTAGATTATTTTCTCGGCTTTACCTTAGGTCAGACGGTTCTTTCCAACAGGAAAGGGGTTATATTCATGTGTTCAAAGCCACCAGACTCCTTTGATAAAAACAGTAATTTTACCTCGCAGAATCAGTCATACAATAACACAAATAAAAACAGATCAAGGCTGTGGTAGACCAGCAACTTCTTTGTTTTGCAAATTAAAATTACTGTTTTTGTAAGTAATTTATCAGAAGTCTGGTGGCTTTAAAGAGTGCAATATAACAGCTTCAGTTTCCTGTCAGAAAGTCAGAAAGGTCTCTTTGACTGCAAAGTAAGCAGTAAAATTTTATAAATACAACTTAACATGATTGGCCTTTTTTAATGGCTACATTTTGTTTTGGTGTTGACATCATTCACAGCAATACATTGCTTAGTTTCTATGGTGGTACTCCTGTCTGCTTCTCCAAACTGGTGGCGTGCTGACTGAAATCAAGGTAATACACTGGCTATGGATAAGTACATCATACAACCCCACTTCAAAAAGAATCTTACCTTTCCGTTTAATTTGATATGATAGGACATTTTAATGGCTGCTGTTCTTCAGAATCTGCTCATGTTTTGTTGATGCAGCAGCGAGCTGTTACTCAAAATTAAGGTTAGAATGGTAAGGTTAGAAAATGAAGAAAGTGATAAATAAACTCCAGAAAGGAACCTTATTTAAGTTAGTAAGAGTCTTCATTAATTTAGAAGTTTATGAGGCCTGAGCCGAGCTAAGAGTTGAGTGTTTGTTTGTGTGTGTATGGGTCAGCCTCGGAGGAAGACCATAGTGACAGCTCGTGTTTCGCCTGTATCCTGCTAAGCCATGGTGAGGAGGGCATGATCTACGGAACAGACGGAGCCATGCCCATCAAGTCCATGACCTCATTGTTCAGAGGGGACATGTGCAAAAGCTTAGTCGGAAAGCCCAAACTCTTCTTCATTCAGGTACGAAATTCTCGTGACTTTCAATTTTTAAGAAATGTTGTGATTATGTAACAATCATGTCAGTGTTACAGTTGCTAATTAACTGGTACATTAATGTGAAGTTAAGCACTTTTAACCCAATTGGCCAACCTAAAAGTTGAATGACAACTTGCAACTTTTTTAGTTGTATTTGTTGAGAGGACAGGGCTAAATGGCTTTCAGTTGCTCCCTGCGGACAGATGATAGCTATTGTGTCAGATTTTTCTTATCTCAGCTTTTAAAAACAGTTAATTTTTAATTGCTTCACCAGGTCATCGTTGAGAAAGCTACTCAGGATCACAATGAAATGTCATTTCATTTACTTCACCAGGCTTGCCGGGGTTCCGAATTTGATGACGGTATTCAGACAGATTCGGGTCCGCCAAACGATACCCTGGAGACAGATGCTAATCCAAGACATAAGATCCCTGTAGAGGCAGATTTCCTCTTTGCCTACTCCACTGTGCCAGGTAAGCAAAGTTTCATTTTAAAGTTATCATTGCCAAATGAATGTGTGCTTGAAACGAGTGAAGTGTTCTGGGTATCTGTCACATCAACCCAATCGCCAGAAAAACTTCTACGTCTCTGCAAACCACAAATACATTACTAGAGCTGCCCCCTCGAAGCTGGAGATCAGAATCATCAGTCACAGACCCTTCGGTCAATCGAGAACGCTTCAAGTCAAGCAGTCATTTTTTGCTAGTCAGTGTGCAGTGCAGTGAATTTCCACAGACTTTGGAGCAAAGTCAACGCTCTTGACTTTCATGCTACTCTGTGGTACAGGCTGCTCTGCAGGCTGCGAAACAGAAGAAGAGAGCTCTGCTCCGTGAGGCTCTAAGACAGTGTTGTGAAGTGTTGAATTTACAGCTCACAGCAACTTAATACGTCACAGTGTCTGGCTTTTGTTTGATAGCTGGTGTCAGCAAAAATGTTGCACAGTTCTGATCCGCAGCGGGCATTTTCTGCATTATTATGTGAATGCCACTGAACTTTAAAACTTTATCTGGGGAAAAAATGAATAATTGAATATTTGTATTGAACAGCCACATTTCTGAGGGTGCAGCCCTATACGTTACATTTTACATTATTATGTAGCAGATATGTGAAAACTTAACTTTTCTTTACATTTTCAACATGGCTGTGGTTACCATGTGGTAAAGGGTTTGGGCACAAAAATCACTTGGTCATTATGTGGAATATATCAAATACCTCTTTAGAGGGGCAGTGTACCAGCTAGAAAAGCAGAAATTACTGTAAAAAAACAACCACTTTCGCGGTGCTATCCGAGCAGGAAACACAGCCAAGTTTTAGTAAAAAAACAACAGCTTTTTGTGCCATTATCCCAGCATGAAACACTGCAATGTTTCTGCATTAAGCAACCACTTTTCGCGTCACTGTCCCAGCAGAAAACGCAATGATGTCTCAGCGAAAATGTAACTGCTTTCGTGGAACTATCCCTGCAGGAAAGGCAGCAATGTAAAAAAATGTTTAAAAAAAAGTTTAAAAAAAACAACCATTTTTGGTTTGCAGAAACGTAAAACGCAAATATTTTCTTCTTGTGACTGGGCCCATCATACCAGTGTTGTATATATCGGTGAAAAGTCATCTGGGAGCTTAGTTTCAGTGATGACTCGTGTTGATTTTCCAGGGTATTACTCATGGAGGAACCCTGGGCGTGGCTCCTGGTTTGTCCAGGCGCTCTGCAACGTCCTCAACGAGTTTGGCAAGCAGCTGGAGATCATGCAGATCTTGACACGGGTCAACTACATGGTGGCCACCAGCTTTGAGTCCTGGTCTGAAGACCCTCGCTTCAGTGAGAAGAAGCAGATTCCCTGCGTGGTCTCTATGCTGACGAAAGAACTGTATTTTAACTGACCACCAGCCTAAATGACCGTACCGAACGACACAACAGACTGACTGACTGACTGACTGACTGACTGACTCTACAGACTGTTTCAGGTACCGACTAAGCGGTCAAAGCATTCAGGGATGATTCAGGCCCAGCAGGACACTGCACATTTGGAGCACATAAAACATTTTGCATGTGTAGTTGGGCCCGAAAAAAACAAGCACTCCGTGAGAAAAAAATATTTACAGTGGCACTCCGCGTTCATGTGTTGATGGTGAAACTTCTTCCTCTTCTTCAGGTTATTCTTCGGAATAATGGCGTCACATTTGATCTGATCTTTTCTTTTGACAGGCATTGTGAAATATTCATGTTTTTCCACCGGCCCGGAAAATTTGCTGCCAGTTTTTTGTGGGTTTGGTGGAATCATATCTGAATATGTGTCTCTCCGTTTTCCAGGATGTGAAATAGATGTCGAAATGAAACATTCAGAGTGGACAGGAATCTTATATACAAAAAGTCTACAGAAATCCCTACCAGGAAAGTGAACAGAGGGATTACAAACCCTTTGATTGCCATAGGAGACATGAGGGTGCTACATCAATTACAAACCCTGTCTGATGCATAGCTAAAGGGAGAAAAAAAAGCATCTGGAAAACGGATCAGATCATTTTCAGCTATCTTTGTTTTCACGTTTTCAGCTGTCAGTCGTCAGAAAAAAAGTGACAACAGAAAAAGACAACACTCCTCTGAGCAGAAACATGTAATGATGCTTTTGCCAAAGGCTCGGTGTCTCAGCCTTCCTAGCGAGTTTAAGTTGGTAGCAGCATGCTGGCATCCTCAGGTTCTTTAATGTCCCATGAAGTGGGTTAATGTCATGTTAAAGACTGTCATATGTGTCAGCTAGGAAGGTGTGATCTTTTTGCTGTGTAGTGATTAGTTCTATGAGATTTTGGGTCAAGTGCATAGTCCACTCCGACAAAAGCAAGGATTATCTGCTATTTGCCAGTTTCCCCAGCCCGATGTTAAAGACTACACTTGCTTGTTGTGCAATCTCGAGTAAGTGAAGTTTGTGCATTTGCATATAATCAAAATTACACACTTGTCTTATCAGTCGGGGTCCAACAAATCAGTTTATGAATTTAGCTTTTTTTAGACATTCCTCTGTAATAACTCTCATAGATAATAAGATACACGCTGTAGGACTTTTACACTTGAAAGAATCTGAAGAATGTCAAAAACTGTGTCATAAACTTGGGAAATATCGTAGTGTAAAGCTGGACTAGGGCCCAAAGCACAAATGCCACATCATTTCACTGTATATTAGTGTTGTACATTGTCATCACATACACTACATTCTGATAGTAGATACCCAGCAAAGTCTGCCTGTTTGTTTTTTTAATTGATCTTTGATTTTGAAAGATTTAAAGACCCACCTCACAAAGAAAGAAAATGTTTTTTAAAAACAAAAATGCATAATTTAGTAAACAAATTCCTATTATTGCATTATAAGGTAAAATATAAATAAATATTTTAAGACAGTAGACATTTGCTGATGGTCATTACGACTTACATAAAGTCTGTTTCCACAAATACGCTGTGTTATTGTGCCAAAGTCTGTCAATCACAGAGGCAGCTATTACTGGTGGTGACAAGTCTGAACATACACAATCCACATGTCCGCAACACACACTCTCATTGTTGCTGCAATGTTTTTACATTATTCACATGATTGCATGTGTCAGTAACTTAGGGGGAAAGTTCAGCAATAGCTTAAATTTGTCATATTTTCCCCTTTTCACTCCTTGTATTTTTTTATCAGTTGTTTTTATTTTGATAACACATAAACATCATATTTCTAGTTGCCAGAAGTGTGATCACTACTAACTTAAAGGGACAGTTCACCCCCAAATGAAAAGTGCATATTTTTTCCTTTTACCTGTAGTACTTTTTATCAAACTAGATTGTTTGGTTGTCAGTTGTAGAGTGTTGGCGATATTGGCTGTAGAGATGTCTGCCTTCTCTTCAGTATAATGGAACTAGATGGCGCTTGGCTTCTGGTGCTGAAAGTGCCACAAAAAATATATATACATTTGAAAAATTCAACAATGTCTTGTAGAAATTGTGACCCAGATACTCAGTATAAACCATAGACCTTATAGTGAGCAGTTTAATGCAAGAACTATTTTCTCTCTACAGAACCACACCTCCCAGAAGGAAGCGTGCATCTACTACTTGCTTACCTAGCACCACTGAGCTAGCTAATGTCACAGCGAGGACGACGCCATTAATGTTCACAACTCATGCTGTTACAAGCACAAGCCTCTTGTCCATGCGGGCTTCCTTTTGCATGGTGATACGGTTGGCTGGTGTTTTTCGGGAGAAAGAAAATAGTTACTACATGACACTATTTAGTACAAGGTCTGTGGATTATCTTGAGTAACTGAGTCACCACAAGCAGAGCGTCATCTAATTAAATCTTATTTAAGAGAGGGCAGACAGCCGATTTCTCCAACACTCGGCAACTCACACCAAAACAATCTAGATTGATGAATAGCACTACAGGATTGATTGATTTTGGGGTGAAACCCTTTAAGTAAGAGACATGTCCCATTCTCCACCCAGTGCACTTGTCCAATACAGCCACAACTCTCGACACATGGATCTCTGATCAGTGATGTGGTGCCCAACCTGTGCTGAAAGGAGTGTTTGCTCCACTTGTTTTGCATTGGAATTGAAGGAGGGGAAAATTATTTTTAAGGGTAAAATTTTAAATGCTTTCCAGTGTTAAATGCTGTTGTCCTCAGGAATATATTTGAAAAGATTTGGAAAAAATGAATGAATGAATTACATTGAAAGTATAATCTGGCCCAATTTTCTTTTTAATTTGGGGCAATACCTTGTTTAAATAACTTAAAAACAGATGAATGCTTATGTAAACATTTTATTGTATTAAACATGAAGTTATTCTGTAATGAGTTGTGCGTCATTTTTCTTGGACTTGCATAAATACAGGCTATGTTGAAAGACTTACTTTTTTAACACAAGGTAGGTGTTGATAGTTTGTTAATTAATCCACTAAATATTATCTAAGTGTTAACAGAGAGGTGACGATTTTTGACTAGTATTAGTATGGATTGCTAAAAATTAAACCTAAAAGTGAGTAGAACTATTTACAGAGATATGTTTTTTAAAAGTCTAAAGTATTAACTTTTCAGTGTTCTCAATATCGGTTTAAGGGATAAGTCCAGAGTTATTCTTTATTTTATTATTTAGAATCTTTTTGTTATTGCCAGGAAAAGATCATTAAAAAAAGACAGCTGAAGATAGTCCCCAACAAATGCACTTTTTAATGCTATTTGGGTAAAATTTGATAAATACTACAGTGGCCAGCTGTTTTAGAAAATTACTTATTTAAAAAAATAAGCTATAAATCTGACTAATTTCTTTAGTAGCAACTGATGTTCTTGGGGCTGAGATCCACAGACAGGGTAAGAAAAGTTAAAAAGTGTAGGGAGGTGGACTAACCCCAGTCAGCAGAATAAATGCTGGCATTGTACGTGCCTGTGAAACACAGATGTGTTTGTATGGTATTATGTAGCAGATATGTTAAAATTTTGTTTTCAACAACTCTGTAGTTAATATATGGTTATATGTAGGCACAAAAATTACTTGGCTGTGGTTGGGAAAATGTTGTTTTGGCTTATAATAGCTTCTTTTGTTGCCACAATCTTAGCAGAAAACTGATACCTCAATAAAGAACAACCAATTTTTATGGCACTTTTCCTGGTGAAAACACAGCAATGGGTCATGAAAAAACAAGCAACTGAAGACGCAGATCTCACTTGTAATACATTTTCTTTTGGCGACTGAGTTGGCACTAATGCATTATTGATTTTGGCATTTTCGTTGGATTTTTCAACATAAAAAACATCACCAGCATTATCCCTAAGTTTAATTTACTAAGTGATTGTAGATACATCCAACTACTTGACTGACTTAAAAATCAGATCTATCCTACAGTATTATTTTATTATTTCCTAAAATTTTCTTTGTCAAGGTAAATCTGTGTTTTGCATCTCTGCAATTCCCTGATAAATCACAGTATTATGACACAACTTAAAATAACTGCTTTACTTGAGTATGAACAGCTGCAGCTTCACGTTAGCTTTAGTGTGTCCACTATAAAGAAAAGTGTGAAAGACTTGAAATGATCTGCATGTTCTTTGAATCTAAAATAGAGGTCACTTTAAATGTCATTTAGGCAAATTTAGACAAGCCTGACATGCACAGTATCCGGAGGTGATGTCGGCGTCACAAGTTAAGAATGTCACATCAGGCAGCTGATGCGCATGCCCCACAGCGCAACACATTTTACTGCCCCTTCCTTCCTGCCCCCGAGACATTCCTGCCCCATCTCAGAGAACAGGAGCTGATCGTGAGGCATCGCAGATCTTAAGAGACGCCCAGTTTGTGCCTTCGTTGTCATGACCAGGACACAACGCTTGATGCAGGGTGTCCGTGAATGTCCCAGCACAGAAGCAGTGCAGAGGGGTCATGGTGTCGGCTCCTAGAAAGCACACCAAACCCCCGGGGAAGCTGCAGTACACCCCGATTCGAGTAAACTGTTTTCCTGCCAGCAGAGGCAGCTCATGCTCAACACCACCGTGCCAGGCTGTGTAGTCTCCGTTAAAATATTCCACACACCAAGACTCCTTGCCTCGGCCCAGCCAGGAGTCCTCCTCGCGGCCCTTGCGCGGGATGCTTGGGTATGTGAGCCCCAGCTCCCAGTATGTCTTCCCACTCACATCCACTTCCCAGTACTGGCGTCCCTCGCTGAAGCCTTGCTGGCTGACTACATTTAGGGTGGTGTCAAAGCGGGAGGGAGTCTCTGGGACGTCTTGCCAAGTGTCTGTGTATGTGGCTGAGTCGCCTTTGGGAGAGATGATCAGCTTGGGATGAGCAGTGTCAGCATCAAGGACAACATCTGCAGCATCTGCGTGGCAGACGGCACGAAATTGAGTGCCATGTCCTCCTCATAAGTTCACAAGAGAGAAAAACACTTGACACATCGGCATGCACTAACCAGCAGTAATTGCAGCCTTTGACAATGCTAGCAGCAAGACTCCTTCACATGGTAATATATCAGTTTTGTTTTTGTGTGGTGAACTCACAGGTCTGAAACAGTTTCTTGGTGACAGGGACCTGGGATCTGATGAACAGCAGCAGGTTGATGGTGAGACTCAACAGCTGTTCATTCTTGAACTCGTCTATCTGAATCAGGTCAGGGTCAGTCAGCTTCAGAGTCTCAGATATTCTAATTTTGACAAAAACAAAAAGCTGAGCAGAAGCACTTATAAATTAAATTTTGTAGCAAGCTTGTAATTTCATAAATGTGAACGAACCTTTTTTCTGTTTCAGCATTCTGTAGAGGATATAAACAGAATACTTAATCACAGTGTGAGACAAGAAGTTGTATGAAATTTGTTCTCTGTGTTTACCTGAATGTCTTGTGTTTTCACATTGGCGCCGATGTTGGACAGTTCCTGGTCCAGTTCCTGAGTGAGGTGGTAGCACTCCTCTATCCTGTCCTCCACTGACTTTTCTGTGGCCTCACACTCTGTATCCAGCTGGGTCAGTGTGATCCGAAGATCCTCATCCAGGACCCGCTTCATGTCCTCATACTTTTTCCTGATTTTCTCCTTCACTGCGTTGGTCTTTTTCTGCGGGGAAAGAGCCATGGGTGTTAAAATGCATTTTTAACAGCAGACTACAGCCACTTTGAGAAGCTAGGATAAAATATACCTTTGAACACAGAAGGGCTACAACTACATATTTTTCTCACAAATTCAAGGTAACACAACATAATTATTTACAAATGCTAATTTTTAGGGTGAAGTATACCTTTAAAGTATCTACAAAATTAATTTCCACACAGCAAAGAGTCGACAGACTGCAATTCACAAAAATAAGTAAGTTTTATGTGGGAAAAAAACGAACTGGACGAGCACAGCCAAATTGAAAGCTAGGAGGACAAAAGACAAAACAAGAAACAGGCAGGACAACAAAAAGTGCATTTCAGAGTTCATAACTCATTTAACCTTGGGTTGAATGTGCCACAGCAGCACAAGGACATGCTCTTTGTTCCACCACTTTTAGGAACAATCAGATTATACAGGTAAAAAAAAACCTTACAAATCCCATCTCTTCAGGTCAAACAAGCACGCATTGTGATTTAAGAAATTCGGCTCTTTTGGAACATAATGTTCACAGTGACACTGACACTGATGGAACAGCATGGATCAAGATTCCTTTTTTTTTGTTAATTTAATCTTCCCAAATGCACCAACATTTATTTAATTTCATCTTGTGTCTGAATTTTAAACGGCTTAGAGTCAAAAAGTCAAAATTTCCACCATGTGGTCCCACCTTGTGTGATTTAGCAGGTGTTGGATAATTCTACCCTACAGGCTAATGACAAACTGAATGGAAGAAATTATTAAATAATCACAGTCAGCAAGCAATTTGTACTGTATTGTATTTCAATAAAACTGCGGGTAGTTAAAAAACAATTTAGCAGACTTACTGTTATCTCCGCCTGCTTAGCTGCCAGCTTCTTCATCCTGTAGGCGATGGCATCTCTCTGTCTCTGCAGGTGCTGCTGATGTTTCAGGAGCGTTTCCTTTTAAACACACGCGGGCAGAAAACATGAGGAAAATGTAAAGATCAAAAACTACAGATAAAAGGAACAATGGCTGAGGACGGTGGGTCAATAATGTAGTGTGACTGGTTTTTCTTATCAAAAAAAACCCACCAAAAGTGGAAGTGCTTATTTATTTCATGTGTGGCCTTTTCTCCTACCTTCTCTCCTACCTTACTGTTCATTTTCTGTTTAGTAGTGCAGATTAAACTCCACTGGCCGGTGGCAACAGGACTGTGAGGGTTTTTATAGGCCTGTCACAGATGTGAAGGCTTTGTTGCGGGGGGAGGCGGGGGAGCACAGGGTGGCCTTGTGATGTGTGTCCTGGTGCTCTTGCGGGCACATGCCTTGTTTTATTAAAGAGGGAGCATGAATCTGGACTTTGAGGACAAGAGGAAGAAAACAAAGTTTAGAGAAGAGAATGGAAAACAGAATTTAGGAAGATTTATTCCATGTCCTGTTAAACAAGAAGCACATAAGCGCTCTATTTATAGCTGCCTGACACTGACCTTGGTGTGTGTGTGTGTGTGTGTGTGTGTGTGTGTGTGTGTGTGTGTGTGTGTGTGTGTGTGTGTACGCGCAAGTGTGTTTGTTTGGTTTGTGGCCTGGAAGTTTACGAGACACTGATGTTGCTTTTGTGGCTCAAGGATAATTCATATAAAATGTTTACCACTAGCACACAGAGTGATAGAGGTGTATCTTCACCCTGAAACACCTAAATTAGTCTCAGTGGATGCCTCTTTAAAATACTTACCATGACCTTTATGACCTCTTACATGCATAGCACAAATGGTTCATGCATACAAGCAAGAAGATATGCAGGCATGGCACAGAAGGGCCACATGGCTTCATCTGAGTGCTGCAGCAGCTGTGATCACTCTGACAGACGTGCACATTTGACCCACTGCTGTTACATCCTAATCAAACTGTTCATGCTATTTGTTGTTGTTTTCCGTTTTTTTTTCTTCAGTTATGATTTCCTGTTTTATTTTGATACACCTGTATTGCTTATTTCCTGCCTGTGTGATTACCAGCCCTGATTAGTTTCACCTGCCCCTCACCCTGCCTTCCTTGTGTATGTTTCATCCCCCTTATCTGTGCCAATACACCTTCACTCTTATATTAAGCATTCAAGCATTTATTTATTCTATGTTCTAGTGTTTTTGGACCTATCTTCTTTATTTTTGACTGATTCTTTTGCCTAGTTTTTTTTTTAGATATTGATATTCAAGACTGACTCCTGTTTACTGAACTCTGATTCATCCAAGTAAAGAATTTTTGAGTCATGCTTTGCCTCTGTTATTGACTGTACTTCCCAATAGCAGCCAAGCGGATATCATTCCATACCAGTGAGCTTTCCCTAGTGACCACCAGACTTTTCAAAAACTCTTTATAGACAACATTTGTTTTTAGTCTACAGAATAATCCTAGGGATAAAAATGTGTGTTATTTCAGAAGAAAAATGACATTAAATCATATATTTAAGATTTTTCATTTTTTTTTTAAGATTTACAAATACAAGCTGTTAAAGTGTTTTGTTACAAATTAAATCTTGTTTTTATCTGTCCAGCAAAATAAGCATGAAAATTACAAAATACTGAAAAATAATTAAATACCCATTTTAAATAGATTTAACTGAAATACTGCCCATCTCTGACAACATTCTCTTTTTTAGGTTTTTAAAGACAGTTAAGGCACATGTGTCTTACTTCGGAAATGTCAAAAAAAATAAATATCTGCAGGGTTTTTCAGGTGAAACAAGGTCCTTAAGGAACCCTGCTGTGGAATTCTGCAGCTAACACCACAGGTAGACCTTAAGAGCAACTGAAGCGAGGAACCAGAAACTCCAGTTCCCTGTATGAATATCTCGTTACTGCGTGCCAGGTACGGGAAAGCATCCAGCTTCCTCATGCAGCAACGCTGATTGTCAACGAGAGCGAGCTGAGCAGAATCTCTCAACAGGTGCCTCACAGGTAAGAACATTCTGGGTTTTCTATCTTTTTTTACAGCCAGTGTATTTAGTGTGTCATGTGTTTGAATGATTTGTTTCATTATATATTTGTTTTACTTAGTGACATGATACAAAATTTAACATGCATTTACTAGCCAACACACTTTTGTTTCTGTTTTGGCAAAGTGTACACTGTGTAAACTTTAACAAAGGTATGGTACAAAGAGGTCAATGATTACTCTCGAGTTTTACACTATTGTATGTTTACTTTTTTTTAAACATGTCTTTATAGAAAAATGTATTTAAATCATTAATTGTGAAGAGAAAATCTGAATGTACACCTGCGCCCTAACACGAACAAAGCCCTTTTTCATGCTCTTCTTCAGAGGTGGGAGCCTATTTTTAAACCCTACATTGTTTTTAAAGGTTAAGTATTTCCTTGTGGATATTTTTATGCTGTATTGTAGTAACAGAGACTAACACATACCTGTGTTATTTTGGTTTAGGTCTGGTGTCACAATGCATAGGAACAAGAGCACAGGTAGCGTAACACATCTGGAAATCTGGAAATCTGCTTTAGTTTTTTTTTATGTACTGACATTTGGGTTCTGCTTACAGAAAAACTGTATTACAGCTGATTTTATCAAGTCGCAGATTCATTTGACAAGACAACATGGAATATGCTAATGTAATATCATGTTAACACACACTATAATAGTCAGTCTTTTGTTTAAAGTGCTTTTATTATGAAGTTATTTGTAATTCTTCATACTGTTTCTTGTTCATTCTCCCTCTATTATTCATTTTTTCTGATAGTAGCAGAAAAATAAAGATTCCGGTAAACAAAGACAAACAAATGATCAAATGATTCAAACAAATGATTACAAAACAAAAGACTTTTCTTTTGCCCTCAGGCGGAAGTGCGGTGTTCTACAGGCCAGTTGGAACAACAACGGAAGTGAGATCTGGATACCTGTTCAAGTCTCCTCCCCAGAAACGTTTGCAGGCAGAGGTGAAAGAGTTGGCACAATGGATGCGCTTAACTGAAGCTCTCTGTGTGTTCTTTCATTATATTTATTTTCATCATGTTTCTGCTGCAGAGATCATGGAAGAAGCGGTATTTTGTGTTGTTCAAAGTCAGTGAGCAAGAACACCTACTGAAGTACTTCAGGAGTCCAACGGAAAAAGACAGGCCGCTCGGAGGGATAGACTTATCGCAGTATGTTGCCAAATTCAATAGTAATTTACTGTTTGTTTTTTTATGAAGACATAAAGTTTCATCAAGTGATGATCTAATGAATGTAAAATCTCTTGTTTCTGAGTGTTTTTTTTTCTTAATTGGTGTCATTTATGTCTCTTTGTCAGGATCTCACTATTGTATGTGAGCCCCCAAAACCATTCAAGATGGCCTTGGGTACAGAAGAGCTTCAAGTGCTCCCCATCCTGTGTGCTCTACATCAGGGCGGCTGACCGGGACTACTTTCTCGTCGGGGAAAGCAGGTCAGTCAGTTGTTTTATTTTTGGTTGTTTGTTTTGTTTTTTGTTTTTTTTACAGGCAAGATAAAGCACTGAGATGGAATTTATAGCTTCTTTATCCATGCTCATACATTTTACGATACTGTAAAAACTCCTGACATACCACACTCAAGATAGATACACACAGGGGCAGCGCTTCCTATGGGCGAGATAGGCGGCTGCATAGGGTGCCACCTAGCAGGTGGAGGGATGATCAATTGTGATCATAAAGGCGAGATGAACTTATGCAAACAGGCAGTCTGTAATAGGGCTACAACCATCAGCAATGCACTTCACCTTATTGTATTTATCAGTGTGTGATCGTAACAGCATTGATGGGTATGGTGGAGTGGACTGTGTGTGGGGAGCATCAGAGGTAGAGAAAATGAAAATGCAAAAGCCATTTGGGGCGCAGTACAAAGAAAATGATTAAAAACAAGACAAAATTTTCATTGTTAGAAATATTCTATTGTTTGTGATTTTTTAATGATTTCTCGGTTGATCTTGTTCTTGTTTGGAATAATTAAATTTGCAGTGCATGTATTGTTGAATAGTTCAGATTTTTTGGGGACCTTATACACTGGGCAAGCGTATTAGGTCCAGCCGTGGGTACACGAAAATGTCTTTGTGTCTGCACTCTAAAAAACACTTGATAAAAAAGTCTATATTTTAGGGATATGTGATAGTAAAGACTATTAAAATCTTAATTTAAAGCCTGTCATTAATCCTCTGTAATACTTCATCACAGTTTAAAATAAAGTTCAGTCACTAACCATTTTGTTCTAACCAAATCTAATTTATTTAAATTGTGTACAAATGCAGCTATTTAGGTGAGCGTGAATTTTTCAAAAGAGTCTATTTTTTTTTTTTTTTGGCCATGGCTGTTTGCAGATGAACCGTCCCAGGTACACGTGTTGCATTTATATGAAAGTCGGTTAAACCAGGATTCAGGCCACACAGCTGGATCGGCCAATCCTCCTTTATGGCCCTCGCTGACGCTTTCACAGCATCTCATAAAACACTTCTCCTGCCCTTCACACCATCTACTATTTTAGGAGTTTTAACAATCATAAAGAAATTATGTTGCTTTCCTGTTCAGTAACAGTCTATCAGCGAATAATGGCTTTGCCTTCCTCTCCGCTCAACTCTGATTGCTGCAAAATGTTGCTATTTCCACATCGTATTTGATTCTGGAATTGAATTTTAAAATAAATGTCATAGCCATAATTTGCGGAGTCTTAAAATTAGGTTTTCAAGTGTTTCATATGCCTTTCTTGGTTTTAGCGAGGACGTGGATGGCTGGTTCTTTGACCTGTTTGAAGCCCTGAAAAACCGGCCACATAAATGTATGACAGAGGTACATGGAGACTTTAGTTCTTTATTATGTCTTTAACAGCTTATGTGTCTTAAGTGTCTGTTGCACTGCACATTTTTGTTTCTCTCATGTTTGATTACCACCTATGTCACTGTTACACACTGACTACTTGTTATTTGTTTCTCCGCTCAAGGACATGTCCAATGGGCAGCAAACAATTGAGGTAAATAGATACAGATAATAATCTGATGACAACAAATGTTAAAGGAATGTTTCAGCATTTTGGAAATAGATTTATTCACTCTCTTGCTGAGAGTTAGGTGAGAAGATCAATGATACTTTAATGTAAGCACGGTAAATATGTACCTGGAGCGGACAGTAAATTAGCCTAGCTTAGCATAAAGACTGGAAACGGAGGGAAACAGCTAGCCTGGCTTTGAACAAAAGTACTACATCTACCTTGCAACACCTCTAAAGCTAAAAAATTAAAACATTACATCTTGTTTGTTTGATCTGTACATAAACAACAACGACAAGTTTTGGTTTCACTGAGTCTTTATGGGATGAACTATTTCCTGGCTGGGAGCCATTTCTCAGAAACCAGTGGTCTCTCCAGGAAGTCATTGCTCCTGGCTAATTTGGCACATAACTTCCTTTAAAGTAGAGAAAACAAATGAGATATCCTACACCATGTTAAGGACCTTAAGAGGTGCTGGTAGGCATATTTTGTTGCCTTTGCACAGAATTGGGCAAGCTGTTTCCCCCTGTTTCCAGTCTTTGTGCTAAGTTAACTGGCTCTAACTCCATATTTACTGTACAGATTCAAGAGTGCTATCTTCTCATTTAACTCTTGCATAGAAAGCTAATAAACACCTTTACAAAATGTTGAACTATTGCTTGAGTTTCATCATGTTTTTCACAAATGCATGCAAATAAGTTTTGTCATCCAATGAGCATTTTTTTTCCTTCTTTCACTCCTGAATATTCACTTCAGTAGTATGCTTCCTGCTATCGACCAAGAAAATTATAACATCAAAAAAAAGAAAGGTCATGAGTCAGTGGCAGCGTTTGAGGAGCCAAACTTTGGTGTCAGTGCTATTGTAGTCGATGAGGAGGGCATGGCAAATCACACTATAACTCATCATCTTATTTTAACTTTGACTGAAACATCCTTCCACAGGTTAAAAAACACACACTACGTCATGCTAACTGGTATTTTTTTTAATGTGTACACTCATTTTCCTCGTTTTTAGTCTCTAAACAGATTGTTTTTCATGCTATCAAACCTCTGCCTCCATTCTCACAACACTTGCTCAGTCTGAATTCCCAAGTGCCCCTGCCGAACGCAGCAAGTATTTATTTTCCGTGCAAATCAGTCAACTATCTATTTGACTTTGAAAATAGACTTCTCCTCTTGTATTTACCAGGTTATTTCAAACCCACTATTGCGAAAAAAGAGTTTGGCCTCTTCTGCCTCTGCATCTGAAAAGGTTGGTCCATAATGTCGCAACAAAAGCATGAATTTAGCTAAAATTCCAAATGTATACATCCTGTCAGTCTGTTATTTGATCCAAATCATTAAGACTGATGACATCGGTCAAACCTGACATTCTCTCTTTGGGAATATTTTGGATGGGTTGGTTTCTTTTTGTGCAGGCAGAGACACGTGAATCAATTTATCATCATTGATCTCAATATAACATATTGACACCATCTATGATGAAGGCATCCATGTATGAAGACAATGTCCATAGCCGTGGATTCGACTCCAGCTCATGGCCCTTTAGTGCATGTCGTCCCCTCTCTCTCCCCCTTTTAACTATCAATCTGTCCTATCCAAATGCCCAAAATATAATATTTAAAATAAAAAAAAAGAATTAGAATTAAACAGATGAATTTATTGAGGTGAATTTTGGATCAATTTCAGTGAAATGCCCTCACAAGAGCTGAAATGCTGTTCTTTCCTGACTCACTTTTACACGACTCATACACCCAACTACTTTGAGTCATATCCAAATGTATAACCAATGCATCTGACCCAGGGAAACTGAGATGAATGGGCAGGAAACATACAGTATATACTGCACATTTTTACTTTGATTGTTTTATTGGTATTAAAAAAATCTGGAGAGTGTTCAAATGGGTGCTTTAATGTGTGCATGTCTGTTTTTCTTTTCTTTTTCAGGCAGAATTGAAAATTCGGTCCATGTCTGACCCATCTTCAAACTCTATGGATAATGACAATGAGAAATCAAAGGTGCTTGGGTTGACTGTTTTAAAAAGCAAACGAAAATCTAATTCAACTTACTTTTCTTTTTTGGTTGCATACAGTTTGTCATATTGTTTTCTGATTCCCCAGGAAGATGAAGAGTATGCCAAAAGACGTGCATCAGCGCCTCCGAATCCAATCTATGACTATCCGAGACCCTACTTAGCACAATCAAAAGGGCAACATGGCACGACCCGTCGCAAAAGCTTGGACTCATTGTGAGTTTTGATTATTGCAGATGTGACACCGTATTGATCTGATATATTTAAAGATGTCCAGTACTAATTTGCTCCCCCCCAGATGCATTTATCCCCACTGTTGTGTCAAATTTTTGCAGTGTGACCTTAAAGGGGCAGTTAACTCCAAAATTAAAAAATACATGTTTTCCTCTTACCTGTAATGCTATTTATCAATCTAGATTATTTTAGTGTGAGTTGCTGAGTGTTGTAGATATTGGCCATAGAGATGTCTGCTTTTTTCCCAATATAATGGAACTAGACTGCACTCGGCTTGTGGTGCTCAAAGCGCCAAATAATATTTGAAAAACTCAACAGCAATGTCTCTTTCCAGAAATCATGACCCAGCAGACGATCAAGTGACAGAAATAAATGGTGTGCTGGTGCCTTTCACAACTACCGACCGTTAGTGTGCTAAAATACTGCCTCTAAGATACTAAATAAAGGCTACAATTACTGTAAACTGCTTTTAAACATACCAACAAGGTATACTGCTGCGTGGATGACAAGTGAAACAGTTAACCCAGAGACCAGACAAATAAAATGTGACACAGACCATACAGCCGAAACAAATCATGGGGGATAAGCCACCAGCCTGAGCACAACAGCTTTTTTTTTTTACAGATTAACATTATCAAAAACTCATTTGAGTCTAGATTTGATGAACTTTATGACTTTTTTTAAAGCATGGGCCGTTTTGAATAGGATGAACAACGCTGATATGCAAAGAGGTGAACCGTAGGACCAAAGCAGCGCCGTTAAAAGAGTTAACATAGAAATCATGACTTCTCCAACACTCGGCAACTCACACCAAAACTATCTAGACTGACAAAGTGTATTAGGTATGGAAATATATGTAGTTTTGATTCTGACGTAAACTATCTCCATGTACTTCAGCAGTTTGTTATTTTGAATGTCTGTCTTTTCCAGATATGAATCAATGCGGGAGGTCAGACATAATGCACAAGTAGCTCAGGCGGCGTAAGTTTGATTAACAGGATGACAGATCACTGAAAAACAAATAATGCTTCCTAATTATGATAAATAATTGCTGAGCATTGTCGAACTTGAAAGCAGTTCATTCTGTCAAATGCTTCTAGCGACCGTGAAGTCGAGGAGGTCACCACGGGCAGCCTGATGAGGTCTGTCACTCAGGTCTTTGACAGGCTGAAGACACAGATTTCACCACTGCCCACATTCGACGAGGAGGAAACAGCAGACAGGTAGATTTTAACTGCAAGGTCATTTCCTATGTTGTGGGCTATGTATGTGTATTTTTGACTTTTCTTTGTCTTCAGTGTCAATGTCCTATGCTCTTTGTGTAACATGTTTTGCCGGTGTCCTAGATACTGAAAATAGCTCACTCATCATCAGAGGTAACCGCGGCCTCATTGGCTCAAACAGCTAGACTGACAACATGGAGGGTGTTATTTATACTGTGCAGAGCTGTTGACACTCCAAGAGACTCTAAGTAAGGCACCTCAGAGCCTGTTTAGCAACTTATGTGCTTGACTAGATTAAACATATCTTTTCAGCTTGTGTGAGAGGTTGTACCTGATGAAACTGATTGTTTGCACAGCTTTATTGAGTCATGAAAATGCATGAATTTTTAGGTCAGGTGTATTTTATCTTCTTCATGTTAGCTGTACTTCATTATTGTTGGATCCCATGTGCTTGGCTGCTAATAAGAGCCATATGTTTTCACATCCATGCTAAGTACTATATTACAGGTATACTCGCCAGGGATGCTCAACACGCTTTGTTTGGGGGCCACTTTTGCAAAATGACGGGAGGCCAGGTGCCACTCACAGCAGCCCCATTCATGTTTTTTAGGACTTTAGGGTGGTTCTCAGATTATAGGTTTTTTTTTAGGATTTTAGGAGACTTCTCAGATTTTAGGACATTAGTCTTTGGATTTTCAGAAAATTTCTGGGGTTTGAGATATTTATAGGATTTTAGGATGGGTCTTGGAGCAATTTTGCCCAAATATTCACACTAACATAATCAGGACTTTTTTGGTGCTAATTATGCAAAAGGCATTTGTATATTTCAGTTAAAAAATGTTACCAATTACTTTGCTATTTTACAATGCAGTGTCCCATGTCTTAGCATTTTTAAGATTTTTGAAAGACTATTTTAAGATGATTTAATACTAAGTAAGGCTTTGTTTTGTTAATTAATGAATTTAATGTCTTCTAAGACTTTTTAAGGATCCGCAGGAACCCTGTTTCAGCAAAATTAGCTGACACTATCCACCACAAAATGTAACTGGAAAACCCTGACATGTAGTAACTTGATAAAGGGTGTGTTTTTTTATTTCCAATGAATCAATTTTTCATCTGGAAGCAGAATAATGTCCCATTTCCTGCTTGTCTTGCTTAACAGCAGCATCACTGAAACAGCACAACTGTATGCCCTGTCTGCTTTACAGCACACATCTTTATGTTTACCATCAGAAAATGCAAATAAAGGAGATAATGAAGAGACAGGAGGGGAGAGGAGTCAAGGAAAGCAGCATTCAACAAAATCAGACATCCACGCTTTGGTGCAGTCATTTTAAAGTGATGTCATTAACGTACCTCTTTTGAACGCTGAGAAGACTTCTGCAAAGGATGCACCTGTGCATCCTTGCTCATAGCTCCTCCACCTAGCCTCCTCTCTCCTTGAGATGGGTTTTAGATATTGAGACATCCTTAAAGCTGGCGCATTGAGATTGATTTTCAGGTCACAGGCAGGAGGACAGAGGAGAGAGGAGATCAAAAAAAAAAAAGAAAAATAGAAAAACCACAAGCCCATAGTGTTAATCACCAATACAGCAGGCAGATAGTTTAAAACATCCACATTGTGCCTCATCCAACTGTTTCATAATCTCCTGTATGAAAATACTATTTCCTGCTGTTTGTTTTCCTAAATGTGCCATAGTATAAAACAGTGTGTTAATTCTGCATCTCACACTGATGTCTGACTTCTGGGCACCCGCTGTGCTGCCACACTGAAGAACATCTTTGGCATATGGGTCAAAAGACCTCCTTTCTTAAGTGCCTCTTAATTAGAGTTCTTGCTGCGCCCGCTCAGCGATTTAGGAATGATTTGCTTCTCCCATGCTGCTTTTATGAACTATTCTTAATAAATCTCAAGACATCTGGTCTCATTTATGTGTAAGTGAGAGAAACCTCTTTTGGGGTCTTGCAGTGCACAATGCTCTTTTACCCTCTGTCCACCATTTCTTCCTTATTTTATTATCATTATTTTCTGCAACAAAGGTCAACTACCGTCCTTCTAAAGCATCTAATGCGGCGCCAAAATCTGTTATGTTTTCAGGCTGTTAGTCACTCTCCCTCCACACTGCAAGCAGATTCACATGGTCTTCTTCCTCTCTGTCGTTTTTTATACTCAACATAAAGCGTTGGCCTTGGCTCCTGCTTCATGACAGCCTTGTTGTGGTTTATTCCCATTGTCTCTCCAAGCTGTCTCATGGACTTTTATTTGATTAAACCAAGAATACATCAGTGACTGGAAGCTGAATGAGACATTTACCAAGATCTGATGCTTTAATCTCTCATGCTGTTACTTACCTCTGCAGAGAAGAAACACGTCTGACATCAGACTTCAGCAGCAGCTCCAGCGACAACGGTGCCACCTCTCCTGTCGAGATGCTGGAGGGACAAAATGTGCACACACCAGACAAACTGAGCTCTACTGAAAGGTGAGATTCCAAAGAAATTTAATCCAATGAAGTAACTACCAAGTGAGCACCACTGTCCGAATTTTGGGGCGTCTCTTGTGATAAGTATACATTACGAATAGGGACCATTTATGATCAACTTAAGCGCTCATTTAACAGTTACTCAACTTGTGAATAACAAAATGACCAATAAAGACATAAAATTACCTCAAAGAGACACAAAATAACCTCAAAGACAAAAAACAACCGCAAGACACGAAATGACCAAAAAAAACCCAAAAAACCCCAAATCAGCACAAAGACACAAAATAACTTCAAAGACACACAAAATTACTATAGATACACAAAACAACCAAAAAGAGACTAGATGACTTCAAAGAGACAAAAACAACCACAATAAGACACAAAATGACTACAAAGAGTCACAAAACAACCACAAAGATACACAAATTTGCCTCAAATAGACAAAATATCTTCAAAGAGACCTAAAATGACTTACAAAACCACAAAACAAAACCTAAAAAGACATAAGATGACCACAAAAAAAAAACCATGCAAATTTACCTTGCAGACAGAAAATGCATACAAAGAGACACAATCTACAAAATACACAAAATGCCTTCAAAGGGACATACAAAACAACCAAAAAAGGCAAAACCACCGCAAAGTCTGTGCATCTTGCTCCTATGTGGAAAAGTTGTGGGGCCTTTTGCATGTCTGTGAACCAGGGGCCCATTGTCTCATGATCCAGCCATGCATCTGTGATCAAAAAGTCAGAAGCAGCTTTGTAATAGTTACAGAGAACAAATTAAAAAGGATGACTCAGTAAAAGAAATAAGCAGAGAGGAATGCTGGCATGTTGCTGGACTGGTTTGACTGGTTTCTTAAGTGTAAGCAGACAACGATATGATGATGGCTGAATAAAAATAAGCACTATTAGACATAAACATTTGTAATTCAGGTGACTCTGCAACCAGAATTTAAATGAGTCGTTCAAAGAAAATTAAAAGTCCTTATCTATGCAGACACTCATGCCACTGTAATAGAGGAAGGTAGGCAATAATAACCACAAATTTCTGCTTGTGTGTGCTTGTTCACCACATCCCAGGCTGACGGGTTTGCATCTGAAGAATCAAAGGTTTCAGTTTCCTTGTTACTTGGCATTTTGCACCTTTGCATCACAGACTTATTAACTCATGGCAGTTATTAAACCAAAAATGTACTCAAATAAATATGTGACACAAACAAAAATAACTTTACAAGTGAACTACTTCAATTGCCTCTGTTGTGAAGTATCAAGATGTAAATGTTTTTTCTGAATTGCAAAGCATCAAAATATATACAATACTTTTTTTTAAGCCTTGACATCATTAACCCCGAGGAGAGAGATTTGGAGGTGAAGCAGGCAGATTTGAAAAAACACCTGACACTAACAGAAGTGGATGGGAAACCAAGGTGAGTCTGTCTTTTAAAAAAGTATAGCAGAATATAAAATAAAAAAATAAGTAATATTGTGCTGCTTTGATTAAGATATATGAAAAGGCTTGACCGATGTTCCTGCAGACATTTCGTTTTTCCTGCATGTATTAATGTTAATGAAAACACTAAAGCCACACGTGTTCGCCACATTCTGTCATGTACACTGCATGTTTGTCATAAATCTTCATTCTTTAAAAACACAGTTCACATCAGGAAACGCTGTGATGCTGCATGTTCTTATTTGCTCTTTCTGTGGTAGAGAAAAGTAAGATTGCTGCAGCTGTCTGTTTATTTGAGGTGGATTCTTTTAGCTGCATCCTGTGGAAATTTGGACATGTATTCAAACTGAAATCTATTAACTGTTTTCTACATTTTAAGAGAGGCCCACAGCTGGAGAGGCGTGATAGCACCATAAGAAAATATAAAATTATTTGTGTCTTTAGCTATGATAAGGATGTACTAATAAAATGTAAAAAAAAAAAAATTAAAGGCCTATCTATCAATACTGTTTAAATAAGAGCTACGAGACAAATCTAAACAATGGAATTTGTTTGTGTCTCAGTGTGTCTGGGTGGACGGGCCAGCCCCAGTCAGTGTGCCTGTTTCACAAAGGAGACCAAATTTTGGCAATTAATGACTTGCACACCAGCAGCGTGGAGGAGTTCAACATGTATCTCAGCAAGTGTCTCAAGAATGAGGTACGTTCATGAGCAAACGGCAAAACACTAACACACTGTCAGTCCATTACATGTATCAATCAATATGCGACACGTCATCTAAGGGTTTTTTTTTCTTTTTTTAGGTGAAAGTGACCATTCTGCGTCTGCCTGGATGCCTTCCTTTGCATTCACCAAACTGTGTGTGCACTGACTGAATGCAAACTGACCGTTAGACATGAGACTTCCACAATACTTTGGTCTGTACCATGTGTTCACCTCTTGAGACAACTGACAGTATTTTTGCAGGGCTATGGGCAGTTCCTATTGATCTGTCACTCAACTAGT
Source organism: Plectropomus leopardus (assembly GCF_026936395.1). NCBI lineage: Eukaryota > Metazoa > Chordata > Actinopteri > Perciformes > Serranidae > Plectropomus > Plectropomus leopardus. The sequence goes on from NC_142194.1 coordinate 14,093,247, forward strand.
TTACTCTATTTTAACGTCTAGAGGAGCTTAAAGTAAAGGTATAAGTAAACAGTTACTTAATGATATTAAAATCTCATATATCATGGCTTGTGTGTACAAAGAGCATTTTAGTTGTCAAGCGCTCGCTGTGTAAACAATGATTTGCAGTTTTAACAGAGCGTGGTTTATGACATCACTGTGTCATTGTGTACTGTATTTACCGTAGACAAGATGTTTGTTCTCAAAAGGTGTCCGGAGAAGGAAACAAAAAGGCAGTGGATTTGCTGAAACATTTTTTCCTCATACCATCTGTATGTTGCAAAATAAAAACCAAAAAAGAAAGAAAAGAGAAGTACATTCTCGCAACAAACACTCCCGGACCTGAGACAAATGTGTTTCGTTAAAACTGAAAAGTGTAAGGCATTTATTGCAAATACATGGTGCAATATCAACATGGTTACTGTATATAGACTTCTATAAGAATGCTTTCCTTAAAATAATTAATTTTAATCCGAGATGGCATGAAGCAACAGCATTTATCAACCGAGTTAAAACAACACGAAGAACACGACGATGTTAAACAAAAGACAAAATGCACTGAATCTACAGTTATGAGCCCAATTAAGCAATTAAAGGGTAACGCCGCTATATTTCAATCTGGACACTATTTTCCCATGTTATTCTATCCAAGTGACAAAAGGGAACAATATTTATTGAAACTGGTCCAGTATTGAGTGGAAAACACTGCAGCTGGCAGCAGCAAAACAGGCTGCGATGTGACCACTCAGGGCATTTGTGCACCGTAAACGAACGTCCATTAACAGTTCTGTTTTCGCTGACAGGATCAAATTATTATTCAAAGTGTCTGAAAGAGTTTTAGAAAGTATCTCTACAGACACAGACGTTTTTGCTATAAAGGGTAAATTCCTTTTTGTTTGGGGCACCCAGTAGCTCACCTGGTAGAGCAGGTGCCCCATATACAAAGGCTATGTCCTTGCTGCTACACAATTTCGCAACAAACATTTTAACTCTATTTGTCTCTTTATAACTAACTTTAGTAAGAGCTAAGCTGCATAACGAATGTGAATGTCATCAACCAGCAATGCTGATTCATTTCCAGTTTGCTCAGTATTTGTTGCCTGTGATGAAATTGCTTTAGAAACCGTGTGTCAAATGACCTTCTGGAGACACAAATAGAAGGCCACATTGTAGGTTTAAGTGCCTTTGTTACATACAAAAAAGGCATATGTCCGACTTTTTCCCTCCCTTTCCTTATTCATCTTGAGAATACTTTGACAGTAATTAGCGGATGGAAAAGAAAAAGATTTAAGAAGAGACTAGTATTTCATTCACCTCAGGGAGAGTCTTGTAAATTAATATGCAGACGGAATGGTGTTGCACCCGGAGCGGTGTTTCACCCATTTCTCTGAGATTTGAAGCAGAAACGTGACTCCGGCAGCTGACAATAATGTGCTGGAAAGTAGTTTCAATATTGTGAAGATGGTTTTTAATCCTTTTTTAAATTATATTTGGTGAACAAAGCCACTCTCGGACAAAGACAACATCAAATGTAAATTATCTGCAAGGCCCACTTGAAGGGCTACAAACTATTAAAAATGCTTTAAAAAACGCTAAATTATGTCCACAGAGAGAAAGGACAAAGCTAAACCCTCAATATTAAATAAAATACTATCTGACACTAATTTTAAGGCGAGCTTTCCCATGACTTTGTATCAGCTTTCCCAAGATTAATGTTTCAAGTTTTAATAGAGCTATTTAAAGAGATATGAGCTCTTGCAAAGAAATTATTCAGGACATATATTCCATTTTTCAACTGTGATGCTCAAGCTGCTCTGTATTATTACTACACTCTGTTATAAATGTATGCATTCTTTGCCAGGGTGCAGCAAATACAGGTTGTACTGGGACATTGAATCTGTGTTTTATTTGTAAAATAATTTTGAGTAAATTTTACCAGATTGTTACAAAACTGACTATTTGTATTTCTTCAACAGCCTTTTTCTTGGACTGAGGATTGTAAAAATACACTGCAGATAAAACAGAACAGGCTGCAGAGTTTATGCTACAAAAACTACACAACATTTGATTATTTCAAGTTGTTTTGCTTTTCACTCTGTAAAAAGCAAAAGCAATTAGGCTCTCTGATTTATAGATTTATGTCTTTATCTAAAATGCAAACTGTTCATTCAGATAGTCATTATGAAAGTAATCAAATTACAGTTACAAGCACTTTACACAGTTCCCACACATTTTTTACTATTAAGGCTGGATTGCACCAGAGAAGATTAACTTTTAAACCTGATTAAAATCATGGGTTAAGTTTAAACTCTGCTCTACCAAATTTAAGCCTTGTTTAATATTTTTTCTCTAAACCAAGATTAAATTTAATTCTGTTGCACCAAAACTTTAAACTCCACTGTGATTCAGGGTAAAGTTAAAAAATGCAGTTAAGAAGGTTTAATTTTTACCCAAGCTGCCTTTTTGAGATGGATCGAGCAAATAATCAAGTTCTTCCACGAACCAACTCAATCCACTTGACTATTATAAAAATGATGAATTTTATCTGGTTCAGTGAGGAAACCGTTTTGGAGCTGAACAGGAAGATTGGACCAACTGTCACCATGAGATCTGTTAAATTTGCAACTTTTTAGCTAATTAGCAACAATGTAAGGTTGATAGCTAAAGGAAAACAGCCGTTATAATTGTTAATTTCCAAAACATTGTTATTCCAAATCAATTCCTGGTGTGGAAAATCAGTTTTTTCTATTTTCATAATTTAAAAATTTTAATTCTTCTTTTTTTTTTGAGCCTGTAGTCGAGCAAGCGAGAAGGGATATCTAGATAGATGGAGGGAAGTTTACCACAGTTCATCTACACATACTACCAACATTGTTTTGTTCCAAAGTTGGTTTAAAAATCAGTGAAATTTCCCTTAAAGTGTTTATGGATTTCCAGCACCTGTACAATGTCTGAAAAACACAGACTGTACTTTCTAACTGAAGCTAAAAGACCAACAAGCTCCCGGGTCGATCCAATTTCAGTTTTTTAAGACTTGATACATATTATTCACACCTGAGGGAAGAATATGATGATACACTATTATTAATAGACATGGCTCACTGGGAATGGCTTGCTGTGAGCAAAGACAGTAATTCCTTGGTTATTACATCAGCCATCTGGTAAAGTGGGTAATAAGCATGACGACACATGCATTATTTAAAATAGGAGAGACAAGAGGGGTAATGAAACACTCAGAGATGGTTTTAAAACAGCAATTTTCAAGGCAGCTTTGTTACTGTTACACTAACATAAAAAAACTTACAGGAAGATTCAGTGTTATTAAATATGCCAGGCAGTTTTATGCAGGTGTTATCATAAAAACAAAGTGTCAGTGAATTAAAATGTTAAGTATACCTCACCGACTGGGCACCTTGGGATAAATTGTGGGAATCTGCTGCACAACGTTTAGATTTTTGACAAACACTTACCTCACTCTGGCCCTTGAGACTGAACACGCACACGCGCGCACACGCACACACGCACAGCTCCGGCACATGGGATAAGCTGACGCTGTTCTACATGAAAGGAGAAATCACAGCGACTCTGTGGAAAGCCTGTTTTACAGAGACTGAGATTCAGTATCTGTGTACCACATCTCACTGCTGTCTCAGAGATAAACGGCTGAAAGGTCTGACGGTACACTGTTCAAGACACGTGCGCATTTTCAAAGCCACGACATTAACAGTGACATTCCTCCTTAACACTGTTGCTTGAAGATGCATTGACAGGGTCACACAAATCCCTCAGTGTTAATGACTTGAATGAGAGATGCTACTTGATGCACAGCAGCATGAAAAAGTCAGATACTGCAACCTTGAAAAATAATAACACACTGATTGTGCTAAGCTTGTGAATTAAATAAAAAAAAAATCTGGGTTCCCACACTTTCTTTAAAAAAACTAAGTCAAGGACTTTTCAGGCCTAATTCCCTTAAATTTAAGGGCCCAACATGGCATAGTTTGAAACAGATTAAGGTTAATTACTGTTACAACACTGGGAATTTTATAATGAGAAATAGCAGGCTTTAACTGAAGCTCAGTGAATTAAAAAGAGAGTTAGGCTTGAATGTGTGAACACTTTTCAATTGTGCTGTCTTACAGTGACTGCTTGCCTTTTTTTAACAGTACACAGCAAAATAATATTTCGTGTAAGTTGAGCAATAGAGACAGAGAATTAAGCATGAGTCAAGAGCTAAGTTGTTTCTAGTTAATTTTGTTAGTAAATGTCTTTGGTGAGCCAGAAGTTGAAATTTGCATACTCCAGGCATCGTCTCAACATTAAAATAACAAAAACACGTTTTCTTGCTTGCTTGCTATTGTTTAACCTGCATCATTTGATATTAATCGCTCATGCACACATGACTGTCACACTTTCTTGAGGCAGGTTACGCATGACAAACTGTGGGAAACGTGCAGACAGCTGCACAGAGCCTATTTAACCCTTTTAACATTAAGTGAAGAAAATATTAGAAAAATATAATAATAATAATAATAATAATAAGTGTAATTTTTAATCTTGTACAAAATGTATAAATTCCAGCACTTTCAATAACCCATATTTGTCTGTTTTCACAAATTTTGAAGGCCTTTTCCTCCTTTATTTCCTTTTTCTCAAATATACGGATTTCCAGATCCATGGGAACCCTCTGATATATAAGAATAATAATATTCTTAAATCTCATGCACAATGATTTTCTTTGACATATAACACCAACAGTTTAATGCTACAAAAATTAAAAACAAGGATCATTTTTAAAAGAATGTTAAAACATTTATTTTTACGTGCATAAAAATGTTTACGGATAAAAATAAAATTGCACAATTTCAAAGCGGTTAATTCAGTTCCATTGTATGACACTGGGTCAAACTGTAGACACGATGCATGAACGACCTCGGATCATGTTTACACAAAAACGGCTTTCAGAGTGTCGGCTATTGTAATTCAGCCTGTTGTGGATTGAAGCGGTTCATTTGGTTCAAGAATAACACTTAACCTTTTTTTAAAGGATGTGATTGCATTTCACCTGCTTCATCACAAACATTGTGTCCTGAATTACTAGTGTAGTGTAATGAGTTCAGTCTGAGGCAAGCAGCTACAATAAAAGTAATTTGCAGTTTTGAAATATTTGTTCCCCATGGCCATACAGAATTGAGAATTAATTGGTTTTGCTTTTATTACCAACGAGCAGCAGCAGAGGTGATTCGGAGTCCAGCTGTGAACACAGTTTACCTGTAAATAAGCTACCGTTTAGCTTTCGTTTCCATCATCCACTCACTGAAGCATTTCTCCATGGCCTTCCTGCTCGCCCAGCTGCCAACGTTCACCGTAGGGATGATCTTAAGGGGCTGGAGCCACTGCACGAAACGTTTCAACTCCAGAAAGCTGCTGTGTTCGCTGTATGGGATTCCTGTTGAGGAAACAGAAAGGCTGTCATCATCAAAAGTTGGCACTCAAGAGTGACAAAAATCAAATGTAGACATGCTGAAATATGTTTATAAGTAACTAAAATTTTATTTGTATGAAACCTTTTGAAACCTAGGTTACAAAGTTCTGCACAAAAGGAAAGAGGCTAAAAGAACAAAGCATGAGTTCAACAATAACATCACAAAACAGGAGAAAATCGCACCAAGAAAACCAACAACCTCATCACAGCTAAAAATAGAGTACATGACTCACACATAATAACCTTAAAGATATCCTGATTTTGTTTTTCCTCACAGGCTTATTTCAAGTATAGGTTGTAATTACCTCAATTTTTTTTATTAAGACCATTTCCGTAGGGAAAGAGGCAAGCAATGATTAGAAACTGAACTAAACACACTTATCACTTTCAATTAGTTCATTCACTTTGATTTTTTTCTTCCTAATTTCTCCATAAAGAAACATCACGCTCAGTGAATACATAAAGACATTTGGCTAGTGGTGAAAACTCATCAAGGAGCCAGATGTCTGAGAGTATGAGGGGAGTCAGTCAGACAAGCAAAAGGGGTCTTACAAGAGGGGCCAGATTCTCAAAGTGACACACAGGTTCAGACTTTCCCCCTCTGAGGATTTGTAGATTTCAGACAATCAAATATCTATCGTCTAATGACAAATTTCTTTTGTTTCAAGGAGAGAATAAGAGGACATCTTGGGACTGCTGCAGAAAGCATCTTGTTTGTCCTCCCGTTGGCCCTCCATAGGTTTGATGTCTTTGGCTGCTTTAAACAGATCTAGCTGAAACTGAACCCACTCAAGTCGATCCTTCCACATGCAGAGAACAACATAGAGCTGTAGAAGCATATGGCTGGGAAGAGCAAGGAGGAGGAGATCAACACAAGGCAGAGAGTGAGAGAGAGAAAGGGGGGGGCAAATTGGTTTCCGCCTGACTGACACACAAACTGCTGAGGAGGAAGAAATTATGTGTGAGTGTGCATCGCAGAAGCCTTTGCTGGTGAGGTGATTGTAGGTTACAGGCCAGATGGCTGATGCTGTTGGTAGATCTGTTCCGAACATGAAACAGAAGACGAAACAGGCTAAATCTGCAGCACCAAGTTAAGTCATGACCCATTTCAGAACCGGGTTTCGATGCTGGACTAGTGCTGTCCATGAATGAAGACATGAGATCTAGCATTCAGCAAGCTGAGATAACCTGAGACTGAACCATTTATTTTTTATTCTCACGCTCTGTTCTCATCTCTTTGCCAAAAGAGGGAGCTGTAGGCTAAATACAATAATGTGTTGAATGAACACTCATGGTTTTGTGATTAAGTTTTAGTGGCAAGATGACAATTAAGGGTATTTACGATTTTAAAAAGGTTCTGCTTTTCATCAGTAAGAGGGAGAAAGGGGATTTTAAAGGGCATCAACAGCTCTAATAACTTACTTTGCAGCAATATTTTGAATACTGTTTAACAGCTGTGACAGTTGCAGCCCTAATTTATGCTGCAAAGAGGATTTACTAATGAAAACATCTGATTCATTAGCATCGTTTGAGTTGAGTATTTATGTTTTTTTTCTGTTGATACTGTGTGTGCAGGTATGCTTTTAATTCCTTCTGCGCACCGTAGATAGAGATGTTGCCACTGATCTGAGGCTGAATGTCTTCCACTGATTCCACCTGCTGGCTGAAGGTCCATCCTGTGGGCTTGAAGGCGACCAGCTGATCGTACCGTCCTGAGAAACGTGCCAGGTAATCCTGCAGTTTCTGGAGACAAGATGAGGAACAGGAGGAGAAATGGAAGTGAGAATTTATATTATATTCAAACAGAGCTGCACTGCACTTGAAAATGCAGTCTGTAAAAGCATCATTGCAGCATCATCAATGCAGCATTATGGGAGAAATTATCATATGCTGATGAATTTAAATGTGTTACAATATAACACAGGTGCTATACATGTACACAGAGAGAGAATTAAAGTAGAATGGACTGTAAGTTTCCTGTGACTGTTGCTGCACACCTTTAATTGCCCTTTAATCGCCAGTACGGGGAGGTTTTGGAGTTGTGATGGGAGGGCAGTTTTTTGACCTCTCGCTCCCTCTCTTTCCTCTTCTTTTTGGATAACTTTGGCTTTTCGAAGTTGACAATTGTACTGTACATGGTTTTGTGTGTTGAAGTACACAGCTCAACTTTATCAAGCACAGTCCTGTGGTTTTTTTTTGGGTGGATTATGACGAGGGACATCATTAGAGCGTCAATGTAAGACTTCAGTCATTGGAAACCTACATTATTAGTTAAACATAGACATTTCCATTCAAATCAATGTAGCGGGGTGGTCCGTGCAGCAACTGTTTTAACCCCACTCACGAATGTTGTCACCATAGCAACTAACAATAATCACCATTTTTCTTTTGCTCTGATCAAATGACCATGGAAACAGTTCTATTCATCCATTTCTGTGCATATACATACAGCTCTCTTTCAAAATAATACATGCAGCTTGTGCTCAAAAGATTTGACATTTTACTCGTTGCAACAATGGGAAGCATCAGCTTTCAGTGTCTTTCTATAGCTGACCTCAAAAAATGAAAAATACATTAGCCTGCTGACAAAATTCACTGCTAAGAGGTTATTTTTAATGCAAACATTTAACTTGAACTGCTATTTCATACAGTTTTATCTCAGTATTTATTTAAAGATGACCATGTCCAACTTGCAGTAGCTCTAACCGCTAAAATTGTCACTACTCAAAGGTATCATTGCAAAACATAAACTGCATATATTCACCCCAGGTCAGCCTTTCTGTGCCTGCTGAAGCTTAAATTATGCAAACTCTGGGACTTATCTGAGGTTATACAGATGGCAAATGTAAATGCTTCAGTCCTTTTAGAGGGATGATGTGCTTGGTCATCAAAACTTGGCATTTCCTAATTATTTCAACTGCTGTGTTAGATGCTTGCATATATGAATAGACCATAAGCAGAGAAAAAAGATGTGTGCAACTATTAATAAACTGTCCATAAATCGTTTAACACAGTACTTTCTTAAACAAGAAAAAATTTAAAAGTTTTAGAAATAGAGTGCAACTATATTAGCACGTTGTATTTGCGACCATCTCACTAAGTGGTGTATTAACAAACTAACTAAATTAACTTATTTGTTAGTTGTTTTACTCTAATTACTAATGTACTTTGTTTTCTAAACATGCCCCTAAAATAAGACATTTCTTATACTCTTATTTTCAGATTTTTGGAAAATGACACTGCAGCACTTACTTTGAAGGTGAGCTGCATCATGGGTAGCACATGGACCTGGGCTGCCTTGTAGTCAGTGGTTATACGTTGTCTGACTTGCTCTGACTCCAGACAGCACATGGTGTTGTATTTGTCTCTAGAGAGGCACACTTTGGACCCCAGGATCTCTGCCAGTGCTACAAATGAAGCAGAGCACAGTCTGTGTGAGAACAGGAATGTGGGAAATTCAACCTTTTCATTTTAAGACCTAGTATGTACTTATAAACCGCTGTTGTAACCCTACACACACTAACAGTTTGTACGTTTTAATTATTATTTTTGACTTAACTCCACCATAAGTAGAGCACAGTATTTTACTTTATAAACCTCAAACACATTTTAAAAATTATAAACAGTTCAATTACCATTTTTAAAGAAAAAAATGTGGATGGATTTTATCATGTTAAACACCTTTTAATGGGATATTTTACTATTTTGGAGAGGCAGGCAATAGTACTCGCTAAGCAATGTGCTGCTGTGGATGGGGGCAGCAGCAAAACATATTTTATCCACATGAAAATATTCTTAATGTGGCGTATACTCAAACTGATGTAGATATAAGGTGGAACTTCTTTGGGTGCCCAAAATACATTTTGCTTCTGCCCCCTTGCACAGCAGCACACTGATTAGCTCCCATGTCGGTGCTCCTGCCTGCCTCTCCAAACTGGGGGCGTGGCTCGCTGCCATCTACAGTAGGTAGTAATTCATGATTGATAAGTAACTCATAAAACCCCATTTCAAAAGATCCTTACTATCCCTTTAAGAGCACAAATACCTGTGTGGAATAATGGAAGAAAATGACAGTTGTACAGTCATCTGAATCAGCTGTGGCTGTTTTTTCCATTCTAATTTCATGCAGAGCCTGCTGAGGCAAAAGGTGATTACAGAATGAATGCATGTTGTTTACTCTCTGTGAGGACAACACTGATTTTCGATTACTTCCTTACACCAAAGTGGAACAGAGCATGATTCACATGTCACCAAAGGACACCAAAGTGGCTACTTTTTCAAAACAGTCTAATCCACAATTTTCCCACACAGCTCCCATTCGACACAATATGTAATCTCACATGACCTTTTAAAAGGACAAAAGGTCAGGTAATAATATAAGGCTACAGAAAAATACACTCTTCACTATTAGGTTTAGAGAAACATTTACTTTATGTGTGCAACAGTTTGTGTTGGTGGAAAAGCCATGCTTCATAACATATCACAGTAATATCGTTATTCCCAGAAATAAAATTAATAAATTACTGTTAAATTAATGTTATTTTCAGAGTTCTATTTAGCTGTTAAAAAACATTTATCTGGTCAACAACCTGTCAAAAGATCAGACTGCTGATGGATTGTATGCAAGCTACTATTATCAATCCCATACTCTTTTTCTTGTCTAATTAGTATTTAACAGTAATTAGCATTTAAAGAACCCCAGTTAACAAAACTGAGTGTATGTTTTGAATTTGAGGACAAGGCATTTAAAAATAATAATAATTTAAAGTATAAAGGGCTGCATTACAGAAAATAAATAAAACAAAAAAAAACAATGTGCTTTCAGTATATTCTGTGAAGTGAAGTGTAAAATTGGCAGGGAAAATGGGTACTTCCTTTCAAAAAATCTAAGGCACAGACAACCTCATATTGCTTTTTGTAATAAATCATGCCAGATCTGCTTTATTGTGGCGACATTTTGGCCATGCAGATACAGACAGTACAACTCTAACTAAAAACTCACCTAGAAAGACCTTCTCTTTTCCCACAGAGTATGATCCACACACCACAAGTGTTCGGGGACTGAGCGTCACCAGTTCAAAGGCTGTGCTGGATGCAAAGCTGATGACCTCTTGCTGTCTGGGGAAGGTGTACTCAGGGCTGCAGTAGCTATAGAGGCCATACAAAACATGACACTGATTACACAGTGTCATAAAGTGAAAACAAAGCGCACATGTTTTAAGCTAATATAATCTATATTTGGAGGTAACACACACAGCTGAGAGCAACACAATGAAACCAGTCCTCAATCAATGGTACATTCAAAGTATATGAGAGGTGGCAGACAGGTACTAACGTAGTGTCCAAGTAGAGTGTCTGCACCCTGCAGCTGAGTAACTCTGGGTACGTCTCCATCGAGGGATCAGCTCTGAAGTCTCCAGTGTGAAGGACTGTCTGTCCATCGGGCAGGAGGAACAGCAGCATAGCAGCTCCTGGACAACTGGAAGAACATTTCCAGACAGGTGAAGCTGGTTATAAAAAAAACTATAAGGAAGCATTTATTGTGTGATAAAACTAGAATAAAAATTTTCTCAGAGGCTTTGACTGTAGGGGAAAGTGTGTCCATCACAACTGTTGATATAATTAGGTTTGGATTAAAAAAATAATGGTGCAAACTTTCAAAAACAGGTTCACTGAAGAAAATGCCATGGCATACAGAATTAGAGTTTCCCTAAGAAAAATGCTTATTAGTATTCCTCAGTGAGAAAATCTCTGCAGCGGGCTTAATGCTGTCTGACTTTGAAATGAATGACAGACATCTGACTGACTGATATTGAAATCAGGTTGATGACTCACTGGTTGGCATCCAGGAGGATGACCTTGACTCCCTCCACGGTGACCTGGGTGTTCATGGGGAGGATGTGGACATATTGCTCTGACACCTTCAGTTTGCTCTTCACCAGGTTCCCTGTAATCTGACCAGAAGAGGCAGCTGTTCATTGACAAATATCTCTGTGCTACAAACAGAAGCCATTAAAGCTAGAAAAACCTAAATGCTATATATGGCTTCCAACACACTTGCTTAATTGTGGCGGCCTGCCACAATTAAACCGTCTGCTGCCACATACTGATTTATTATTTTTGGAGCTGGACCAATCATTAAGCGCATTATTGGAATATATACAGTGTTCAGTTATTGACTGCATTGGGAGCACATGGCGTACTCTAAACACTGTCTGAGCAGAACGCCAGGCGCAGTCAAAGTGAAAATTAACCACTTGTTGCACTGGTGGTTCTGAAAGTTTTGCAGCAGGTGCTCCTCACATCCATTGATCTGATCAGCTCTGACTGAATTACAGATCAATTATCCAACGCTGCGACTCAGTTCAAAAAGAACTCATAATAAGCTCAGCCTGTACTATGTTCATAGACCCGCAAAAACGTCCAAATTTGGGAAGGGGACACAGACTGTAAAAAAAAAAAAAGGATACAAAGAAAAAAACACCCCAAATCTGTCATAAGCTATCACCACAGAGTCTATTTCTGTGGGAGACACTGTGCTTAGTTGTTTTTTAAGTTTTAAAAATGGTCAAGTAAACACAATATAAAAAGTGTATATACTGTACATTACTATAAAGAAAAAAACAAAGGAACGCACATCCCCCACCACCCAATCAAACTTTTTCGGCTATGACCCATATGGCGTCCAAGTTGAATTTCGGTGACCTAACACATAAACAAAACCCCCGTGGAGTCCCAATGAGTCCTTGAAAGTCTGTTTTTAGTTGTAATCCCAAGATAGCAGCAAACCACTGTGATAAACCATGACCCATTTGACAGAAGAACTTAACCAGCCTCTTCTCCCACACATTTTACTCTAGATATTATCTATGGGGCAATTATAACAGGTTTCAGAGGTATGTTCTTAAATATTAAATTTAATTCAGTTTTCAATTTTATTTATAGAGCCCAGTATATATCCAAGTAAGATGAATAAAAGATGTACGATGCCATGGTTAATGTTAAGTCAAACCTTAAAAGAGGTTTTAAGTTCGTATAAAATGTAAACTTGTTTTGCCATTTACCTGAATTCATTCACTCACACCATAAATGGATGCAACATTTGCACAGTAGCAACACAGTGCTAATAATATAAACATCAAGACTAAATAAGACTTAGACAATCTATAAGTCCTGGATTTTTTTTCCAAAACTGTCAGAAAAAAAAAGGTCTTTCATTCACCTCATTCAGCTCCAATATGGTCTGATCCATTGTTGGAAAATTGGTATTCATAGCCACCGACTGCAAACTAATTTTTCATTACCGAGTCAACGCAGTGCAATGAGATAAGAAATGGATCAGGCTATGAGTTCTGTGGAGGAAAGCAGTCAGGAAGCTTTTTAATAAGATGCAAATAAACAGGATTTTTTGAAAAAAATGTAGCACCTTCAAAGAAAAACTAATCTCTTCCATAGTATTCAAGAACAAACAGGCCTTTGGAAGGGAGACCTGTCATTTATTTATGACAAAAAAGTGCACACTGTTCTTTTCTTTCCCTGTATGAATTATAAAAAGGCAGAGTTTGTGTGAGATGCAGCTGTAGCAGCAGATTCAATGAAATCGGGGGGGGCAACCCATCATCCAACTATTTTAGAAATTATTAAAAAGGCACATATTTCTATATTTTTAACACACTTTATATACTTTGCGTATTATACATTTTTAAATATTTTTCAAACTGGTTTGAAACTGAAGCATAATGCACATATATTTATATATTTATTTAGATTTACTGAATTCTTATTTCTGCTTCTATGATTCTCCATGCTTCACATCAGACGAATCACAATTAGGTGTTTCTGATCCTGATAACTGTTGGGAAGTTCACTGCTTTTTCAAGTTAAACAGTAACCATTTCATTCCTATTCTTGGGCACAGCATCCAGGTAAAGTTCAGACTTTATAAAAAGGTAGCAATAAAGTGTGAAACCATAAGCAGCACGCATCCATGACTAAGCTACAAAAAAGACAAGCACAACACCAAACCCATGTGGTTGTGGTGACGTATACAGTGCTCTCGCCACTCAGATTTAGAGGCCGATCCAGCAGATCTGCCGGCTACGATACCCATCAAATAGTGCGCAGGCTTTACTTACTTTGTTACAGTAAATTGGAAATGTGGAGTTCTTGGTCAGCCCTCCGTAGTGGTCCGAGTGGAAATGTGTGAGGAAGTATGCAGTGATGCCCTGGATCTCACCATACCGAAAGGCATCTATGGCAAACTTTGTGCCTGTGTAAAATAAAGTTTTACAAATATGTTACATAAAAAAAAACAATGAATTAACACAGTAATTTGAGATGTATTGTCGCTCACTGACCTGGAATCTTCTTATAGAAGGGACAATGTGGTAACTCTACTTCTCCATCAGCGTTCACTCTGTTCCACCTTTTTCCCCTCCATCCTCTGGTCCTACCTCTCCCTGCTTCTCCCTGAGCGTCCACCACATTATCTACGGTCACTGTTCCCTCCTGTGAGGTATCTGCAGTTGTGTCGGCCTGACGTTTTCTTTGCCTGTCTCCTCTTTGTCGTCTCTGCCTCTCTCCTCTTTGTCGTCTCTGTCCTGAGTTTTCACCAAGTGTTGGAACAGAGGTGGTGTTGACTTCACTTGGTCCACTCTCAGCCACTTTCTCCTTGAGGGGTTTGAGGCCAAAAAACACTCCAATGTCAGTCTGCTTCAGACAGGATGCCTGACCTGTCTTGGCCTTCTGTGGCGGCATAGTCTGAGATCTTTGGACGACAGAGGTTTGTGATCCAGGCACTTGAATACTGCTGTCATTCAAGTTTTTCAAATGCTGGCTGTCTGAGCTTTGAATAGTCTTTCTCAGGCGCTCTAAAACGATACTTTGTGGAGACTGAAAGCTGCTTTTACATGGACTGACAACACAGGTAGATGTGTCTTGAGATTCCGCTCCACCTGTGGAATCAGCCCGGTTTTCAGCAACTGCAAATTGGGCTGGCTGATTAGTGGGTGAGGTAAGTGACTCCAGCTGGGTGTTGAAAGAAACAGGCTTATGTCCTTGCACATTATTGGTTTCCAAATTATCTATAAATTGAGTGAGGATCTCATCTTCACTTGAGAAACCGTCACTGAACAGCTCCATTGAGTTTTCATCTTCATTTTCAAATGCATCATTATTAAAAAGGGATTTTCTACATTCACTACTGTTGACTTCGGTCTCTGCCGGGAACTCAGACAGCGGAGAATAAGATATTGCATCATCGCTGACATGGGAGGGCTCACTTATAGGCAAACCTTCACAAGCTTGTCTTCCACTCTCTGCCTTGATAGGAGTGGATGAAAGCTCTGTTCTACTTTCTTGGGAAGCACTGATAGACTTTTGACTTTTAGTAGTCGATGACCAGCCTTTCTTTTTCTTAAAATCGTCTGGGCCAGGTGAACGCAGTAACAGAAGTCCATTGGCAAGTTTAGATGGAGGTGTTCCAGTGTGAATACTGTGAGGGGAGTCACTATGATTGGATGAGGCAGAGAGACTGAGAGCACTGTCCTGTGAAGACTCTAAAATAGAGCCATCATTGTTTATCACTCCTGAAAGACTGCTGAGGCTGGTCTTCCCCTTGGTCTCTGCCTGCTGGGCCAGACTAAGGAGGTCCGTGTCACCATTTGCTCGGCTATGAGCCAGGAGGGTGTGGTTGAATTTTTTGTAATGGTTTGGAATGGTGGAGAGGCACTGGAGGCCGTCTGGGCACTCTGTGTGAACAGATATATAAATGATCATTGAAAAGCACCTACATACAAACATACCAAAAACATACAACAGGGCAATTCAAAGTGTTTCACAGAGCAAATAAAATGAAAATCATCATCAAGATACAGATTTACAGTAAAGAATAAAAAGATCAGATATAAAAGTTAAAATTGCTTACTATATGATTTACATTTTTTTAAAATATAAATCATTGAAAATAGCAAATGTGCATACAAGAATGCAAAGAAAAAAAATATTTAAAGCTGATTTTAAATCAATTTTAAAAATAAACTTTGCGGTCATTACCAGGTGGAGTAGAGGGTGTATAAAAAGAAAGAGTCTGGGCTTGTCTAACAATATATGGAAGGTTGTTTCAGGCTTTTGCTGCATGATATTAAACGCTGCTTCACAATATTTTGTATTAACTATTAGAGCGTTCAGTAGACCAGCCACAGATGTCCTGAGTATCCTCTAAGGTTCATATGTCTCAAGCAAGTCAGAGATATTTTGGGTGCTGAGCCACACGTGTGATTTATAGACAAGCAGCAAAATGTCCATTTTTTTCACCATAACATGACCTAGTCTGCAATTAAGCAACCCTCTTGAGTTGTCAGATGACATAACAGGAATCAAGCTTGCTTGGGAAGCTTTCCCATGTCTACTATCCATCCTTTAAGATTTGAACGCAGCAAGCTGAATGATGCTATCAAGTTGCATTATGGGAAATGTAGTCTGTTGTTTCTGGAACTCTGACTATCCTTGGGACTAAAAGTCGAGCCCTACATTAGTGATTTTGACCACTGCTTTAAACCTTTTATGAGTCTGCCAACTTTAGATAAATTCAGAGCTAAATTGCTGAAGTATTCTTTTAAGTACCATGGGGTTATAAAGAACATTTTGCAATGAATAACATTTTAAAGTGTTTTATTTTTGGTGTCTATAATGTATAACAATGACAATGAAGAATATCATACAGTCAATGATTATACCATTTATATGAAGAAGTGTGGATGTCTTTACCTTTGCATGTATCTCTGGGGATGTCAATACATTCAGCAACATGCCATCTTTGAGTCTGCACCACCAAAAGGGAAAAGGGCATCTGACACACAGGGCAAAAGTCTCCAGAGGATGGTCCCTCAGCTGCATTGTCTGTGTCACCTGTTGTAAATGACTCTGAGGGCAGATTCTGGGGCTCTAAACTGCCATGTCCGTCAACAGTAGTACTACAATGTCCATTTTCAGCTGTCTTGACTCTCTTTCCTGGCGACTTGACTTGGACGGAGGTGTCTCTTTTGGAGGTTTTTCTGACAGTGCATCTTCTTTTACTTGCAGTTACAGTTGCAGACGATGAGTCGTGTTTCTTCTTTTTCTTCTCGAGAGGTTTATACTCCCAAATGTCATTTTCAGAGTCGTCCTTCTGAGACATTTGAAGCAAAAAACGTAATCGTTACTCAACGACCTCGTCAAACCCCTCGGTGAGTAAGTTACACAAGGACTGGTATTTGCAAACATCCCGCGGTGGCAGAAAATAAGATATGTTACAGTAATTTAACCTCTACTGTAGCTTCATTGGTAGCGTTAGGACAATTCCGCTGCGAAAACAGTTTCGCACAATTAATATTTACGATATAAAGCCCATTTCTTCCGTAACTCCACACTGTATGCCTTGCTAGTACATGTTGGGGCTTACCGCCACAAGAAAACAATGAATGTTGTAAAAACAATTAGAGAAACAGAGCAGCACATTCCACAAAATCCACAAGGCGGAATTACTAAATAATTCCACCAAAATAAAATTAAAAATTAATACATAAATAATATTATTTTATCATTGATTCGTTCAGCCAAATTTAACCTGCAATTATTAGAAAGCCTTCTTTTTTTAACTTTTACTTTTGTGTCGAAAGCAGCGTTCTAAATCCTCGTTGTGAGTTTACCTAGGAGGCTGGTTGTTGTTGGAAACATGGCGTCCCGGTGCAGCCTCTCTACTCTATTTCCTATCCAAAGTCAGCTGGATTTCGCCCTAGATGACGCTACGACCCAAGAAGAGAAAGAAAAACTTGTTTACGAGTATTTGAAAAAACTAGACGAGAGAGAGGATCTGAAGATACCCGACTTCCAGCCAGGTTAGCCCATGTTACAGCTTTAGCTCGCTTAGCAGTGCTGTCCCTCTGACAGTGGCAGCTGATCCTCAGTTTGACTAGAGTTTGCTAACATGCCATTACAGGACTCGACATGCTCATATAGTGTGGAAACTGAGTGGTCAGGATTTCTTGGTATTTGAATACTTTTCAATATGCCTTTTAACCACAATTGTTGTAGTAAGATAGCTAGCTTTCTCATGTACTCCCAAAACAGCTGGTGACAGTCACACAGAGAGGAAGTTATGTCAAAGAGATAAAATTAAGAGCTTCTGGTTTGTGTAGGTGTAACTTATTTCAACATTGCCAACAATGTTTCCTGTGTTTTGTTGCAACACTGTTTCAGCTATGTTCACAATAGTTTGTATCAGTCACATTCCTCTTATCCATGTTATACTTCCTTCACTTTATTCTATGGGTTGACAAATTATCGGCCTGTCCGATTATCCGGCCGATATTTGGTATTTTGCCCTTTATCCATATCAGCGGTTTATTTTAATGATTGCCGATCATTAAAAAAATAATTAATTAATTAATTAATTAATTATATAGTGTGTGTGTATTATACTCAACCAACACCAGGGAAGGCAGTCTGCAATACATGCAAAGAGAGTGTGAGCATGGAAAAAACTTTTACTTTGTAAAACCTCAGGGAGCTATTTGTATTCATTAGTTTTTTTTTTTATTTATTTAAAATTTCACTGAGCTTTGTAAAAAAAAAAAAGTTTCTGGGAACTTGCTGTACATAATGTTGAAAGTTTCTATAAACATTTGCTAAAGGCATTTAAACAAAGTTTTGTGTTGGAGTTTGTTATATTCCAGATTCTAAATCTAAATTGACCCATATTTTCTTAAAGTTTTTTTCTTTTATAACAGTAAGTATGGCATAATCAGGAAGCTAAAAATCTGTAAAAAGCATGAGAATGCAAAATATTATCATCCTTTTCCTTTCTCTGTTGTTGTATTTGTCTCTTTAAGCCCCCTACCAATAAAGCCCAATTTGCTTTGATTTCCAGGTCTTCCAATTCTGCACTTTCGATGTCTTTACATCATTTTGGCAGCAGGGGAATAAATGTAACGGCAATGCAGTGACACTTGTTGCTTTCATATAGTAAATTTGTGACATCACAACTTCATGAGAGTCCTGGCGGCTCATTTAAAGGCACAGTTTCTACAGGCTGTGTTCATTTCTCTGTAGACTGAGTGTTTTGATACTTTCATAGTATGTATGTAGCACATATAGCTACTTCACAGTAAAACACCTATATTGAAATCTAACTTTGTACAATAAAGGACCGTTTACTACAGCATGAGATTAAGAAAAACTACATAACAGCTGTCTTCGGTTGCTGCTGTCACTAGTGCACCAAATAATATCACTTGTTTTGGATCATTGTTTAAAAAAATAAAAGTGTTGCTATTGCAATTTTCAAATAGAGTACCGTAAAAAAAAATAATTACTTGAGGTGTCACCTCAACAGTTTGGTACTTAGGTACTTAGGTACTGAGGTATGCAGCATGTTGGCAATATCTCATCACACCAGTAGGTGGGGATCTACAGTAGAACATTAAACAGCAAAATAAACATTACTGTACCATATTAGATCTGAACTGAGCTCCAAAAACAGCTCTTCATCACTGCATAACAAACAAAAGTTTTAAATGTTTGTCTAAATCTGTCGATATAGTTTTGGGGTTACTTTTGCTGGCCTTGCCAAAAAGTGGTCAAAAGCATATACTTTTAAATATAATTTTGTTTTTGTCACTGCAACCACATGCTTGAGCCATTCATTATAGTATTTTGCAGAAATGTATCTAATTTCTCCCCTTTTGCATAGTCAAAGAAACATTTTAAGATATACATTATGCAACAAATATTCATTTTACTTGATGCCATAATCTCATTCTCATGTAGACCTTTAAATGAATACCAGCCCAGTGTTAGACCACACAAATAAGAAAAGATTTGTGGGGTAATATGGGTCGCCTTTACTTTACTTACATATTAAAACATTTTCGGCACCAGACAAGGCCTGTTATCTTTCTCCTGAACAAATAACATGCAGGAGAGCTATTTATTCTTTCTCCTACTTGGTCTGTGCTTGCATCATTTTTAAAGTTCAAGTGGGATTAAGAATTATTCTTTCTAAGGAGATATTTCGAAGCAAGGCAGCAAAACAAGTAAAACAAAGACTTTCAGAAAGGCTTAAAAAGTTATGTGGAGAGAAGAGAATTATTACCTCATGCTAGATTTTGGTGCTCAGTATGCTGTTAAATTTGAAAGGAAATGTATCAGTGCCCAAAAGTGTGACAGACATTATCAGGCACAATCTAGAGTGCATGTGAGGTAAGTGTAAAAGAAAAAAAAACTTATCCAACATGATCTGAAGCTACAAATATTAATTTCTGGAATTTAATAGCTTAGTAACACCTCTGAAGCTTTGAGCACAGTCTTTGATCCATCAGCTTTTTTTACTTCCATATGATATAAATGCGGTATCAGACCAGACACAAGGGCACTGTAAATTGTTTCCCTGTGCTGTAACTAAACATAATTAATTAGATGACAGTCCAATTTTCCACTCTGTGATTTGCTCCAGGCTTGGAATGGCTCAACACGGAGGGGCCTCTGTCTTTGAACAAGGAGCTGGCTGGTAAAGTGGTGCTTCTGGACTTCTTTACTTACTGCTGCATCAACTGCATGCACATCCTGCCTGACCTGCACCAGCTAGAGAAGAAGCACTCTGCCAAAGGTATGTTCTTACATTGGCTTTATAGCTGCAGTCGGCATTGGGTGAATTGATCTTAAAGGGGTTGAGAGATGGGTAAGTAGGTGAGTGTAGGGTAACAGTATCATGCCTCACATTTCATGTAGCTAATTTACAGTGGAAAAATGTTAAATTTTACATCTAAGTGAACCTTAATGACGTGGAAATGTAAGGCACTCTCCCCCAAGGTGACTTCTCATAATGCTCCTACTATTAAAATAAACAGTTAATAAAGCTGCATTGATAATATTTATTAGGGCTGTCAAATGATTCCTTTTTTAATCGCGATTAATTGCATAATTTCAATAGTTAATCACGATTAGTCTCATTTTGTATTTAGGTTTTCAATTTCATTATTTCAGTCCATATTGACAAGGCGAAGCAATTCTCACCAGATTGTTCTGATTAGGAATTAGATGACAACAAAGACTGAAGGGGACTAGCATGAAGTGGGCCTGTTTGTGAAGGGGAGACTCGTGGGTACCCACAGAACACATTTTCATTCAGATATCTTGAGGTGAGAGTTCAAGGGACCTCTGTAAAATGACCATGCCAATTTTCCATTCCCAAAATTGAGCCGAACTTTGGAGCATTAATTAGCCCCTTTTTTGAGCATAGCGTAGTTGGTACCACTGGATTCTCAGGTCTTCTAGTTTCTTGATACCATATCATAACTTCAGCTATAAAACTCAGCCCAGTACAGACTCTTTAAGACGGGAAAAAAGTGAGTGTTGTGTGTTTATATGACGTAAATGTTTTCAACCTTTTGACATCTCCTACTGTCCCCGCTCATCTTTGCCAAGAAACAAATCCAGTCGCAGCAACCCCGCACAGGTCAGATCTATGCAGGGGCGCTTCCAGGACCTGAGGGCGTTCGGGGCTTCGGAGATCCTCCCATGGCACTTTCTTCAAAGAAAGAGAAAAGAAAGAGTTCTTTTATTAGTCCCTGAGGAGGAAAATCAATTTTTTTTCACCTAGTTGTCATTTTAGAGATTACACACACGCAGTCAAAATAAAGACACTTGAACAGGACATATGTTTTATATTTGCTATTGGAGAGATGGCAGTCTACACAGACTGAACTACTGCCACCCTGTGTACAAGCTCTATTTTTGTGCTTATTTATTCACTGTGGCACCTTATTTACATTCAAAGCACAAAAAAAATCCCACTGTGAATCTTTTTTTTTTATTATAAAATACAAAATGGTCAGAGGGCCAACCAGCACCCTGTTGCAGGGCAGATTTAGCTCAGGGGTCAAAAGTCTAATATCACTGATTTGGCAAAATCAGAATACTGGGGCACCTCATGTTTGTCTTCTGTTTTTCAGGGCTTGGTTTCTCACATGCTCACTTGTGCATAATTCTAAAAGCAATTGTACCAGATTGTGATAAAAAATACCCTAACCAGCAACACTTTTTTTTTTTGTCTTTCAATACTTTGACCCTTCTACCCTGTCTGCAACACTCAGCCCCGAGCCTATTTGGTTCTCCTGGAGATGTAAATGTTTGAAAATGGGGAAATGGGTCAGTGATTTCATAAAACAGCTGGGCAGTAAACATTACGCAAACAGGAGTGAATAGTGTATTTGTTTGGGACTATTTTCAGCCATGGATTAATAGAGATTTGGTGCTCTAGACAGTGTGTGTGGGACTGGCTCAAAATAGAATACAGTATTTATGTTCACAGAACATATCATTCAGCGTATCAGTGTGTGTCATTGATGTGTTTTAAAGTTAGGAAGTCTTTTGTGGCTCCGTAGGGCATGGAAATCTAATAACAAACAAATGTCACTTGAATCAGTGTCAGCTGGGGTTGAAAACTACAAGTTTGAAATAAAAAATAAAGAAAATCTGGGGTGCTGAGTAAGACAGAAGTGACTAACCGACTTCTGTAGCCTGCCCCGGATCTCCGCTTGAGGCGAGCAGCCGAGCCATAGTGGCCTCACTTTGACTGTGCTCAGTGTAAACAAAAGAATGATTAGTCTCTGTCCAGTGCTTGTTAAAGCTGTGGGCTAATTAAAACAAGTATCTCGCTGTGGCGAGTTACCATTCATTTTCTCTGTATGTTGAATGGATGACAGATAAAAAAAATAGATGAAACAGAATGACGATTAGTCCAAGTTTCAGTCAAGTGATCTTCCTCCCCTGCCAAATTATTTAAAGAATAACACTTCTGAAACGCAGCATTCGCCTGACATTTTAATATATCCCTTCAAACTACAGTGCGTGACACAGGAGCCTAACAGCAGCCTTGCAGGACTCACTGAGGGAACACATTTCTACCTGTATCTTATTATGTGTTACGTCATGGGACGTGTAAGTTCACTGGGGCAGAAGAGCTGTAGTACATCAACTAGACTTCTCTCCTCCTCTTGCCCAATAGCATAAGGACCCTTATCTCAGCTATGAAGAGACAGTAACTAAAAATATTTTCAAGCATGTGCATACAGGCCCCATAATTGTACCCGGCTGTATTCCACTGTATGTCTCTTTATATAGCCACTCCATGTAAAGTGTAATCACATCCGACTGATTCTGTCATCCCGCTGGCCCTTCAGGGGATCATCTGCGCAGCTTGAAATTCAGTTGCGAGCCAGGCAGGACGCAGAGCACACACACTGCAGCGCCGCCACACATTATCTCACTCGCCTTATCTTTGGCACCACTATGGGTACATTCTGTTTGCTGCTCTGGTCAGTGAGGTGTGGGAGCCACCCTGTCCAGTCACTCCCACAGTCCACCACCCACCCACCCATCGTCGCTGCAATCTGTGCTGCTACTATACTGCTTGGCAGAGGCCATGGGTGATGAAATCCACTGCAGATGGTCTGAGTTGGAAGGTTTGGAACTGTGTGTTTTAACGTCTGTTGAGGGCGGCTCAATGATGTGAGTTAAAGGAAATGTCCAGAGCGAGGGAGGGCTTTTGTTTATTGTCATAGGAAGCATCCTGTGGTGTTGTGCTAAAAAAGAATGAATGAAATCTAAATTTACATAGCAAAACTTTGTCTCTTTGGTGCCACCACAAAGAACGTGCATGAATTAGAGCTGCAACGATTAAGGGATTAGTTGTCAACTACTAAATTAGTCACCAATTATTGTAGTCAAAAATATCAGTTTATCAATACACATAGATTCTGAATATTTGAAACCGTTTTAGTGCTCATTTACTGTTGTATCGATCAAACAGCAGCCTCTGAGACTGAAATGTGAAGCCAATGATGAAGTGCCAAAAATTACAGTTAATCAAATGGCTCAGTCCCAGTAGAGTGCCTCTGGAATAAGTCCTAAAACTCGTTAATAATTCAATGGGTTTTGAATGGTTTTTTTGTGAAACACCAGCTGAGGATACTTTCATGTTTTGATTCATATGAAATGCGTCAGTTAATACCCCATTGTGAGCTCTGCAGCTTCTATGTGTCTGATGGCAGTCTTTAACAAGTGGCTAAGCTGCACCAAACATGGCTTTACAGCCTTGTTGTGGTGGCGAGGTTAAGTCGTGCGACCATATAACTTGGGCTTTTTACCTCTGCGATTGCATTTAGGCTTCAAAACTCCAAAAAGTGTTAATTTTTAAAGATTATCTTGCTGAATGAAACCTTTAAGTATAATAAACATTTTTTTCCACAAAGCCAATTTTTTTGTCAGTATCCAAAATCCAATGAAGAAATCCTGTAGGCTTTTTGGCAGGGAACGAGGGCAATGCTAACTTCTGGCCTACAGAAAAACGCCATCCCCGGGGCACTCTATAGACAACCATGTTAAAGTCCCAACTTTACAGTAGAAATAAACATGTTTACAGCCTGAAAGAAAAATGGTTTTGGTCTGTATATTTTAACATTCATCATTAGTTAACAGTTTAAAGAAATTTACATTTGTTGTGTACATTTGCTTATTGTATTGAAAAACAAGCAACTGAATGTTGAATCTTACTTTTGTTTTAGTTACTTTTAAAAGGAACACTGTTCACACATAAACCGAAAACACAGAACCTTCTGTTTCCATTCCTCTAAGGATCATTGTTATTAATAATTATTTTTTGATACCGTGAAACCATGATGTTTTCTGAGATGGATATCAAACCATGAAAATCTCAGATTGTTGCAACCCTAATACCTACATATTCTTGGAATAATTTAGTTGAACTTGAAAAGTTCAAGTTAAACTAAACTAAAGGTTCAGTCGGTGAATATCAACTCAAAGGCTGCCGAAATGTTATAAACACTCTACCTTTCGGCGGACTATCCATATTAAGTGTTGCCTATGTTTGACATTGTTATATTACAGGTTTAAACTCAGTGCCTCATGACAAGTAAGAGTACCACAGTACAGAAAGGAAACTTATTAAGATGTTATGTAAGGCTGCTTCTGGATACATTTTATTACCAAAACAGTGTGTTCAAAAGCATCCCACAAACATTTTCCACTGTTTTAGGCAATGCGGTTGCATAACATTTGAACCTCTGTTTGTTCTTGTCAAAAGTCACAAATTCTAACCAATCCCTGTCATTTCCTGTACAAGAAGGATAGTGTTCGTAGTCTTTGATGACTGCTGCGATTAACTTACAGGCCAGAGGGGCTAAAACATTTCTAGGAACCTCACTGAGGCCCACATTATGTTGGAGGGTCACTGTTAACAAAGCAAAGCGGTTGAGGTTTCCAGTTGAAAGTCATGTCTCTCCTTCGCCCGGATTCTCTTTGATATCTGTGTGTGTTTGTGTCTTGTTCTTGGTCAAGCTTATGCAACTTGTTGACACAGCGATTAAGAGGACAGATTTTACAGATATATTCATGTGATTTACTAGATGGACACACGAGAAAGTAGACAGTTTTGATTGTGAGTTGTCAAACCACTTACTGTTTTATTTTTGTCTTTGTGTCTATATCTGTTTAATCTCCCTCTCAGATGGATTGGTTATTGTTGGTGTGCACTCAGCTAAATTCCCCAATGAGAAGGTAAGTGTTTTCATAGTTCATCATCATTTTACCTCTCTGTGGGCTGCTGCGCTTGTGTGTTCTATCTGCATTTTCATAACTGCAAAGTATCGACAAAAATGTGTAATTTGGAGTGTGATGGAAAACATCATAACCCACTCTTTCCTCAGGCAAGGAATCAAAGCACCAAAGCATTAATCTGTAATGTTACACCAGTGTACCAGCAAGAGACATTTTAGCAGCTCAGATGATAACTATCAGAATGATCATATCTAAAATTATTTTTGTTATCGGCTTAAGACCAGAGACATACTTCATACTTCAGAATATCCTCCTGATATTCTTTTTTTTCTTTTATTCTTAAAGAAGTTTTTTACCAATAAGGCATTAATGCTTTTTTTGAGAGTCTACCTTTCAGCTTTAAACTGTTGGTCAGGTAAAACAAACACTTCCAAGGCGTTACCTTGGGCTCTGGCAAATTATAATCAATATTTAAAATAGTTTATTGTTGTCAAGTCAAAATTGATTTGTTGCGCACATGTAAGACAATCATAGTTGATCAAAGTGCTTAACAGGCACAAAATATCAATACAGAAGCAAGACAGCAATGAACTTAACAGAGAACAAATTGCAGTACAACAGAAGATAAAGTCAATTAAGATATGAAGCTCAATTTGAGTGTATGCCACCGAGAAAAGTTGGGCCTCGACTTAAAGGTTTCTGTAATTGGAGTGTTTTTATTGGAATAGTTCAGCTATTCCAGAGTTTCAGGGCAGCCACCACAAAGGCTTGGTCATCACTGTTTTTGTGTTCACTTCTGGGAACATTCAGGAGCATCTAATCAGTCGACCTCGGTGCTTTACTGCAGTTTGACAATGTAATAGCTCTGCTAGATAAGGTGGCACCAGACCGTTTAAAACCTTAAAAATGAGCAATAAAGTCTTTAAATAAATCCTAAAATGAACAGGAAGCCAGTGGACGGAGGCCAGTTCTGGTGTTATGTATTCCTGTTTCATTTTCCAGATAGAGGATGAGCAGTTGCCTTGTACTAACTGCAGATGACAAAGTGACAACTGATATTATTTTAACAAAAGGTAAACAGGGAGATGCTTCAGGACCAAGAAAACCAATAGTCATCCAATAGGTGAGGTTGTCCAAATATAATAATCTGTCTTATTTTCATGTATATTGAGAAGATTTCAATTTATCCAAACTATGATATCATATAAACAGTTCAGCAAAGGTGGTACAGAATATTTGCTATTTTTCTATAGGCAAATAGATCTGCATATCATCAGCAAAGCAATGAAAAGGGATATTATGTTAATTGAAATTGAACCCCAAAGCCAGCATATACAATGACAATAGGATAGGGCCCAAACGGAGCCTTGAGGAACCCCAGAAGTAAATATGACTACACCTTAACAATGTTCGCTGAGGCGAACATAGAAATGCTTCTATCTGTCAGAAATGACTGCAACCATTTGAGGACTGTAATGCCTACAAAATGTTTAAGGCGTGATAGAGAGATACTGTGATTCAGGGTGTCTATGCTTGTCTCCAAACCTTCAAAGGTCCTGGACAACATCCGAAGCGCTGTGCTCCGCTATGACATCTGCCACCCAGTGGTGAACGACAGTGAGGCACATCTCTGGCATGAACTGGAGGTGTCCTGCTGGCCCACACTGGTCTTACTGGGCCCACGTGGCAACCTGCTCTTCTCCCTAGTGGGCGAAGGCCAACACGACAGGATGATGCTTTTTACTGACAGTGCCCTTCGTCACTACAGTGAGCAGGGTCAGCTAAAAACACACACAGTGGGTATCAAGCTGTACCGAGACTCCCTGCCACCCAGCGTCCTGTCTTTTCCCGGGAAGGTGGCCATAGACAACAGCAAGAAAAGACTGGCCATAGCAGACAGCGGGCATCACCGCATTCTGGTGGTGGCCACCACTGGACAGCTGTTATACATCATAGGAGGTAAGAAGTAGGAGAGAGTAAGACATCATTTTTGAGTCAGTAAAGTGGGAATTCAATGGGTTAAACACTAAAAAGTTCCTCAAATGTGCCCTTTTAAAAATAAGAAAATACATGTTCTAAAATGTTCTAATTTAAGCGTGAATATTAGATAAAAACAGAGTTTTGTTTTTGCCTTGTAATAATTAGAATATGCATAATTTAAACTACAATATTTAAAGGGATGCTTTGCTGACTTTCAGCCTGCTTTGTATCATAATGTTGGCTAGTATACATAATTGAACTGTGGTAACCCTCCCTCCCCCCCGTCTCACCAGTACCCAGATCTCCTTGCTTACTCCCAGCTCAAATCCGCTGATGACGCGTTTTGCTTGCATTCTGCCATTTGAAGGTTTTCTTTCCTCTGGAGCAAAAGGAAATGCCACAGCCCTTTAGTTCTGTTTTCTCTGGTTATCTAGCACCAAATGTAAATGTATTTGTGGCTTTCTATTGCATAGACAGCTCAGTTTAATGGAAAGTCCATCTTTCCAGCAGTAAAATATTACTTTAAGCATTATTGATATTTCTGGAGCTACATGGCAGACTGTGTTGTCCCGAGACCAACAGAGAGTTTGGCAACAGCAGGGACTAGTACACACTGGGGACTGGCACTGATCTAAGTATGGACTAAATTGGGGGGAAAAAAAACGCAAGATTTGTATTATTGTTGTTGGGTGATCCCTTTCATCCCTATGCACACACAGTATAAGAAAGTCGAACATTTATATTTGCCAAAGAACTTTAAAGTCATCAAGCCAATTTAAGATTATTTTTACTTTAAATATTCTTTAAATATTTGTTTTTGTTCTATTTCACATGGACCTGAGCACATTTGTTAGTGCACTTTAAGCGCATGAGATTAAAAATCAGTTATAGTGAGTCACAATCTTAAGTAATTAATCCACTTACAGAAATGAGAGGCCACCTATGCTCCAGCTGTAAAGGGATAAGTAAGCCTGTACAAATCTTTCGTATTAGTAATCAGAAAATTGTCAGTCATATCTTTTTTTCTACCACAAATTTAGGCAGGGGAGATAAAATGCCTCAATTCAACTCTTGTGTTAAATGAAAGATAAGTGAATGTGTGAGGAACAATTAAAACTGCTGTTGCTGGGTAACCTGTCAAGGTCAAAAATGTTGAGTCACATAAGACCAGGGAGAAATGTTAAATACCTGAACATGCAGAGTCTGAAAAATTCCCCTGCAGAGCTCTAATATGACAGAAAAACATGCACAAAACATAAACTTATCTGTCATCAGAAAATGTATCATGTTAAGTGTTTCAGTCTTTTCATCTTGGCAGAAGAAACAGCCTCTCTGCCTTACATATGGAAAAAAAGATTTAATTTCAAGGCTTAATATGAACTGTAAATGAGATGCAGTAGTGCACACAGACTTCTAATTTTCATTGCATTATCACCTCTGTTTCAGGGCCTAAAAGTGGACGCCAAGATGGTGACTTGTCCGAAGCATCCTTCAACTCTCCTCAGGGCGTGGCAATTAAAGGGGACACTGTGTATGTGGCTGACACAGAAAACCACCTCATCCGAAAGGTAGTACCATGAATTATCTCTTAAATTAAATTTGAGGTCAGTTGATGTAAATTTGAACCTTTCTGCCCATCTGTCTGTGTTTCAGATTGACCTGTCAGAGGGAAGAGTCAGCACTCTGGCCGGTGTCGGTGCTCAAGGCACAGACAAAGAGGGAGGCGCTATGGGACCTCAGCAGCCCATCAGCTCTCCTTGGGATGTGACTCTTGGCACTGCCGGTGAGTGCTGCGGCGCGGACAGACCAGAACTTGAAAGGCAAAATTTAATTGTCTTTCCCCTCTATGCCTGCCCTTGCTCTCATCACCTACTGTTTTCTTTCTGGTATACAATCAATAATTCTCAGGAGAGCGAAGTCAGTATAACCCTCCTGTCTCAGATTGCCTGGATATTTTTAGGTCTCACCATTTCACAGGTAACAGTTCAGTTCGACTGAGGTGAAGGTAAAGGCGGGGAGATCTATAAATGACAGGAAGTGACTACAGCCCACCTCCTTAGAAAAAACTGTGGTGATTACTGTTAGAGGGATTGTTGCATATTTAGTGCTTAATTAGAGTGCACCCAAAAACATACACATATCCATGACAATTTTATGGCTCTTAGTAGTGCTCTGTCAAACTCTACATTTTACATTCATGTAAAATAGTAAACAAGCTAATGGAGCTAGCGACAGATCACAAATGAGCAACAGCATTTTTTGCAGGGACTAGATATCAAGCAAAAGTCAGAGACTGCAGCACATCGACTTGCTGTGAGCTGCAGCTGCTTGTATCAAAGAGTAGCATGAAAGTCAAGAGAGTTCACTCCGCAGCAAAATCTGGAGGCCAAAACATCCCAGAAGCACACTGCACAGCACACTTACTTTCAGAAAACAAAAAATAACCGCTCAACTTGAAGCAATTTCAGTCGACTGAGAGATCTACGATTGATTCAAATCTCTGAATTTTAAAGGACAGCCCTAGCTCTTAGAAATGAAGGTGCTAGCTAGCTAACAGATACATTGCCTTTAGATATCTTTCACACAAATCATGGTTTTAGTCTAACGGGCTAGCCTGGTGCCAGAGGAACCATGTTTAGCAGCCTTGGGCTTCATGGGGCTTACAAAGAGCCGTGGCTGATGGGTTCTAGCACAACCCACAACAACTATGGTTCACAATCATGTTTTTGGAGGGTAGATATTTTTGTGAAATCACCACTACTACTTTAGTGGAGCAGCACATTTGGGAGACGAAACTCTTTTCCAATTTAGAAGCGAATACAAAAATCCAGTCAGCGGGTATCCAAAAGAAAAAAAGGAAAAGTTTTCAGCAGATCTAGCAGTATTGTAAACCATGAAGTGCAAAGAACTCTTTCTCCATGAAAGGGTCTTTGGATAAAAGGGGTTCTTCATAAAAATCTTCATCTTTCAAAGATCCCTTAAACCCACGAATACAAATGGGTCTGGGTAGATCCTTAGTCCGTATGGAAGAATCCCTACTTATAAGAGTGTAGGATCTCATTCACAGGGAACATTCAATAAACCTCTTTGCCAGATTCCTTCGTTTAGTTCCACTGAATCATTTTGAAGCTGAAAATCAATAATATGATTAAACTATGCAAGTCACAAAACTCTGTGAGGTACCTGACAAGGTCTTTCATATTCTCACAAAGTAATCTCAGACCTCCAGTTCCAGCCCTCTAAATGCTTGGCTTTTATTATTTTGCCTTAGGCATTCAGAGTTTCTTTATTATTCATCTTTTTGTAAAGAAATATCCTGAATCTTTCAGACCTTTTATATCTAAAATTTGAGTGTATGTCTTGTGTTGTCATCAGGCCTTGTTACCTGTGGGCATGGCACATTCAAGATCAGTCAGCAAACAACTGTCAAACACAGAGAGGTCATAAGTCGCTACTGAATGGTGTTGCTTAATTTAGCAAAACTGTTTTGCTCTCCAGGCTGGTAACCATTGAAAATGTTTAATACAAGGTTATTTTGCACAGCTTTAGCATTAGTTTGGTCATCAAGATGAATATATTTACAAAATATGGAATAATCGATTTGCATTCCTCACTTAATGAACATACTACAAGCCCCTATTCACAAGTTATTCATTTGGTCAAATTGTAATTTTTCTAAACATAACAAATTAATACCAATTAATTTCTGTTTTTTTTTTCATTTTATAACTGCATCAAAATATAGTATTTTAATGATAAAGGATTTCGAATAAACAATTACTTACTCTAATGCCATCTGTTCTCCCAGCAGGTGACAGGTATCTGCCGCAGGTTAATATTTATTTACCATAAGGCTTCTTTTTCAAGTCTAAGGGCTCTATCTTACCTTCATAAAACAGCACAGGAAATTATTTTTTACATTATCTAAAATGTGAACATAGCAGAGAGCAGAGCAGAACTGTTGTCCGACTCCCCCTTGAGGGAGAAACTGTGCACATTAACACACGAGAAGAAGCTTAACTTCACTGATTATTTCAGAAGCGTTTAGCACTAAGTTCTGTTTCCTGTGTAAGTCTTTAGTTTTGCTGCTTAAATGTCCCACAATATTTGCTGCAGTGACATTACTGCTCTTAATGCGCCACTCAGCAGAAAATTGCTCACCCCTCCCATTTGCCCAATTTATCATATAAAAGCAATGCACAGGTGCAGGCAAACATGGCTTTTTACCCTTTAAAAGCTGGTGTGACAATCCTTTTCTTAGGCTGCGTTCATGTTCAGACTCCTCTTACAGGCTATATAACCCTTTGGAACTTAAGAAAATCGGTTTGATTTTTTTCAGAAACGTAGGGGAAAAAGGAAATGCATTACAAACTGCAAAAAAAAATAGTAAAGGTAATGGAGAAAATGACCTGAAATTTCATTTTAAAAGTTAGTTTTAAAAGTTTATATATGCAGTGTGTATATACATTTTATGTAACATGTAACACTTTCTTTTTCTGCACTAACTTTGGGTCATTTTCTTGTTTTTTTTACTTTTCTTTTTTTCTTATGAGGTAATTTTCCTGTAACTTTTTACTAATTTTGTTGTTATTTCTTGGCCTTGTTAAGTTGCTTGTTGCCTTCTCCCCGTGTTTTTGAAAGAAATCAAACCAATTTGCTCAGGTTTCAAAGGGTTCATGTTGAGCTTAAAACACCTATGATTAAGTAAGGGACTTATTTTGCAACCAGATTAATGCAATGTTTATTTAGCGAAAAAATGGAGTTGGAAACGTTGGTACATTTTAGTTTGAATTATTAATCATAGTGACTCTAAAGTATTACTTCTCGAGGGCCATTAGGGCAAATGTTTTAACACAGGCTGTAAGCAAGACATAATCAGTCATAGTTAGATTCTCTACACAGCTTGACACAACACCGCTGGTTTGCACATCACCACATGGTCTGGGAATATGTGATCAGACCTTTAACTCCACTAACATTGTCCTCTGAGAGTACATCCAAACACTCATTGCATATTCATGATTTATCCACCATGTGGATGAATAATTAACTTGACCAAATCAAGAGGACCCTACACCTTTTGAACTGTAAAGAACCACAGTGACATTGATGCTGTCAGATGTTTCTGTCAGTCTGCCAGATGTGATCAAGAAGGCTTGAGCTCTGAGCTGCATTAAAAATACAACTGAGAGTCTGTAAGGGTTGTGTATTTATCATGATGACAGCATTGTCTCCGCTGAATGCATCTGAGGCTGCACATGGCCTTTGTCAGCGAGGCTGCCGTCACTTAAACCTGCAAAGCTGCTTTTCTGACTCATTTCTGGCACTCAGCCTTCACCAAACAATCACAGCTCTTTCTAGGCTGCATAGATACTTCTTTGTAATATAAGTCTGAAAAATCTGAAAGCACTTTTCAAAATCTGAAAGCACTTTTCACCTTTTAGTACAAAAAGTTTGTCCTGAAAGTTTCCTGGTTCTCAACTCAAAGAGTGTGGTTTTTTGTGTGTCTTTGTATGTGCGTTTCATTTGTATGTGTAGGCGGTGCTGAAGATAACGTGCTGTGGATAGCCATGGCAGGGAACCACCAGATCTGGGCTTTGTTCCTAGCGGATGGGAAACTGCCCAAAGGAAGGTGAGCAACCAACACATGACCACCATGACCACTTGGCAGCAGCCACCTTTCTAAGCCACTAACAGTGGTGGAAGCAGCTAAGTAAATTTACTCAACTAATGTACTTAGGTTTGAATTTGATGTACTCGTACTTTACGTAAGCATTTTATTTTCATGCTACTTTATACTTTTAGCCCACTACATTTCAGTGGGAAATATTTAAGTTTTTATTTAACTACATTTATCTGACAGCTTTAGTTACTTTATAAATTATTTGTTTCAAATAAAAACATAAGGAGGGTTTATGAAATATGTTTTTTTATATAAATAAAACTACCAGAAAGTTTATACACGTACAACTGCAACAATTTGTTGATTAGTCAATCAATCAATTTACAGAAAATGAATGGCCAACTATTTTGATGAACATTGAAGTCTTTTCCTATTATTATTATTTTTTTGTGTTCCTCTTCTTGTATTTGGGGTCATTTTAGGGGTGTTTTTTTTCTATATTTTAAATTAAAAGTGTAGGGTGTTTGTGGGTGTAGGTGTTTCTATTTTTTCATAATTTTAATTTTGTATGTTTTTGTCTTTTAATGCCTATAATTCTGAGGATTTGTTTTCCTATAATTTTGAGGTTGGGGATGTTTTTTTTCTTTTTTTAACAATTTTGAGTTTTTTGGGGTGGATTGGTGCATTGGGTAGTTTTCCTTGTCATACTTTAAGTACATTTTTCTGATTATACTCACTTTTACTTAAGTACTATTTTAAATGCAGGACTTTCACTCGTAACAGAGTATTTTCACAAGGTGGTGTTAGTACTTTTAAGTAAAGGATCTGACTACTTCTTCCACCATTGGCCACTATAACTAAATAAGCAAATAAAAATAATAAAAGGTCAAATGAGCTCCATATATCCAGCAATATTTTGAAGTATTTTGTTTTTGCCTATTTTATAATGTTAACAGTGAGTCCAAGGCGGGGACGTGTGTGCGATGGGCAGGCAGCGGCAACGAGGAGAATCGAAACAACGCTTACCCCCACAAGGCTGGCTTTGCTCAGCCTTCAGGTTTGGCTTCAGCCCCAGAGGAGCCCTGGGGCTGCCTGTACGTGGCCGACAGCGAAAGCAGCACTATCCGCACGCTGGCACTGAAAGATGGAGCCGTCAAGTTACTGGTCGGGGGAGAGAGAGACCCGCTGGTGGGTGTGCAATAGTTGATAAATGGATGACTAGATGGTGGATGAATTTATAACTGTGTAAATAGATTTCTTCGCAATGTTTCTTACTTCTACGAGATACATTTAGTTTACTCTGTTACATTATTATGATCAGATAGTTTGTGACAATTACTTTAAACAAACCAGCCACAGAGAGCAAGCACTCAGTGAATCCCAAGTGGCTTATATGAAGTATTTCACTGCTGAAAAGTTGGCCTTTTTATAAAACTTGGATGTCTATGCAGTAGAAGGAAGCAAATACTTTTGAACTTTGTGCTAAATGGCCAAAGAAAACAGAGAAAAAAGGACGCTTTTGCTTAAGAAGTAGAAAACCTATAACTTTTAGAATGCAACGTGCCGCACCTCACACATGTGAAACAATGGCGGCCAGCCGGCAAGAAACTCACATTTTGTTTATTATCAGACGCTGTTTTAGACGCCGTCCTTTTTTGGGTTGCTTTGCAGTGTATCCTATTGTTGTTGATGCTGGAGTAGAGACTTTCTCTGCAGGAGTCTCTGCTACTGAATCAGGCTTTCATCAAAGACAGGTACATCTGCAGCACCCTCTCCCTGAAATGACCTGTGATATGCCAGTGTCTAGTTAAAGGTTAGATTCCCTAAAGCCAGAAAACAAAGCCAAGAGGAGGGGCGGAAGACTAGCGTTCACTAAGACTACAATATTCTTCAAGTTTATCATGGGATTTTTGCACAATAATGCCATAAAACTGCTTACATCAGCTTTAATGAAGCTTTCTCCTTTGGTTAATTTATCTCTCATACATTCTCTTATAACTGGATAGGGTTATTTTTTTGTCCATTTAAGTGTTTGTGTAAGAGGATAATGTATTGTCTCATATTTAACATAATGCAGGGAACAGCAGCTTAAACAGCAGGTAGTGGAAATTAAAAGTCCATTCCCAAAGCAAGAAAATCTCCTGAGATATCATCAATGACAAAATGTCCTGAACCTGGCTCTGTCCCCATCCATCAACAGTAAACACACAGTGTAAAATCTGCTCATTAATCTGCTACATTTCCAGCAATAAAAACACACTTGGACAATCATGAAGAAAAATGTTGCACAACACTTCGGATCACTCATGGGCAATCACAAGGTTACAGATTCTTCTCTCTATAGATAGAAAATATTGATTTAAAAGAAAAAATGGCATAAATAAACACAGCCACTTGTCTGTGGCTGAAACAAAGCCCCAAGACATTTTTTGGAATTACTTTCATGTCCTCACAGTCGTTCTGCTGGAGGGTTTTTTTTTTTTAAATCCTGCCACACTGGTGTATTTTTGGAAAGTCCTAAGAGCTCTAAAGCTGGTAGTCACTCATGAGAGCAGGGAGTGATTAACTGGAGAGTCATATACAGTTTATTCAACATGGAGATGAGACAGCAAAATCATTAACATACTGTGTATAGGCAGTTGAGCTGTGCTCATTTTACAGTGTTTTAAGTATTTTAAGAAACACCTCTACAATTTGGCGAATACAATTACTGACTTTCTCACCAAGAATTACTGTTAATGAGAAGGTCAATAACTCTCTAAATATATAGCCACACCTAGCAGCCCAAACAGACAAGAAAATAGTTTCCCGGTGTTTGTTGAAAGGTGCACCTAAACCTCTAAAGGTCACTAATTAATACGGTATATCTTGTTTGTTTAATTCGTAGAAAAAAAACAGGGTTCCCACAATCATGAAAATCCTGTAAAAGTTATTTAATGAAAAAGGCCTGTTTTTTAGGCCTGGAGATGATTTGGAGTTAACAGAACATTTTGGGAAAAAAATGAATGTACAAACTGTTTTGGGTGTCATTCGAAATATGTTCATGAAAAAACCCAAAACATGTCTTAGATTAGACAACAGAGAGCCAGTCTAGCTGTCTCCAGATGTTATTATGCTAAGCTACGCTAATCATCTGCTGGCTGTGGCTTCATATTGAGCATACAGAAATGATATTAGTGTATCAATCCTCTCATGTAAATCTCAGCAAGAAAACTAACAAGTGTTTTTTTTCCCAAAATGCCCAACTATTACTTTATTTATTTACTTTATTCTTTTTAAAATCACATTTTTTTTTGTGTTAAAGCCTTTTTTTCAGTGAGTGCATCAGGGACAGTAAGGATCTTTGTATGGGCAATGTGTGCTATGTTTCAGTACTTTCTAGCTATACTTTTATCTCATTCTTCTTCTGTCCTAGTTTGAGCACTTCCTTCACACTGCAGAGCATTTTCACATCTTTGCTAACAGCTGCATCACAATCTGAAACAGAGGTCACACTCCTGCAGTGAAGGTGAACATGTGAGAACAAGTGAACCCGCTGGCGTTTGGAGTGATTTTGCTTGTGCAATAACAGATTTTTCCAAAGATTTGGTTTTCTTTATCAGAGTGAACTCTGCAGCTGTGCAGTCAGTGAGCTGTAGAAAATCATGAGACTTTTATAAGATTGTTATCTAATTTCTTTAACTTTGTTTATTGAGTTTACTGATATAGAATAAATAGCTGTTTATTTAAAATTGTTCACAACTCTCACAAATTGGTCGTTAATTGGCTTGAACAGTAATTAATCTATTTGAGTTATGTTGGTCTAAAACAACCTGAACTGTTTGCTTTTTGTCACTTTCAGGAAAAAAACATGATAAGTGTTCCCCTTTGTGTTAATGACATTTACCATTGATTTACTTTTCTGCAAAACTTCTCAAGAATGACTCATGGATTTATTTTTAGCACAGTGACTAATGTGATTTAAAGATATTGTTATCTCTCTGGTTATAAATGTGGTGACTCTTCTTGTATGAATTATTCAGAAACCTTTAAAAATAATGAAGCCAATGTTGCTTTCATGTTTTGAAGTGTTCTTCAAAAGATCATATACGGTATTTGGGGATGGCGTTGGTTTGAATTCTCAGAAGCTTTTATCTTGATGGTTAAAATGCCTCACTTTCTTCTTTTTACAAAAATGAACATGTTTTAAATTCAGTTATTCACAAATTTAGATTGGATATTCTGTTCTTTGACCTTAGTTATCAGCAGTTTGGGCTATTGTATGTTTTTATATCTTTGTTTGATTTCTTCTTTTGAACCAGAATCTTTTCGGTTTCGGGGATGTAGACGGGAAAGGGGTTGACGCCAAGCTGCAGCATCCTCTCGGTGTTGCCTGGGCTCCTGAACAAAGCCTGCTCTATGTGGCTGACTCCTACAACCACAAGGTAACTGTTGCATATCACGGGGCTGCAGTTTGAAGTTGTAGCATGCTCACATTTGATGCTTTTGTTGTTATAATGAGTTACTTTAGGTTTGTTAAGTGGATGCACAAAGCAAGCTTCTGCGTTTGATCTAAAAAAACATACAGGAAACATGAAGGACTTGACCTTATTGTATGACTGTATCTGTCTTTGTAATTATGTTCAGATCAAGGTGGTGGATCCAAAGGTAAAGCAGTGTTGCACACTAGCGGGGACCGGAGAGGCTGGAGATACTCTGGGCCCTGATTTTGACAAATCCTGCTTCAATGAACCTGGAGGAATCTGTGTTGGTGACAATGGCAAGCTTCTCTACGTGGCCGATACCAACAACCACCAAGTCAAAGTGCTGGACCTGACCTCTAAGACCGTTTCACTGGTGAGACCTGTGTGTGTGTTTGACCTTGTGGAAGCACTTAACATTTTGTCTACGTGTGCGTCATTAATGTGCCCCGAAAGCTAGAAGATTTTGGGTAACAGGTGATAAAGAAAGGACACTGTAAGTGTAAATAGCTCTCTCCTTGCTCCTCTTTAACTCAAACATTCAAATCTCTCTCCTGTCCAGTTCCCCATCCCGGCAGACTGCACAGATTCGGTACCTTCAAAATCTTTGGGTCCTGCCAAAGCCCCCACGCTGCCCAAATCAGCTGCCAGGAAAGAATTGCCACCAGTGGCGGTGTCAGCGGGCCAAACTCTCGTCATGTCGCTCATGCTGTCGCTTCCAGAGGGAACCAAACTCACCGAAGAGGCCCCCAGCTGCTGGGCTCTCTCAGCTGAGGGTGAGACAAAGTGTAATAATTGTTCTTAATGTCTGTAAATGTTTATCCTGTAAGTAAGACTGACTATACCCACAAGAGGCACTTAGGTCATTGGTTAACACCTCTTCCAAACATACAGCGAGCAAACTCTGGTAAGTGGAGTGGGAAAATTTTAGGTAAAAACATCTTTATTGGGATGAACTGAAACAATCTGATGTTGGCTCGCTTACATCCAGTTTGGAGGAGGTGGAAGCCTCACCAAGTTTTCCACTGTCGGAGCACTGATAGAGCGCTGATAGATCACAGGGTAGAGTGCTTACCATGAAGGCCAAGTCCTTACTCCAGCAGCTTGGGTTCTGGGCCCTCTGCTGCACGTCATCCCCTCTCTCCTGCCTCTGCTGTCTTTCTCTATCAAAAATAAAGCAAGAATTCAGTTTATGGTGATAAAGGTGGCAGATTTATTGCTGTAAATTTGTAGTCATTTTTTAAATTCTGGGTTATTGATTCCATACAAAGTTTGACAAACGTAGGCAACGTAAGTGTTACTACTGTGGGTCATAAGCTTGTTATCCGAAACATGCTAAAGTCTGCAGCTTATTTTGGAAAAAAAACAAACACACCAATTAATCAAGTGCTAAAACTTTTGCTTGTGAGTTTTTATGCCCCTGCACCTGTGCAGCTGTGGTTGTCCATCCATCCATCCATCCATACAGTGTGTCTGTGGAAACGATTCTCATGATCGCGATTTTTCATGAATGCTTGGGGGAATTTCCTCAAATTTGCAACATGGGGCTCAAGGATGAACTGATTAGATTTGGGTAGTCAAATATCAATGTCACTGTGACTTTACAAAATAATTTTGGCCATAATTCAAGAATTGATACACTTGTAGCCTCTTTGTAGCAACATCCATATTTGAAGCATTATCAGCCGTCATGGCTACATATGAGTCTGTACAGAGATGGATGTAAACAGCAACTTGACTGTTTGGTGCAGGCATAAAAGCACAAAGCAGTAATTCTAGTTGGTTTTGTAAAGAATAAAACAAAAACATGGGTGCACATTCATTCTCTATACACCAAGTGTGGCTTTTGCAGACCTGCTGTGCCTGGTTATGGTTGCTAAGCTATGAATGGACAATAGCTGTTCAAGGCAGGGGTTTAGGGAATATTCACTTCTGCAAAGACAGCAGTATTTGGCAAAGACTCGATAAATATCTGCTGCAAAAGGTTAATTGAGGAGAGGTGGAGGGATTTAAGCAAGAAGACAGTTGGGAAGTTATATTGAAATCTCACTAAATCCCATTTCCACGCTTACGAATTGGCTGCTACATTTGTGTCCTTAGTTTGCCAAGCTCATGTTGTGCAAGGCATGATTTGTTAATATTCAGCAAAGATCCTCCTATTGTTTTCAGTAGGTTTCAAAAGTTAAAAAATTGCCTGCTTTGCTGAAGTTTTACCTGTCAGGGTTGAGTCAGAGTTGCAACCCAAACTTGTTCTCTTCATTTATAATAACCTTGTTCTGGATGCGAGCCTCTCAACCTCTCCTTCTAGTCTTTATTTTAGTCTGTGATCCACAATTCTGTCAAAAAATAATGGAAGTGAATGATGCTTAACCTTCATGTTATTTTCACTTTAAAACAAGTAGATTCTCACTGCCGTCCCACGCCTGGGATTTATATTTCTCAGCTGAGGGATGGAGGAGTATTTAGATCAGTAGGGACTCTTTTAAAGCACCAGTGAGGCATTTTAATATATTATTTATACCATCTAATACCATTCAAAGAGCTTTTATTGTTGTTTTCAAGATGTAATCAATGGTAGTGTGACCCTATGAGCGAATGTGAAGTGATTTGAGATATCATGTTGGTAATGGGTGATGGTCTGTTCATTAGGTTTGGAACAAAAGTCTTTCCATCATTCTAAGAGACGCAGCATGCAGTCAGTGATATCAGCAGGCTATTTTTAGAACATTTCGATAAGACGACATGCCTCGGTTCACATAATTAGCTACCAGGCTATGTTACGTGATCCACCACTGTCCGATTATACCCAGTCTAGACTTATGCTGATCAGATCAGAGGCAGGAATTTTAATGGATCAAGTTGGAAGTGCACAGCAGATTTAAATTGTGTTTTAGAGGCTTTTTAGAAATGGCTACCCTGGGACCTCATGTTAGACATCAAGGTCATTAATCACCGCTGGCATGGATTTGACGGTCTTTCAGGCATAATATTTTCTCACAGTCCAAGTTCTGGCCTTTTCTTTTCGACTTTAATTCATCCTTCAGTGGTCACGTCTTTTATAGATGTGTATTTGTTTCTAAAAATATCCTCTGTGTTTCAGTAAATTCATATCCTTACTCTCACCTCAGCTGATTCAGTGGGGTTATATGAGGGTAATATTGCGAATGGATGCCATTTAGTTGTGCTTAGACTTGAGCCACAGGGTGCACCTTGCCATACTCAACCATAAATTTAGATGCCAGACAGACACTTTAATACCAACACAAATGCCCTTTCAGTACATGGCACGTTGTGTCTGATCTGGATCCTAACCAAGGATTGTTTTGTTGCAATGTTGGGCGGTCAGTCGGTTTGGCCAGTGCTCTTGTTGAGACTGAAATATCTCAACAACTATTTGAACGATTGCCACGTCCTTTTGTACAGACATTTATGGTCCCCAGATGATGTATCATAGTGACTGTGATTTCTTAAACCTTTCTCTAGCTTCATCATCACGTCAGTGTTCGACTTCCAGTTCCTTGGTTTGTGAAGAAATACCTTCAAAACAAATGATTAATTCCCATCAGCCTATGCTGTACTTTTCTGGTTTGTGCTGATCAAGATGAAAAAGAGTGGTTATACGCACATTGCATAGGTGCAAGGCTTTTGGAAAACTTGAATGAAGAAAGAAGGTAACAACTTCACACTTACCCCATGCCACACAAATTTATTCAAGACAACATTTTGATCCCACTTGGATCTCCATCAGATCATAAGATTCAAGTGGGATCGAAATGTTGTCTCGAATAAATTTGTGTGACATGGAGGTCCATCACATGATGCCATGTGGCTCAAATAGACATTTTCCATAGAATTACATTGTCAGAGATTCGTCTTTAAATCAGTGGATAAATTATTCTTAGCCATTGTTTTAAATTCTTAGCCATTGTTTTTAATTCTTAGTCATCGTTTTTATCCGTTATTGCCTTATGGTTTTATCTGTTGTGTGTTTCTGTAAAGCACTTTGAGTTGAAAGCGCTATACAAATAAAGTTATCATTATTATTATTATTAAATGTCTAAAATATCTAGACCCATGTAATATATGTTGTTGAGTTATACTTACATTAATCAAATTCAGTTAGATCTGTCATTTTATTCAAGGTAATGGTGAGTTTTGTTTGGCACCTGTCTAATGAAGACAACAGCCCCCATGATCTCACATTATTTTACAACATCATCAAGTCAGTCTTTTGTTATTGTTTGAGAGACCACTACTGGTGTAAATTACATATTAAGCATGTTAACATTGTCATTGTGAGCATGTTAGCATTAAGCTCCAAGTCCCAGAGTCTAGTTTAATGGACAAGACTTTATCTGTTTCTTTATTAGCTGGATGTCAGACTAAAAAATGACGACAAATTTCTCTTTTTACTGTTTTTCACAGGTAACGAGTGGCTGCTAGACAGTCAGGTGGTTACTGGTGACATCGTGGATCTATCGAAGCCCCTCTCTATCTCAACCAAACTTCCAGCAGCTATAAAAGACTCGAACAGCAATCCAAGCCTCACTGTGGGTGTATGGGTGTACTACTGTGTGACGGCAGGTAAAGCTTGTATGATGAAAGCAGCCACCTTCACCCAGCCTCTTCAAATAAGTGCCAGTCATGGAGAGGGAGAAATCACTGTGGCGTTGGCTCATGCCTTCTAAACCTCCTAACCCATCTGAGTCACAACTATCACAGAAGTAACTCTTTCATTTCTGTGCTCGGCTCCTGTTTTGTTCATAGATCTGGAAAAACTCTGATTATCTCTTTTGACAAAAATGCA
This sequence comes from Plectropomus leopardus, assembly GCF_026936395.1. NCBI lineage: Eukaryota > Metazoa > Chordata > Actinopteri > Perciformes > Serranidae > Plectropomus > Plectropomus leopardus. The sequence continues at coordinate 14,135,234 of NC_142194.1, forward strand.
ATTTATACAAATCTGATTTTCAGGGGAATTTAATTTCAAACTACTCAGAAGCCCCCTTTACGAAACATAATGCATCAGTGCTGTACTGTCATTTATTGATAGAAATGTTAACAGTTACATCCCTAAGCATGTTGTAAAGCTTGTGCCACAAATACAACTACAGCTTTAAAATCCATATCCATATTTATTTATGCAAATTCCTACAAGGACTCCCAAAGTTACCTTTGTATTTATAAAACTGTGTCGCAGGACTAAATTATCATAGAAAAAAACACGTTCTGTGGATTCAATGAGAAACGTATTGTTATGATTATCTAATTGACAGGTGGTGATGATGGTGTCAGTGGTGGAGAGAGGAATAAATATATTTCTATCTTTTAATGATGTTGTGGGGGATCTAAAATACTTTTGAATAATAAAGATAAAGTAAAAGCAAAAACTCTGATGAGCTTTTATATTTTTATATTTTCACCTGAACCACCAAAAAGATGTGAATTTCAAAGACTAGACTGTTTACATTCAGATGTTGTGAACAAAGTTTTATTTTTTTCCTCCCACAACTTCCATGAAGTAATTATTGCTGCTTTTGAAAAAGTAGCGGTAACCTTCGGTTTGTGTTTGAAACAATTACTTACAAACAATAACAAAGTAATTACATCTTAGGAATTTAAAAAAAAGAAACAGATGTTCAGTGGAGCCATTATGCGATTCAGACTTGGAGAAAGATCTATTCTGACTTCGCTCACACAAGCATTTCTTTTGAATCCTAATATTGAGTTATGGCCCGTTTATCAAAAATATAATGAAGAGATTTCATTATTTATTCATTATTAAGAAACTAACATTTTTAAAGCTTTTGTTTTATATACTATGCAGGAATTGACGGTTACTTTTTGTAAACACATCAGTCAAACTTGGCCCCTCCTCCCTGCAATGCTTGTACGTCCTACTCTGCTATTGTACGAACATTACATTTGTTGTAATGGAAAGTCCATTACTTTAACCCCAGATTCCCTCTAGTATTGGAACAAGTTTTGTCCGCTTAGCGATTCACTTTACTATATTTTTGTTGTTTCTTTTTTTTTTGTTGTTGTTGTTGATTTTTCAGCTCTGTCTGCAATTTTCTTACAGTCTGGCACGTGTCGGACAAGAAACTGAGTATGTTTTCTTTGTGGACAAAATAAGGCATTTGAGGGCGTCATCTGAGGCTTTGGGAAACATTTATCAACATTTCTTTTACCATTTTAACAACACATTAATCAACAATACAAATAATTGTTGGTGTAGTATTATGCAAAATAACAAGAAAATTAGAAGATACAGGAAAAGGGGAAAGTCTCTGCCAATAAAACTGCAAATTTTCTCCCCTCAAGCATGCTAACTAGCCAAATGTCTAAAAAAATGCAGCACAAATTGGGCAAGATTAAAAAATTGTTGTCATTGGTCCTTGAAAAGTCATGGAAAGTTGTGAAATTTTGTCTATGAAAATGTGTGGAAACCCTGATAAACACACTGCCAAATATCTAGAGGCTTATAAGTGATGATTGAGAGGATTTAGTTGTCTTACTTGTCGATTTACTGAGTTGTTTTTTAGGACATATCCTGCATAGTATATCTTTGATTTGTTCCAAAGAAAGAATTAATAGAAGAATAGAAATTAAACTCATGTCCTGAGAGGTCTTGAGAGGTTAATGGGAAGTTATCAATGCAAAGATTCACATTTTTATTATTATTAATATATTAGAAACTCCAGCGTATTGAGTTTACTTTGTACTTCTTTTAATATGCATCCATGTATTCTGTATTTTTGGTTGCTTTAGTTTACGGTCAGTCCACTTGGACGGTGTCTTCAGGCGCAGTAATCGAGCTTACATACATTTTTGTCTACCTTCTGTGTTTCACCTGTCTTAAGTTGTTTACAAAGTTCACGCTCACAGCTCAAAGCTTTGTTCCGTGTCTCCGCTCCCTGTATGACTGATTATACTTTTGATTATGCACGACACAAGGAGCCCTTTTGATTCAGACAACAAAACGTTGCTGTTATTTAAGTCATGAATAAAGTGCCTGTTTCTGATGATAGGAGGCAACTACTTATGAACTGATGACACGGAACGACTGCTGCGTGTGCGCTCAGAGGGATTTTAAGAAAAGACTGATTAAAATCTCTCCAAAGTACATTTATATGCCTCGTCTCTTCTCCACAAGGGGAACATAATGTAAAAGGGATGCTCTAATTATGCTACCATAATAATCTGTGTATTTTGTTGTGTAACATACAATAATATGTTAATGTGTTATCATCATTTCCCTTTGTTGGTTCTCAAAGTTATGAACTTTTGTCAGAAATGGGGGTGGGTGTTTCGACTGTCATCATTGCGCTTGTCAGTTCTTATTTGGTTTGGATCACTCGGCCCAAGTGCCTTGCAAAAAAGGAGTGCCACTGTATGGAGCATGTGAATGCGATGACACTTAAACTGCATCAAAAGCAATACCAATATATTTCTGTAATGGGAGAAATGTTTTATTCCCACAAGTTATTTATTTCCAATGAAGAGTGTGTTTTCTCAGCTGTGTTATCCCTCTGGCGTTTTTTAATGAGCAGTAATGAGCTCGCTGGTGGGCATTAAGTTCCTTGATATTGTTTTCCAGCTCTCACTTGATTTCTTTTTCTCTCTCAGTGCTGCACTTTAAGACGCAACAGAGTAAAGTAATAAAGCATTTTTATCAAATCTGGTTTGTGTGTGCAGGTTTCCTTCTACGATCATTGCTGCAATTCAAAGGCCCAATCCCAGAACGCCCCTGTCCCCTCCCCACTTAGCCTGTAAGGCTCATTGAAATAGAAATAGAAATAGAAATTTTTTGTGGTTCATTTTCAGTGAACTAGTTTTACTGTAATGCTGTAATGAGCAGGTACCGGATCGGATCCGGACTTAGTATCACCACATGCTTAATATCAAAAGGTTCTGATCGGTGGCAAAAAAACTTGATTTGGACATCCCTTGACGATACTATATATTATTATATAATACTGATTCTTTTTGTTCTCGCCATTATTTAAATTTCTTCATTGTCTCCTGCAATCAAATCTGGCTTGAACTACATCACACTGCCTCAAAGATTGCTGGTATGATTGCTCTGTTGGATCCATAAACTTTGAGAAAACGTACACAAAAATGGATGAAATGAATGCTGAGTACAGACAGAAGGCTCCATCCGTCTCTAAAGCTAAGCGCTAAAGAGTCCTTAGCTCTTCATTTTGGCCGTTCATGTCTAAGGCAGGGTGAAGTGTCAGGTGAAGTGTTTAGGCTTCATGGCACTCCAAACAGGTTTTTTTCAGAGGCACACTTCAAACTGAGTGTTATGAGACATCATCGGCAAAACGGCTGCACAAGCAACAGAAAGCCACAAATGTAATTCCTGTGTTAATGAAGTTTTGAAAATAACGATAACTATTGCATTATCACAGCTGAATCTCATGATTGTATTTTATATACAACAAAAGTGTTTCCACTGTTATGGAAAACCTGGAATTAATAAAAAATAATTGAAAGTTTTGGAAAAGTCATGGAATATTATTATGTTTAACAAAATTGTTTCAGTAATCTTCTGAGATAACCTAACACATAATATAATTTATTTGCAAATTTATTTTCTGTAGCTGTGGAAGTAACATGGCTGAAACGTGCTTTGTTTGACCATCACGTGCATATCTTAATTTTCTTCCTGCTTTCCACCTGTCCCTTCATGTTGATATAATTATGTTTGAATAAAGTTTGAATCTGATGTAATGGCAGGCAGGATTTGCAAGAAAAAAATATTATGGCTCCCCTAAAAGTCATGGAAATGTTTAGGGACCTTGATAAAGGCATAACTAAAGAAACTGATAGTATGGTAATGCAGGTATCTTCACATTATTATTGCTGATTTGTGCAAGATGACCCCAGAATTCGACATATTACCATGTAGCATTCTCCCTTAATTGATGCTTGAAATTTAACTAAAGCCCAGCAGGTTAGTTTCTGCACTTGTTACAGCTCATCTAATGTCAGTGCAGACTGGCTGGTCGAGGAGCACCGCTAGCTGCTTGGTAATGGAGCAGTGGCTTTGTTTTTTTATTATTTGATGACTTGTTTAATCGATTGAAAGTGTCAAGTTTAAGGTGTGAACTAATCGCGAGCATCCCTTGCACTCAAAATTGAGGGGTAGGGGTAAAAATATGAAATGTGGGGGTCCCCACTAGCTCACCTGGTGGACCCAATGTACTCAGGCTATGTCCTTGCCGCAGCAGCTGCAGGTTCGATTCCAACCTCGGCCCTTTGCTGCATCATCCACCTTTCATGATGTAACTGTTCTGTAAATAAAGGCAAAAAAGTCTGATTGAGAAACTGAATTTAACAGTCTTTAAGAATCAGGTCACGTAGCATAACTACACTACACAAGCATTAATACATCTGAGGACTTCAGCTCTGCTGTGTGGGATATTATCAGAGTTTCACTAATGAGCTAGCTTCCTCATGAATTTGTCATACAAGGTTATATGTCAGCTGACCTCAGAGGACTGACATTTGTCTCATACTTTTTACCAGAAGCTGCACATTGCGTTCATTTTTGCAGCTCAGTATTGAGGTAATGAGCACTTAAGCCGGTTTTTGGTCACAAACACACAAAGATGTTTACATGTACAGAAAGTGAAGAAAATTAGAGTAATGGGATTTTCAGTCTGCTATAAATAGAATTGATATCATGAAAAGTGATTATAGGAAACTTTTTTCACCCCAAGGCCAGTGGTAATGTAGGAAAAGAAAAATACTTCATCACAGTAGTTTTTTTGGAAGTATCTGTACTTGAATTTTTATATTTTTGTTTACTTTCACTTTTACTCACTTGATTTCTTCCCCGAAGCATTTTAGTTACTCACTACAAAATATGGAAGGAACTGAGTAAAGGAGTAGGGGATGGGCAGTCGATTTAAGGAATCAGAGTAAAGGAAAATCTGTTCTCTAAATCCTTTAAGTTGATTTACTTCAAGTGTGATGTACGTTTCATTTTTAAAGCAGTGTTTGGTCCTAAAAAATACATTTCATAATTCTCAAAATCCTGACCTCTTGCTTTTTTGTCAACAGGATTTACTTGAACTTTTACCTTCAAAACTGAAGAGCATTTAATATGATAAAATTACTTTTGAAACTTTAAGTACAGTAATGAAAGATACTTTAAGACTTTTACTGAAGTAATAGCCTGATGGGTGACTCTAACATCTACAAAAGTCATTTTCTGGTTAAAAAATAAACAGATCTTTATTCAAGTATGGCTTTCAGGTCATTTTGATTCACGTCTGCCCAAAACGAGACCTTTTTTTGGTTCCTTTAGAATAGAAAATTAATTGAAAGTGAGGCACCATACTCATTAGGAAAGTCAAAATTATAATGTATAGATAAACAGCTCTTAAATTTTCAAGAGAATCATCAACAACTTACTCTTTTCCATAATTTATATGTTTATTTTTATGTATCAATACTCATATTACCTTTATTAATATTTTTCTTTGTGATCATTTAATTTAATTTGTTATTCACTAATATTTTAGTGTAGATCTCTGCCTTTTCATATTGTAATGGCAACTCTTTGCTCATGAAAGAGGTACATGGAATGGGATTGGATTGAGAAATAGATAACGGTTTAAAAAAAGAAAAATATCTCCTGTTTTCTACTTGCACTATGAATCACTCTTTTGATTCAATAAAAACATTGGAAATAAAATCCCCAGACAAAGCACACGCAGGTCAAAAAGGTGCTGAAAACAAAGAATTGTCTAAATGTCACCACTGCAAACACCTTTTTTGTCTCTGGTTTCTGTGAAATACAAACAGAACAATAGAACCTTTTTCACAGCAGATATTGCGATGTGTCATAATAGAAAACACACACAGGCAAAAACTAATGATGATTGGATTTTAGGGGAGGCCTGTGCTGCTTTTGTTACAATGACAAGTCTGTGAAAACCCTCTATAGTGTCTCCCTCATCGAAAGGAGTCATCAATTATCAATCAATACACCTGAGGTGATGGAGGACGATATACTTAAAGGATAAGACACTGTTCTATATTTTTCTTCTTATTGACAAATCCTGTGAAAAAAAAAAAACATCTCGGTTCTTTTTGCCTTCACTACCCTCTGTGTCACTCAGCCCCGAGCTTTTTCCTTTTCTACCAAAGATGAAAATCCTTAAAAACAGATCATAAATACATTGTTTCACTGATTTAAAAAGGTCACACAACTCTCAATCCCTGCATGAAACTGTGCGGGGCTTTAACCAGCTCCTTCAGTAACAGACTGCAGCAGCCACACTGCAAGAAAGAGCGCTACCAAAGATCTTTCATTCAACAGCAGTCAGACTCTTTAACCATTAGTTTTCTTGTGCTGCGTTCAAATGCCTCTTATAAGCTATTTGATCCTAAGAAACATGAGCAAATTGGTTTAATTTCTTTCCAAAAATAGTACAACTTCTAAAGAAATGTCCCACAAATTGAAAAAAGGCAAATGTGACAACCTAAAAAACAGTGGAAAATGTCCCAAACACCTTATTTATAATACAGTAATCTAATATCTAAACTTATGTCACAGAATTTAAAAAAAAAAACAGATTTTTTTTCAGCATTTTTACTTTGTTTGTTTTTGTTTATTACCATTAATTTGTTTTATATTCCTCTGATTATTTTCAGATAATTTTCTTGAACCCTTTTATTACTTTTTTACACTTATTTTTGAGCAATGTCTTGTTTAATTGTTGCCTCCTCCCCATGTTTTTTTTTTTTAAGAAATCAAATCAGTTTGCCCAGGTTTCAAAGGGTTAACATGACCACATATTACTTTAACACTGTTGTCTCTGTCTCCATCACATCACTTACAAAATGGCAGCTTCTTTTCTACTTTTCCCACCTCAGGTGATATTCTATTTTTTTCATAATCATCATAAATATTCACATATATTAGCTAGTACATATCCTTATTTTTATATTTATACTGTAACATGCCTGTTAAACTTTCAAACTGTGCAATATTTTACCACTTAATGTACAACAATATTTATGGCTACATTTCTATTTATTTGCAGTAAATATACTATGCATTGTCATTTATCCTGTGTAACTATCAATCATGGACATACAATATCTATATAAGTGAAAAGTGTGTATAGACTTATTTTATTTTTGTTTTATCTTATTTGTATTTTTGTAATGTTTATCCTTTTTGGCACTCGAATACCTTTTTTCTCTGGCTTCTAGCATGTGAATTTCCCCAGCACGGCATTTATAAAGTCTTATCTTGTCAAATATCTAAAAACAGCTGTAGTGTTTTAAAAAAGTCACTCAAAAGAGAGTAAACAGTGCATTTGTTTGAGATTATTTTAAGCTGTGAACTTAGTTTGAGTAGGCAGCAGGACCAGTATATGTAGGTGTCAAAGTACGTAGAGCACCAGTACTGTATATCAGGCCCACAGACAGTACTTCTTTGTAGGATCAATTCATTGTTGGATTTATTTTGTTTTGTTTTGTTTTTCCCACTGGATTTGTTGACAATAACAAAATGTCCTCATTATCATAAATGTAAGCATAATGGTATATATGATCAGCTTGCTGAATTCAGTTGTACTCACAGTTTTGTTTGATGAGGGTGCATCGGGTGGTTTAACAGTTGACTGATGTGAAGGATGGAGAGTTGCTGTGGTGTCAAAACTAAATTAAAACTCTAAAACGAGAATTACCAAAATAAACAGGCCTTTGCAAAAAAAAAAAAGGAAAAAGAAAGTTCAAATCAAACAAATTCACCCAAAAATAAAGCTAAGACTAATCAAAACACATGTCGGTTGAAGGCTGTATCCTCTGGGTGTCTCTCCTGTGCGACTAATTTAGCACACCTGTCTTTGATGAGAGGATCCTGAGATGCCAGGTCAGGTGATGCATTCAAGTGATTTTAAAAAAATGGGAAATTATCAGCTTACTAAACCTGTTTCTTTCTGGTATTTCTGGTTTTTGTTTGTAGCCCAGGTAATATTAACCAATCACATTTAAATGGCAGAGTGACTGTGTGAGGTGATATATAGTTGGATTAGTTGTATATTAATGTGTTTTTTATGTCCAGTTGAAACTTCAATAAATAAACATTGTTTATAAAAAAAATCACATCTAAATGGGAAGTTGTAGTCTGAGCAGAGAGGGGGAACACACTGACCAAAATGTAATCTTGGTTTTGTCTGACAATGACTTAGACTTCGTCTTTCTCTTTCTTTTTAATATGCATGCATATGCAGGAATCAGATTTATAGAAATTAGCCAAATTGACTGAAGTAGAGAAGAAAAACTCCTGGCACGGATATCCACTGGTTACATCAGATCAGCCCGAAATATTGGCACTGTCCCCCAGAGGCTTATCATCATCAGACCAGTAACCGGTGGGTTTCAAGACTGGCTGTCTTGTGTAGGGACTATTTTCTGTCTGGCAAACTACACTCACCCAGTATACCACTGCGCAGAGGCTGATTCTACTCTAGTGACAGCATGACAAGTAAACATGAAGAGCATCCTCCCCAAATGAGCTGTAATATTAATGTAAGGCTGCCGTCTTCCTGCCTGTACTTTAAAGGTTAAATTACCCAAGGGCTGTGGGTAAAGGACAATGTGTTTTTATCTCCATCACTTTCACATTTTCTCTTTCTCTACATCTATATCTCCAACACTCAGCAACTCATACCAAAACGTATTGTTAAATAGCACTACAGGTATAAGACAAAAAATATGTATTTTATTTTTTTATTTTTGGGGGAACTGTCCCTTTAAGGTTGTAATGGTTTCAGAGTGGTGGTAAACTGCATCTGGAAACATTGGCAAATTTGAACGAAAATCATGTATATAAATGACAAATCCATCTTTAAACATTAACTGTAAGAGGATGAACGTGGCAGCAGATGAGATTATTACTTAAAGTCATAATAAAGAGAGAGAAGCAGAAGAGAAGCTATTATCAGCTCTCCCTCCTCCTCCTCCCTCCCTCCTTTTGTATCTTTGCCCTCTGTCTTATCCCTCCGTCCTCATTCAGCTGCTTCCCTCACCATCCTTCTGACAGCATCATTAACCCTGTGTGATTCTGGCTGCTGTCTTCGCTGCCAGAGGCCACTCACACACGGAAACACAGTCTCGATTAACTTGTACCACACTAGAAGCATCACCAGGGGAGCATGCGAATACATTTACAAGGATAAATACTGAAGACTTTCACAGGTCAGGGGTGTCATCAGGAGCCTGGCGGTGCCACCTCCTCTGTCTGCTGCCAGTAACAGCCTATATGGTGATATAACAGATTCATTTACAAGAATGCAAATCCCTAAAGTAAACCATGAGGATTCTGTTCCTAAATGATCAGATAAGAGCCTCAAATCAGTAAACAGCTTCTTTCAACAGCACAAAAAGGCTTTTTAAAGATTTCTTAGGGGCTTGTAACTCCTGTGTCTCTTATGATATTCACATGATGCATAAAGCTGACAATAGTTAGTTGTTACTGTTAATTACTCAACTTAAAAATAACATGACTGATTTAAGTGAGTTATGTAATGATGTTGGTGTTTGTATAAAATATTAGGGGCCCGTGGAGGTTAAGCGAAGGCTGAAATCACCGTTTTTTTCACGGTTTTAATCGCAGAAAAATGTATTCTTGGTTCATTCCGGCTGAGAAGCTCCATTAAGATCATATCTGTGTAAGAGATTAAATATTATTACCATATTTCCAGCTTGTGTGATAGCACTGGAGGAATGCAAAAAGCAGGCAAGAAAAGGTTTTATGATAATTTGAGCGGCTGAAATCCAAACACATCATACCAGTTTGGCTACCTGTGCTGCTTATGTCCGGTTTCACCTCTGCTAAGTCTACAAACAGGTATCATTTCAAATGATAAAAATCAGCTTTGACCTTTGACTCAATGCCAGTGTTGACACAAGAGGTTAAGCTGCTAATTCAAGTTAAACCTGCTCCACTTCCCTTTATTCCAGTTTGCAAAACTTGCATGAAGATATGTGGGAGGTAGCTGCTGCCCAGTGTGTCGAGAGCACTTTGCTCAGCTTATTTTTTGAAAGTGACGGCGCAATCGCACAAAAATATGAAAGCATGGAGATGCAAATGGTAGTGATAAAGTAGCCTCTGAGAGAAGGTGCTGCAAGGGTTACAGGGCAGTGTTTCCAAGTTAACAGCTTTCATTAAAAAACATTGGTTACTCATTCAAACAGAGGGGTCAGTTCATTCAAATTTCAAGAAAAAAAGAGGTATTTTCTTATTTTCCTCTAGTAGTATTGGTGTATGCAGATGGTTTTGGTTTTATTTGTCTGGAACAGCCTTAACTGGAACTACGTTCTACCCCTGTGAAAGCACAGCTAGAGACCACAAAGGGCAGTCGAAATGCTGAGGTCACAAGATCAAATCCACAAGGCAATCCCCCAAAGCCAAAAATAAAGTCTGTAAATTTATTTCCCACACTACAAGAAAAGAAATGCGGTGGTGAAGTACTGATATTGTATCTATATGTTTTTATTATTCTATTTGTCGTTGGTCTAAAGTTAGATAGTGTCTACAATAGTGCACACAAGACAGGTGTTTAGGAAAATTAAATGATGTAGGAATATTTTTGTACCTACTATATATATAGCATTTTCTTAATATATTTTTCTTTATGCTTTTTTTGCAGTGATTTTCTTGTATTTTTTTATTACTAATTTCTTGCTAACTTTTAGGCCATGTCTTGTTAAGCTGATCGTCACACTCTCATGTTTTGGAAAGAAAGCAAGCCAATTTGCTAAGGTGTCAAAGGGTTAAACTTGGGAATGTTTTTAATTTTGACAGAATATTTAAAAAGTTTTTAATTTTGTCAAAATAAAAATCCACTGCTGCTTTATTGTTTCGTTTTTTTTTATTGTGGCAGAGCTTGTGCCCTAAGTTCTGAATCCACATAGAAGAGCAACAACCTCTTATCTGCATTTCTCAGAAGCTTAAAAAAAATAAAAATAATAAACTTTAATACAGCACTAATGCAGCTCTTAACAAGGCTACAAAGTGCTTTTTACTTGTTGAAGAGTACTTATTATCTCAGCCTGCTCCTAACACGTAGGTGGCTGTGAGTGCCTGAGGTATAGATCCATGCAGTTATTATGTTGACACTCTGAGTTTAGTTTTGTTATGTTGGGGTCAGCTAGTGTCACAGCCGCTGGCACTGGGTCGTCGGGTTCAAGAGCAGGCATGCTAATAATCAGCAGACAGAAAAACAAAGCGCACGGCCTCATCCATCTGTGTGTAGTCTGTGTGTCACAAGGCCGGTGCAAACACTTTCACACAACCAATGAACATCAGGTTGTCTGTCTTGCGTTGGTGTTTGAGAGTCTTGTCTTTCTGACTCAGAAAGGCTGAAACTTTCATAGGAATGTGGGCTGCTGTCATTTCAAAATAAACTTCTCCTCTGCATTAACACTAATATTTAAATGAATGAAAGTAAAAAAAAAAATATTTAGATCTTGTGTTGTTTTCTGAGGAGCTCAGTTTGGCAGAATCAGCACTGTTTGGTCTTTTTGGTCACTTCTTGAGACTCTTTTTAATAGTTTTGCTTTACTGTAACCAAATTTCTATCATAAGTGTTTCTGAGGTGAATTATGAGACAATGGGGCCCTGGGTACAGATACATAAAAAGGCCCCACCACCTCTACTATAGGAGCAAGACACAGACGTTGTGGTGGCTTTGCCTCTTTTTTGTTGTTTTGCATCTCTTTCTAGTAATTTTGTCCCTTTGCTGTTTTTTTTTCTCTTTGTAGTTATGCTGTGTCTCTTTGTGATTGGTTTGTGTCTGTTTGTAGTTATTTTGTGTATCTTTGTTGTTTTTTGTCTCTGTAGTTATTTTTGCGTCTTTTTGTGATTGGTTTGTGTCAGGTTGTAATATTTTGTGTCTCTTTTTAGTTATTTTGTGTCTCTTTGTGGTTGTTTTGTCTCTCTTTGTTATTAGTATTTGTCTCTTTATAGAAATGTTGTGTCTTTTGTTGCTATTTTCTCCTGTCTTATTCTAAATCGTCCTAGTTTACTTGGATTTTAATGACCTGTGATTGACCTGAGTACTTAAATAGTTGGCTGTTAGTCAGATCCTGTTTTATCATATTATTAGGAAGTTTCATGTAATACAGCTGCTGTGAAGCACGGAGCAGATCTGTGGTTGGGCCTGACTTCATAGCTGCGGAATGTATTCTTTGTGATAAAAATATAAAAGTGGAAAAACAAATCTTGTTTGCGATGGCAAGCAATGAAAACAGTAAAAATCCCTGTAGTTCACAATGTCATGTTGAATTTCCATGTTTGGCTTTTCATGTCCCCAACCTTTGGCAGATTGACAGATAACAGGCAGTTTGATGTTGGGAGAGAGCTGCTGGCCAAAAATGTCCTCCAATTACTGAATGAAAGTGTCCTCTATTCATTCATTAGCTTATAGAGACACCAAAATGAGACTGAATGTAGCCTATAATTTGTGTGGTTTAGGTGTTGTTTTGCTTCCCCTGCTTCATTGATGGGACAAGCTGCGATGCGTTGATTGGTCCTGAGGAGCAGTGATGTCACCGCTTGCGCTGATGTGCCGGCTGGTTGCAGCAGCTCGCGCAAAGCTGAGGGCAAGAAAGGATCTCCAGATGGAGTTTGCGCGCGACGGGAGCGGAGCTGTGCCTCGTGCAACTGCAACATATTGGACAGGCTGCCTTGCACTGCCTTGATGAACTCGATCTGGTCCCGCACACAGCGCAGCAGCCCGTCATGGGAGACGGTGGCGCGTCCTCGTCGGTGAACTTCCAGAATGGCACGGGGAGCGAGGTGTCGGACGCAGCGGGCTCCGCTACTACAGCCGCGTCCGAGCAGTGGATGGCGGGGATGAGCCTCGTGATGGGTTTAATCGTCCTGGCTATTGTGTTCGGGAACATCCTGGTTATTGTGGCCATCGCCAGGACGCAGAGACTGCAGACGATCACCAATGTGTTCATCGTGTCCCTTGCGAGCGCGGACCTCATCATGGGGATGCTGGTGGTGCCGTTTGGCGCCGCGCTCGAGGTGCGCGGCTTGTGGCTGTACGGCTCCTTTTTCTGCGAGTTCTGGATCTCCGTGGATGTCCTGTGCGTCACCGCCAGCATCGAGACCCTGTGCGTTATCGCCATAGACAGGTACGTGGCTATCACCTCGCCTTTCCGCTACCAAAGCTTGTTAACCAAAGCTCGGGCCAAAACAGCGGTGTGCGTAGTGTGGGCCATCTCCGCGCTGGTCTCCTTCCTCCCCATCCTGATGCACTGGTCCCGGGACAGCGTGGACACAGCCTGCTACGAGGACCCTGAATGTTGCGATTTTGTCACAAACAGAGCATATGCCATCTCCTCATCCATCATATCGTTTTACATTCCTCTCCTGGTTATGATATTTGTTTACGCTCGCGTGTACAGAGAGGCGAAACTGCAGCTGAGGAAGATCGACAAGTGTGAAGGCAGGTTTCACAACACCTTAACGGGACTCACCTCCAAGTGTAAGAAGAGGCCGTCGAAAATCCTGGCGCTCAGGGAGCAGAAGGCGCTCAAAACGCTGGGCATCATCATGGGGACGTTCACCCTGTGCTGGCTGCCTTTCTTTATAGTCAACGTGGTGCGGGTGTTTTGCGCAGAGGTGGTGGACAAGAACCTTTTCGTTTTCCTAAACTGGCTGGGGTACGTGAACTCAGCGTTTAACCCCATCATTTACTGTCGGAGCCCGGACTTCAGGAAAGCATTCAAGAGGCTGCTGTGCTGCCCGAGGCAAGCCGATCGCAGGCTGCATATCAGCTCCTGCGACCTGTCCCGGTGCTCCGGAGGTTTCGTGTCCGCGCTGGAGCCCGGCACGCTGGGTCTGTGGTCAGATTGCGCCGGCTTGGACAACAGTGACAGCAGCCTGGTGGGAACCAAAAAGTTGTCTCACTCTGAATCACAGTTGTGAAGGAAAATATTAAACTTTTGTGGAGGTGGATTACAAGAGAAAGGATGGTGACAAAAGCGGGGACTGACTCCGTAAGAGTGGGTTTCTTTTTGGGAAAGGTTTGCGCAAGACCTTCCGTTTTTATATGTGCATCGGAGGTGTCAAACATCAAGCAAAATCACCAGAAATATAGGTATTTGAAAGCCATATTTTACCACAGGCATCGAGACCGATGTTCTTTCCAAGATAAAAATTAATAAATAAATCTCTCCAGGACAGTTTTGCATCTAAGAGATTATCCAATTTGTTAAATAATATCGACCCTAAGGGACTGTGCTTTATTTATCAGATTAGGGGCTGCAGTGTGACTTCCTTTGTTTTTTATAAGGGCTGCACAATAATACGGGCGCGTCATCAAATATTGGCTTTAAAATGAAATATTGGAACCGGCCAATATGCTGATTTCTGCTGATATTACAAATAGATATTATTTACTTATTTTGTTGCCAAAGTGAACATGTACAAAACATTGACCCAAAGTTGAAGTATTTTCTCATTTTTCACAGTGAATGAATATTGGGCTACATACACTGAAAAACATTGTATTTATCTGCTGGCGGGCCATCATGATAAGAGAAGGCTATGCATGATTTGATGATATTCCACAGCAGAAGACACTTGATGATCACCAAAATTACCTTGGAAAAAAGGGGATATATGAATGTTGTAATATTGATATATTGCATATTTGCAAAAAAAAAATCCAATATTGTGCATCCCCGTTTAACCCTCTCTGAAGCTACAAATATTTTTTCCATGCGCCTCCCTGAGTGACTGAGAAAATGCATAAACATAAACATAATCCACCATCAAAAGGGTGAATACTGGTAAATTGGGACAATGGGTAAACTACAGGACAGTTAAACATTACCTTTTTTTATCTTCAAGTGTATATACTGTCATTTAAAAATATGTCTATGGCTTTGACATCACTTTCTGGGGTGTGGCACACCAAATTCAACAACCTTGCAGTGGCTGCAGTGAAAAGTTAAATGATATGGCATTCTAAGGTAAATAATGGTTAGGTTATAAAACATTTAAAAATGATGGATCGCAAGTGTCCCATATAACCAATAAAGGCGCCCCACTTTAACAGGGTAAAATATGGTTTTGGGTCACTGTGTGTTTACAGAAGTGTAATGTATCTATCTTTAAACGTTTGATCTTTTTTTCTTGTGTAGGCTTATAGTATAGTGGAGCTCTTAAGCTGTTTAGAATAGTATGATAAACTGTAAAATATGTTAACAAAAATATGTTTACAAAACAGAACTCACAGATGTCCTAACTTCATCATCGGCAAAATCCTCTTTGTGATGATTAAGTTAAGTCTGAAAAACTTGGTTTACTAAAGTTCCCAACACTGAATAACAAGGTAATTTCACTTGTCATTTTTAAGTTGCAATAACATCACACAATTAAGTAAATACGGCTAATTTTGCAAGTAAACTTTACAATTAGATATAAAGTATGCATAAATCAAGATTAATAGTTATATTTATTTTCCTTTTTTTCAATGCAGTAAGTAAGTAAGACCACCTTCTCAGATTTTACAGGGTATGAAGAGCTAAAGCATTAGGATACTTAAAAAATGATGCAGAAGCGTAATTATCAAAAAGTGTCCCACATTGCCAGTATTCACCCTAACCATATTTCACATTTTATGGATATGATTTGGGATATTTTTAAAGAAAACATGCCTTTAAACCCGCTTGGAGTTCTGAGGGTAGGCTAAAATAAATGCAAAATCCGACCATAAAGCGTTGAATGTCCCCTACACTGAATCAGAAAGCATAACTCCCTCCCTTGTGCTTAAACAAATAATTGGATTGTCTCCACTGTCTTGCTCAACCCTCTCCCCTCATAAATAATGAACAGTCCCTAAACGTTTTATTTACATGGATCTGATAAATCGGTTTCAGTTGAATTGAGGCTCCCTCCAAAGAGCTCATGTAAGCTCCTGTGATTATTCCTTGTTTTTTTTTTGTTTATTTCTTATTTTATTGGATCAGCAGTTCAGTATATTAAGGATGATAACCTAATATAGGGGAGTGGGTATACTTAAGTCAAGCCTTCGCGATGGGTCGCGATTTATTATTAAAATGACTGCTCAGGCG
The DNA here is from genome assembly GCF_026936395.1 of Plectropomus leopardus. Classification (NCBI taxonomy): domain Eukaryota; kingdom Metazoa; phylum Chordata; class Actinopteri; order Perciformes; family Serranidae; genus Plectropomus; species Plectropomus leopardus. The sequence continues at coordinate 14,151,409 of NC_142194.1, forward strand.
CACTGTAATAAACTGATTATTCAGACATGAGCGATGTACTGTAGTCATGCCAATGTATTGTTTTTTTTTACCTCACAGCTATCGGTAAGTGCAATTTGTACGACAGTTATTTGTTTATATTAAACATTTATGTAAAATATGTATTTATTCTGCACTGTCTTTTACAACTCAAGCAAGTGAATGTGGGGCTGATTATTCCCACGCCCTTTGTGCATACTGTAATATAACGCAGTGTTTAGTACTCAAGTGAGGAATTTGAGCCTCTCTCTCTTTGTCTTTCTCATTCAAGCTTTACATGCTGTTGTGAGGTGGTGTGTTGACTCCTGTGAAATAAAAGGAAGTTTCATTGTTAATTACTGTTTGGGCTTTATTTGGAATTTCATTCTGATTTGAAGTTTAAGACAGCTTTTAACCCGCATAAAGCTGCAGTAATCATTTTAAGTGCTTGACAAGAAATATTTCTTTGATCCTGTCATTCATTCACAAATAATTTACAAGAGTAAACATACATGTTGTAAATGTCAGCAACAGGACATCTAAAGGCAGGGGCGTTTCTAGGATTTGAGGACACTGGGGGCTTAGCTTAGGGGGGTCCAGAGGGATCCTCCCACGGGAAATTTATTGATGAACAAACTCTATTTTGATGCTTTTTTAAATGCGCTGTGGTACACTGTTTACCCTCATCTACCCTTTTTATTCTCAGATTAATTATGAATTTTGATGTTAAAACAGTTAAAATACTATTGAGCATAGTATTTTTAGTATTTATTTATTGATTTTATACATGGTCTCCCTTTCTTGGAGAAAGAAATGAGAGCATAAGTTGGTGATCCAGCAGCGTGAAGAGCCACTCACTCAGCTCCAGCTGCATTTAGAGACAAATCTTAGTGCAGGGGTGGACGAAACCAATTAAAGGTTGAGAGGGGCCTCAGAGAGCTTCCAATATTTTTTTTAATGCAAAGTTCAGTCTTTCAACAAATATTTTCAGCCAATATTAATTTAGTAAAGGCACTCATTACTTAAAAAAATGGCAACAAAACCATTGACTTCATTGACTTGAGTTGGAAAATAGTTTATGCATTTTAACATTTATATGAACTGTGGTTAAATGTAGCTAAATATATCATTCAATTACAAACAGAATGACAGATAATTAGGATTCAGGGCTTTTTATTATTATTATTATTATTATTATTATTATTATTATTATTATTATTATTATTATTATTATTATTATTATTATTATATCATTATTATTATATCATTATTATTATTATTATTATTATTATTATTATTATTATTATTATTGTTATTATTATTATTGTTATTATTATTATTATTATTATTATTATTATTATTATCATCATTAGGCCTATTCTTGTTTCTTGAAACATATATCATTTATAAATTTAGATTAGGGTTATAAAACATTTGAGGCTGAAACCTTGGTCACCTAGGCCTAAAGACATCACTGTGAAGGGGTAAACAACATTTTTGCGGTATTTGTGCAAACTGATATAATACAATATTTGTTATGTTTATTACTGATTATTATTGCAATTGATAATCACTATTAATGATTTTGGGGCATGGTTGCACATTGTTACATAGTCATTTCTTAAAATATTTTATCAGAATTTAGGGATACATTTTGAGCATATTTGAATATTAGGATGCCAGACATTAATGTCTGGCACAGAGTTAACACGACAGTAGGTTTCACTGGAACATCAAAAAGTGTTCACATTCAAAACTTTCGAAACGTATTGAATAATTGTGTTTATTATTATTAATATTTTCCAACTAGGCCCCTTTTTCCCTTTTTTTTTAACTCTCAGCTGCATACAGTCTCATGCAGGAGCCTCTTGAGTATGCTGTTTGATTGTTTACATTTTCCACAGGCCTCGCTCCGAAAGCCTAAAGAAGAGGTTTTAGTAAACATCATGACAGCTGGTGTTATGAAGTGGCTCTGAGAGGAGAGAACCAGTTCTTTCTGGGGAATATTAATTAGCCCCTAAGCTGGACGTCTTTAAAACACATTAGCATGATGTGTTCTGCTAATGGTGCTCTCCCAGAAGGGCCGAGTCGTACATTTCAATTAGAACCCAAAAACTGAATGGAACTGAGCTCAGCTGTTTTGGCTAATGAACATTGTTTGGATATGATTGGCTGGACTGATGTGTGTGAATGAGCCCCAGCTTTTAGGAAAAAATAAATAATGAAAACAGCAGCGCAGTCAGTATCATTGATGGCCTCCTGGCAAAGACCCACTTCATTATTAAACATTGTTTGTTTGGCAGGAAGTTTGTGTTTTGGGCAGATTAGCAGTGGGCTCACAGATGGAGGAGCTAATCAGCGGCTTTAAGAATAACTGTCCCAAATTGCTTGTGTATCAGTGGACATTTTGGCTGCTCTGACTCAAAGACGATTAACTGATAACTTCACAGTGACCTCTACAATAAAGGAGGCAAACACAGTTTACATTGAGAAACGCGGCTGCTCAGTGATTTACCTCGTCAAGTCTAAACATTCCTTTAAAGGGACAGTCCAACCCTATTTTTGCACCAGTTTTCACCATACACACCTCAATCAAACAAGAAAAAGAAAAAGAAAGGTTAAGTGTATGTCCCAAAATGTGGAACTGTTCCTTTAGTTGTATTGCATTGCTCCTGTTCAGTCTTGTCCACGGAATATGGGGACATTTCGCAAGCCCAGGTGCAACTCAAGGTACAATCATTGTCTATAAAATTTCCATATTCCCTGACATTAATGCACACATGAACTAATTCAAACATGGTTTCACGGCATAGAATAAAGCCAGACATTTTCCACGACCTCCCAAATCACCACATCGACACTGCACTGAGACTTTAAAGGTGTGTCTGGAGCTCTTTCAGATCCTCTCAGGCAACAGGTGTGAGGTTTCATTCAGCTATTACATGGATGTCCAGATCACGAATATTGTCTCTGCCAACCACCGCCTACTGCCATCTGTACTCGATAAAAGACCGACACAAACATCATATAATCATCAATATTAAAACATTCAGACTATGAGACTTCCTTATGAATTAGTAATCTCCTTTACCAAATGCTGCTGTGATACTGATACTAAGTTACTGTAACATTGGCTACAAATACTGTCATTTTCTTCCAGAGGAGGATCAAGGGGAGGTTGTTTCTGAGCCGAAAGTCAGAAAAACAAAGCAGTAAATTTTGCAAACCAGAAATGTCAGCACCTTGTGATAATTGCTGCTGATTGCTTATGATTACAACATTATCACATCCCAATGGATGTGCTAAAGTCATGCAAAAAGAGCCTAAAAGTGCACCTTTTGCACATCTTATCCACTTTTAGATAATTTCAAATATGATGTTTGTTAAAGTCACAGTTAGTTTAACCCTGGAAAAACCTGGAAAAACCTGGATCGTCATTTTTTCTTGTGCTGCCTTCAGGCGCCTTTCACAAGTATTTCAAGCTTTGAATCCTGAGCAACTTGGTTTGATTTCTTTCTCAGACATGAAAAAAAAAGACAAAGGAGCAATTTGACAAGAAATGTCCCACAAATTGCAAGAAATGAGTAGATTTTAAAAAAGCTAGTTAAATTTCCCAGAGGACTACATTTAAAATGATTATTATATATTTAAAATGATTTTTATAGAATTATTAGAATTTTAAGTAAGTTTTTTTTCTTGTCATATGATAATGAATCTTTGATAAGAAACAAATTCCTTCTTCCCATGTTTTTTTAAGTATATATATATATATAATGGATGTACAGTATAGCTAAATGACAAGCATGAACTTGGGGAGACCCTACAGCTGGCAAACGCTACCAAACACTGGTAAGACTCAACTTCCGTTGCCTAATAATTGTCTTGTAACCCTGTAAGATTAAATTCCCCTGTGATTCTTTCCACTCTTACTCACGCTGAGAGTGTTGAGGTGCGGTGCCAAAAGCAGGTGCCACGCTTCATGTGTCCATCTGTTTGGATTCCCATGTGAACTTGGCGCTCAACGGTCTCCATCTGCCAGACTTTGGCTGGCTTTGACTGCAGAGCACGCAAAGATTGGGGAGAGTGTGGTCAGTCACGCTCAGCGTTCATCAATTAAACTGTAAACCAATGCTGGTGCACTTAAAGAAGTATGAATTATGAAAAGGAGCACAATGCAGAAAATAGCATTTTCTCACTGGCTTACTAGTTTCTCACAATAGATTAGATACAATTGGCAGAGTCAGAACATTGAAGGACAGCAGCTCCAAAAACCTACTCTGACTTTCTTTCCAAACTGTATGGGGTGCCAACATCATGAGTCTCGACCTTTCAATAAGATGATGAGTCGGTGTACAGGATGTAACTGTGTGCCAACAGCAATGAAAGAAATGGTTTGACATTTCTATCTGAGTCAATATCTGTCTGTTAAACAAAAAGCTACAGCCAAAAAAGTTGGTGTCAGTGGTCAACTGTCAGTTGGTTAAACACCAAGAATATTTTTGAACAAGTTTGTGGCCCAACTATGAGGCAATAACCACCTTTAGCATTGCTAGCTATGTTAGCACAGTTAGCAGTGTCAGCACAACTAGTGGTGCCAACATTGTTAGGAATATTAAACAGGATTTGCAACTCAAAATAAAGTTTTTTACTCACCAGGGCTATGTGGAGATAGCCACCATGTAATGCCGTCCTATGACTGGGAATAAGCAGCACCGCTGACTAGCTCCTACCCGAGCTGGGTGCGGCACAGAGCAGCGTCGCAAAGGCTAATGTTAGCTAGCCCAGGGTGGGCAGTATTATTATATTTCCACATAATAATGTGGTCAGCAGGCTATCTGTCATCAAAGCCCCAAAAAAACAAAATAAAAGGCACACAGCAAAAAATAATTTTACTTTCACTACCTATAAATGGACCGTTTTTTGAAATGTTGTGCTAAAGATCAATTATCCAATGGGGTGCTGGATTAAAAGAAAGATCTTGCTTGTTTTTCATGTCATGTGACGTTTTAGGGCGCTTAACTTAACTGGTTTGTTAACATTTAACCTTTTGAAACCTGGATCGACATCAGTTTCTTGTGTTTCATTCATGTTACAAGAAGGCAACGAGAAATTCAGAAAATGAAAATGAACTTAATATTAGTTTAAAAAAAAATTTTTAAAAGAAAAGAAAAGAGAGAGATACAGACAGAGAAAATATTAGATTAGAAATTAATGATTAAATCAAAATTTTATATTTTAAGTTAACTACATTTAAATTTTGCGTATTTTCTTGTTTGTTTTTTTCCTTCCCATTTTTCTTGTCTTTTTTGTGCTAATTTTTGAGTTATTCATTTTTGCTAATTTGGAGTAATTTCTTTTAAGGTTGCATGTAGCATTACTTTACATGTTTGCGATTAGAGATTAAGCCAATTCGCTCAGGTTTCAAGGG